>NW_021163022.1:2635117-3293897 GCF_004324835.1 Dendronephthya gigantea | reverse complement strand
ACACCAAAATTCCTTTCAGAAGTGCACCATAACCTATGTGAATGACATCTGCATCGCTTCCAAAGAAGTTCACATTGCTTGCTCTGGAAAAATGTTTGCATCTTCCCTATAACGCACAATTGAAAATACTCCAAAATTCCAGTCGGAAGTGCCCATAATCAATGATCAAACACCATACTGCCTTTCTTTGTCAATCAAAAATACACCAAAATTCCTTTCGAAGTGCACCATAACCTATGTTGAATAACATCTGCATCGTTCCAAAGAAGTTCACATTGCTTGCTCTGGAAAAATGTTTGCATCTTCCCTATAACGCACAATTGAAAATACTCCAAAATTCCAGTCGGAAGTGCCCATAATCAATGATCAAACACCATACTGCCTTTCTTTGTCAATCAAAAATACACCAAAATTCCTTTCGGAAGTGCACCATAACCTATGAATAACATCTGCATCGTTCCAAAGAAGTTCACATTGCTTGCTTGGAAAAATGTTGCATCTTCCCTATAACGCACAATTGAAAATACTCCAAAATTCCAGTCGGAAGTGCCCATAATCAATGATCAAACACCATACTGCCTTTCTTTGTCAATCAAAAATACACCAAAATTCCTTTCGAAGTGCACCATAACCTATGTTGAATACATCTGCATCGCCCAAAGAAGTTCTTGCTCTGGAAAAAATGGCTCTTCCCAATGAAAATACTCCAAAAAATTCCAGTCGGAAGTGCCCATAATCAATGATCAAACACCATACTGCCTTTCTTTGTCAATCAAAAATACACCAAAATTCCTTTCGGAAGTGCCCATAACCTATGTTGAATAACATCTGCATCGCTTCCAAAGAAGTTCACATTGCTTGCTCTGGAAAAATGTTGCATCTTCCCTATAACGCACAATTGAAAATACTCCCAAAATTCCAGTCGGAAGTGCCCATAATCAATGATCAAACACCATACTGCCTTTCTTTGTCAATCAAAAATACACCAAAATTCCTTTCGAAAGCCGCATAACTATGTGAATAACATCTGCATCGTTCCAAAGAAGTTCACATTGCTTGGTGTGAAAAATGTTGGCGTCTTCCCTATAACGCACAATTGAAAATACTCCAAAATTCCAGTCGGAAGTGCCCATAATCAATGATCAAACACCATACTGCCTTTCTTGTCAATCAAAAATACACCAAAATTCCTTTCGAAGTGCACCATAACCTATGTTGAATACATCTGCATCGTTCCAAAGAAGTTCACATTGCTTGGGAAAAATGTTGCATCTTCCCTATAACGCACAATTGAAAATACTCCAAAATTCCAGTCGGAAGTGCCCATAATCAATGATCAAACACCATACTGCCTTTCTTTGTCAATCAAAAATACACCAAAATTCCTTTCAGAAGTGCACCATAACCTATGTTGAATGACATCTGCATCGCTCCAAAGAAGTTCACATTGCTTGCTCTGGAAAAAGTTTGCATCTTCCCTATAACGCACAATTGAAAATACTCCAAAATTCCAGTCGGAAGTGCCCATAATCAATGATCAAACACCATACTGCCTTTCTCTGTCAATCAAAAATACACCAAAATTCCTTTCGAAGTGCACCATAACCTATGTTGAATACATCTGCATCGGTTCAGAAGTTCAAATTGCTTTCTTTGGAAAAAATGCTTGCATCTTCCCTACAAGTCACAATTGAAAATACTGCAAAATTCCAGTCGGAAGTGCCCATAATCAATGATCAAACACCATACTGCCTTTCTTTGTCAATCAAAAATACACCAAATTCCTTCGGAAGTGCACCAAACCTATTTGAATAACATCTGCATTCTTCAAAAGAAGTTCAAATTGCTTGCTCTGGAAAAATGTTTGCATCTCCCCTATAACTCGCAATTGAAAATACTCCAAAATTCCAGTCGGAAGTGCCCATAATCAATGATCAAACACCATACTGCCTTTCTTTGTCAATCAAAAATACACCAAAATTCCTTTCGGAAAAGCCGCATAACTCATGATGAATAACATCTGCATCGTTCCAAAGAAGTTCACATTGCTTGCTCTGGAAAAATGTTTGCATCTTCCCTATAACTCGCAATTGAAAATACTCCAAAATTCCAGTCGGAAGTGCCCATAATCAATGATCAAACACCATACTGCCTTTCTTTGTCAATCAAAAATACACCAAAATTCCTTTTAGAAGTGCACCATAACCTATGTTGAATGACATCTGCATCGCTCCAAAGAAGTTCACATTGCTTGCTCTGGAAAAAGGTTTGCATCTTCCCTATAACGCACAATTGAAAATACTCCAAAATTTCAATCGGAAGTGCCCATAATCAATTATCAAAAAGGATACTGCTTTTCTTTGTCAATCTAAAATACATCAAAACTCCTTTCGGAAGTGCACCATAACCTATGTTGAATAACATTAGAATCGTTCCAAAGAAGTTCAAATTGCTTTCTTTGGAAAAAATGCTTGCATCTTCCCTACAAGTCACAATTGAAAATACTGCAAAATTCCAGTCGGAAGTGCCCATAATCAATGATCAAACACCATACTGCCTTTCTTTGTCAATCAAAAATACACCAAAATTCCTTTCGGAAAAGCCGCATAACTCATGATGAATAACATCTGCATCGTTCCAAAGAAGTTCACATTGCTTGTGGAAAAATGTTGCGTCTTCCCTATAACGCACAATTGAAAATACTCCAAAATTCCAGTCGGAAGTGCCCATAATCAATATCAAACACCATACTGCCTTTCTTTGTCAATCGAAAATACACCAAAATTCCTTTCGGAAGTGCACCATAACCTATGTTGAATGACATCTGCATCGCTCCAAAGAAGTTCACATTGCTTGCTCTGGAAAAATGTTGCATCTTCCCTATAACGCACAATTGAAAATACTCCAAAATTCCAGTCGGAAGTGCCCATAATCAATTATCAAACACCATACTGCCTTTCTTTGTCAATCAAAAATACACATAAATTCCTTTCAGAAGTGCACCATAACCTATGTTGAATAACATTAGCATCGTTCAAAGAAGTTCATATTGCTTCTTGGAAAAATGTTTGCATCTTCCCTATAAGCACAATTGAAAATACTCCAAAATTCCAGTCGGAAGTGCCCATAATCAATGATCAAACACCATACTGCCTTTCTTTGTCAGTCAAAAATACACCAAAATTCCTTTCAGAAGTGCTCCATAACCTATGTTGAATGACATCTGCATCGCTCCAAAGAAGTTCACATTGCTTGGTGTGAAAAAATGTTTTCATCTTCCCTATAACGCACAATTGAAAATACTCCAAAATTCCAGTCGGAAGTGCCCATAATCAATGATCAAACACCATACTGCCTTTCTTTAATCAAAAATACACCAAAATTCCTTTCGGAAAGCCGCATAACTATGATGAATAACATCTGCATCGTTCCAAAGAAGTTCACATTGCTTGTGGAAAAAATGTTTTCCCCTATAACGCACAATTGAAAATACTCCAAAATTCCAGTCGGAAGTGCCCATAATCAATGATCAAACACCATACTGCCTTTCTTGTCAATCAAAAATACACCAAAATTCCTTTCAGAAGTGCCCATAACCTATGTTGAATGACATCTGCATCGTTCCAAAGAAGTTCACATTGCTTGGTGTGAAAAATATTGGCGTCTTCCCTATAACGCACAATTGAAAATACTCCAAAATTCCAGTCGGAAGTGCCCATAATCAATGATCAAACACCATACTGCCTTTCTTTGTCAATCAAAAATACACCAAAATTCCTTTCAGAAGTGCACCATAACCTATGTTGAATGACATCTGCATCGTTCCAAAGAAGTTCACATTGCTTGCTCTGGAAAAATGTTTGCATCTTCCCTATAACGCAATTGAAAATACTCCAAAATTCCAGTCGGAAGTGCCCATAATCAATGATCAAACACCATACTGCCTTTCTTGTCAATCAAAAATACACCAAAATTCCTTTCAGAAGTGCACCATAACCTATGTTGAATGACATCTGCATCGCTCCAAAGAAGTTCACATTGCTTGCTCTGGAAAAATGTTTGCATCTTCCCTATAACTGGCAATTGAAAATACTCCAAAATTCCAGTCGGAAGTGCCCATAATCAATGATCAAACACCATACTGCCTTTCTTTGTCAATCAAAAATACACCAAAATTCCTTTCGGAAAAGCCGCATAACTCATGATGAATAACATCTGCATCGTTCCAAAGAAGTTCACATTGCTTGCTCTGGAAAAATGTTTGCATCTTCCCTATAACTGGCAATTGAAAATACTCCAAAATTCCAGTCGGAAGTGCCCATAATCAATGATCAAACACCATACTGCCTTTCTTTGTCAATCAAAAATACACCAAAATTCCTTTCGGAAAAGCCGCATAACTCATGATGAATAACATCTGCATCGTTCCAAAGAAGTTCACATTGCTTGTGGAAAAATGTTTGCATCTTCCCTATAACGACAATTGAAAATACTCCAAAATTCCAGTCGGAAGTGCCCATAATCAATGATCAAACACCATACTGCCTTCTCTTTGTCAATCAAAAATACACCAAAATTCCTTTCAGAAGTGCCCATAACCTATGTTGAATGACATCTGCATCGCTCCAAAGAAGTTCACATTGCTTGCTCTGGAAAAATGTTTGCATCTTCCCTATAACTCGCAATTGAAAATACTCCTAAATTCCAGTTGGAAGTGCCAATAATCAATGATCAAACACCATACTGCCTTTCTTTTTTCAATCAAAAATACACCAAAATTCCTTTCAGAAGTGCACCATAACCTATGTTGAATGACATCTGCATCGCTCCAAAGAAGTTCACATTGCTTTCTCTGGAAAAATGTTTGCATCTTATCTATAACTCGCAATTGAAAATACTCCAAAATTCCAGTCGGAAGTGCCCATAATCAATGATCAAACACCATACTGCCTTTCTTTTTTAATCAAAAATACACCAAAATTCCTTTCGGAAAAGCCGCATAACTCATGATGAATAACATCTGCATCGTTCCAAAGAAGTTCACATTGCTTGGTGTGAAAAAATGTTTGCATCTTCCCTATAACTCGCAATTGAAAATACTCCAAAATTCCAGTCGGAAGTGCCCATAATCAATGATCAAACACCATACTGCCTTTCTTTGTCAATCAAAAATACACCAAAATTCCTTTCAGAAGTCCCATAACTATGATGAATGACATCTGCATCGCTCCAAAGAAGTTCACATTGCTTGCTCTGGAAAAATGTTTGCATCTTCCCTATAACGCAATTGAAAATACTCCAAAATTCCAGTCGGAAGTGCCCATAATCAATGATCAAACACCATACTGCCTTCTCTTTGTCAATCAAAAATACACGAAAATTCCTTTCAGAAGTACTCCATAACTCATGATGAATAACATCTGCATCGCTCCAAAGAAGTTCACATTGCTTGCTCTGGAAAAATGTTTGCATCTTCCCTATAACGCACAATTTAAAATACTCCAAAATTTCAATCGGAAGTGCCCATAATCAATGATCAAACACCATACTGCCTTTCTTTGTCAATCAAAAATACACCAAAATTTTTCGGAAGTGCACCATAACCTATGTTGAATAACATCTGCATCGTTCCAAAGAAGTTCAATTGCTTCTCGAAAAAATGTTTATCTTCCCTATAAGCACAATTGAAAATACCAAAATTCCAGTCGGAAGTGCCATAATCAATGATCAAACACCATACTGCCTTTCTTTGTCAATCAAAAATACACCAAATTCCTTTCGGAAGTGCACCAAACCTATGTTGAATAACATCTGCATCTTCCAAAGAAGTTCACATTGCTTGCTCTGGAAAAATGTTTGCATCTTATCTATAACTCGCAATTGAAAATACTCCAAAATTCCAGTCGGAAGTGCCCATAATCAATGATCAAACACCATACTGCCTTTCTTTTTTAATCAAAAATACACCAAAATTCCTTTCGGAAAGCCGCATAACTCATGATGAATAACATCTGCATCGTTCCAAAGAAGTTCACATTGCTTGTGGAAAAATGTTGCATCTTCCCTATAACGCACAATTGAAAATACTCCAAAATTCCAGTCGGAAGTGCCCATAATCAATGATCAAACACCATACTGCCTTTCTCTGTCAATCAAAAATACACCAAAATTCCTTTCAGAAGTGCACCATAACCTATGTTGAATGACATCTGCATCGTTCCAAAGAAGTTCACATTGCTTGCTCTGGAAAAAGGTTTGCATCTTCCCTATAACGCACAATTAAAAATTCCAAAATTCCAGTCGGAAGTGCCCATAATCAATATCAAAACCATACTGCCTTTCTTTGTGAATCAAAAATACACCAAAATTCTTTTCGGAAGTGCACCATAACCTATGTTGAAAAACATCTGCATCGTTCCAAAGAAGTTCAATTGCTTCTTGGAAAAATGTTTGCATCTTCCCTATAAGCACAATTGAAAATACTCCAAAATTCCAGTCGGAAGTGCCCATAATCAATGTCAAACACCATACTGCTTTCTTTGTCAATCAAAAATACACCAAAATTCCTTTCGGAAGTGCACCATAACCTATTTGAATAACATCTGCATTTCCAAAGAAGTTCAATTGCTTGCTCTGGAAAAATGTTTGCATCTTCCCTATAACGCAATTGAAAATACTCCAAAATTCCAGTCGGAAGTGCCCATAATCAATGATCAAACACCATACTGCCTTTCTTTGTCAATCAAAAATACACCAAAATTCCTTTCAGAAGCCGCATAACTCATGATGAATAACATCTGCATCGTTCCAAAGAAGTTCAAGTTGCTTGGTGTGAAAAATGTTTGCGTCTTCCCTATAACGCACAATTGAAAATACTCCAAAATTCCAGTCGGAAGTGCCCATAATCAATGATCAAACACCATACTGCCTTTCTTTGTCAATCAAAAATACACCAAAATTCCTTTAGAAGTGCACCATAACCTATGTTGAATGACATCTGCATCGTTCCAAAGAAGTTCACATTGCTTGCTCTGGAAAAATGTTTGCATCTTCCCTATAACGGCAATTGAAAATACTCCAAAATTCCAGTCGGAAGTGCCCATAATCAATTATCAAACACCATACTGCCTCTTTGTCAATCAAAAATACACCAAAATTCCTTTCAGAAGTGCACCATAACCTATGTTGAATGACATCTGCATCGCTCCAAAGAAGTTCACATTGCTTGCTCTGGAAAAATGTTTGCATCTTCCCTATAACGCACAATTAAAATACTCCAAAATTCCAGTCGGAAGTGCCCATAATCAATTATCAAAACCATACTGGCTTTCTTTGTCAATAAAAAATACACCAAATTTCGTATCGAAAGTGCACCATAACCTATGTTGAATAACATCTGCATCGTTCCAAAGAAGTTCAATTGCTTTCTTTGGAAAAAATGCTTGCATCTTCCCTACAAGCACAATTGAAAATACTCCAAAATTCCAGTCGGAAGTGCCCATAATCAATGATAAACACCATACTGCCTTTCTTTGTCAATCAAAAATACACCAAAATTCCTTTCGGAAGTGCACCAAACCTATGTTGAATAACATCTGCATCCTTCAAAGAAGTTCAATTGCTTGCTCTGGAAAAATGTTTGCATCTTATCTATAACTCGCAATTGAAAATACTCCAAAATTCCAGTCGGAAGTGCCCATAATCAATGATCAAACACCATACTGCCTTTCTTTGTCAATCAAAAATACACCAAAATTCCTTTCAGAAGTGCACCATAACCTATGTTGAATGACATCTGCATCGCTCCAAAGAAGTTCACATTGCTTGCTCTGGAAAAATGTTTGCATCTTCCCTATAACTGGCAATTGAAAATACTCCAAAATTCCAGTCGGAAGTGCCCATAATCAATTATCAAACACCATACTGCCTTTCTTTGTCAATCAAAAATACACCAAAATTTTTAAGAAGTCACCATAACCTATGTTGAATGACATCTGCATCGCTCCAAAGAAGTTCACATTGCTTGCTCTGGAAAAATGTTGGCGTCTTCCCTATAACGCACAATTGAAAATACTCCAAAATTGCAGTCGTAAGTGCCCATAATCAATATCAAACACCATACTGCCTTTCTTTGTCAATCAAAATACACCAAAATTCCTTTCGGAAGTGCGCCATAACCATGATGAATAACATCTGCATCGTTCCAAAGAAGTTCAATTGCTTTGGTGTGAAAAAATGTTGGCGTCTTCTATAACGCACAATTGAAAATACTCAAAATTCCAGTCGGAAGTGCCCATAATCAATGATCAAACACCATACTGCCTTTCTTTGTCAATCAAAAATACACCAAAATTCCTTTCAGAAGTGCTCCATAACCTATGTTGAATGACATCTGCATCGCTCCAAAGAAGTTCACATTGCTTGCTCTGGAAAAATGTTTGCATCTTCCCTATAACGCACAATTTAAAATACTCCAAAATTCCAGTCGGAAGTGCCCATAATCAATTATCAAACACCATACTGCCTTTCTTTGTCAATCAAAAATACACCAAAATTCCTTTCAGAAGTGCACCATAACCTATGTTGAATGACATCTGCATCGCTCCAAAGAAGTTCACATTGCTTGCTCTGGAAAAATGTTTGCATCTTCCCTATAACTGGCAATTGAAAATACTCCAAAATTCCAGACGGAAGTGCCCATAATCAATTATCAAACACCATACATCCTCTCTTTGTCAGTCAAAAATACACCAAAATTCCTTTCAGAAGTGCTCCATAACCTATGTTGAATGACATCTGCGTCGCTCCAAAGAAGTTCACATTGCTTGCTCTGGAAAAATGTTTGCATCTTCCCTATAACGCACAATTTAAAATAGTCCAAAATTTCAATCGGAAGTGCCCATAATCAATTATCAAAAAGGATACTGCCTTTCTTTGTCAATCTAAAATACATCAAAATTCCTTTCGGAAGTGCACCATAACCTATGTTGAATAACATTAGCATCGTTCCAAAGAAGTTCAAATTGCTTTCTTTGGAAAAAATGCTTGCATCTTCCCTACAAGTCACAATTGAAAATACTGCAAAATTCCAGTCGGAAGTGCTTCATAATCAATGATTAAACACCATACTGGCTTTCTTTGTCAATCAAAAATACACCAAATTTCCTATCGGAAGTGCACCAAGACCTATGTTGAATAACATCTGCATCCTTCAAAAGAAGTTCAAATTGCTTGCTCTGGAAAAATGTTTGCATCTCCCCTATAACTCGCAATTGAAAATACTCGAAAATTCCAGTCGGAAGTGCCCATAATCAATGATCAAACATCATACTGCCTTTCTTTGTCAATCAAAAATACACCAAAATTCCTTTCAGAAGTGCACCATAACCTATGTTGAATGACATCTGCATCGCTCCAAAGAAGTTCACATTGCTTGCTCTGGAAAAATGTTTGCATCTTCCCTATAACTGGCAATTGAAAATACTCCAAAATTCCAGTCGGAAGTGCTCCATAATGAATTATCAAAAAAGATACTGCCTTTCTTTGTCAATCTAAAATACACCAAAATTTTTTTAAGAAGTTCACCATAACCTATGTTGAATGACATCTGCATCGCTCCAAAGAAGCTCACATTGCTTGCTCTGGAAAAATGTTGGCGTCTTCCCTATAACGCACAATTGAAAATACTCCAAAATTGCAGTCGTAAGTGCCCATAATCAAGTATCAAACACCATACTGCCTTTCTTTGTCAATCGAAAATACACCAAAATTCCTTTCGGAAGTGCGCCATAACCCATGATGAATAACATCTGCATCGTTCCAAAGAAGTTCAAATTGCTTTCTTTCGAAAAATGTTTGCATCTTCGCTATTACTAACAATTGAAAATTTTGAAATGGTTCCCCGTTGGCGATTTGCCTGAAATTTTGAAATTCATGAAAGTGTGATTTTTTGTGCTCATGTGTAATTTCTTCATGGAGGAATGTAATTCTACTTAGTTTTGAAACATTTTGAGGTATTTTCAACCGAATTTTTAAAGTTCAAAAAATTGTGGAAAATCAGGATTTTTCCTTTGGTCCCCGCGTTACCGATATACCTAAAATTTTTAAATTCATGAAAGTATGATTTTTTGTTCAAATGTAAACTTTTGATGAAGGAATGTAATTCTACTTAGTTTTGAAGCATTTTGAGGCATTTTCAACCGAATTTTGAAACTTCAAAAAATTGAGGAAAATCAAGATTTTTCGTTTGCTCCCCCATTGCCGATTTGCCTTAAATTTTGAAATTCTTGAAAGTATGATTTTATGCGTTCAAATGTAGTGTTTTCATGAAAGAATGCAATTCTACTTACTTCTACAGCATTTCGACTTATTTTCACCCGAATTTTGAAATTCATGAAAGTTTGATTTTATGTGTTTATGTGTAATTTTGTAATTTTTGAAATTGATTAAAGTATGATTTTATTTGTTCAGATGTAATCTTTTCTTGGAAGAATGCAATTCTACCTACTTCGCAGCATTTCGACGTATTTTCAACCGATTTTTGAAATTTCAAAAAATTGAGGAAAATAAGGATTTTTCCTTTGGTTCCCAATTGTCTATTTCCCTGCAATTTTGAAATTCATGAAAGTAAAATTATGTGTGTTCAAATCTAGTGTTTTTTTGAAGGAATATAATTCTACTAAGTTTTAAAGCATTTTAAGGTATTTTCAACCGAACTTTGCTAAAAATATCTTTAAATGTTTCCTAGGACTAATCTGTTTCGTTTTGAGCATATTTGGTTCGATTTTAGAACATTGAAGAAGTCGTCAATTTTGACCAAAATGGTAAGGCTTACCCCTTACCATTTTTGTTAAAATTGACGACTTTTCAAAATTTTCTAAAACTGTGTTAGCATGCAAAAAATATCTTTAAATGTTTCCTAGGACTAATCTGTTTTGTTTTTGAGCATATTTGGTTGGTTTTTGGAACAATGAAAAAGTCGTCATTTTTGACCAATTGACGACTTTTCAAAATTTTCTAAACATGTGTTAACATGTTAAACATGGCTTCCTAAGACTAATCTCTTTCGTTTTTCAGCATATTTGTTTGGTTTTTGGAACATTAAAAAAGTTGTTAATTTTGGTAAAAATTTTGACCAAAATGGTAAGGCTTACCCCTTTCAATTTTTGCGAAAATTGACGACTTTTCAAAATTTTCTAAAACTGTGATAGCATGCTAAAAATATCTTTAAATGTTTCCTAGGACTAATCTGTTTCGTTTTGAGCATATTTGGTTGGTTTTTGGAACATTGAAGAAGTCGTAAATTTTGACCAAAATGGTGAGGCTTACCCCTTACCATTTTTGCAAAATTGACGACTTTTCGAAATGTTCTAAAACTGTGTTAACATGCTAAAAATAGCTTTAAATGTTTCCTAAGACTAATCTCATTGGTTTTTGAGCATATTTGGTTGGTTTTGGAACATGGAAAAATCGCCAATTCTGCCTTTTAATGTAAAAAAAACCTTTTACACTGTCGCAGTCAACGTGAAATAATCCCACTATGACCACGTTGAGCAATGTCATATATACTTAAACATCGACTCTTGGACTCATACCCACTGGTCTCTGTTTACTTCTTGTACTTTATACGGGACGCTGTGGGTTTTTCAATAATATTATAAGATTGAAAACAAAACACGATCCGATGGCCTAGTGGTTAATGCTACGCGCTAACGGGTTGTGAACATAGGTTCGAATCCTGCTTGGGAAAGGTTCGATTTTTCCGAATGAAATTACTATTTAATTTAAAATTCCTCGAAGAGCACCAAGTCTAATAAAGTACAACAGGCTTTCAACAAATGTTGTAGTGGTTTAGTAGTTAAGACGTTGGTTTTTCGATCCAAGGACAAATGTTTCAAGTCCTGGCAATGCAAAAAAAATACTAGCCTGAAAAATTTCGGTGATTGAAAGAAATTTGAAGCAAAAAAATTCTAGCTCGCTAAAAAATACTTGAATTGAAAAATTGAAAAACTAAAAATTTAAAAAAAACATGTCAAAGAAAAGATTTAAAAAACATTTGTCTTAAATATTTAAAAATCTCAATATTTAAAAATGCCGGGAAAAGAATTTTACTGACCTTAATTTTTTTCACTAAAATTCAACAGGGTGATTTTCTGGAGACTGAAAAAATTAACATTTTTTCACTATTTTGAAATTTTCTTAAATTTTTGGGGACGCCGGAATATTTTGTCTTGGGCTTCTGGCTTGGGCTACTGTGTCGCGACACAGTAGTCAGAGACAAATAAATAAATTTCTTTATTTTGAAATTTCCATCTTAGTCAAATGTATTTATCTTGGGCTACCTGTGTCGCGACATAGGTAGCCCAAGTCAGACACAGTTGCCCAAGACAAATATATTTATTTTTCCCCCTTAAAAAAATAAAATTTGAAAAATGACGCCGGAGTATTTTGTCTTGGGCCACTGCGTCTGGCTTGGGTTAATGTGCCACGACACAGTAGTCCAAGACAAATAAATAAATTTATTTATTTTGAAATTTCTATCTTAGTCAAATGTGTTTAATCCTGGGTTCTGTGTCGCGACGGGGAGTGGAATCGAAGTGGGAACATTTTCCCAAGCAGGATTCGAACCTACGCTTACAACCTGGTAGGGCATAGCATTAATCACTAGGCCACCGGACCGTATGTTGCTACCAACCTTATATTATTATAGAAAAACCCACAACGATCCGTTTAAAGTTGCAAGAGCAAACAGAGACCAAAAAACGCAGTGCGTACGACTCCGAGAGTCGACGGTTCAGTAAATATGACATTGCTCAGTGTGCTGATTGTGGGATTATTAAAACTTGACTGCGACAACGTAAAAGAGTTTTTTAATACTTAAAGGCAAAATTGACGATTTTTTCAATGTTCCAAAAGCCAAACAAATATGCTCAAAAACAAAATAGATTAATCTTAGAAAGCCATTTTTATCATGTTAACACAGTTTTAGAAAATTTTGAAAAGTTGTCAATTTTCACAAAAATGGTAAGGGGTAAGCCTTCCCATTTTGATGAAAATTGACGATTATTTCAATGTTCTAAAAAACCAACCAAATATGCTCAAAAACAAAAGAGACTAGTCTTAGGAAGCTATGTTTAACATGTTAACACAGTTTAGAAAATTTCTAAAAGTCGTCAATTTTCGTAAAAATGGTAGGGTAAGCATTACCATTTTAACCAAAATTAACGACTTTTTCAATATACCAAAAACAAACCAAATGTGCTAAAAAACCAAACAGATTAGTCTTAGGAACATTTAAAGATATTTCTAGCATGTTAACACAGTTTTAGAAATTTTCAAAAGCTGTCAATTTTTGCAAAAATAGTAGGGGTACGCCTTACTATTTTGATCAAAATTGACGACTTTTTCATTGTTTCAAAAACCAACCAAATACGCTGAAAAAACAAAAGAGATTAGTCTTAGAACGCAATGTTTAACATGTTAACACCGTTTCAAAAATTTCGAAAAGTTGTCAATTTTCGCGAAAATGGTAAGGGGTAAAGGCGGATTTCCGGCACTTACAGCGAAATCGTTCGCTAGCGAAATATTTGCATATTTTCTTTTGAATTGAGAACAGTCAAGTGGAACTAATTTATTTATACTGTTAAAATTCAAAAGAAAATATGCAAATATTTCGCTAGCGAAGGATTTCGCTGTAAGTGGAAATCCGCCTTAAGTGTTGCCAATTTGGTCAAAATTCACGACTTTTTCAATACTCCAAAAACTAAATAAACATGCCCCAAAACAAAAGATATTAGTCTTAGCAAGCAATGTTTAACATGTTTTAAAACATGTTTTAGAAAATTTTAATTCAATTTTCGTGGAAATGGTAAGGGGTAAGCCTTACCATTTTGGTCAATGTTCCAAAAACAAACCAAATATGTTCAAAAACCAAACGGATTAGTCCTAGCAAGCAATGTTTAACATGTTAACACATGCAGTTTTAGAAAATTTTGAAAAGTTGTCAACTGATGACTTTTTCAATGTTCCAAAAACCAAATTTCAAAAATTGACGAAAATTAGGATTTTTTCTTTGGTCCCCCATTGCCGATTTGCCTGAAATTTTGAAATTTATGAAAGTATGATTTTATGTGTTTATATGTAATCTTTTCATGAAATAATGTAATTCCACCTACTTCGGCAGCATTTCGACGTATTTCTAACCGAATTTTGAAACTTCAAAAAATTGAGGAAAATCAGGATTTTTCCATTGGCCACGTTGCGATTTGCCTGTAATTTTGAAATTCATGAAAGTATGATTTTATTTGTTCATATGTAATCTTTTCATGAAAGAATGCAGTTCTACTTAATTCGACAGGATTTCGACGTATTTTCCACCGAATTTTGAATTTTCATAAAAGTGACGAAAATTAGGATTTTCCTTTTGGTCTCCCGTTGCCGATTTGCCTTAAATTTTGAAATTTATGAAAGTATGATTTTATGCGTTTAAATGTAGTGTTTTCATGAAAGAATGCAATTCTACTTACTTCGACAGCATTTAGACGTATTTTCAACCAAATTTTGAAACTTCATAAAAGTGACGACAATAAGGATTTTCCCTTTGGTCCCCCGTTGCCGATTTGCCTAAAATTTTGAAATTGATGAAAGTGTGATTTTATGTGCTCATATGTAATCTTCTCATGAACAAATGTAATTCTACTTAGTTTGAAGCATTTTGAGGTATTTTCAACCAAATTTTGAAATTTAAAAAATTGACGAAAATCAGGATTTTTCCTTTGGTCCCCCGTTGCCGATACACCTGAAATTTTGAAATTCATAAAAGTTATGTTTTATGTTTTCAAATGGAGTGCTTTCACGAAGGAATGTAATTCAACTTAGTTTTCAAGCATTTTGAGGTATTTTCAACCCAACTATGAAATTTCGAAAATTGACGAAAATTGGGATTTTTCCTTTGGTCCTCCATTGCCGATTTTCCTGAAATTTTGAAATTCATGAAATTAAGTATGCTTTTATTTGTTCATATGTAATCTTTTCATGAAAGAATGCAATTCTACTTACTTCGGCAGCATTTCGACGTATTTTCAACCGAATTTTGAGTTTCGAGAAATTGACTAAAAAAAAAGGCCTATTTTATTTCCCTACAATTTTGAAATTCATGAAAGTAAAATTTTGTGTGTTCAAATGTAGTGTTTTCATGAAGGATAGTAATTCAACTTAGTTTTGAACCATTTTGATGTATTTTCAACCGAACTTTGAAATTTCAAAAATTGACGAAAATTGATTTTCCCTTTGGCCCTTTGCCGATTTGCCTAAAATTTTGAAATTGATGAATGTGTGCTTTTATGTGTTCATATGTAAATTTTTCATGAAGGAATGTAATTCTACTTAGTTTTGAAGTATTTTGAAGTATTTTCAACCGAACTTTGAAATTTCAAAAATTGACGAAAATTGGGATTTTTTCTTTGGTCCCCCATTGCCGATTTGCCTGAAATTTTGAAATTCGTGAAAGTATGATTTTATGCGTTCAAATGTAATGTTTTCATGAAAAAATGCAATTCTACTTATACTTCGACAGGATTTCGACGTATTTTCCACCGAATTTTGAAACTTCATAAAAGTGACGACAATTAGGATTTTCCCTTTGGTCTCCCGTTGCCGATTTGCCTAAAATTTTGAAATTGATGAAAGTGTGATTTTATGTACATGTGTTTATATGTAATCTTCTCATGAAGGAATGTAATTCTATTTATTTTTGAAGCATTTTGAGGTATTTTCAACCAAATTTTAAAATTTTAAAAAATTGACGAAAATCAGGATTTTTCCTTTGGTTCCCCATTGCCGATTTCCCTGTAATTTTGAAATTCATGAGAGTATGATTTTATGCGTTCAAATGTAATGTTTTCATGAAAGAATGCAATTCTACTGACGACAATTAGGATTTTCCCTTTGGTCTCCCGTTGCCGATTTGCCTTAAATTTTGAAATTTATGAAAGTATGATTTTATGCGTTCAAATGTAGTGTTTTCATGAAAGAATGCAATACGAAAATTGGTATTTTTCTTTGGTCCCCCATTGCCGATATACCTGAAATTTTGAAATTTATGAAAGTATGATTTTATGTGTTCATATGTAATCTTTTCATGAAAGAATGCAATTCCACCTACTTCGGCAGCATTTCGACGTATTTTTAACCGAATTTTGAAACTTCAAAAAATTGAAGAAAATCAGGATTTTTCCATTGGCCCCCGTTGCCGATTTCCCTGTAATTTTGAAATTGATGAAAGTATGATTTTATTTGTTCATATGTAATCTTCTCATGAAAGAATGCAATTCTACGTACTTCGGCAGCATTTCGACGTATTTTTAACCGAATTTTGAAATTTCAAAAGATTGACGAAAATTGGGATTTTTTCTTTGGTCTCCCATTGCCGATTTGTCTGAAATTTTGAAATTCATGAAAGTATGATTTTATGCGTTCAAATGTAATGTTTTCATGAAAGAATGCAATTCTACTTACTTCGGCAGCATTTCGACGTATTTTCAACCAAATTTTGAAACTTCATAAAAGTGACGACAATTAGGATTTTCCCTTTGGTCCCCCCGTGCCGATTTGCCTAAAATTTTGAAATTGATGAAAGTGTGATTTTATGTACATGTGTTTATATGTAATCTTCTCATGAATGAATGTAATTCTACTTATTTTTGAAGCATTTTGAGGTATTTTCAACCAAATTTTAAAATTTTAAAAAATTGACGAAAATCAGGATTTTTCCTTTGGTTCCCCGTTGCCGATTTGGCTGAAATTTTGAAATTGATGAGAGTATGATTTTATGCGTTCAAATGTAGTGTTTTATGAAAGAATGTAATTCTACTTAGTTTTAAACCATTTTGATGTATTTTCAACCGAACTTTGAAATTTCAAAAGATTGACGAAAATTGGGATTTTTCCTTTGGTCCCCGATTGCCGATTTCCCTGAAATTTTGAAATTGATGAAAGTGTGATTTTATGTGTTCATATGTAATCTTCTCATGAATAAATGTAATTCTACTTAGTTTTGAAGCATTTTGATGTATTTTCAACCAAACTTTTAAATTTCAAAAATTGACGAAAATTGGGATTTTTTCTTTGGTCTCCCATTGCCGATTTGTCTGAAATTTTGAAATTCATGAAAGTATGATTTTATGCGTTCAAATGTAATGTTTTCATGAAAGAATGCAATTCTACTTACTTCGGCAGCATTTCGACGTATTTTCAACCAAATTTTGAAACTTCATAAAAGTGACGACAATTAGGATTTTCCCTTTGGTCCCCCCGTGCCGATTTGCCTAAAATTTTGAAATTGATGAAAGTGTGATTTTATGTACATGTGTTTATATGTAATCTTCTCATGAATGAATGTAATTCTACTTATTTTTGAAGCATTTTGAGGTATTTTCAACCAAATTTTAAAATTTTAAAAAATTGACGAAAATCAGGATTTTTCCTTTGGTCCCCAATTGCCGATTTGCCTGTAATTTTGAAAATCATGAAAGTATGATTTTATTTGTTCATATGTAATCTTTTCATTAAAGAATGAAATTCTACTTAGTTTTGAAGCATTTTGAGGTATTTTCAACCAAACTTTTAAATTTCAAAAATTGACGAAAATTGGGATTTTTTCTTTGGTCTCCCATTGCCGATTTGCCTGAAATTTTGAAATTCATGAAAGTATGATTTTATGCGTTCAAATGTAATGTTTTCATGAAAGAATGCAATTCTACTCACTTCGGCAGCATTTCGACGTATTTTCCACCGAATTTTGAAATTTCATAAAAGTGACGAAAATTAGGATTTTCCCTTTGGTCTCCCGTCGCCGATTTGCCTAAAATTTTGAAATTGATGAAAGTGTGATTTTATGTGTTCATATGCAATATTTTCATTAAGGAATGTAATTCTATTTAGTTTTTAAGATTTTGAGGTATTTTCAACCGAACTTGGAAATTTCAAAAATTGACGAAAATTGGTATTTTTCTTTGGTCCCCCATTGCCGATATACCTGAAATTTTGAAATATATGAAAGTATGATTTTATTTGTTCATATGTAATCTTTTCATGAAAGAATGCAATTCTACTTAGTTTTGAAGCATTTTGAGGTATTTTCAACCGAATTTTGAAATTTCAAAAAATTGACGAAAATCAGGATTATTCTTTGGTTCCCCATTGCCGATTTCCCTGTAATTTTGAAATTCATGAAAGTATGATTTTATTTGTTCATATGTAATCTTTTCATGAAAGAATGCAATTCTACTTACCTGGGCAGCATTTCGGGATATTTTTAACCGAATTTTGAAATTTCATAAAAGTGACGAAAATTAGGATTTTCCCTTTGGTCTTCCGTTGCCGAGTTGACTAAAATTTTGAAATTCATGAAAGTGTGATTTTATGTGTTCATATGTAATCTTGTCTTGAAGGAATGTAATTCTACTTAGTTATGAAACATTTTGAGGTACTATCAACCGAATTTCAAATTTGAAAACGATTTTCATGGGCTGAACTTTACAACACATTTCTGTTTCAATCAATAAAAAAGCTTCGTTCTTTAGAAGGCATAGAAAAGCATTATCCAATTGGACGAAAGCTTCCGAGAGCTGCGACATGTGCCATCTTCCTTAGCACGTTTCCGGAATAACGACGAGTTGTCCTAAATATTGCATACTAGCATTCTAGCACGATTTTGTGGGTACATATTTCGACCAAATTACAGTTCCTGCTGACTTCGATACAATTTCCTCTTTAATATAACACATTTGCATGGTATTGTCGTTCAGTTCTTACTCTCGGACCCAGTCTGTACTTACAAGTAAACAAAAAAAACATTGACAAAACAACTCAACAATTATTTTAAAGACACGCAGCCATGCATGTAGCCAATTTATTAAAGTGCTAGTTTACCCTGATCAGATTTTTCTTATTCGAAATCATTGGCTTATTTTTAAATGCAATGGAAAAAAGGTTTCTTGTAGTTTCTCCACTTTATTGACGTCATGATATTGAGATCATTTGGGACCTTTCGGAACCTTGCAATTTGACGCAAAAATTTTATGCAAGATAACAATAAAATATATTTAAAATCTGATTTGGGGTTGAGCACTAAACTAACGAAAACTGAAAACAATTATATATAACGATAATGTAATCATTATTCTCTGGTTACAAAATATCTGTTCACTTCACGTTGTTCTCTTCCCAGCCTGCTTCGCTGTCAGGTGATCAGGTGATTCTTTTCTACACTTCTATTGTATACAACAATCACCCTGTTTCTTGGGAATCTTTGTGTTCCGTACAACATCATCTACATGTTGTGCTGCTTTCTCCGCTCTTAAAGTTGAAAAGTTCAATTTAAATACATTTCGAATTGATCATTTTGATCATTTTGACAAATGATCGCATATAGGACAGTTTTAATTTCTAACACAACACTTACTCCTGTACTTGGGAATCTTCTATTCTCACAAGCTCGTCGCGCTTGTCTACCAAACGAACTAACTCCGCCAGCAACAATTCCTCACGTTTCTTCTCTTGTGCACTTTTTTCTCGTTCTTTGAAGAAGCAATGATAGCAACATCTAACCACATTTTTCAACCATTACCGTTTTTCAATGCCGATGCATGCAATTTTAGTGTATTGATGTTATATAGGTGTAATCATTCGTTATTAGTTTAGCTATAGCATTTTCTTAAAAAAATTGCGTGCGGTAAAAATTTAATACCAAAGAAAAAATGCGTTCACTTACTATTATCAGCCATTAAAAAGCGAAGTTCTCTGTTTAACAATTCAAAACGTTTCTCTAAATCTTCTTCCTTTTCTCTGAAATGAATATTTAAAAAGATTATTGCTATAAATGTCTACACGGTCTGTTTTAAACAGTCGTGCTTCTCGTTATTAAAACCATTCATAATAGTTTGAGGTGAGCAGCATATTTGTAGCTTGTGAACAATCCAAGATACTTGAAATAATTTTTGGTAATTAGAATAAGAACGCGTGGAAACTGCCAAAATTGTTGCAAACAGGTTTCACGTTCTATGGCAAATTATTAACGACATTGTCGTCGATAAAATTTCATGGAAACTCGAGGCCTGAGAGCACATATGCAGGCATCAGATCATAGACTTTGTTGACTCAAACAGGTCATAGACTTTGTTAAATAAATACCACACATACTTACAATATACTTAATTCCGTCTGTCGTCTGACAATTTCATTCCTCTTGTTCACAAGCAAAAACCATTCTTGGAATAATCTCTGTTCCTCATCTTTACAATCTTTAGAGAAATTGTAATTGTTTACTTTTTAAACTTTTGATCTTTACTCAGTGAGCCATACATATATACTGAGCCATAATGATTGCGGTATATCTGTAATATGCCAAAGAGCTCTGGAGGTGTTGAACCTGTGTGACTTTCACGTAATCAAATATTATGATTTAATTTTTAATACGATCGAATTATATGAATGCTTCAAGATTTGAACTGGGGACTCATCATAAAATGTACAAAAATTTCTTTTCGGTTACCTGCTGTGTTCATGGCTTCCCGCAATTCTTTCTCGAGTTTTACCGCCACTCGATCTAATGCCACACGATCCTCCTCTAAAACAGCAATCTCGTGCTCAACATACTGAGATGTATCTTGGAAGCCCTGTGGATTCAGATCAATATATCTTTATTCACATTTTGATATAAACAGAATGCTTGCTGGTTTCATAAGGCTAACAGGAATTTCTGGTCGAAAACTGCAAATAATCTACAGCATGTCCCCAAACAAGTGACACTAAAGAAATCCTATTGTTATTTAAATACCAGGGTCCGGTTGTATAAAAGACTAGTTAACTTTTAAGAGCAGAAGTGGCCAAAGACTAGTTAACTTGTAGTTAAGAGCAGAAGTGGCCAATCAGAGTCGTGGATGTATTTCTGAGTTAACTAGGATTTTAACTTTGTAAGTTAACGTGTAGTTAAGTGGTAGTTTTATGCAACCGGCCCCAGAGCGCTATGTTAAAGAAACCTACAGGTGCAAAGACATTAGCTTTTTGAACAGTAAATCTCCAATTACCATGAAAGTGGAAGTCATGGTTCAACTGACAAAGCAGGGTATTTGGCTGTAAAACAGTTTTAAAATAGAATTTCATAATAAATTTCCTTGTGTGAAATTAGTACATACTTCCTCGTCTTCACCATTATCGTACAATTCTTCATCTGATCCATTTTCGTTTTCAGAGCCATGACCAACCTACGGCGAAAATTGAAAATGGTAAAAATTGTAATACAGAGTCTTCCGGTGATCGTAATACAGAGCTCCAACATGGATGAATAGGTATTTCCACTATTGGTTCGATAGAAGCAGGAGAGAACTAAATGTTGTACCATTTTATCGCAGTGGATTTATATAATTCATATAATTCCTTGCTCAATTAGCTACCTTTCTAATTTCCTATCTGGCAATAAAAAACTACCAAACAAAAAACTTTTTTCCCTGCTTCGTTATCAGGTTTTGCCTTCAATGCCTTGTCAATTTTGAGTACGCCCTCCTGTTCTATTAGGTATCTATCCACTTACATTATCTAATATATCATTAACGTCCTCTTCAGATGAATGGCCATGATCTGACGACAATGACTCTGGAAGCCAAAACATGACAACAGTTATGACCAGACACATACGTGAGTATAGTAACAATGATAGTAAATTATATACAGGATGCTCAAAAACGTTCCTTTAAGTCGATGAGAAGGACACGTATTAGGACAGTCGTTCGTACACATGGAGAACATCGACATTAAAGGGAAGCGGTTGATTATATGGAGCCTTCCTTACCCTGCATGGGGTTGACCACATATTGAATAAGGGGATTTTTGTTAAATCATATATTGTATTTTATACGGTGTGTTTACAATTAAACTGCATTCATCCCATGGCCGACTTTGAGTAGCAATCTGAACTCGGCTGTGTATGGAAGTTGGCTGGCATCATAGCGACCACTCAGATGAAAAATAAAGCAAATATAAAATGTATTTACCGCGACTACGGGACAGTTGACCAAAGGCTGTACTTATGTTACTCTCATTGTTAGTTTCACTCAATTTGCGAGACTTGATGCTGTACTTCTTCAAGTCAATCTTTGTCTCCCGACCTGAAAATCAACAAAACCGAACATAAATAAAACAATACTTTGGTCCGTGTGTTCGTTTAGTTAAATCTCATCTGTCATTTCTTGGGTATTTATTTCCCGTCAGCTGCATGTTATGCAATTTCTTCACTTTGAATTTACTAACAACAACAGGGACATATGCCTTACCAGAACTCTTTTAAAATAGTTTAGAACTAATGAGCTATTCAATATCTATAAACAGGCGGAAAACCAGTCTAGATGGACTAATGCAAAACATTCTTATAAACATACTCGTGGTTGAAGATAGAGGTTTCACAACAGCGTGCGGTACAGTTTCTTTTCTTTTGAAAGTCAGTTTAAACGGATTTTGTTGTAAAGATGGATTTGGCTCATTTTCTTCATCTCCCTGCGTGTTCAATGGTTCCTCTACCGTTTCATTTTTATTTGCAGTCGTTTGGTGATCAATTTGCTGCTCATCCCCACTCTCTTGAGGTTCATCTTCAGACTTGGCTCCTTCCTCAGTATATGTATACACACGCGGTGGCTTCGGTGGGCTTGTCATACTAGCGGTTTTCTTCACATCATCAGCAGGGGGGTGCGATTCAGTTTCAGGGGGGTTAGTTTTCCTGTTTGGTCTCTCCCTGGCCTCCCTTATCGCTTGTTGTACTTTCTCACTTCGCTCGCTTCGCTGCTCAACTTCGGGCTAAAAGAGGATATCTCAGACGTGATAGGTATTATAACAGCCAGAATGGTCAGTAACTGCATTTTGATTCCGGCAGTGTTTGCAATTATGCTGATCACTAAACGTGGGTCACTAGCTTCAATGAATTCAGCGCAAGCAGTTCTCCACAGACGTCAGAAATGACAGAGGTAACAAATGAGCTACCTAAAGACACGAAAAAAACTTCCCAAACCCTCAGGAGCAGGGGTCTCTTGTCAAGAAGATTTTTCTTTCAGAATTCGGAACGAATTGGTCGCCGAAGTCAAACATGCATCAAATCTAGGGCAAGCCATATTGAAGGCAGATGATATCTCTCCCTAACTTACCACATTCTCCTGTTTTGGATTGATTCTTTTAATACGAGAAGACTCCAAAGTTTTTCGAGTTTTTTCAGTGATTCTCTTCTGATATTCAATCTCATCCTTAAACGATTAATTCGGTTCAGTTGAGAAATTGCAATGATATACAGATCTTCACAACACGATATCGGGTGGAAATGCAGTACCTTTAACTTGGATGCCAAAGTCCCGCGTCTATTTTCACCGGGAGGTTCTGGTGCCTTGTACTTCTTCGACGATGTTAATCGCGGGAGATTGGCGCTAGCTTGTACAGGAATTCTAGAAGCCACGTTGTTTCTTGGTTCTAGAACAATTAAAACCCGTGTCCTTAAGGATATATTGTTATTTTGGTGTCTCACTCGAGAAACCGCGACGCATTGCTGAAGGGAGACCCCTATCGATATTAAAGATATTTTTTTGGATTATATCTCCGAAATATTGGAATCCCCGGGAGGTAGATGCGGTGAGCATGGAGATCTAGATGAATATGTTAGACAAGATTCTTAAAATATTGCACAAAGTCATTTAGGAAATATTGTCTTCATGGCGGATACAAACTGGATAGCGCTTTTTAAAGCAATAAATCATGAATTCTAGTTACCCTGGTTAGTGGTTTGAGATTTTGCCGTTCTTGCTCTAGCTTCTTTGATCATTTGTCTTGCTTGAGCTTTGATTTCTTCTTGTTTTGCAGCATCGTCCTTGAGCAGAACAACGTAATTATGGATAAACTACTCAAGCACTTATGTCGGTAACTGGCTTTATATTGTTTCCCAAAATTCCGCCACATACTTTCATGGAAATTCGACGATTTTAAGGAATCGAGTAAAAAAGAATGGTTTGAACTATCAGAGTTGTTCTAATCGGATTAGGAATTTTGTAAATGTAAAATGTATTAGTAACTCTTTTTGCAGAAAATTGTTAACCTTTTTTAAGATATTGCATATTGTAGATATTGCCGCAAAATGACGTCATATGGCACAGGAAATTGCATGTTTCTTGCTTTGTATAACTGTCATTGTTTCAAATTTATGATCTAATTGATAACTCTGATACCTCGTGCAGTAGCTTTATATAAATATTAACATCAAGGCGTTTAACACATTATCCTCACAAGAATGAAACGTTTTCTATTCGAAAATGCATTGTGCTGTGCATGTGATGTCATTCAAGTCATATACTGTATGTGCAATATCTCAAGAGACGGAAAGACTAAACAAATTTTTACAAAGGAAAATACATTCGCATTGCGATTCTGACTTTGCAGTGTAATTATAAGGCTTTTATTTAGACGTGTGTTTAGGGCGAATGCAACTATAAAGCAACAGATAATAACTAAATGAGCCTCATTATGACCATCATTATTATTTCATTATCCTAATTGCATTTGACGCGACGTAAATGCCACAACGTCTTAATCAAGTGTAAAAAAATTAACCCACTCGACATTCTTACCAGTTAATCAGGTTTAAACTTACATAAAGTTCATGGTCACAAAAATACTGGAAAATCTTGTTGAAAACAAGCGCGGTGTCGCTGTCTGCATGAATTAAATTACTAAAAATTGGCGGCTCTTAACTGTCATTGCAATATTTCAAGAATTTTGATAGATTATAAGCCACACAAAATCAATATACCAATAAACACAAAAGCAATCAAGGTCAACTTCCAAACAAGGATTCGATAAATGGTACCATATAAGAAATATAACAAGCGTTTTGGTAGCTTTCAAAAATCTGTGCACCATGACCATGATCATAGCATTTGATGTGGCGATTATTAATGAAATGACAATTTATCTATACTGACATTTAGTTATAACATCACATCTCAGTGATCTCACCACACACGAGAAATAATAAATGCAAAGCGGAACTTAATTAACATCATTAAATAGCATCATTAAATAGCATCACTAAACGTACCGATTTCTTTGCTTTCCATTCTTCGAATGATGGAATCCTACTTCGTGGCGACGTTGGTAGGCTAAGCTGCCCGCGACCAGGTGTTGGTGACGTAGGTGTTCCTTTTCTACCCTGAATTTTTCAGATTTTATGATAAATGGACAGCGAAAAAAAAACTAGACGATAGATTGTCGTTACGAATAAAACATTGAGATAAACTCTACCAAACTCTACCTCTCTTTAAATAAACTTACCAGATTCTCTGATTCTGGTCTTTTTGGTTTGATATGACTCTCAGTCAACTGTTTCCTAAAAGGCGGCTATAATACAAAGAAAATAAATCATTCCAATTTTAGTCCATAACTTTTCTCCAGAATTCTCTATGGTTATAGTATAGACCAGCATCTGGAGGTGATAGTTAAGCACACAGATTTGAGCACTCCAGTCGGAATATGGTTGCCGATATTAGTTTCCCCCAATGTTTCTACAGTAGGTAAAGTTACATACCTTTGCGCTCAGTGCTGTTGGTCGCTCCATAGAACCAGTTCGATCTCCGGGCCGTCTTATTTCCTTACGATGCATTTGAGTAACTTGTACATTTTCTGTAGATCTCGCAGGAGGAGGAGAATTAGTTTGACTTGTATCTACAGTCCTTGCTGATGATGTGTGACTGTGGACTACAGGTGAAGTACTTCTCTGTGTATTATCAGTTTTATTGGTATATTTGTCTTTGGTAACACCAAGGTTATTATCTGTTTGTAGTCTACTTGAATTAGTTATTGGGCTACGCCTTGGGCTTGTATTGGCAACGAGAACTTCATTAATGCTAGTTGTTCCCATTCCTCTCTCAGGACTACCTCTCTCTTCCCTTACCGAGTCACGACTCCTCGGATCTTTGTCCACGTGACTTTCTTCACCGGTTTTCACTTCATTATTTTTACTTAGAACTTGGTCTAAATCAGTCTCAAGTGGTTCGTCATAGTCCTCATCAAAAGGATTCAAACTTTTAGGTGCTTCCTTCTGAGTTACATTACTTTCCTCGACATCATCTATATAATCATCATCAAACGGATTTAGCGACTTTCCTTTAATGGAAGTCTCATCCTCTGTTTTTAACTCTTGTTTATTCTGATTTAAATCTTCATCCACCTCTTCATCAAATGGATTAAATCCTGGTTGAGGAGAATATTGCACAGTATTTTCATGTTTTGATTTATAATCTTTTATGTCATGTTCTTCTGGTGGTTTTGGGGCTTTCTCTTTTGTTTTTGCCTGGTTTGTTCTACTATCATTAGTCCCCAACCTCCACGGGTCTTCGCTCGTAATCGCTTTTCTTTCTTGCGGTTTTACAGATGGTTTTTTGATACCCGTTTTTTGGTTGTGCTCCCATACACTGGGCTCGTTTTCTTTCGCCTGATTTTCTCGCAATTTTTCATGATTACATTTGTCAATGGTTTGTGAATGATTTTCTGACGATATATTATGTTCCTCATCTTTCAAGACCACATCACTCCTGTTCTTTTCCTTTGATTCAACAACTGCAGCGTCAAATTCAATATTTCCTTCTTCCAAACTTGTCGGAGTGAATCCGATATTAATACCCGCCTGAGCGATGGGTTCATCTTCATCAAACGGATTATACCCAGGATTGGCTTTATACTCAATCTTACCGTCTGTCAAGGTGTCTGTTTTACTATCGTTTGAGATATCCGTTTTAACGTCTTTTGGGGGATCTGTTTTTGTATCAGATTCCTTACTGTCTTTTAACTTTGTAAAATCATTGCTCTCAATATCGTTTATTAGAGTTTCGGTATTCAGTCTCAGGTTCCGCTCGGCCTCAACTATGGTATCCAAGGTGAGGCCATCATCCTCATCACGTTCCTCAATTGTTTTCTTTTTTGTTGTAAAATACTGTTTGATCTGATGTAAGTAGGTCATAATGAGAAGTTTATCAGGGACTGAGGAGAGAACCATCTGATGTGGGTCTAACATTCTGGATATACCCAGATATTCAAATGCTTCAAAAGCCTATATCAAGAGGAAAACGAACATTTATTGATTAAAATTTTTATCAACACTTCACAGTATACTCCAAAGGATGCATAAAACTGCCAAGAATTAAGGACTTTCGTCAGAAAAGAAAAATATGCAAAGAAAAAATAAGTACAACTTACAAGTCTGTTGTTTTCTCTGACATCGTCCTCCTTTAGACTTGAGAAGTCTCTAAACATATTATGAGGTAATTTTTAACATAGCCCAAGTGTCAGGCCCCTACGTGGAAGAGAATAGTAATCCTAGACCCAGGCTGCCTGACGAGTAACCCCCGTTAACGAAGTCCCAGCTTCACCTACTTCTATTATCCAACACCCGAAAATTCTCCTGTGATAACTTTACCAGCGATAACACTCTATTGTTTTACTGTTTAGCTTTTCCTGACTTATTATGAATTTCATAAATTGTACTTACATCATATCAGAGTTGAAATGATGTATAATGGCACAAAATGCCAAGCCATTTCTCCATGACGTCGTCATGTTAGTCAGTTCTACATTAGGATAATCTTTCACACATTCCTGACACCACTCTAAATAAAAAATCAAACACATGTCAATGAATTCCCCAACACATGGTGAACCGTGAACTACCATATCAATGGATACATACTCAGTAAACTTTGTTCAGGGGCAGACATTTCATCTTCCTTCTTCTAAAAAATTAATGAAAAATAGAATACCTTTGAAAGACACACAATGAATGGCCAATTCTCAGATCCTCATAGTGGACTCTCTGAAATAACCATCTCTCCAACATGGTTATCATTCAATAAGCAATGGCACTCTTGATAAACTCACCTTTTTAGGACTAGACCTGTTTTCTATTTTTGAAAGATCAGTGTCACTTGTGCTCAGTGGTTTATTTAAACCATTTTCAATAACATGATTAGCCACAGGCAATGACATATTCATTGTGTCATTCTTGTGTGTCTTTCCTTTGCTTTTTACATGTTTTTTCACCTCCTTAGAGCTTGTTGTGTTGGTTGCCATGTTAAATGTTGGCTTGCTTTTTGATTTTGCTACACAATAGGTTAAAAATTTTAATTAATACTTTAAAAGTGCTGTTTAATCAATACCACCAGTGTCTTTGTCTAGTGATTCTAACCTGCATTTTAGGGTATATAACACTGTATATATAATTATATATGTATCTTTTGGTTGCAGGGCATTCTTCCCTTTAGTACCGTAAGACTAAAACTAACCTGATCTTAGAGATAGTCTTTTTCCAGCATTTCTTTTAAAGTTCTTTCCGGCATCGAAATCAGACTCACGAGATCCATAGGGATCATTCAGACTAAGGAGACTACTCATACTTATCATATCTTCATCTCTACAAAGGCACAAAAGGTTTTAAATGAGATTTGACAAGCTCTTTGCATGGATCTGACAGCAACAAATAGACATACAGCAGAAACCCATGGTTTCTTATGTTGCTATTGGATTATTTGATTCCCACTGCTATCAAGCCTGGTGTAAGCAACAGGCTTCCAAAAAATATAAAAAGCAATAACATACGTTGCATTCCCTTCTTTAAGGAGCACACAAGCAAGGTTCAGATCTAGAGAAGCAGAGACAACTTTCTTTGATGCAGGTCGCAGTGGAAGATTCAGACAAAATGTTTGAAGATCAATGCTATGATAGTCCACCATGTTGATAGAAACACTTGCTACTGGACGACGTTTTCCAGTCACTGACTCCTAAAAATTATTTATAACAAAAGTACAAACATAATTAAAAAAAGCTAAATGAAAAACCAATGTTTCCTCTGCACAATTCACTCACATCTTCAATCAAAAATGTCCAAAGCTTATCTTCAAAGGGGCTCCCTTCCCTCGCATCCTTGTATAAAGTCACACTGATCTCCACTTCCTCAGGATCAGTCCAGACAATCATTCCTCGGAAAGGATTGGCAATACTTGGTTGCCATGTTTCTGGCTATATTTGAAATAAAATAATAAATCTATACATTAATTCTTGCAAATTTGCAGATATCAAATGAAATTCTATGCAAATAGCATGATCAACGGTTTTGAACCAATACACATATGTGAGAATCATGTAGAACTCTAAATTCCTAGAATGGCATTTCTTGCAGTGAACTAAAATTGTAATCAATTTTTTGGCTCACTTTTACACACCGTAATAGTAGTTAAAAAGGAAAAATTGCACACAGCACAAAAGTGCTGAGTAAACATTAAAAAATTCAGTTACTGGACTGTCAAATTTCTGTGAGCCCCACATTGGTCTTTCAGGTCTAGTATATTGCATAAAGCATTAATATTATTCTGATTAGGACACAATTCCACAATATTTTAGGGTAATTTTGATATTGGACAATGGGACTGACGAATTGTTAATACAAGGCAAACTTTTGTTATTTGCGAAGGTCGTAAAATATGTCCTGATTGAGACAGTCACCTAATTTTAGACATGTTTATTTTGAAATATACCTTGACAGCTTTTCGTCTATTCCGTCTCGTCCAGATCACGCTAAGTTTATTTGGTTGCCTAAAAATTGAACACTGTTAAACTATTGCACTTGAATTAAAAGCCACTGTGCAAGATTATATTGACCTAATGTAAGTTAAAGTGGCACTTGCAATATATATAATTCAAGACTATGGCAGTTGTTAGAAAGAAGCATTTAACACAACATTTGCTAGTACCAGCTGCATATGAAATGCATTATCAGTGGTAGGAAAATATTTAGGCAATACAGTAAGCCATGAATCTTTTCCTTGGTCAAGGGCTGTTCATTAGAAATGGGTTTGTAAGACTTGATAAGATATCAAATTATCTCTTAGGCCAGAACAAGGGCACAAAACCACAATTATAATATCTAACATGACCTGGAGACATGTTGGCTAATACAACCAGTTTTTTGGCTAACTTCAAAACTGTAAAAAAAACTTATAGAATTTAACCATTATATTCAGTACTGTACAAAATGACACAAGGTAACAAGAACAAGAAAGTCAAGAAGCACGTATCTAGTAGTTAAACTGAAATTCACCCTTTCTGAATCAAAAGTTTATTTTTAAAACGCACATTGTATAAAGAAGACAAAATATTGACATTACATCTTGATTAAATTTGGGATTAGATTTCACAACACGCTGTTGTTACAGATAATGTGTGGCAATCGACACCTAATATTGTAATAAACATTGCATTTTCAATTCCTTGTCAAATTATTTATTTAAGTTGTTAAAACTTCACTCAACAAACGCGAATTTTAAATTGAAATTGTTGCGGAAAAGAGTCATAAACATCCGTATTTATATATCTTTCGGTTTTGTTTCCATGTTGTAGTAAAACTAATGCAATATTGTATAAAAAAATACAATGTTTTTATGCTGGAACAACAAGCGTTTCATATAACATCTGCTAAAATAAAATGCAAATAATTCTCTCACTGTTTAACCATTTATTAAACTGAAACTAAGTTTACACGGAAAAACACACAAGGGCAATTTGCGAGTCCCAAACAAAATTTTGCAATGAATGGAGGTGAATAGTTACAAGGAACACGAGACTTTTACTAATTCACAAACAGATCAGATCTCTTATTAATGGATCGCATTAGGGGGGTACAAATACCATAGAATCTTTAGAAAATACCTTATTAAATTCAGAATACAGTTTATCACAGTATGTCGAGGACATTAATAAAATATTCAGTTCTGAAACGCCGGAATACGTAACTATATCTAGATTTTGTTCTCTATTTAATTTGAAGTTTGTGACTATTATGTGTCATCCCGTTATATTTACGCTATTAAACAAAAACACAGCAGTAAAGCTAAAGCTTCAAGGGGTATGTATGTCGACAATCAAGCTTCTAGAAGTCTGTCAAAGTCGGACGGATAGCATTCATTAAACATGTATTTAGAAAGCCAAAATCCTACCATTTCCCATCTCTAGAACACTCCAATGTTAGTGTCTGATACGAAGCGATAAACTGGAATTTCGAGGCCCGTTTGCCAACGCGTTGAATTCGTTTCCAAACGGAACTCATAGTTCAATTCTGGCCGCTTTTAGCCAGTTTCTAGTCAAATTCAAAATACATTTGATACCACATTGAAGAAAGCCGCTTTCTCAGTTCTTCCATATTTTCATAAATGAATCATGTTTTTGAGGCTGGCAGTGTTTCGCAAATAAATAAATTAGGGGATTGGAACTAGGCGCAGATTAATTACGTTTGTACGCTATACCAAAGACAGCAATTTTCTAATTACTGTTGATTGATTTATTATTGGTTATTTTGATACCTATTTGTATTATTTGTATCACACGAGAAGCAATACTTTGATAACAGTTAGACTAAGTAATATATGAAACCTGATCAAACCAAACAATGAAACAAGTTCGCGGAATTCTACAAGTTGGCTGTAGGTTGGCTGTTGGGCAGAATTTCCGCAAAGTATGTCAAAAATGAGCCATTTGTAAAATGACGTGGCCGTTGCATTCAGAGAGGCATAACCAGGGGTCTGGAAAAGTTTGACCCCTCTTGAGAAAATTCATTTTGTACAAATTAGTAGGCCCGACACAGCTTTTGTATTTGTTGGCCGGTTGGCCCTCCCTCAAAAACGTCTATTGAGACACATTTTCAGTATTAATTAAAACACGTCAATAAATAGACATCTTGACTGCATGAATTTTTTCAATGCCTTAAACTATCAGCACGCAAGTGCTCCTGCGTGTTTTTCCCAGAAGCGGAACTGAAATTTATATAGTAATGGTATTCGGTACGGAAAAAATTCTCTCCGGAATTACGCGCTATAATCATAAATCGTCATTCGATGTAACTAACAGCGCGTCCGTTTTCAACCCTTCGAGGGTGAGTACCATTTACTACACGGTAAGTCGCAAACAGCTTAAACAAGCTTTATATCTTAACATTTGTGTTCAAGTATTCAAGTTAAGCACCAATTAAGTCAAACTCTAACTTGTGAGACGAAATCAACCAAAGTACTTCACTTCATAACTCACACTCTGCCAATTATGTATGTATACACATTTTTTGTCCCATGTTTGGTTATATCTTCGAAAACTACTTGGAGAGACTACTACTTTTTTACCATCACCCTTTTTAAGCTATTTATGAAGGTTACTCTACCGCATACTGCGTAAAGTTTATGAGACTTAAGACCTACTATGTCTATTGTTAACACTAACTGCGTGACATTCTTTTACCCATTAGGGAAAGTGGTTGAAGACAGACACAATTCCGGTAGTACCTACCGCCATTATTGTATTTGTATATTGTTTCATTGCTAAATTTATATTGTAAAATTGTTATCATTTGACGTCATAGATTCCAGTGGATTCCATTCGAGTGTAATCAGAGCGGTTTTGGGTTTGGCAGAAAATATTTAGATTGTCGTGGCTATATCCAGAGTTGCTTGCTGAAACATGTTTCAAAGCAACGTATTTTCAAACCAGGACAAAGTATCAGGCATACGCTGTGCATGATATTAGCACGCAACGTGAAATCAATACGTGAAACCAACGGCTGTCCGGCTCCATTTACCTTTTCTGTTGTCTTATGTTACGTCCAAATCTTCGGCGTCGCAATTTCATTTTCCCGCCTGCAATTCCCAAGCTCATTAGGACAGCTATGTATGACGTCACAATGCTAAACTTGCTATTTTTAATATTATTAATTCCTTCGCGTTTGCAAGGAAACATTAACAGGAACAAGGAACAGGAGTGTTTGGTATGGAAAGAGCTGCAATATGCCCTGCTCAATAAAATGCTGTTTTTAGATTTTAGATTTTCGAAGCGCAGTGTGGTGAAGGATTAAGGACTCCATTATCTTCATCGATAATCCGAAAATCACATCAGAACAAAACCATCATCATTCATTACGGCCAAAAATCGACATGAATTAAGTTTACTAACCTGAAGGCGCTGAATCTAAAGCATCAAAGCAAGTTTTTTTGTTAATCACGAATTATTATCAAAATCAGTAATCATGTGTACTTAGCTATGATTTTTTAACAGCATGGTTAGATCATGCAGAGGTTGCACGCGTTCTTAAATGAGGGCTACCTTAAAGTGATCTAATGATGTACAAAACTTGTGCGAGTAGACTCTCTCCTGCGTTCGCTCTCAGTTGAACGAATTAAGTATGATTAGATCACGTTAGACAGTTCGCGGATTGGAGATACGTCTTAATTGGGACGAAGATAGCCATTTAGACGATTTAGTTATCTGCATAGCACCGATAGGAGTCTCGTCTCGTCCCGTCCAGAGACTGCAGACCTGTATTAGCCTTGTTTTCGAATGAATGCCATCATATATAGCTGGCCACCGGTCCACCACACTTCTTCTAAATATATTGAAGTGCTTCCAGAAACTTTTTGTTTCTGCAAGATTTTCATCAGGCTTTTCAAGATGGAAACCTTTCTAGCCTCCTCCGCAGGCATCTCTTATGTATTTATATTAGGCATTTATATTTGGCTTGGGTTAGACATAACGGATGATGTAATCATCGAAGGAAATAAAATTGCACTAAGATGGTACCAAGAGTTAAAACTTAATATTAAGCCATTAATACAAGGATCAAGAAAACGCAAACTTCATCCCATCTTGATTTTCTTTCAAGAAAAAATTTAAATGTACGCAGGGGGACATCTATGGTATCAACGACGCGTGGATAGATTTTCGTAATATGAACTGTCGGGAGCTTTAGTATTCTTTCTAAGCTAAATAGTATTTCGCTGGAAGATAGATGAACTACATAAAATAATACTGTATTTGTTTTCAGATTTTTCACGAAGTATTCTGAACTCTAGCTGTTTGTTTTGTGTTTCTCCCGTTTGTGCTTCCACCTTCGGCCCGAATGAAGATAGCCATTTAGACGATTTAGTTCTCTGCATAGCACCGATAGGAGGGAGTCTCGTCTCGTTCCGTCTCGTCCAGAGACCACAGACCTGTATTAGCCTTAATTCGCAGTGAACTCTTAAATACACAAATCTGATTGGCCAATCTATTTGCTCACTATAGTAAACTACCTTTTATACAACTGGTCTTGGGCATTCGAAAACAACTTATCATATTGGCGTTATGCTTTTATTAAAATGTCACAACCTGGCTTCCATCCAGCCAGTGAATTCAAATCAATTTGACCAAAGTAGATTTCTATTAACTAGGTTTGCGCGATGAATATTGTAATGAAATAACATTGGAATATAGTGGAATATAGCAGTTACAGAAAGATCCCCAACACTGACATGAAACACTGATAATCATGAGAAAATTTTTAGAACCACCAAGTGTTACATTTATTGCCTGAATTTATTGCCATTTAATGGCAGAAAATAAGTTGTGACTTACAAACGGGAAGCGAGAACGTTCACTCGTAAGTTGGTTAATAGAATACAAAGGGAAAGTGTCTTATGTAAGTCGAGACCTATTCAGTTTCTCCGTATAAATGGCCCTACAGTAGTTTTATTATAAGGATAAAAAACTCGACATAAAAATAACGAGGTTGCTGGCCTTACAGAGGGGAATGTGAAATTTTCTGGTGCGCTATATCAGCCTAGATGCCTTAAATTCATATTTCATAAGCATGAGTTTCAATAATTTTATAGCTTGCTTTCGAATAACTAATTTGATCAATGACCGCACAACATTTGGCCATTTGTTTCGAGTAGAAAAAATGTATGCAAATCGTTTCGAGTACTTCTTGCACTGTCTCCTTTAAACAAAAACTGTAAACTGGAAGGCCAGCAACAAGACTGCACGAAACTTAGTGAAATAATTAATCGACGTTATATGCTGGAAATTTATGAATAATTTGAGAGGCTGACGTCAGCATTGCGTTCTTTCCACACACTATGTATAACGTACAAAAATTCATCTAAATTATTATCAATTTACCAAGTGGAGTGAATAAAGAGATCTGATTTGATCCTCTTCCACTGTACGAATTTTGAGATTGGTACAGTTTACAAAAGGTATTAAATACACATTAATTACGCTAGAGACTTCAGTAAGATGCAATAAAATACCGAAAAACCTCTAACTACCAATAGATTTGACCTAAATTATCTTAATTTCAACAATACAGTCTATACACATTCCTTAGCAGTTGCATTTGTCTTGACTTTCTTTTTGGTCTGTCGCGATGGCGTTTGGGGCTCTTCCCGCCAGCGGTTTGTGTTGGACACCAGATTCTGCTGCATTTAGGTCCAAACTTCAATTTTTTTAGAAAATGAACACAAAAAATTGAGTTAACTTGATGGTTGCTTACACAAAAGGTCGCTGCTAGTATTTTATTATATAAAATAAGTTGCCGTATAATAGAGTGTGGCGTTGAATGCAAAGAACTTGAAGACTTTATCTCATTTACATTAGGTTCGGCACATGAAAATTTCGACATTTGAGGCCTGTTTCAGACGTCGAACTTTTCATGTACCGAATCGAATACAAATGAACTTAAACAAAAGGCTTTAGTTCTTTAACATTAAGTTCGGCACATGTAAAGTTCGACGTCTGAAACAGTCCTGAAACCGGTCTTAGCCAACCCCCGATTAAGTGTACAGATATTCAAACACTCTGACTCATGTAATTTATTATAACACACACTAGTCAACTTTACCTTCCATCTTGAATATTCTGATAAATCTTTTTAGCCGTTTCGAGGAAAGCCTCTTCCACATTTTCTCCCCTGAGTAAGGAATAATAAAATCAAAAACTTGACATTACTTAAGACTGCATAAGTTAAGGAATATATTAACTGATTGGCATTTTAAAAATGTATTTTGGATTGGATTATCCACCTGTTTAAGCTAAACGGGCTTGATACACCCGGCCCCAGATGTAAAAGTGCTCTTATTTGAACATCCGTAAAGGCCTATTTAGACTACACGATAAGTTGTATGCCCTTATCATTCTGACGAATGCAAAAGAGTGCCTATGCCACAATTTTCATTCAATTTAGTTCAGAGTGGAATTTAAAGTGTCACGTTTGTACGTGTGTTCATACGTTCACATACGCCAGGGTACGAATCGTATACGACAAATCGCATAGTGTAAATGGGCCTTAACTTATCCACTCATTTACATCTATCAAACGAAGATGTTATTGCAAATGCAAACGGGAAAATGTAAATGTTAATATAATACTTACGTTTTCGCACTAGCTTCACAGTATAACAAACCTGTTAAAATATAATTTAATATATTTAGAACCTATTTTCCTTCCGTCAAAATAAAATAATAAAGCAGGATATAGGAGCAAAAGATATATAGGAGCAAAACAGGATAAATATGAGCATTAATACCATTTTCCTCTGCAAACTGTTTGGCTTCGTCATAGGTAACATCTCTTTGAGCATCTAAATCTGATTTATTACCAATCAGAAATATAACCTGGAAATACATGAAAAACATCCAGAATGTAAATTTAAGAGTCAATAAAGATAAACACAATCATAATTGTAGAACTTATTCTACCAACAGCTGATTCTAAACTTGTGTGTGTATATAATTCAGAGGTTTGACAGCCCCTTCCCCATAACATTTTAAAAGCAGTTATATTCTTCTCAAAGTCAGGGACAAACAAACAGTAGAAAGCAGATTAGATAAACCTTAGCTACCCTAAGCACCACCTAAGGAAGACATTCCTCCCCTAAAGAAGGTAGGGGTTAAATTCTAACAGTTTACAATTTAAGATATTAGACAATCTATCAGTAAATCCAGGAAAATCATATTCAGCAATATTTACGGTAGCTGTGTATCCATAGCCAGAAATGGAAAATGGATCAGATTAATTGCTTTGGCAAGATTTTATTGTCCCCAAAACCCAGCTAACATGACACTTACTGTGTTAGGATTGGTTAAATTTCTAGCATCTGTAAGCCAACTACTTAGATGATTGTAGGTACTCCTCCTACATATTGAAAGTAGAATATGTGGGACTTTAATGGTTCAGTGTACATTAACTAATGCTTGTTTGAACTAAATGGGATTCCAAATGAACTTTTTATATGGGATGATATACAATGTATGACATTAAACAGGGACTCTCGCACATAAATAATTCAAATGCATCAATAATTACATTAAATTTGTAAAAGTTAATTTATAGTTTCAAATGTTCTTTAAAAATAAAAACTCTTCCTTTTATACTTTTACAATATAAAATTCATTATGATAATGCAATACTATGTGGGAACAGGAAGGAAAAAAACTCAGACCTTGAATTCAGACAGGGGCGAAGATATGAAATATATTTCTGACCACAAATGGATTTGGGATGTCCATATTGGGTGAACATAGCCTGCAGCTTAGTAGAGATATTTTCTGATTTTGTACTGGTCTCATGTATTTAAAGATGTTCCACTGCAACTATTTCCCCGCAACTACTTTAACACAATGACATTGTAACTTAGTTTTTATCAACTACCCTAAGGATCACTTTGATGATGGTCAAAATTAATAGGAATCCTTACTCCTTGTCTTGCATCACACCTCCATTTTGAGGTTAACATTTCCGATAAATAAATTGTATCCAACAAATGTGTCCATTGGACTGTTCAAGGCAGCAGTAAATAGTATTTTCAGACAACCCACCTTGTAATATCATAAACCATCAATGCTCCTGCAGCTCCTCTATAGTAACTTCTTGTTACAGCCCTGAGATATAAAATCAAAGTTCAATAAATTTCAAATTACTTTAAAAAAATACTTGTTTGTGGGAATGTCCCTTGTGTGACAAAAAATGTTTTAAGTGACAATTAAACCTTACCTAAACCTCTCCTGGCCAGCTGTATCCCAGATTTGTAGCTTTATTTTTTGTCCAGCCACTTCAATAATTCTTGTTCCAAATTCCACACCAATGGTGTGGGGGCAATCAGCCATAACTATTTCAACAAGACAGCATCAACATTATTTGAGCGGCAAATTCTTTTTAGGATGCCCAAAAGGTTGAAATATGGAGAGAGGACTGGGTTAGGATCCATCCCAGTTCTCTCTCCAAATTTGAACCTTTTAGGTATCTTAAAAAGCCACAACATTTTTTTAACCCAATTTTCCAATATTTAGTAAAGAGCATTACAACATGCATTTTTAAAATATGAAGCAAAACCAACACAAAAGATGCCTTACATTTCTTTTCTGTGAATTGATGGAGTAGACAAGACTTTCCAACCCCCATATCACCTGGAATAAACAGTTCAAAAATAAATTTAAACTGGGTTCATATGATAATGAAATATTGGCTAATGATAAATATTGGGTAATAAAGGTTAGGTAATGCATACAAGTTTGGTAAAATTAGGTTTAATGACTAGTTAAATGTTGGGTAAAAAGTTGAATGTAATGTTCAAATATCCTCATAAACAATCCATACTATAGCATCTGCAAGTTTACTTGACCTAAGAGTCTTTGCTAGGCCTAATTCTAACTCAATCAGAGATGCAAAACCAAAGTACTCTCATTTTTAATTTCTTCAAGTCACATAGCCAATTAAATAAGTAAATAATTAAATTTTTAATCCTTTCTTTACATATTGAACACATGTAATTTGGTAATGAACTGATATCATTCTATTATCATAATACTAAAATTGGAATAACAACAAATTGGCAGCCATAATACTAAAACTTACCAATTATAATATACTTGAAAATATAGGAATAATTGTAAGGCCCTGTGGCTGCCATACTGCGTCCTGAAAGTTAAATATTTTCAAACAACAATCAATTCAACTCAATACTTTGACAAGTCGTAACGTGATATTACATAAAGCCTATAGAATACCAACATTTACTTCGGAATTTAAGCAAGCAATTTTTGGAAATCCACTAATTTTCACAGCATATTAGGGTTAAACAAACGGTAGGAATGATAAAAATATTGATTAGCGTAAAATTGATGGAATTTATTATGATATAAAATTCTACATATGATGACAATATGATTCTACGACTACCTATCTACAAATGAATATTAAATGACAGACCAACTGATATATTATGAATTATGCTTGTGAGGAATGAGATAAAGGAAACTTACTTATTTTTTAAATTAAAGTTCGGACTTGACCCTTCCAAAACAAAAACAAAAAAATACGAGCAAAGATTTTCCAAATTTTATAATAGAAGAGACTGATTTAGACTCGAATGGCCTTATGGGTATTTCGAGCGTACCGTGTGTTCATATGTGGGTCAGCGGTGAAAAATAATTACAAGTCATGCAGATTATGCAGAGGTATAAAGATGATGCAGATGTCTGTCGTCGTCGAAAGATTCGATGATTTTAGTTGGCTAAGCTTGCGTGTGCGATTTTAATCCGATTTTAGTCGGCAGACTGCAATCGGAATAGCTATATCAAAACAGTTTGATATTTGCCGACTAAAATCGTACGCCAAAAATCGCGTCGTGTGCGGCTGGCTTAATTTTTTGGCTCGAGCTCAGGGTTAGAAGAATTATGCATACCACAAGGTGCTCTCAGAGAATTTTTAGGAATAACTAAGAGTGAAAGTTAGTGTAGTTTAAGTTATAAAAATTACGTAAAGAACTGTTTTATATCGTTTTTTTCACACCCAGTGTTTTCTTTTCCAGTTTGTGTAAGAATTAGATGACCGACTTCGATCACCTGACTGCACTACCCACCTTAATATAGAATCAGTAGAATGCGTTTTGATATTGAACGCATAATTCCGAACTTTATCACTAAATTATCCGTTCTTACTCAAACGAATCCATTATTTGAACAACAATATCCACCATATTGTAGTTTATAATATCCATTCCTACCATACTTAAAACTAAATATATTTGACAGTATAACCAGTCATCTGTTTGTCTTGTCTACATCATGCATAGGCAGACTATCCACTCCACCATAACTTCTTCTGGCGTCTGATTCTTGATCAGGATCTATCTCATGATCACGTCTTTTTCCTAATGCCCAGTAGATGGATATCACAGGAAGTTTCATAAGGTTTTCTATTGCGTTGAATATTTTGGAAAATGTCTTGCCGACAGGACACAGTTTTTTGACTGCAGGTAAATGAATGAGAGTTAACTGTCTGAAATTTGGTCCCGCATTTTAGTCTTTAGATCATATATTGGTAAGAAAGGGCTTTACTAAAGCGTAGGATGATTTTGAGGTATTAAATTATCTTTTTGAGACAAAAAAGCGCATACTATTGTTAGAATGATTTAATACAAGACTACCAGAAGTCCAAAATCATGTTATTTACTCGTTTTAATACCTTTGTCATCTTACGTTTCGTATAATCTCGGGTAACCGGGCTCATGTACACACGACTGATACGAGTGTCGTTTTCAAATTCGTTTTTGGGTTGTCTATTTAATTATTGTGGATCGCCTGTCCACACGATCCAAGAAAAAATATACATGCTTTATAAGATATTAAATTATCTTCAACTTGAAAACTTCTATTGTAAATTTACGGTTTTTGAAACAGTTTTGGCATGAAAACGAATGTGAAAACGCTCGAAAACGTTAGTCTACCATTACTTACTTGGCCATAGCAGCAGCCAACCAATACAACCAACAATAGATAGAACTAATATAAGAGGCATAAAAATGCTAATGAAAAGCCATCGTTGACAAGCACAACCGGACTGTGTTTCGTCGTCATCGTCACCTTCGGCATGTTCATCCTGAAGCAACTTTTTGTCACCACCTGAAACAGGAGAAGTTCTAAAATAAACTGACAGATATTTGCACGATTTGATCTTTGATGATGATATACTTTACCTTAACTAAGCTATAGCTCTGCATGTAGAATTCAGTGAAGTAATAATCGTTTCAATTTTATTCTTTATTCTACTATGCTTATGTCGTACATGTGTCGTAAATATTTTGAGGTGGCTGATGTGATAAAATATTTTTATGTGTGTGCAGTCAGTAATGACAGATCTTAATACATAAAGAAAAATTTACACTCGGACTATTTCTCATCGGTGAAAATGACTTGTTCACGACAATTACGACAAAATGGAAACCAGGCTTAGCCGTCAACTTATATTTAATTCTTTTGTATACGGGTAATGAGGTTCTAAGGCTCTGGCTCTATTCACTGTCAGGTCGTTATTTCTAACATCAAATTGTACACTTTAAATCGTAATTTCTACACTGGCAGTATAATTTATACATCATTTATACCAGTTCGTCTCTTTCTATTATACCAAAACTGATCGAAAACCGTAATCTATGCATAAATAGTTTAGTAAACGTGGATTAACGAGACTGGATTGTTTGAGTCTAGCGTTTAAAATCATCTCTCTATATGGATGACAGGTTTTGAGAGCATTGAACACATGGCTGCTTTTATGCACAATATACTGAAGAATAGAGATAAACTAAAGACTCTTCAATGAAGATAAAAGCGAGCGTTTAAAACTAAACCATAGCATATTGGTGGTATAGCTACTGAAGTTCTAAACTATAATATTCCGTCTCTTAGACGCCACGTAAGAACTGATCACTATCACGTGTATGCATTAACGGCAGAAAACCGAACAGTCAAACTTGAAGCATTCATATACGTCACATACGACAACAAGATTAGGATCATGCAAGAAAGAGCCCGCCTGCATATTGCAGGAGCCAAAATATCATAAATGATCCAAGGTATATATGCATTGAGTCAAAACTATCGCGGAACTAAATTATATAAGTGACACCTATATATATAGATAAGTCTAAAAGCAAATCTCACCACAAAACGTTTCGCCAAGTTCTACTCCCATTTCTTCAGATATCTCAAAGTTATTAAATCTAAAATAATCCCCGTGTCTATTACCGCGTTCAACAGGTGATTCGACATCACTTAACATGCTTTTATACGTTGGAACCTCCACATCAACTCTTCTTGCCGGAGACGGTGCTTCTTCATATGTGTATTCTGCATGAAGTTTTATGACCGCTTCTTGGAAGAGCCTTGCTTGACCGATTGGTAAACCTAGGTTTGCAATATCCCTGCTACGTAACGCTAAGACCGCAGGCAAAGAATCGATTTGATGTATTTCAACCAAGGCTTCAATAGTCTTCGGTTTTAAAAGAGAGTCATGTGCCCAAGCATGAAAAACCTCTTGAGTGCTGAACGAACCGAGACGAGTTAATTTTTTTTTCTTTCCAGATCCGCGCGCGTTGTTTTCTGATGGTGAAGCCATGAATTTTCAACATGAAATCTTAGACTTGTTTGCAGTAATATTTATGAAAGATCGCGGCGATTAACAATGAGGAATACATCCGAATACCTAATTTCTTTGTGATTGAGTTATTATCAATATGAGGCTATAATACGGTTGCACCTGTCTGCCCTATTGATTATAATTTGAATAGATCTTAGAATATACATATGTCAAAAAACTGATGGAAGAAAGGTGCTGTATTCAAAAGAGAAACTCGTTTTCTGTTTGCTAACCCTTAGAAAATTTAGAAAATTACGTGCAGGAAGATATTTAAAAACTTTATATGGATGCATAATTCTGTGCATGCGGGAGAAATTATTGTTACATACAGGTATCTCGGTTTAGGAAATAGGACAAACAAACAATGTTTACGAATATGGACTATTTAAGAAATAGAAAGCATTTTTCGTGTTTCTATAGTTATAAAAACACGCGTGGGCGGTTGGGAGAACGAGAAATAATGTAGGAAAACGAGCCCGTATATAGAAACACGCTTCTCGACCAATCAGCACGCGCGTACTATAAATGTTATATTATTATAAATATGCTTTGTTGAACTCCGTTGAAATTAGGTAGGCTTGTATATTGTGATTGGTCGGGGTTGAACTACTTTGATGATATTAAGGAGGTAATTTTGGAAACGTAAATTATCGCCAGGCGAACCAAAAACTGTTTATGGAAAGTTGAATGTGTGCGTATCACAAAATATTATAACAGTCTTCACTATATTTATGATTGGTAACATATGCAAAACTAACCTTACGTTTGGGTAGCATTCAATAATACGTTTGTATCATCTTTGAAACTAGACAGAGTAGAGACGGTGGAAACATGGGACATAAAAGGGAAAAGAATGGACATGAGGGGCAGAAATCAAGGAAAAAATGCATGAGAAGAATAAATAAGTATATGTTGAGGAACCTAACAGATATAACTGATGAACTAAGTAACATTTTTTAACATTCTCTACAGATTCAAACGTATTTAATCAATGATTGAGATATTAATGAAAAATTATAGCTATATATATATATATATGATATGTCGAGCAGTAAAAACCTAAAAACGATTATCTATAAATGTAATACGCCTACGAAAAGTGTTCTAATCTTGTGATGTTTTCACTCGGAATACAATTCGAATTGTCTGATTTATGCGCTCAAACGGTTCCCAAGTGCAAAAAGTAAATATCGCACTGTGCAATTGCGTTTTAACACGATCGCATATGGAACACAAATTTCCCGATGCTTTTCCCAGTATATAGCTTTATAAATAGGTCGTGGGCCGCGGTCCTGGCGATGTTTTGGGTGATGCTGTTTTGGGTGATGCTGTTTTAGGTGATGCTGTTTTGGTGTTAGCTGAAACTGAGGATTCAACTGGGTCTCTAAAATAAAATATTGTGTAACAATAAAAATTGCCTTCGTTACAGTATATGGCGTGCATGTAAAGTTCAAATGAATTTCACTCAAATTTGGGGATACTCCACGGATGGAACGTTCATTGCGAAAAAATAAAATCCAGTGTCGACCCATATTTTCAGCTAACACAAAGCTAAAGTAATGTAACAACGTTACTCACCCCGATAAATCAGGTTGGGGGAAGTTGAATTCTGTGCTGGCCACTAAACACTTAGGATCGTCTAACGGAGCGGCCTCCTGGAAAGAAAATAATGTTTATATGTGCAGTAATATTAATTAAGACACACTGAGAAGTCGTACCCAGGAGTATTTTTAAAGGTCGGGATTACCTATTTTTTGCTGCTAATAAATTTTCTTAGGGAGGGCCAAAATGTTACAAGGAGGGGGAACAGCCCCCACCCACCCTGCATAGCGCCCCTCCTACATGCACAGTACTGTGTACCGTATTCCTCGTGGATGGAGACATAGGTACAATAGTTACCTCAGGAATTCGTTGGTGATAAATCATTGAATTCTCGCGATTGCTTTTGTCCATTTTTAACGCGACTAATTTCTGCACCCTGAAGACAGAGAGAGAAAGATTGTAAAACTTATCTATGGTATAGCTACTTCCAATTTCACATTATAAAAAAATTATTTATAGATACAGTACCAGATAAAGTCACGAGAATCCATTAACGGATGTTTAGCCTTGGGTTTTAACTTAGCATACTCCTGCACAATACAAGAGAATAAAAACTGAATAAAAAAACTGATTTACTGTATGTCAAGTAAAATGGAATTCTAGACATTATACCTTAGCAAGATGATGACAAGCAGCGATATGCTTCGAAGCAACGGTTAACACGGCTACAGACATGCCCGATCTGAAAAAAGAATGAAACCTGATTTACCAAAACAAAAACTCGCCCGGGAAAGACAATTCTTGATACAAGTTGCGTGCCACGACAGTTTCTCATTTGACGAAAAACGTATCGCACACGAAATCAGCTAGTGAACGAACGCTTATTCACGGAATCGGAGTGGTTCCGGGAGAGAAACAGGGCATGCAGGGCAGGCTTCGAAAAAACGAGAGCGCAATAATTACAAGATTAAGATGATGAACAACTAATCGTACAGTAACATACACTCATGCATGTTTACACACCATAAATCCATCGCTTTCTCAGTAAATAAATTGGGTGCATGAAGAATTATATGAATATCCCAGTGAAATGAAAATAACAGTTATTTATTACAGTTCACTGGAATATCCCTAATTACCACTAGAATGATACGCTAGAAGATAGCAGGGAGAAATGCAGGAAGAAATAGACGGACCCGTTAGAGTCACGCGGCCAAAATTGCCTGCATGGTAAACATCGTATATAGATTATGTACACCATTGAACAATTCAAATACTTACTGTTCGTTTTCTTCGAGGAAAGAAACACCTTGAAAACATCTTGCGACGGCAAGATACAGTTCCACTAAACAAATATTCCAATTTATTGTGCTCAATTATAGTTAAACTATAGAATATAAACTACGTTGTGACTCCTTATGACAGTTACCTTTGAACATGAGAAAGAGTCTCCATTTCTCCACTGCTTTCCCACATTTCTTTAAAAGAACATACAAAAACTCGGGAATAAATGTAATGTTTTCACTCCGGAAAGTACTATTTTCATTTAAAATTCACCTGCAATGTTGTGGATGCTGTAATAAACTTTTTTGCTACTTCATGTGCAAGTTGGCTGATCAGGGCTGGTTTGTTGCCTTTGCGAACTGCACGATTTATCGTTACCATCTAAGAACAAAAGCTGTTTGTAATTAAGTACCAATAAAACGGGCACCTACCATAGACCCAGAGTATACGCAAAATACAGATTTTGCGCGATCATATTCAGACTGCATCTTTACTTTTTCAGTATTTTTTGAATTTTTTGCCTCATTTACTATAAAAAGCACTACTATAATGACCTATAGCGCTAGCGATCTAACCTTCAAACTACCGTCAGTCTATTTATCATTTGACAAGTTTCTGGTGTATGTTATTGAGAAAATTTAATGAAGTAGATCACTTTGCTTTGCCAAACATATACAATTGTGCACATAATGTACTCAACAGCCTACGCTAGAAAGAGAATATCGCTCGTGTAGCCGCGATTACCTTGATAAATGGACGAATGATATATAAATACATACCTGAGCCTCAGCCAAGCATTGATGCCTTAGAGCCTGGTTTACAGGAACTAAATACAAAAAGAAAGTTGACAACTTATTGCGATGCAAAAACTTAAAATAGTACATCTTTTGAAATTGCCAAGTAAGACCCTGAGAGATAATGTTATTGATTGATTCAATTACCTGTTAAATCTAAGTAATCTGATTTAGGTCGTTGCTCCACACATTCACAGACACCAGCAGCCAGTTTAAGAGAATTTAGTGCATCCTGTTAAATACGATTATAACTTACATACAGCATAGTAAGCTACTGTAAAAGAGGTCTTATATCAACATTAGCAATGCGGGTAACACAAATGAAGAAAATAAATTTCTCACTCAACGATCATATCTTTCTTCATTACCTTCATTTTTTCCTCATCCAAGTCATCCTCTTGTGGATATAGTGGAAACACCTAGTAATCAAACATTTAATGGTCTAAAAAAGCGTATAAATCATTTTAAAAGTTTATTCTATACTAGTTAATGTGACTGAGGCTTCATTGACACGGTACTAAATTCGTTTGACACGGTACTAAATTCGTTTGTCACGATATCTTCATTTGCAGTTATGGAGCAATGGTTAGGTGCGAATCCTTCTGGATCATTAGTTAAATGAACCAACATAATAAAAAAAATTAAATAAAAATTACCAAATGTGCATGTTCAATGAGCCAGAGTGATACAGCGACTAGGAATGAGACTTGATCAAAATCCGAATCTTTACTCGTAGATGCCTCTTCTTCAGGATTGGTAAAACTTGTCCACTTAAACCTAGATTTTTTAAATCCACTTACAATACTCCACCATAAATAATACTATTTTTTGTTGCCAGAAACTGTTCTCCATTTAAGGAGAGTGGGAAAGGGTGAATTGCAAATAATTGCTCACATGGAATGCTTGATTTCAGTGTTATGAAACTGTAGTGATGGTTGAAAAAATACTTCTTGAAATTACAATGAGGTTCATCAGTGTCATGAACAATGTTTTAAAACTTTGATTTTTAAGGTTGCTTTAAAATTACCTGTGGGCATACTGGCATAGTTTGGTATAACTCAGATTTAAGTTTCAGGGTTTCTCTTTAAATAGTTGGGTCAACATCTGTAGTTTTTTTTCCTTCTCAAGAATAATAACTTCATTCTTAATTTATTATAACAATATTATAATAACTTGCATTATGGACAGTGAGTATAATGAATTTCAGCCAAATCCAGAATAATTTTTTTTTGCCCTTGCTCACAGTTCAAACACCTTCTAAAATTACTATCATACTAATAATAGTTGTTGCTCCAAAAGCAATCTAATTTAAGCTGAAGTTTATTAGAATTTAGCAGAAAGGCATATCCTAAAACTATAATTTGAAAAACTTACTTGAGCTTTAATGGCCGTCTTGCCTAAAACAAAATGAATTGTTAAATTACAATAGTCAATGTGATGTGAGTAAATGTCATAAAATATAAAACTGGCAAATCTCCTATATATGTCCCCCCTCCACTTCAAATGAGCTAAAACAGACTTTGACAGAATTTATTTTGATGTTGTTATAGCTAGAGCCTTCTCAGAAAAGTTGGTAGCAGATTCATCATAGTAGTGGCCTAAAATTTACAAACCTAGGCCATAAAATATATATAAAGTTTCTTAAAATTGGCAGAGGTAAAGGGGATTCCCTCTGATAATAGTCATAATACACCATGGGCCTCATGAATGGTCAATCCCGCAATGAATGGATTCACAAAATGGCAAAAATTTGTGTAGTTACCATACCTCGCTTAAAACATTTCTTATTGGCATAACAAGGTATTCATGCAAGGTGTTCATGACTGTTACAGTTGATGTGTCAGGATACTTGAGAACATCTTCCAATGCTTGGCGCCTTGTAATGCAAGTAAAATGTTATAAGAAAAAACCATGGATTATAAACTTTTGGGACCCATGAGATCAAGCTTTAAATTTGATGGTCTTTTCTACTACAGGCACATTTAATTTTACGACGCTAGCTGTACATGCAACTTCTAGATAATTATTTTTCAATAGAGTAATGTACAATTTGGCAAATACAATATATACAGAAGTAATAACATTGCTGATGATTGGTCAACCTTTTGTGAGAATTTCTAGTTAAATTACATGTCATTGCCACATTAATGTCTTAAAATATTTTATCTACCTTCTAGTGATCTCATGAAGAATTCTGTTTGCATAGGTTCCATTTGGTATGCCCTCAACAGCCTTTCCAAAGTTTATATGCTCTGTAGTTTTTCTGCCAGATGCAGGATGTGCCATAATTCAAGTTCACTTTACTATAAATATCTGAATTGTTGGGTTTCAATCACAACGATCAGTTAGTAATTAAAATCTTACGTACTCGCTAAATTGTTACTTCACAAGATAAACCCAAACCGATCGAAACATTATCGAAACATTATCATTTTAATTATAACCGAAACAAAAAACTAATTTCCTTTATGCTTTACAGCTCTTATATTAGACGATAGACACACTGCAGGTATATTACACAACCAAAACAATACTGCAGAAACATTCACCCAATTCATATGCAGATTTCTACAAAAATTATAAAGTGTTTACACTCAAATTACGTCGTTTTTAAAATTATTTTCGTGTGCGCGCTAGATGGTAAGTGCTGCGACGTGCATCAACGCTGACGCCCGGTCATGATAGGACGGCTCAAGAAACGTCGAAAGCAGTCGTCTTTTCTTCCCGTGGATTTATTCTTTTGTATTTGAGCAATTTGTTTCAGATGGGTGCAGTGAGAGCTCTGAAAAGTAAAATGTCACTTCGCGCCAAAATTATCGCTAATGAAAACAAGCCTTGCATAAGACATTCTTGACATTCTAATTAAAACTAATTTAAACTAACAAGACGCCTGTTCTGGCGTTAACTCCGGCGCACGTGCCAGTCTTCAATATAGAGCTTCTGAACATAAACAATGCAGATCATATTCGCATTTAGACGCCTTGCGAACCTAAATGTTCCATCGCGAAATTCAGAAGCACATCGTACTTTAAAAAGTATAGAAGTTCAATTGTTCAAAAATGTAAATAAACCGCATGATACATTCGCTTTGTCTTACACTTTGCTTTTGGCATTCGCGCTTATATATATTATATCTTCAATCCTGTGCAAACTACGACGAGTCAAAGCGCCCATACACGACCACATCATCTTGTTAAACGGCGAAATAGCAGCGATATTACTAAAATAGGACCAGAATCTACATGTATTAAATATATTCTTACCCCAATTCAGTCTAAACTTAATCGAAAAGCATGAAAAGAACGGTTTATTTGTTCCTCTTGGAGGAATTGCCGTATCATGCGAGCGAAATCGAATCGCGCATCGGAAAATTAGCCAAAGCTGTGCACCACAACTCTTGGGAGACAAGACTGGGACATAGATAAATCCAATCACATACACATTTTAAATACTAGAATGTTTCGCGCCATTACAGACTTGCGACGACGAAAAATAATAAAAAAAAAAATAAAAAAAAAAAAAACAAAAACAAAACAAAACCGAGGCGAATTTTCAACTCCGTCGCTGACGCCGGAGTAATTAACTATTCTAATAGTAATTCTCTCCTTTCCCGAGAGATGTTGATATTCGTTTTACGCTACATTTTCAATTTCTCGGTGACTTCATCACTCCTATAGCGTCTTGCATATTGTTACATAAGGCAGGGGTTGCACTATGCAAGGAAATTTCCTTGCAATTGACAACCACAAGGGAGGGAGGGATCTGTATTAATAAATATATTATGCATTCTTACTTTGTTTCTCTTTTTTGTCATTGTTATCCCCCTATGAGGACAGCCATATGCAAATAAGTTGTAGAAACCCTGATTATACAAAACATATATATTGTAAGTACTAATATTGAACAAAAGTGCTCAATGCTCTGCACTTCTATTGTCCTACCACTACAGCTAGTATAAGTATATAAATTTTGCTTGATTCTCCACGACACGAACCCTACCCTAAACTAAGATATTATGTATAAATATGTTAAAAACGAGAGTACCAAAAGTCCCTGTTAGTCTAATCATAACGCCAGCTCCAATAACTAAATAATACCTGTTTCCATTGTTAGTACTTGGCCGTACATAAACGGAGAGTGAAAGATTTTAACTAAACTATTGTTCTAATTCACAATGTAAATGTCCCTCAGTAAGATCATTCTGTGTTAAAATTCGTCTATATTTAGCCCGAGCGTTCTGAAACCAAACTTGTAAAACACGTTTCGATAACCCAGTTTTGAGAGAGAGCTGCTTTAAATCTTTAGAGTCCGGATTGTGATTAAGAGCAAAGTATGTTTTCATGATGAGTAGTTGGTGTTGCTTGAACGAAGTGCGTACTCGTTTTGTCTTTGTACTACAGTGTGTTCGACTATCTAGACCAAAACCTTGACATCCATCTTGAAATGCCAACCCTAGAAAAATACAACGAAAAATCAATGCCATGGCATGTGGTAACTACTGTGTTTACTTTACCCAAGCTACGGCCAGTAAACTGGACCTATATTAAAGTCCTCAGTCCACCTCACTGACCTCATGCAGAGTTGTATTGTTATTTCAAATCCAATGTAATCGCTACCACTTGTCGTGAACTTACGCATGGGATTCCCATGTTACTTGATGAATAACTGCAACTGCCAAACACATACTTTCACTTTCACATACTTTTATAGTTTTCCTACGTAATATTAAGGCCTAGCTGTTGTGTCATGTAAATCGATATGCGACAATGTTGCAAGTCAGTTGTTTTATCGTAGTTTTTCTGACACTGGAAACCTTACCTTCACAGTTAAGGACTTCGTGTTTCCGTTTTCTCGATCTTCCTTCGCCGTTTTCTTTTTTTCTTCTCACTTGTTTCTGAACAACAAGTGTTTGAAAATCCAAATGACAAAAAACCTTCTTACCATTCATCCCAAAACTGTCTCCCGTAGTAAGAACCCGTTTGCAGTGCACGCACGCAAAACAATTGAGATGAAAAACGCAATCTCGGGCACGCATCACCATCTCCGTGCTGTCGATCGTCTGTGAGCACGCTGCACATCTTTTGTTCCCGTAACGCCTAAAACAATATCAATGACATTTGAATTAGTTGATCTATCGCACAAAATTAGAGATACTAGAACGTTCTGTAAAGAGTTATATACTAAACTAAACCATACTATTTTTTTTCTAAAAAATTGCTTTTTTTTGTTCTGAAACTGCACATGTTGATTAATTCTTGCCCAGGTAATGCTGGGTCTTTCTATCTTTTTTTCCTAAGTCATACTATACTATACAGTTGGAAAGTGGAAACACGTGCAATTCTACACAAATTGTTTAGTCTAAATCCAACCGTTACCTAGCAGTTACCTAATATATATAACCTCATTTACCTATGATCAATTGGTGCAAGCTTCAACAGTTATATAGAAACTATATAGAAACACACAGGCATAAGGCCCAAAAGTTTGAGGTAGCATGATCCGAATGATATAAACATCAATTACCCGACTAAAGATCACAAATTTAGCACATATATAAAAATGTACCCATGGACCTATGGCTATGAACAAAACGTTTGCCACTGCCATTCTCTCATAACAGCATCAAGAGCAAATTAAGAATGTTGAGAACTCCTTACTTGTAATAATCCATGCGACATAACACGAGGGCATCCTTAATAAAACACGTTAGTTCAGTTTCCAACTCCACTTGACAGTCGGAACATTTCAAACAATGGATGTGCCAACAATCCTGGGACACCATTAAGAAATATTGGTCATAGATATCATGGCCACAGCCACGGCAGTTATTTACTTTAATACAAGGGAGATTTTCGTTGCAGGATTGCATACAGCTACTGTTTTCATGGAGTGACATCACCTTGAATGAGAAAAAAAAACTATGTCAACTAACCATTTTATTTCCAGCGATTCTTTATTTTATGTATTGATCTTATCAACATCATGTATCGAGTTTAAAACTGGTGGAAACTGATCAGTATAACTGAGGACAGTTATTCGGTCCCAGGCTGCATTTATACTCTGTATCTGGTAAAAAATTTAAACTGGCACCAAAACATGTCCACAGTGCCGTTTGGTTGTATGGCTAATTGTATTTGGTATTGTGGGGCGACTAGTTCCAGGGCCACGAAAATAAATTAATTAAATAGACAAAAGTCACTTTTGGGGACGTTTCCGACAGACACCCTTTTCTTTCCTTTATTTCCTTGTAGCCTAATCTTCATTTTGAGCCTCTCTTAAAGCCCGTGGCTATAATTGCTTTCTTTATACTTCCCCTCCATCGAGAGGCCCTGAGTAGTGTTAATACACCCCATTCTAGTTTTCATTTAGTTAATAAACATCGTTTGAATTCGTTGTACTGCATGAGTCTATACATCAACTGGATAACCTAACCTAGTGTTCGCTGGTTAACGATGGAACATACTAAAAAATGAAATACATTTCATAAGATAAATCTATAACAGCCTAATCTGAAAGTTATAGTTTAGACATGCATTCCATGATGCAATATAGGATGAGACTAAGAGCGGTTTGCCCTCGTCGGAGTAAATGCATAATTGTAACAATATATTTAGCCGTCAAAATCATTTGATCATTCATTTTTCAGAAGGTATAAAATGAAACAAAATTAATCTATTGATACAACTTCATTTCGCCGGGTAATGATATACTGCATGCATTCAATATATCATATCATGACTAACAAATAATAAGTTTAATATTCTATAGTTAACGAACTAATTAGCTTGCTCATTTTAATGTACATGTGCAGTGTGAATGATTTTTTCTCACATTACCGCCAAACAAGCACATATTGAAAATCCGCTAAACTCACCGTTTCACAGTATAAGCAAACGTTTTCGTGTCAAACTCTCTTCGCCAATTCAAAAGAGTTTGGCATCAAGTAAACACACGATCCTCAATAAAAGCTGTGCGTCAAAAAGATCTGATAAAAGTAGTTTATCAAATGCAAACAAAGACAAAATATTTATGAGATTTATAAGGGATATATTTTGACGTCAAAATTTATAATTTTAGATAAGTTCACTACAATATCGCGTGCATACGTAAACTGTGCATATAAATAACAAATTTGAGATAAATACAATATGAATACATAAAATTGATATAGAATTAGTAATCTTAATATCGTTCAGTTTATTTACATTGATCTAAAGTAGGCAAGAACCTGATGATATCTGACATGCGCTTGTAAGGTTATTGTTGCAAAAGAAAACTCTCAGTTATATGGTTGAATAAAGCTATATAGAAGTCGAAAATTACCATTGTTCAGTGGGTTTTGGGTGAGGGTCCATTATATGATTCTAACGTTTCAAAATGAAGCCAGTTAGTCTCCTCTGATGCGATCTAGTATATTACTACGAAATCCTAAACTAACTAAAGGCACTTAGGTTGAAACGTCTAAAAAAGTTTCCTTGTAGTTATATATTTTGGGCAGTTTACATATATGAACTGATATTTCCAGGTGATAAATGAATTGAGGCTGGGCACATCAGTGCAGATGATAAGCTCTATCGCTTATCCTAAAAACATGTTTCCTGTTGAAAAAATTGCAAGAGAAAAAAATAGTCGAGTTTGTTGAAAAATTCAATCCGTTTTACTGTTTTGCACCTACGCCGCAGTTTCCTTAAAAATGAATTTATCAGCCGGAAAGAAGAAATGACTATCCAGTTATATAAACACAGATAGCTACTCCATCACACAAAATTGCATGAGAAAGCAATGGTAAATAAAAAAGTTTTTCTGCTGGACTAAACTCTTTTAAAAGGGCCAATCAGAATTGCATGGTAACGCGCGTTTCAAAGTCAAACGAAACAGAATAAAATTAATTTATAGAGCATCAGTTTTTAGTTTAGATTTTCATCGTTCTTATATTGCTCAACGAGATTCTGATCACGTTATATTGATACTCATTTCCTACCTTTAGAAACAAAGTATCAATCTTATCCAGATCTTTTAATCTTCCGCTGGATCCTATCCTTCTTCTCCACTCAACAGCTTTGTAGTATACATCTGTCATCGAACTCTCGAGATCAAGTGCATTTATTCTGCGGTCAAATGTGATGGACACATCTCTAAGTAAAGATGAGAATGCCCCAGTCTTAGTTGACACAAATCACAGCACGTATTAAACCCGATTCCTAACCGTCTTCCTCCCCGCTAGGACGAGAAGCCCACAAAACAGATGGAAAAAACACAGTCGAATGTTTTGTTGTGACACTTCAAAAAATTTAGTCGGGTTTTTTAGTCTCCATACAAATGCATAGCTGACTACGGATTTTACATCTTATGCAAACAGTGAAATGAAATTTATTACAAATATCATTTATTCTTGTGTCAGTTAAGTAAACCGACAGCTTATGAATATTTTAGCGCACTGATAAAAATAAACGGTTATGTGCTATTGTGTGTTTTGCGATTTTTTTTAGGTTTTAAGAGATTTTATCCCAATATAAAGTTGTTGTATATAGGGTATTGATGTGCAGGATTACCAGCCTAACAATTTTAAATTTTACTTCGAAATGATTATTTATCTTGGTATAATCTATTTTGCCAAATAAAGTATATAGACACGACCCAGATTTAGTCGTGTCATGCGCAGGCGCCTTGTCTTTTGCGAGTGAATCAGGGCGTTTTTTTCTGTGGTTTTTATTAGTTCAAAAACGCCTGGCTAAAAACTATAACATTAGTTTTAAATTGGCGAATATTGTCTGAAATAAAGTTGGGCAGAAATAGAATTATAAGAATACCTCTGGAAGAGGAAGTAGAACTTTTCTGCACACATGCAGGGTATGAAAGTGATCTTCCTTGGTGAACCGTTGACAGAGCGCCAGCGTGACTAAAAGGGAAGTCTGTCCAAAGTACGAGAAAGTGACAGAGTTGCAGAAAAAGAAAGGGGAAAAAGTTGCAAGCACTCGTTCGTATTTGATTGCTATCTAACTTCTACCAACCTTATTTCCCAATCAGAACACATGAGGCACAAAAATTCAGTATTCGCGTTGTTGAATTGTTCTAAACTTAAGTTGATAAAAGAATTATTTTGTGGCTCAAAGTCGATCTTTGTGACACTTTCCCCGGTGGGAAAATCTATAATATTAACTGTCCTTAATTTGCATGTTATCCTCGATGAAGAACTCTTACATCAGAACATAGAATCATCACTCGTGCGAGTTCGCAATTTATACATTTATCTTTATTTGACCTGGAGCTAGGCTGAATACAATTCAGGACATAGCTGACTATTATACCGTAGTCCACTAGTTCTGTCACTTTAGCTTGAGCCAAGAACTAGCTTAGCATATACAAGTGGTTGTTTCTCTGACCTACCGTTGGAATCTCACCAAGAACTGTTTAAAAGATTTTGGGGGGTTTTAACTATTAATTTCACAGCTTCAACTGAGCGTAGGATGCGGGTTAGGTATACAGAAATAACATAAAAACCACGCAAAAGATTATTAATTAATGATCTTTGATCATGTTGTGTATCTTTAACTAAATTAAATTATCTTAGGCCATCAGCCTCCCGTCGGCAGGATACATCAAACAAGAAAATGAACTTGGTTTCTGGTTGCCTAAATTTTAATACCCTAATATAAATAAAAGATTTAACCTAATTAGTAATGGCTTCTTCGGAATATTTGAACCTTAATATAGCCTTAATATAAAGTGTATTGCACGCACTGAAATTACACCTCACATAGCACTATTCGGAGGTCTTACTGAAAGGCTAAGGCCCGTATTCAAAAAGCTCACTCACACTCACACTCATTGAGTGTGACATATAAATTTTGTTAATGCTGATCAATGAGAAAGTTTTCTCTCAATAGATGAAAAGATATAAGGTAAATCACTGAAAATCAAGCCCCTGTTCGGCTGAAAATACCGCCATTGAAACGTTATGGGCAGATTAAGATCTCCCACTCAATGAGTTTGAGTGTGAGTGAGCTTTTTGAATACGGGCCTAAGACTAGGCTAAGCCAAGGCGGGAACTTTGTTCACACAATGGATGTATTATTTTCGTAGCTGAGACAGAAATAGTCGACCCAGTCCCCAATTTCCATGATATCCTAGTGCTCATATATCCTTGAGCTCGTGAGTCGTACTGATCAGCAACGAGGCAAAGCCGAGAGAAGCCAATCAATCAGGTTGCGTGACATCTCATATAGAGAGTCAGACTCAGAGAGTAGTTATATTATAGTAGTCATCATATTGGCAGAGAATCAAAAATGATTTTAAATGGAATAAAAACTGACGAATGCCCGTAAAAATGTTTAAACTCGCTTAATCCAAAACTTAAATATTTTCTTTCTTCGTTGAAAGGCGAAACTGAAATTGTCCAGCCCATTTCTTTTGAATTTACCTTATTTACAGGTTTGTTTACAATAAATGAGCTACCCCACGCTTTCTCTATAAACAATGGAAATAAAAGTTTAAGATCCTTGACAGAATATATCCTTGTGGCAGATGGCATGAATAAACACAGCTGAAAGGCTTTTCATACTTTGCAAATAGAAGATATTTAAAACAGGCCACACAATTCGTTTGTTTTCTTTGCTTACTGTCTGATAAATAATTGAATTGACTATAGTGGAAGACCACAGAATGGATTTAATATATACGGCAAACAGAGGAAGGACATTCGACCACAAATGCCATAGACACGTAGTTAAGCTCTGCACCTCCCTATATGAGATTACCTTAACATTGAATGAGATATGTGAAAAGATAACACTAAACAGTGAAACAATTTATTAGTTTTAATAATTCTATCACAATAACATAGGGACACCCCAATATGTAACACTTGAATAGACAAAGACACAACTCATTTGTAAAACATATGATATGAAATGATAAGAGATGATAAGAGGGTTTATGTTATTTAACAAGTATTGACGTACGAAATTAGAATTGCAAAAAAAGGAAATGTACACACAGACGAATAGGCATAAGGTTTCTAAATTTAAAAAGTTTAAAAACGTGGCGCACGAAATGTTCCGATCCATGATTTCACTGACGTTGCTCGGAATTGCTAAATATGAAAAAATACGCTAAAAACCACAGAATATACCTATTCCCGGCCGGCACAAATCACAAAAATTATCTGAATTTTCTTGCATTTCACTGCAAAACTATGGGTGCGGCCAAGTAATTACAGACGAGACCCAGAATCCAGATGATTTCGCAGGAGATTGTGGGAACCTATATACTGTATAGGGGCTTTATTGAAAAACGTATAGATTTCAGAATGTTACTAGAATAATACAAAAAAGCGACCGCGCGAGGACGCTTGGGGAGATGCTAACAAAGAATTGAAAGAAACTTAGGAAAGTTCCCATTGCATTTTCCAAAAGAGTTTTGACTGCCGACTGGTGACTGGTGCGGTTAAAGATTACTACACGGCCGTTTGTGCGCCTGCGTGGACGAGGTTAACGCTGGCACAAATTGCGGGCTGATTTAAACTATAATTTCTATAAAGGGTGAAAAGAAAGAAATGTATAGCTCCAAAGCAGTCTAGTTTTTGTCAAAGAATAGTAAATAGTAATTATAATGGTAAGGTTACATGCGATTTTTACGGTTGTGAAGACTAGCCGTAGTAGACAGCTGCCTATGTGAAACTTACTATGGAATTTATAAATATGGAATATGGGGTCAAAAACAGATTAATTAAATTAGTGCGGTGCATTGCAAACTCAGAACGAGTCTCAGTCAGTGACCGTGCGAAAGCATCCAATCCAGATATTTCCTGCAAACAATTTTGGAATATAAATGGAGAAAATTGTCATATCAGGTCTGACAGCTCTTAAAAATGCATTTGCCACTGGGTTGCTTAAATTATACTGATAGCAAGTTAGCATATAAAGGGAGCAAAATACCCTGATTTTTCCAAAATATCCGCTGTCCCCAGTGGAAAATATCCAATCAAGAGGCCAATGAATAGGCCTTCCACTTCAAGCCAACTATGCAATTTAGACCTTTCCTGTCTTTCCTTTGCAGTCATCTAGTCATCTTACAACTAGAGATCACTAGAAATATATAGAACCTAATCTGAAACAAAATATTTAAGCATGTGATGTGAAGCACTATGACAAAAAACCTGACCAGCAGAAAATTTCAAAAGTAAAGGCTGTAAAGCAAAAAAAAATTTTGAAAAAGCAAGACATATTAAGAATGATTAACACAAAGTGTAAATATTCGATTCTATTCCAAAGTTATCTTTAGACAAAATGAAGCACTATGATATGAAAATATTCATACCTAATTCTTATAGTAACCATGATTGTCTAGTTAATCAACCAACCATTAATATATAATTATAAAATATTTGAAGACATTTTGTTACCACTTTGAATATTGATAGGCAACAGGGTTGGATCAAGTGGTTGGCATGGCAATGATGTCTCTTGGTTCATTAATATTTATTTACTATACCCTGTGGGTTGTTCTTTTGGTAAGTATGATTATTTGACAGTAAATCCATTCCTAAATTTCATCATCCTTCATTGTTATGAGAATATATATTTGTTCATCCTATGTTTCAGCCCTTTGTTGACGCAGACCATGTTATCCAAAGTTATTTTCCAGATAGAATGTATGCTATGTTAATACCAGTTGTTGCTGGGGTATTAGCATTGTTGGTTATTGGTATGAACCATTTCTTTTTTCTGCCATAGAGTCTCATATTCATGCCTTTAGTGGAAGGGTTTCTGTCATAGTTCATCAATTAATGAAAGGTTTAGAGATATTCATGTGACATAAATTTTTAAAAATTTTTCAGGGTCATTTATTTTTGTAATTCTACTGAAGAAAAGAGCATCAGAAAAGAAATCTAAGTGACAACAATAGCTTGCACTCAATACATACATTATTGAACTGTTAGTGATCTTATTTATGGAACGTTGCAAGAAATTGTCCCTCTGAAAACCTAAACTCAGTTATTAGGGATTTTGTGAGTGAACAAATGGGGAAAGCAAAAAGGTAGCCTATTGGCTAGCAAATGTTTCTATTAAATTGTTGTTTAACATACCCTTTCTGAAAACCATCCAATTAAAAAATAATAAAGTATTATTAAGCTTTCAAGAAACAGAAGAATAGTTAATTAGTATTTGGTATTATGAACAAAACTATATATATATACAATCTGATATGTCTTTATATATATTAATAATCTAATAGTTCCTTCAGTCCTAAAATAATCTGTGATATATGATTTAAAGCAAGCCACATGTTTGAAAACTCTTTTAGAGAAAGATTGTTAATGCTAATTAGCAAAGAACACAAGGGGTACTTTGGAACCTATCCTTTTCATTAACTTCAACTGAATATCTACAAACAACATTTAGTATGACATACGATTCTAGAAAACCAGGATGAAAACTGGGATGAAAATGGGATTCCAGGTCTTCAGGCCATACGAACACACTCCCTCACCGCAGGGACAAGGAAATTCTGTACTCATCAAAGAATGTGATTACGTTCTTTAATAATTCTCGCTTCAGCGCTACTACTCTTGCCAGACCTAGTATCAGACATCTTGCCAAGACCAACACGAGTAAGGTCAGGATTGGAGTGCGTCTTTGTTTGTTGCCATTTGTACTTACGATCTGTAACGAGAATACTCTGAGATAACTTCACTCACTGGAGTAAAATATTAAAATTAATCAATGACTGGATTAAAAGGATTATAGGAACGTCCGAACGGTCTGTTAACCAAGTTCTAACTAGAACAATTGCAGCGTTATTAATCGCTTTCAGTGGGAGCTGAGTTGGGAAAGACGTGATGAAATCACTGGCGGTAAACTTCGGGATTTAGGCGGAAAATGTGAGATTATAGCACCTGAGTTTGGGTCCTAGTCATATGGCTCAGACAATTACTGGAGTTTTTGCAAATTAACAGTTTACTTACATGAACCAATTTCTACATCCCCAGAATGCATAGACGGTGTTCTTGGGTTTCCCACGGGACTTGCCTAAAAGCAATAAGATTTCATATGAAAAATTATATTTAGCAACCACGTAACAAGCGTGTATGTATGACACACTGTTCATACCACTAATGGAAGGTTCCGCCCAGCCAAAATCACTGGATCCATTTGCGGTAAGATCACTCCTGGTGGAGACCTGAAAATATAGTCAACATGATATCAACAATGGACATTAGCATTATCTTGCAACTTGAAAAGCAATTCTTCTTTTAAGAGATGTAAATTTGGCAACTACCGAACTTTTCGAGCGCTTCTTACACTAACATTTTAAAGACTCTTCACCAATTTGCATCTCTTAAAAGAAGAATTGCATTGCAAGTTGCAAGAAAAATTGCACCGTGTAACATGGTCTTTAGTCTCGTTTAACCCAGTTCCTAAAATTCTTACCTTTCATGACTGTTTTTGCCTGGTCTTGTCTCGCTATAATATTCTCTGGTGTCTCGTATTATCTCTTCTCCTTGATCCTTATGCAGGACAGCTTGGTCATAAACCCAACTGAAGATCAGGAAGAAAGGATAAAAAAAAGATATAGACAAATGAACTAAGACAATACACCTCTGTCTTGCACAGATTTGGGAGATTTGAAAAATATAATAGACAACTTTTTAGTAGAATTATCACCTTTAGATCAACCATGCGTTTGCTACAGTTTTCAAAACAAGAATGAATAAACACTATTTGATTAAAAGTTGTCTAAAACTTTTGTTTATGTTATATACTGCAATATCCTGTACCTAAATGTCATTTCTTTCTTTGCTTTCGTGTCTTCTTTTTCTTTTGTATTCTCATAATCCCCGTATGGTCGTCCTACAAATGAACGTTAGCAGATCAGTGTTTGATCGTGGCTTGCTCTCAACACAAAACGCATCGGTGGGAAACGCACGTCGTTACAACGAGTGAAACAAGGATAGGTGGGGGGGGGGGATTAAGGGGAAAGGATGTCATGAGACTGGTGGTGAAAATTTACAAATCAACATCAAAGAAATACGCTTATCAGGAAACGACTAACGCGAATATTTAAAAAATATTATCACGCAGATATTCGAAGATACCCTTAGGAGTAAAATATTAAATATGCCTTTTGTACGCCTAAACACTGCGTGCATCCGTTTTCACCCTTGGTGGGGGTGGGCCTATTACAAGAATGAATAATAAGGGAAATTAACAAGCTATGTATTAGCTCATATTACCGCTGAAATAATCCACTCTTTGTTTCTCTTTTCTCTTCTGCACTGTCTGAACACCACGGGCTTTGTTCGTTTCATCTGCCTTCTTAAAGAGTTGAAACCGTTTATCAGGATCTGCAAACAACAAGAACTTCTAAAGTTTGACTCGTGTTTTACAAATCACGAGTTCGTCATAGAGCATCTCTCCAGGAATATACACCCGCCATTCTTATACCTGTTAATTTCTTCTTGCGAAGGGCGTTGTATTTCATTTTATTCGCTCGTTTAACCATCAACTCAGCTGTGGTGTTCTTTCGAAATCCCCTGAAACAAAATAAAAAAATTCTAATTTTTCATCAAAATCGCCGACGCAATGAAGATCTTTTCCAATTCTTTCTTTAACCGGACATCGCCACTGTTTTATAGAAATCTAAAGAATTTCGTTCGTTGAAAAACGAACACAAGCTCTCTGTACATTAGGCCTTTATAAAGAATAGTCTAGATTGATTAAGTTCATGCAAGATCTATTAGACACCCACCATTCACTGGACAGTTCACTGGTTCTATGAGATCGATGGGTTTCACCAGGCGGGGATGTTTGCTCAGACAGGACACTCGGAGCTTGTATCGGAGGAATAACGTTTCTTGGGTTGGGACTGTGTAGTGGGGAATCGGGTGATCTCCACGCGTGTTTGCGAGGAAATGTTCGACTGTTATCTTCTTGAGGCGTTGACTCTGTTTGCTGTTAGAATATACAGGAAAACGTTTTAGAGAACCAAGCGATTAAGATGTAAAATTTTCACTCTTATATACCAAACCAGTTCCTGAATTGATTAGTTTTATCGATAGCTCACTAACTTTTCTGCCTAAGTCAGATTTTTTCGGAAATGAGACTTTGCTTTACTCTTACATCCAGTGTTAGCAATTTAAACTAGCAATTTTTACTCATTACTTGCAAAAGTTTATTCAGGCAGAAAAGTTAGTAGGCTATGGTTATAAACTTACAAGTCCATAATCGCCAACTTGATAGTGTGTGGGTGTTTCATCTAAACTCGAATCTCTAGATGAGTATAAACATTCAATTTATGAATTATGAGCAAATAAAACGACTTCAGACAAGACTTCCTTTTTATAAATCACAGTGAGTAAATACCTTGACTTTAACTGTCGTAGCTATCTATTATATATTTAACAAATAGATAACATTGAACCGTCGTCTGTTCACTTATAGATACACGGATGACGTCATTTGTGATAAGAACAAAACAAATAGATACACGGATGACGTCATTTGTTCTTATCACAAATTACGTCATCCATGTATTTATAACAGAACAGACAACGGATCAATGTTATCTATTTGTTTCATATAATAAAATCGAAAAAATTCCGAAATTAAACAGGCAAATAGTTTCCCCAGCACTTGGAAAATTGTCAAAGTAGAAATTTTGCAGATATCACGCGTACATGATCTATAGAATTGACGAAATGCTATTGGCTAGCTTAAGACACGTGCTAAAATGTGATTGGCTGACAAAGTAAAACAAAAGATTACCGATTAAATTCGTTAAAATTATCTGTGAGGTCATGGCTCTCGACTAATGAGATTGCTTGAATTCTTAACGTTATTATATAAAATCATTTAAGTTACCTTGCAGTTTGAGGCAAGTTTGTAGGTACCCAGGAACTATCTAAAGCAGCTTCATCCATATCAAACATATCGAGATCAACTTCTTCATCGAAATTGAAATCCTCCGTCTCCAAATCTATGTCCGAGAATTGGGCTGTCTTAGTCGCTTCTAAATATCTTTTCCGTATACGATACCCGCGAAACTTTGCCTGAAACATGTAACAATTACTACAGTTGGAACGTGTTTAGTAGAAGATATTGAAAAATTTTAATTTCAATCGTAGATCACAGGTAAAAACGCCTAAATTGTTTCCATTTTAAGGATCGAACAATATTGTGGCCCACACACATGGTAGTAATAATGATGCTCATACTTCTTGAGGCTTAGAACGTTGTGAAAAAATAATGCAAACTATCCTTGCCGTGTGCAGCACAACATTGTTCAATCCTGTTTTTCATCAACAAGAAACTGATTTAGGAATTTTAATTTTCTCAAGACATATTTATAGACACCTATTTTCTACTATCTTCGTTAAGGAATTGCAATAACTAATCTAAGAACATTGTTCAGCCGTTTGTACTTCGTCAAAACAAGACGTACGATAATAATATTCCGCACCGTTTTGCATTATTAACGCTCACAGAAAGACGTAAAGCATCGCAAGCTTGGCTTCGTACCTGTATGAGAGTGGCAGCCTGGTTTCGTTTCATCATGCCATCTTCATCCATTCTAATATTTGGGGACGGAACACAAGGTGATCGAACGTCTCTGTCAATAGTAAAAGACGCATCCTTTCCAGCACTCACTGATTTCCCTGAATCCTTTTTCTCAACCATCTTGTTTGGTGAGGTAAGATCAGACAAGACCGAAACATTATCCTTCGGCGACACCTCGTTGGTAGAAGCTATCTTAAAGTTCTCATGTTCCAACCGCTGTTTGATGATTAGGCTTTGCAATTCTTGATAATGTCCACTCTGGAAATTGAAAACACTCAGTTTATTGGATTAAGCTTTGTAGCAACTCAAACTCTAGCCTGAAGATTCAAGTGACTAAACCCATGTCAAATGTTGAACAACTAATAATAAAATTATCTACTTACTTCAAGTTTCAATCTCTTCACAACCTGATTATTATGACCAGTTTCATCTTGGCAAGTGCTGGAAAAAAATAAACTTGTTGGCTGTCTAGCATCAGAAAAGATAACATCATTCGAAATACACTTCACTCAACATGAACTTACTCTATTTCCGCTTTTTGTCTATTGAGCATGTCATCTTGCGCAATAATTTGTGCGCAGAAAATGGAATGGAAAATTGTCTTAACGCCAGAATGATCGTTATTCATGTTAGTTTCGAGTGTTTCTCCATCCAAGGATCTCAGTTCTGGCAACGTCTTCAATATACCAAATCTAAAATACGATTCAGGTTTCAGAAGACTGGTTTATCAACTATAAGTGTTAAACCCATTTTTGTGTAGATTGTCTGAGAGGAATTGCCTTTTCTGCAAACAGACATTAAAGTTCTACTCCAGGCCAGTTTTTCAAAGCTGGGTTAGCACTAACCCCGGGTTATATTTTACTTTGCTGTTTTGGTTTATATGCTTCTGCACCGCTGTTTGTTTCAAGACTTTACAAAACTTCTATTAATCCAGAAAATATTTATGGAAAAACATGTTCAGCGATTAAAGAAATTGATGTAAAAATTTGAGTTAACCTAGGTTTGCTAACCGGCTTTTGAACAACCAGCCCCAGATGTGATATCTGTTACAGAATATGCCTTCAAAGGCTGCGTTCAGACTAAGTGCCAGACACCGGTGCCCAAAGTCAAAACTGGATCATCAAACATGCAGAGCACAGTGCCCTTGCTAAGTAGCTACTATCTCTTGAAGTAGTTCTTGTTCTTGGGCACCGGGCCCAATTTCATTTGGCAGCGGAATGACTTACTTACTTAAGATCCTAAGAATGACTTACTTGAGATCCGAGTCTTCGCACACCGGGTTTCCCTGTATATTCAGTACTCGTAATTGATGGCATTCCGTAAGGCCGGGTAAAATATTCTCCTCCTCTGGTTATGAACACAACAAAATGTTAAATGAATGACGGGTGATAAAAATATTAAAGGTCAAACAAAGATTGTGAAGAAGCAGACACTCAAGAAGAGGAAGGTTATGCGTCCCTGGATTAGTACGAATATCTAAGAGTGGTGATGAAGAGCTGGTTGGAAAGACCAATGATGGAGGAAAGATAAAACATGATGAGGTGGAAATCAAGGAAGGTCTTGAAGAATAAGAGAAGCAAAGTACTTCAAAGCTACGTATTGGTAATCGGAAGGGTATTGCTACGGTGGGTGGGGTAATTGTCGGAAGCTGACTCAGAGCTGGCGATAACCAAGAAACAGAAGTAAAACGTACCTGAAATCAAATTGTTTTGCACATCCAAAGTTTCCAACATCGGAAAAGCTCTCAAAGGACACACGCTGGATAAGCTAATGAAATGAAATTATGCTTTAACCACTGTGATTAAGGTTTCAATTAAAAAACGCATCATTACATGCATATTTGGGGGGACTCCAGTGTTCCAATGCAGCCTGAGGATTCCCTCAGAAAGTTAATGAAGTAATTTGACACTAATTATGGATCCCGTAACCGGGAGGACCAAAACCGTTAGCCCAAGGCTTGGACCAGGTTGAGTCTAATTACAAGAATAGTGAATATACTCACCTGTTGTTGTCAAGATATAGATGTTGCAGAAGTGGCAGCCACTGACTGGAGAGACAATCCATGGAGGAGATATTGTTCTCACTCAGATGAAGTTCTCGTAGTAAAACATGATTTGATAACTCTGGGGGCTGAAGGAACGAACGCATTATTAGGATACAAAAACAGTCAAATAGTAGAACACATCATGAACCATAGAGTATTTTCATAACATACTAATGCATACACCAGGCTTAACTAAGCTGTTTTTTCATTATAACCAGCATTATGATTATATCATGTATATTAATGAATAATTCACCTTTCTCAGATTGTTTCCTCGTAATTTCAGAATTCGTAGTAAAGGACAACACTCCAATTCTTGGATTTGACTCAAATGATTATTTGAACAATCCAGGATTTGTAAGTATTTCCAAATGGATAAACCCTTGGTGGTGATGAGTTGATTATTTTTCAGTGAGAGAAAAAATACTTGGTTGGATTGTATTGTTCCTAAAATATGGAATTAGAACATCGTAATTGAATATATGTGTATATACACCCAGACTTCAATTATACATATAGAAAAAGCAAAATATAATGGCATATCAAAGGAATTCTTTCTATGGTATGCACACGAATATAACACGAAATGGATAAATAGCACAATGTTTGTAGTACGTAGATTCTAGTACGTAGATTCTGGAATAACTTCTGTCCCTTAATCGTGAATTACCTATTCTGGTAATCTTGTTTCCATTTAGATAAAGTGATCGCAAATTCTTACAGTCATCAAGGCCATGTATAGACGTCAGTTGGTTGTTTCTTAAATCGAGCTGTTCGAGAGATTCCAAGTTCTGACAGCTTACATTCTGAATGCTGTTGTCCTAGGAAATGAAGGTATATTTAGGTAGATGGGCTGAGTTGATCTTCGGGCGTAGTTGTTGATCCTCCCACTGAGCTGAGATGAATTATGAAGGACTCAGACAACCTCGCAGCCAACCCCCACAACCAACTTCGCAGCCAACCCCACAGCCAACCTAAGAGCTAACCTCTTAGCCAACCTCCCAATCACCTCACAGCCAACCTCCCAATCACCTCGCAGCCAGCCAACCTCCCAACCACCTCGCAGCCAACCTCGCAGCCAACCCCACAGCCAACCTAAGAGCTAACCTCTTAGCCAACCTCCCAATCATCTCCTAGCCAACCCTCCAGCTCACCTCACGAGGTCAGCTTGGGGCTTATCTAAACCCACGTCATTCGATGCGACAACGTGCGAACCTATCATCAATCTATCCTTTTTTGAGGCCTGCCTGTATTAATTCCATGCAAACTTACGGAAAGATTTAGTTCAATTAATTGTTTACAATTATCAAAACCCTCTGCTGATAACACGCTACAGTTTGTGACAGTGACAGACTTGACGTTGGGACATCTCGACATGGTCTTAAAATTGCGCGGAGGAAGATCCTTCACGTTGATACAAACAATCTACAGTAGAAAGAACATGACAAAATGAGGATATGTGAAGGTCCAGTATCACCCCAGAAGAACAGTATTCATATACAGGGCACACTGCTTGATCTGTTTTTAAATGTCGAGAGACGATGGTATTCCCTATACAGGTATATCCTATGTTAGGGTGACGAAATAGCGGTCTTAACACGGAATGATGATGTTTCTCTCTAATTCAATCCGCTAGGTTGTTAAAAGAACGTTCCTTGCACGGAAAGTTGAATGTGTAAAGTACAAACCACTATAAAGACAAAACAGAAAGCAACCTATCGCTCGCTTCTTTTGACGATGGTTCCTGTCTGGACTAAAATATTATTATTCATAGTAACGTGACGTAACTTCTTTAGATTCTTCTTTACCTATTTAGTTTTAGAGGTCCAGAAAAAATTATCGTACGAGGTTGGTTGGTAGCTCCTTCAGTTATAGCAAATCCCTCTAACAGGCTATCTTAATTAATATATTATATTTAGGTGGAATTATTTTCGGCTGAGAAAGTGCGTGATGCACACAAATCGAACCAGGTTCACAGAAGCAATTAACATTAAAGTAATTAACTTACTTTATCCACAGACGTTACTCCTTTAGAAAAATTTAACAACTCCTCTTCAGATAAAGAAGGCAGTTTTTGTGAAGCAGAAAGCGGTCGTCTAGAAGTACAAAAGTCCGTGTAAGAAACACAAAGCATATTACATCCGAGGGTGCAGTATTTTCTATGACCAAATATAACTAGAAGTGATAAAATACTCTGGATCCTTTTAAAAACTGGCTAAAACCCTTTTGGTCTCTAGCTATCATAAAACAGTTAACAAGATCTTTTATAAATGTCCTGAATTGAAAGATATAATCATGATAATGTGAAAAACTAGTGGCACGCACTACACTCGTCTACCTTGGTTTGGATCGTATCTTCACATCCGTCTTCTCATCCACGGCCGCCGTGCTGTGTACAGATTAAATTGTGTTATGATAAAAAGTTTTGCTACTTAATGACCATTAAAACATTGATAGCGCATACATACAGTATATATTTATTCTATTTTTGAATACGTAAGAGAAAAATTACCTCCATGAAGTAGTTCGTTTCAGCCAGTCATCTCTACGTCTTTCCCATCCTACGCACAATTCAGAACAATCGCAAGCAACTGTAGACATTTCCTTTGACATATTGTAATCGTTATTCTGAAGTGTTTTTGAAATTGTATTATTTTGTTCTAATATTTTTTGTTTCTCTATTTGATTTTGTTCTTCCATTTTCATTTGTTTTTCTAATTTCTTTTCTTCCTCCATTTGCCTTTGCTCTCTCAACTTTTTTTCTTCCTCCAATTTCTTCTGTTCTTCTAATTTCCGTTGCCTTTCAAATTTCTTCTGTTCTTCTAATTTCTTTTGTTCTTCCACTTTTCTTTGTTCGTCTAATTTCCTTTGCTTTTCTAATTCCTTTTGTTCTTCTAATTTCTTTTGTTCTTCTAATTTCCTCTGTTCTTTTAATTTTCTTTGTTCTTCTAATTTCTTTTGTTCTTCTAATTTTCTTTGTTCTTCTAATTTCTTTTGTTCTTCTAATTTTCTTTGTTCTTCAAATTTTCTTTGTTCTTCTAATTTTCTCTGTTTTTCCAACCTCTCTCTTTCCTGTACTCTCTCGATTTCTAATTTCTTTCTAAGCTCTTCCTCCTCAGCTTTTCTCTTTTCATCTTCTAATCTTTTTCTTTCCCCCGCTTCCTTTCTCTCTCTTTCCATTTCAATTTCTTTCAACCTCCTTTCTTCTTCTTCCATTGCCATTTTCACAGCTTCTTCCGCTAGTCTCTTCTCTTTCTTATCTAACGCCTCCAACTCCTCCAGTCTTCGTTTACGTCTTTCTTCTCTCTTCACCTTCAGGGTCTTACCAAACTTTGACTGAACTCTAAATGAAAGATCAGTGTTGGCAGAACGTTGATCATATACATGTAATACAGATGTAAAACAAAACATATACAATTGAAGCCGCAGATATAAAGAGGTTCGACCATTAAAAATACAGGAAACAAGACAGATCTGGAGGTCTGTATAACATTATACAACTTAAATATCAAAACTTCTCAATCTAAATACACAATGCAAATATTAACAAGCATTACCTGAACTTCCGAAAATTCTTTTGGATTGTGATACAAGCAAGTTCTCTCTGAGCTTGACGTTTTCTCCTCTCATCACTCTGAAATACAACAGAATAAAGTTGAGTGAAGTGTGTTGATCATTCTTAGCTGCAACTGTGCGGAGAATCTTCCAAATCAGCTAATTGGTCAGAGATACTCAACACAAAGGGCATTGGAATCTTTAACAAACACAGTGATCTAGCTTCGGAGCCTTGATTACTTTTTCCACCTGCCCTCGGAAATAATTGAAATGCTCAATCTCAGCGAGGGCTTAAATGTGCTTGCTATTATGACATCAATATCAAAGCATCTATACAATGTTATATTTACAAGGCAAACGTAATTTAAAGACCTTCAATTGTTCCAATGCTAATCTTTCATCTTCCCGTCTTTTTTCCAAATCTTTCATTTCCATCTGAAAAAAATTTTCATAAAGAATGCATTTATAGACAGCAAGACTCATACGGAATTACAGAAAATCTATCAAAAGGAAGACAAGTTGGCAATAGATACACAAAATGTGAACTTTGCAAATGTGATTCAGAGAACAACATGGGCAAGAGAGTTTATAATAACCTCAAATTGTTTCTGAAGATTGTATAGCTTCTTTTGACATTGCTCAGCCTCATTTTCCAACTTCTTTTTAACATTCTATCAAAAATAGAAAAATATAATTTGAAAAAGTTATGGACCATAGAGTATTGCAAAACCTGACCTTGATCAATCTCAATAACAATTTTACCTTACCATGTTGAAATTGTTTATGGAAAAAAATTATAACTTTATACTGTGTTGTGGGTTGGTATGTTGGGCTGTTGTGGGTGTCATATCCTCCCCTTGATTGGTCATGCAGTTAAGCGTAATTTGAATCAAAATTCAATAAACTCGTCTGACCCACAGCTCCACAAAGCATGATCAAATTTTGGAAGAATACTGTGGACAGGGAATCATGGTTCTGAAGTCTAAACTTTAATGGATGTATGCTAGGAAAAGATTGTACTTTGAAGCATAAACCTGATTCTCGGTCATCTTCAATTGATGTTCTTCATTTGCCTTCCTTTTATTTTCTTCTCTTATCCTTTTTTCTTTCTCATATCTCAACTTTTCATCCTCTTTTATTTCATTAAAGACGTTCTTCAATTGATCACTTCTTTCTTCTTGTTTCATTTCCAGCTCTTTTAAATTTTTTAATGCAATTTGTTCCAGGGATGCAATATTTTCATCATCAATTTCTATAACTTTGCCCGAAAAAACCCTAATTATTCAGCTACTCTATGTAAGTATCAAAATATCTCTAATAGAAATACAAATTTATACAATGGTTCAAAAATTAAAATAGATTTTTTTTTGCCTCTAATCATATGCAGAAATAGTACATTAAAAAGAGTTTTAAACTTATAACTAGGTAGTAGTTTGTAAAAAATGCAATGATAGCCCTACATTAAGCTGATACAATCAACTTCCTAAATATATTTATTTACCATTTTTTTTAGTTCCTGCAACATCTGCTTCAAGTTCCTCGATTTCATGTAAAACCTACACAATATGAAACTTTGGTGAACCATTTAAACTATTTTTCTCCATAATACAATCTGATTTGTTGGACAAAAAATGCCTGAAAACTCTAAAAGACAAACTCCAAAATAATTTTTGAAAATTAGCCCTTCAGTATAACTGCCAGGGTTTAAAAAAGCAACAACAAAGCATGTACTTTTTCTTTTTCTTCTGTTGATATTTTTGTCCCATCCTCATCCAACTCATTGTTGACAGCACCAACATCTTCATGTAATGGTGTCAAGCTTACAGCAACTTCGGTTGTTGCTAATTGCTCTTGCAGCTCATTGTTCCTTGATTGCAACAGCTTGATAAACATCTCAACTGAGTCTGGTGGCACACCATACTTCTCCTCACTGGATAGTGTCTAAAAGGATGCAGTACATGCACATCAGTCCTGGACCTAGTCCAGATTTTAATAGGAACTTTAGATCAGCTAAAGCTACAAAATCTAGTACAACACTTTTTTATTGAATAGCCTGTAGCAGCAGATACTTGCCTAGGAAAATATCATGGTCATTGGTCATACTAGATTTTATAGTGGTAGCAAATCTAATTAATGTTCCCAAATGTCATATCAATTGATATTGATTGACATTCATACTGCAAGGCACTGGTTCAAATATCTCGCCTCAACACACATAATCACACAAAAAAGCCCTTACTGTTTCATAGTCCGACAAATCTGCTCGGGGTTTTTCATGTTTTGTGCCTGAAAAATCTTCTATATTTTCTAAATTAGAGTCGTCCAACGTTTCCAGCTCTCGCCGTATAGCTTCTACAATATCGGCTTCATCCAGTTCTTCTAACCCAGTCATAGTTTAAGACATAGTTGTACTTTTAACATTACTTTCTATCTATATTTGTACTATTGCACCTTCTGTCGTCCATGTTTGTTTTGTAGTTCCCGGGCTTACCATAGAGACGCGTTCTTCTTATTACCACCAGTGGTGAAATACGGGGGGGAACAACATAGTTAAGCTAAAATGTCCGAGAAAACGACAAAATAAAGCATAGTTTAATTAGTTTTACCAAGAATATGGATTGTTAAAGACGCCTAAAATGATTTAACTTATTATTTTAGAATTAATGCCTTTTTTTGGAGTTCTAGTAAATCATAAATTACAAAACGTCAGTGTTTTTAGGCTGTTTTCGAACCAGACTTTCAGCCTAACCAATTTGCCATTCTGTTGAAACGGGGGGTGTGCTTACTTTTAAAACCAATATGGCTGCTTCACCGGACATAAAAGTAGAACAATGTACATTTTTGGTTTACGGTAAATAACTGGACAGAATCGGAATTAAACGTATCAATACTTGTAAAACGTGATGTTTTCTTCTCTGAGAGGCTTTTTTGAACGGCATCGTCGAAAAATATTTATAACTGGGGCACTCATAGGTGGTGCTTTTGCCCTGGGCAAGTTGGCTGAATGGAAACTTGGCGACTGGTACGAAACGCAACATGTCGAGTTTCTTGCTCAATCAAAGAAACAACTACACTTTGATGGAAACCAAAAGACGTGTAACACCACCCTTCGTAGTTTACTTCCAAGTTTACAAGATGCAGTATTTGAGTTAGTTGATTCCACAACGATTACAGAAAAATTAAAAAACAAACCCTCTGATAAACTCATCCTTTGGGAACGGTTAAAGATCCTCAGTTTTACAAGAACTGTGACAGCAATTTATGCTAGTTCATTGTTAGCGGTGTTTTTGCGTGTTCAATTGAATGTTCTAGGGGGTTACATGTACTTGGATGTAGAGAGTGAGGATACGACCAGTTCTGCTTCTACAGGTGGGCAAAGGGCCGGCACAAGTGATGTGACGCAAAAGAAATATCTTGGAATTGTGAGGTTTTTCCTGGAGTCTTCTGTGAAAGATTTAGTTACGGTTATACAGCATGTTGTAGAAGGTAAACATTTTATAAATTATAATAATACCATTTAACTTTGTGCAATGTAAACCTTATTCCAAAAATGCAACCCTCATCAAATCTGAAATCCAAACAAAAATCCTATGCTCTTGTAATTAGAGTTGAGCTGATAAGATTATGTAGAATGTCACACACTTGATAACATTCAGCCATCATAATAAGAAGCTCGATCAATGACAGCCACCCTTATTGAACCTCTTTTATGGATAGACTATTCTTTTTTGTAGGTGTGTTAGGAAGTGTTTCACTAAAGCAGAAGCTCAGTTATCATGATATTAAAAGAATGTTGGGCCAAATACGGCAATGTCTAAAGTTCTCTGATCCCAAACAAGTAATGGAAGGATCAACAACATCTCAGCTCAAAATATCCTCAATTCTGTTACCAAAAGATGATATTTCAGAGTCAGATGTGATATCCAGTCAACTTCTAAATGAAACAGCAGATGTTTTAGAAAGTGAAGATTTCCAAGTAGTCTTCAATGCCTGTCTTGACATTGGTTTTATGTTTGTCATGAGACGAATAAAGTCATCATTTATTGTTGATCAACAAGGTCATTCCATCTATTTAATTTAAAAGGCCAAACAGTAACTTATCCCCCAAATCACATCAGCTTATAAAAAAAATGATTAAATCATCACTATCCCTGGAGCATTCCAAGCTGCCAGATTTCATGTTTCTGGCATCCTCATGGATAATTCTGCTGCAAAATTATAGTTCAGAATAAAGCAATTTTACCCGATTTTTTTAACATGTAGTACCTTTTTTATAGATTGCCCAGCAGATATGATTTGCTCCATAGAGGATGGTCTATGTTCAATACATCTCCCACTTGCTAAGATATGTCCGATCATTAATAGTAAAGCAAACGAAGTGTTTTCAGAGGACAAGAATGACTATTTGGATGATCTTGGATCACTAGAATGTGTTAAGAGCTTTGCAGCCAATATTTACGAATCTTTTAGTAGTAAACCTAGGAACTAATTTGTAAGACTGATTATACACTTCTGGAATTTCTTATCTGCACAATCAGGGGCGTAGCCAGGAAAGACGTCCGTAACCATCATGCCAGAGAGAACTGTAGATTTCCTATAACTCTTCCTAATTTTTTCCCTGAATTTTAGTGTTTTCAAGATATGGCTTCCGCGACCTCTCTTGGCTACGCCACTATCCACAATTCTCGATAATTATTAAATATGATTGTATTATTTTCTGCATCAGAGTGAATATATTTATAAATCTCAATTAGTCCATACCGATGGTGGGCTAAGAGCAATATGACATTACCAGACCCTTTCTAAAAGTGATTAGTGTACGTCCAACAGGGTTCAAAATATTTGTAGGCTGCGGCTTGTAAAGTGGCAAACGCTAGGCGAAGAAACACATTCACTTCGAAGGTGACAAGGAGTAACTTAACAAGATTTTTTAAAACTCCGGTTTCCTCGTAGGAATGAAAATATGAAACGAAGAAGTTTAACGAAAATTCTCCAACTGTCAGAAGTTCGGCCTTGCCTTTTAGAAGCGCGATCTCTAATAACTCGCTAATTATCGCTTGCGAATTTCTCGACGGCTGTTCAGGAACATATGCCCGTAGAGATAGCATGTCAAAGGTTTCTACGAGGCGGACGTGACATGGAATCAGCCGGTAGTGTTAGGAACCCAGTTTTAATTAGTTTTACATACAGCTCTATCCTGGTTTACCAAAAGAAGTCCATAAATTTTATTCCTGTTGTGAAACTGTGGAAATATTACTTCAGTTTTAGAAACAGTATTTACTTCACGTTCGCGTCGTGGAATTGGTGTATCTTAACTAGTGTTTCTAATTAATATCTGTCGGAAGTTTATTGAACACTAAAGCAAAGAAAGGTAATCTTTAAGTCTTGAGAGGTACCTTTCTCTAATGGTACCTCGAGTTTGAGCTCGTTTGAAGATCGAAATGTTCTGCTAGGCGTACGCTTTTTTAGCTTTAAAAAATAGTCTGGCCAATGTTCGAAATATAAGGTTTTAAATGTTAAATTTAGTAACTAGATTATAGTCTCTTCGTTCAATGTCGGTAAGAATCCAAGATCTAAGCAGTCTTTCTCTTTCACATATAGCGTCCAATGACGTAGCCGGCACACAAATTTTGAACTAGCTGAAGCTGATTTTGTATTTGGACAGCACTACAATAGTTCAGCTTTGAAAAAATTAATGTTCCATCAATAATTTACGTATATGGATGGGTCCCAATTTACAAAATTAAAAATTTCTTAGGAACTGCAGAGAACTATACCGCGATACGAGCAGTGATGTTTTGAAGTTATGTGCTATAGATGGTCATCGTCTGAGAATAAAATTGAATTTTTTCAATCGAATTTTTCAATTTGGTAGTGACGCCATAAATAACAACACTGCAAGACCCATTTAGTCTTGAAACAAGTACAGATGGATTATCACCGATAGAAAAATAATGAAGAAATTGAAAGAATAAATAGAAACAACAAACGTATTACGTTATAACGTAATGTCATTATAAGTTACACAAAATACAACTCACTCACAATACAGCATTTGGTTTCAAAGATATAAATAATTTAGACCCAGTGCAAATACCCGGTACTTTTTTTATTAAATACCAATGTACCCAAATTACCTAGAAACTTAACTAGGCAATAAATAGTACACATTCACAAAATTCCCTATTCTTTACACCATACTACAGGTGATACCAAAAACCCAGAATTAAAGCTTCATTAAGATCTCACACAGTGCACAGTGATTCGTTTTTGCTTATAAAAATTTAGGTAGTATATAGATATACAATATTAACTGGGCCAATTATTGACCTCATCTTACGAGTCTTATTGTGCAATGGAAAATGATCAAGTCCTTTCACTAAGTTCTTCGAAGGTGTCTAACGTAACGATTGTCTACCATCGACAATGTCATTACTGCTTCACAATAAAGACTTCCAATGCAAGTTATAGGAGGCCAGGAAAAGTGCAACTCTTTTCAATTGTTTTAACTACTGTGATACCAGTTTGCCCTCATGATCAACATGGAACTTGGGACTTGTAATGATGATTATCTGTTACCGTCATTGATCATTATTAACAGTATTATGGTACATCAACAATAATCTTCGGGATGCACGATCAATCAATAATACACTGGTGATGGTAACGATTATCTGTTACCATCAATGATCACTAACAGTAATCCGCGATTATGGTACATCAGCAAGGATTTTCGGGTTTACCATCAACGAATAATAACAAGGTGGGGAAGTCACAATTATCACATTAATAATTATTGTCACGATAACCTTTAATATTCCGAGTCACTACTTTCCACTGCACGGCCAATAACGATAATTGCAGCTAATCGGACGCGTTGATAAGCAGCGACAAAACTGAAACCAAGCCACCTGGGGATAATAAGACACGCAATAAGAAATGGTCAACACTTGTTTTGCATGCGGCTCACAGTGAATACTGCATGTACAGGTTACTTGTTATAATGTGTATTCACAATAAGCAAGATTAGACGTCAAATATATGCAACTTCTATTCTTCAAGACTGGCACAGGCAGTACGCGGAGAACCTTGGAATGAGGATGAGTTGGATGAGTTAACCCGAACTCCCCTCCAAGCCTCACTCGAATTGGATTTTGAATGATCTCATGATGCTACTACACTGGATAGTTGTGTCAAAAGCCAAGTTGAAAAAATCTTACGACAGCTCTACTATAATCTTTTTATTAGCTTTTATTAGTTTAGGCCGAGAAAAGAATGCAAATGTTAGCAGTGATGTAAGCATTTTTTTAGGCGAAGAAGCTGGATTTGCCAACTCCAACATCGCCATTTCTGCATGGTGGTTTCATTATACTTTCATATGGCTTCGATGAACTCGCCTCTATCTAACTTTATTCGCAGATCTGTGACTATGTACTGTGTGTGATTCACATGTCACGAAGATTAAATGCAGCTAAAGACTGTAACCTCAGTTTAAAGTAGATGTTGTAACGGGATTCTTACCTAAAGAGTATACATTCACATAGTAAAGCAATGCCAACAAAGCCAACTTTGGACAGAGTTGATTCGTTATCCACACAAAAACGATATGTGCCCACTGCGACCGAGATCATAACAGCAATGATAAAGAATGTTTGGACGTAATGCCTATGGACATAAACGTAAAACAGTTTTCATTAAAACACGGCTATCGGAGGTTTACCGCCGCCTATATATTTCACCACTGACAGCTGTGTTTTCGTTTATAATTTAACTTGTTTTTCTCCGTTTCATTTAGTCCAAAGACGTGAGGTTGGCTAAAAGGGTGCCCAATCTGAATATCAAAAACAATGCTAGAAATTCTTCAGTAGGTCATTTTCGCTGATATTGAGTAAAAACGTGCCACACTAGAGAGATAATTTAAATCGTGTTTTATACAAAACAAAGACCAAGATGCAACCATTTCTACTCTCTGCAAATCTGTAATCATCAGGAATAATGAACGGACATGCAAAAAAAAATTCAGTCGAACAGAATTTTTCGCTTAACCCTCCCTTCAATAGACCTTTTACGTCACAATATTATCGTTTTAAAATTAGAACCACCTTAAATGAGATGGATTTCAAGTTTTACTCTCACAAGCTATGTGCAAAGATGAAAAACATCCTTCTATAACCCATGCATGAAAAATAATTTTTTATTTTGACTAATAAGTATGGAAATAAGCGATAACGCGGGAACGAGGCTCGCGGTCTTGGCCCCTCAGCCTTGTTCTCGTGTTATGGCTTATTTCCAGATTTATTGGACAAAACAAAAAATATTTTTCATGCATGTGTTGAAGAAGGATGTTTTGCATCTTTGCACGTGGCTCGAGAGATTAAACTTGAAGTCCATGGTTCTAAATTTAAAATGTTGTGACGTAATTATCGAAAAGGTCTATTGTGATTGGGTCACGTGGATCGGCCGACTTCTACAAATTGGCAAAAAAATGTGCTGTATTGACACCAACCTAAATTTAAAGCCACTAGGAACACATCTTTTATCTTCTTTTATTATGTACTAAATAAATAGAAAAATGCCTCAGTAAGAAATTTTTGACGATATTTTTCTTACCACTACAATTAGTGTAGGTGCAAGGAATACCAGTGCAAGATAGTGCCTTAGGTTTTAGACTCACCTTCGTCTTACAAACTCTGCATCTCGGGACTTCATTAGAATCAAGTGATAGCTAGGGCAGAAATACGAAAGAGGAATATTGTTATTCCATATTTCTAAAAATAATCATAGGCTTTATTAGGGAACAAAAAATGCAAAACTTTAACCAACCTCCATTAACCAACGTTTGAGACAGTTTTGATGTACAGCGGCAACATCGCCTTTACATTTACAAGGAAATATCATAGCACCCGCATCTTGGCGGTCAGCATCGTAACACACCCAACAATCATATTTATTTGGTTTTACTAGAAAATAAATAAAATAATCAAAGTCAGAATACACTTTTCACAACCCAAAGAAATTCCTGGAAAAGGGAACGAGGCAACATGTATTTGAGTCCGCTCACGTGACGCGCAAGCGAATAATATATACTTTTGAAATGCTCCCATAGGCACAGCCATAGGCATAGCACTTTTTCGTTCTAGTGACCAAAAGGTTTTTTTACTACGCGTAGAGAAATTCCCTTGCGAAAAAACGGGCATAGACTATTATCAGTACCGCAAGTAGTACTGATCTAAAATACTAGTTGGTATATGGTCGACCATCACGTTATTTGGGGGTAAAGTCAGGTGTCTGATAATTGCCACTCATGACTCATCAAATGTGTCAAAAAATGGCCAGAGCATCAAATATTTAAACAGCCCCCTAGGGGTAAACTGCCCCCTAGCGGTAAACAGCCCCCTTTCCTATTTTCTTGTGGAAGAAATAGCTCATAGACATAGCGGTAGGTAGCCACGCCCTTAGGTCCGACTTCTGATGTCAAATGTGGCCTTTTTTATTTCTTAACAATAACCACACACTCATTCAGAAATCAGAGTATAGGCATAGTCCCAGATAAAAAATATGTATTATTTGTATTCTTTGATACAGGTTACAAACCTTGATTTTCATTCATAGTATTATAACACTTCTGTCCTCCTAGAAGCACAGTAGTCTCATCTTCACTGACTGCCTAAAAAACACAATGCAAATATTCAGTAAGACATGCTTTCTTGCTTAAAACGAATTGCAAATATGATGGTGCTGAATCATACCTGTTCTATCAAAGGTACTTTAATAAGTTTTTTGGGGTTTAATATCCATAGTTCTTTCGAACTAAAGTATAAAAATATACATACAATTTGTAAACATAAAAAAGTGAGCCATCATCAATCAGCAAAAGTTTGAAGGATTTCTGCAAACCTAAAACAGTTCCATAAAACACAAGGAAACCATAGCGCTACTGCTAGTTCAGATATTCGTGCAACAATTTCTAGGGCATTTCTGCTCTCGACACCGGTACTAGAAAGAAAAAAGTACAGTAGGTACTTTGCAATGTTTAAATGTGTCAGAAAACTTTGCCTACGGAGTTCAATGATAAACTTGAGTATAACAAAAAGACAACATAAACAGTAAATTTTCTGCCAAAATCTTGTACAAAAACTGTGAGGTGACCTCATAAAATGCACAACAAGTCAACATCTATTGTTTCATTGATTGTACAATTTACAAACCAGGAAAATACCATTATACCAACCTATATTGCCATTTTCTTTGTAAAACATCACATAAAAAGAAAACTGCTGCAGAAAGCTAAAAATGAGAAATGGTTTTCCATTATTAAGGACCATATAAATTCAACCAATTTCAATCATTTCTCAAAATTTCTAAACAAAAATGTTCTTCCAACTCACCTGAAATATAGACTGAGCAACTAAGCCAAGTCTTGACATGCTTAATTGAGTCCAGTTGATAACATTTGATCCAGACTTGAAAGCTCCTTCAACCTAATGAGATACATCAAATGGTCAGTCACAGAAAGGGTTGTGCCAGTATGGAAACTCATCCAATATATATATATACTTTGCATTCATCTGCAAAAACTGTACCTTGCAAAATATTTCAATGCCATAAATTAGAAAGAATAATAAAACTGTGAACATTAAGAAAACAAAACAACCAGAGAAGACATCGGCCAACAACATCTATTAAGACAAATTTAAAAAAATTGTTCGGTCAACAAGTAACCACATTTGTTTTCAAGAAAAAAATTATATATTAGTATTGGAAAATCATTGTAACATATTATTTCAAAAGGAGAACACAATACATTTAGCCAATTAACTGCCAGATTTGGTCAGCCAAAAAAATGTGTCATACTATTTACCAGAGTTTTAGAGTCTTTGACTGTCTTGGTTGTAATTATTTGAGCTAATGTGACTGTGAAGATGAATAAATTAAATACTATGAAAAACTGTGATGATTTCTTTAGAAATTGAGATTTCTCTGCTGTCCAGCCAGATAGATGAAATGCCTAGAGGAAAATGCAAACAAATCATACTCTTAGCCACAAAACACACAGATAGATGATAGCACAGAGCAGCTCATGGAGGTACAGGCCTAAATATTTAGGGGGAAAGACAAATTACTAAGGACGAAAAATCAAATTTGCAATACAGTGCAAACCTGGTGATTGCTGTATTTGCACTGTTGCAATTTGCAAATGTATAGCAAAGGTGGTTGCTATATTTGCACAAACAATCAGTGCAAATTTGGACACAATATAAGATAATAATAATATAATATTAATTTTGTTCATATAGCACAAATATCACACTGGCATTTTTTCTCACCTCTGCCCAAAAACAAATTAAAGCGGTGAATGAGCATATTACAAATGGATAGTATACATCAAATAAATCAACCCTCCACTGTTGTGGTAATGTTACCTTAAAAAGTTAAAATATAAAAAGCCATTTAATTGTGAACCATTTAAAAGGGTTATCAAGTTTGTAAATAGTATTGGATACATACCTCTGTTGTATAATAAACTCCTCGGCTTCCAGCTGCAACAATCACGTATAAATAAAGTAATTTTTGGATAGTTACATGACAGGCCTTCCAAAACTGAGGTCTGGCCATACGCTGGAGCTCACTTCGAATGCAAAACACCTGTTAAACAATAAAAGAATCCAACTTACAATAATCCTAGCTCAAACTCTTCTTAAAAATCTAACAGGACAATAATATCATTGGTGTATTTGAAATCCACTTAAAAATGGATTTAATCCCAGTGATTTTACCCTGTAAGTAAGTGTGCCAGACTACCAGTAATTTCATAGCTATGAAAAAATGACCTCTAGATGACCTCTAAATGAAAGGCCTAACAAATAAAATTTTGATACTTGATATGATAAAGGACTCACTCACTCAGATTTTGAGGAAGTAATGCATTTAGTGATGTTTTGACCATTGTCTTAGGACTACAAAAAATACATTTTGTAACTACCCTCACACTCACCAGCTGTAGCAACGAAATAAAAGATATTAGGTAAAAAACAATTCCAAATCCAATATAATATCCGAGGTTGGGGTCTTTACAAGCATTGCCAGAAAATTTAACCTAAAGAATGTTTAAAAAAAGTCAAAATAGAGGATCAGGTTTACATGGGCTGGAGATAAAATACATTCATGGTCATGAAACTTGCAAAGCTTTCAGTTTCAGCAGTTTGGTTCACATGTCATATGTGACAATGTTTTGACAGAGACATTTTCCCAGGCCTAGATTACACCTTGCATTTTGGTCACATCAAATGCAATTTAAACTATAGATAATAAGATGGCAAACCTCATTATCATCTCATTATATATTGTTTTAATTGCATTTGGCGCGACCAAAATGCGACATTGAACCTCGGCCTTAGCTGTTCCATCATACCACGGTTAATATTTCGCAGTCTATTTTTATGACATTAGGTCATTTATAGTGGCCATTACTAGGTATGCTTGACTTTAGTGTTTCTAAAAAATATCCCATTTACTTTCGAATTCCAATACAAGCATGTTGATGTAAACTATATTAAACAAGGACAAAACCGTAGTTTCAATTAAATATTTCGAACCAAACATTAGTAATTAACTAACCACAGTTTTTTATTAAGAGGTTTTGAAAATTGCTTCGAAACAGGTATATATATATACGACATTCTCATATTAACGACTTTTACAATTCGACAAACATAATGCTTATATTGTTTATAGACATCGGTCGCCACATTTTCTTCGTTGCTATGCCGTTCCGTATTGAATGCCTCAAAATATGCCAGTTATAAAATAGTCGAAGTCAATCTCCTTAAAATGCTAAACTAGGCAAGTCGAAACATATTTGGACATGCATACGCTAAACAAATACCAATAGTTTGGGAAACCACATTACAGAAGTCGTATACAAACTTTGAACACGTACTGATATAGAAGAGGTTTGATCAAATCAACGTGAAAACTTACTTCACACACACAAGAGCCAGACTCACAAGCCCCATGTATACACGATATGTTTGTACAAGTTATATTTTCTTCTGTGGTTGTCGGTCTAGAAAAATGGACGGACATTTTCCCGCCTCTTCAAGTTCAGTTTAAAATCAAAAACAGCTCGAGAGATGTAGTCACTTTTGCTTGAAAATATGAAATACTTCCTCAATTTATTAAACGCCTACAGAAAACCACACTTTTGCATGTTAATTTGATATACGACTATAGGAGGCTAAATGTCTTTGAAATAGTTTTTTACCATCACATGACCTTCCTTAACCAATCATGGTCTTGTGGCCATAAAATCATGACTGGTGTCTGGCGACAGTCACATGACAGGATGAATGAAAATGATTATTAATAATCCTCTGTTTCCCTCCATTGTATAAATAAAGTATCAATTATTCAGCATGTGGCACGTGGGCTGAATTCAAACATAGATATGTGAAAACATGACTGAATTACAGACATAAAAATTCTATCATAGGCATTCTACTTTGACTACCAGTACAAGGATACAGGATTTGTTCCAATTAAACCATTACATTGTTAGATGGGTATGGAAATATCAAAATAGTGAAAATACGAAGTAAACACATGTATATGAAATAAATTTTGTGTCATCTTTTGGAGGGGATCCAAGATTCTTTAGTTAAATATTAAGTATTAATTTAATATGTAATAAGACATTTTTGTGATAATTGATGCCTAATTACCTTTTTTCAGAAAAAAGAGCAAAAGGTTCAAAGTGCAAAGGAACTGGAAGTGACTTACAGAAGAGGCTTACTAAATGCAAGGGAATATTCTAGCATTATACTGTTTTCCCAAACACCACAGAACATTACATAGAGATAGATAGGCGGATGTAAACACAGGCAGCCCGGTCACTGCTGTTACGTCATGCTATTATATACATATATAATAGCATGACGTAACAGCAGTGACCGGGCTGCCTGTGATGTAAAGGGGGAAAAAAAGCATAATTAATATATTCAGTGAACAACAACTATGCCTGAAATAAAAGATTTGATTTATTCAAATTCACTGTTCACTACAAGTTAGAAAATCAACTCTTTGCTTTTGCAACTCCAACTTTAGCTGGCCTTAAAACCCTTGCATTCAATGTATATCCAATTTGATTAACAAGGATTACAGTGCCTTCTTTTCCTGGAACATCTTGTTCAAAAAGTGCTTCATGAAAATTTGGATCAAATTTCTCTCCAACAGGACTTAGTTTCTCAAGACCATTTTTTGTAAAAACTTTGTGAAGTTGCTGGTCAGTCAAGATAAGACCTTCATACAAGCTCTTCAAGTGAGAATTACTTTGTATTTCATCTTGTGGGACACTTTCTGTTGCCTTTCCAAGTATGTCAGCAACTTCTAGAAGGTCTTTAGCAAAACCTTGGATGCCAAACAGTCTTATATCCTCAATTTGTTTTTTCATTCTGTTTTTTACATTTTCACTTTCTGCCAAGGCTCTTTTGTATTTATCCTGCAAAACAATGATATCTGCATTACGGAAAGCAATTAGAGGGCAGCAGATTAGCCAGGTAAATGATTAGCATGTATCATTAGCATGATAATCATAAAAATTATCATCTGATCAATAATTACAAATAATTATGGCAAAACAACAAAAGTAACCACAGTGCAAAAGTTAAAACGAATCTTTGAACCAGAACAAATCACAATCAAGGATTTTGAGTTATCTACCAAAAAGCAAGAATAGGCAGTTGCGATATATCGATATTTTCGATAAATATCGATATATCAAAAATATCGATATTCGATATTCCATTTTTCGTATATCGAAAATATCGAAAGTTGTAACTAAACAACTTAATCTCCGATTATTCGGCCATTATTGTTTTGAAAGAAACTGTGATCACTGAAGATCATCAAGCAGCGGCATTGAATGCTGGAAAACAATAGTTTTGTGTTGACTCATAGAGATGAAATTCGCGATAATTTTAATAATAATGTTAATGACGCGTATCGACGCGGGTTTAAAAACAAGGTATCAAAATAACACTGCTCATTCAAACTCGTTATTCTGTTGCAAAGGGAAGTAATAATGTCGCAGTATGTCCGACGATATCTGGCGATTCCGGCGAGCAGTGCTCCAACTGAAAGACTTTTTAGTAAAGCGGGACAGATATATTTACAGCGAAGCGAGTAAACCTCAAGCCAAGCCAGGCAAACATGTTAGTGTTTCTCGCAGAAAATTTATAAACATATATATATTTAACTGTAGTGCGAAACCATTAGGCTTGTAAATAATATATATCTTTCATAAACGCATAAACCGTTGTTAATAAAATAATAAATAAATCTTCAAGACGTGCCATGACTGGTTTCATGCACTTTTTCTTAACTGTTTGTGATGCGTATACATGCAAGTTGACTAAATTACGTTTTCTCATTTGCATAATTCGATATAGTCGATATTATCGATATTTTTATTCCGATGTCGATATATCGATTTTTTTCTATATCGCAACTGCCTAAGCAAGAGTTACATAACACCCCAAATGTGCAGTGGCGTATGGGAGACAATAATTGGGGGGGGGGCACATATTCATATATTCATGTTAACAGACCTGTAAAGACAATGGATTTGAAAAGAATTAACCTTGAAAAGAATTAACCTTAACCTAAAATGGACAAAAAGAACTTTTCAATGTTTTGACCCAGGAGTTTTATCAGTTCAGGAGAGTTAGATATCATACTAAGTAAGTTATGCTAACTCTTCTGATGATTGAAGTCCCCTAGGTTGAAACACTGAAAAGTGCTTTTATGGGCAGTTATCACATAACACTAATTGAAAGTTTATATATTGTAATATAGTAACTAGTATAGTGGACTTTAACAGGGCATGCACATTATTCTGAAATTTCTTTTAGAATAATACGGGACTATTTTGGAACTGGAAATAATAGATAAACTATAGGAATGTTGAGAATAGTGCTTTTTTTCTATTATGATCATGTGTGTGTGTATGTCATGCTACAATAAGTGTATTCAAATAAAATTTTTGTAATATTAACACTTAATGAAATGGATTAATAGGTGTCCCCTGGAATAGTACTATAGAACAAGGGCTTGGGGCATAGTTTTGAACTTTTTCTGAATGGCCATGACCATGGAATTTTATATTTGTGTTAAATACCTCAAGATCACTTATAATACCATCCTTTTCTTGGATAAGTTTGATTTTCTGATCTAATTCTGATAATTCTCCTTCAGAGCTTTCTGTCTCAGTGTCTCCTTTCGTTGCGTCATCTGTAGTCTTTTCAGCAGTGCACATTATTCGTGACCGTGATGCGGCTGATGCCGTTTCAATGTCGAAGCTTTTTCCCATAAAACGACTCAAAAATACCCTCGTCATGAACGGCCGCCACATTTCGACAATAAATTACGAAAAATAAGGGAAAAGGAAAACTTACTCCTTTATATTAACATCAGAAATTTCACACATGGCATGATCAATGATCAAATATCAATTGACGTAAAAATTGGGAATGGGCTCGAGCAGGCGAGCTCCTCCCGTATTCCCCCCGTATTTTAACGTCCAATTTGTTCTATTGAATCTATTCAGTATCAAACATAGTTATCTCTATGATATCAATCTGGAAAGAATATTTCAACGAAGTGGTAAAAAATAAATGAGCACTGTGAGTGTGAAGGTACAATTGATATTTGATAGTGAACTCTGGGTGTTAGATTTATGTTGTTCCTGTAGTTGCCGGAGATCCTTACTGTGAAGTTCCTGTAATTCCTGTTCCTGTAGTCCATGGTTTCCACACAACCTTGGAGGCTAGGAAATATGAGTAATAGTTGAAAAACAACATAGCAACTGTTGTTGACTTAGGTGAAGATATATCTTAACTCCATTGACATTTAATATTTGTTCATGTTGTGTTTGCTTTTATATAAGTAGAAAACAAAAGTTCCCGGAGTTCCTGTACTTTCTGTGAGGTTCCTGTAATCCCTGTGAGGTTCCTGTAATCCCTGTTCCTGTAGTTCCTGGGTTTTCAACTTATCCTCGTTCCCAGATTTTCCGCATACTCAAACTCTTCAGGCATGTGCACAGCAAACAGTTCATCTCGATTCTCGATAGAACCTTGGGATTGTGATAAACCTCAAAACGTCTTGTTTCCGTACAACGCAACAGCTAAAGTTTCTGGAGTTCATATAAATTATCAAGTAAAATATAAGACATCAAGAGCGTAGCGAAGGGGAACACAAATACACGTTGGCGAAATTTTGGTACATAAAGATACTAGCAGCACACACTGCTACGATTCATAAATACAACCCCCAACTATAATAAACCACGCCCATTTGCGCCCCCCTCCCAACTTGTAACCCCCCCCCCCAAGTATGATGTGCTCATCCCAACTCATTCATCATAAAGCTTTGCCGGAGACTGTATACGACAACATTTATATCCCAGCCAACTTTACCGTCCAAATTTCATCTGGACCCAAAGTCTAAGCGTCATCTCTTCATCAGCTATCACAGAGCACACAAACCTGTGACATCGTGTTTTGTTGCTCTATTGTTTGTTTTACTGATTTTGAGTTAGGTCGGTGTTTTAGGCAAAATGCCAGTTGGATTACGCAAAGTACGTAATATTGTGGTTCACGCATGCTCATTAGTTACGTCAGTGTTTGCTATAAAAAGGCCTCCGTGTGTGCACGATATGCATAACACGGAGACGTGCGTTCCAGCAACAACTTGGCCAACGACCCGTAAGGCATTAGTCACGTTTTTTTGAAGAAGACGTTGAAGACAGATCATTCACCATCGCATTACTTCCATGCAGGTAAATATACGGCTTGTACACCCTAAGACTGCTGTATGGTTGGTGTAGTATAATTACACTAGTGCCTTACAGTAATACCACTTGTATTAAGAAATCAGCAATAATACTCAGGTCACTTTCACGTAGCATACGTTATGTCATTTTCACGTAACAACCCTATATTCCTCGCCGATGAGCTTTCACTCGTTATTTCTTGTTCAATCATCCTCATATGATTCAGTTTTTTTTTCCTACCTTACGCACCTTATCACCACTAATGTTAAAAAGCCGATGTTGGACAATGATAATAATTATCAGATGCCAGTTGTATAAAAGACTAGTTCACGTTTAACTGTAGTTAAGGACAGCCGGAATTCTGAGTTAACTAGGATTTAATTATTTGATTTAAAGCAATACATCAAAATTCGTAAAAAAATTAATCAAATCAGTATCACAGCACAAATGAAGACGTGTAATTAAATAATTTTTTTTGTAATGCCTAGGAGAGACATTAATTTCAGGAGAGAGGAATAACTAACATGTACTTTTACCTCTTTTGGTTTAAGTCATCACTTAACGTTATCATCATAGGTTGCATCTCGCCCCAAGATAAGGCAGAATTAGTGTATCCAGGGGCGCTAGAGTTGAGGGGCAGCAAAAGCAGCTGACTAGCTTGCTTTTTACTGGTAGTGGAAAGGGCGAAGCAGGGGTACCCTCTCACTGAATGTTTTAGGAATAGCACAATAATCTCGCGAAAACCAGTAACTGAAATAGATCTGGCACACAGAAACACGATGAGACAAAGTTCACCTGATGCAGTTTTAGAAACGCTTTTTAGTATTCGCCAATATAGGAGTGGCCTTAAACGATATATAAAAGAAATTTGTAGTTTTGAGGGTCGGATAATTTTTGCTGAATTATTCTTCGCTTGCATGTTAATTTAGGCACGTTCACACGCCGGAACCGGACGAATTTGGGACTGTGCATGAATTTTGTCCTGTTTCTCGTGTGGGCGCGTAGAGCCGGACAAATATTTATCCATTTTTACCGTGTTAACACTTGAACCGGACCCTTGGCAACGTGGCCTTTAATTAATATTTTCGTCGATTGCATATTTTCGTTGTGAAGAACGATTCTTGTGTACCTATCTCATATCTATTTCCTATCAATTGCTGAGCAGCGAAAATATGCCATGAATTGAAATCCTAAAATCAATAAATTTCTATGAAATCCTAAAATCAATAAATTTCTATGAAATTGACATGAGCTCCCCTTTGAGCAATTACCGCCATTTGCAGTTGAGTTCCATTGTTTGAAACGGTGCGTTGATTGGTTAGCAACACGATGGGCGTAGTGTAACGTTCCGAGTGAGATTGCATCATAAATTTATTTCAAGTTGGAATATGGTGCCGAAAAATTTTCATCATTTTTGGTATAGTAGCCTGAACACAGACCTACAGTTTCGTAGAAAAGAGTAAAAAAAACCTTTTCCAGCAGACAATTTTGCGAAATATAAGAGAAAACAAACTCCGAAAAAAAACATCTTGTATATAGTCAAGATATGAGCTGTTAAAAAACAAGACACAATATTCAAGGTGATATTTCGACTCTATTTCAAAGTCATTGACAATCACTGTCAAAATAGCCGAATTCACATTAGAGACGGGAAAGTTTATGGTATAAAAACCTGCGTCTAAATATGAATAGGAATGGATAAATTTATACTTAAGTGTGATGGGTCGGGTAATGCTAAAAAGTGCATGCATGTATCATAATTATTACGATAATCATTTTGTCTATAGATTTGTTCCGTCCTTGATCGTGTTGATATTTCAGAAACTCGTCTGATTTATCCGTCTATAAATAGCCGAATTCATTAGAGGCTGCAGAAACCCGTCTTAGACGGGAAATTCGTCGAAGACGGGTTTCAAAAATATATCAGATAAATCAGACGAGTTTCTGAAATATCAACACGGTCAAGGAAGGAACAAAGCTAAGAGATTAACAAAATGATTATCGTAATAATTACGATACACTTTTTAACATTACTGGACCCATCACACTTATAAATTTATCCATGCATTCCTATTCATATTTAGACGGGTTTTTACCATCAACTTTTCCGTCTATAAGATGAGTTTCTCGTCTGTGAATTCGGCTAATGCGAATTTAAGACGAGTTTCTCGTCCATGCAAATGGGATTCCCATCTATAACTTTCCCGTCTAAACAGACGGGAAAATCAGACGAGTTTTCCGTCTTCGACTGACGAGTTTTCCGTCTTCGATGAGTTTCCCGTCTTTAATATGAATTCGGCTAATATCATTAGAAATTTAGAAATAACGGCTTTTCATGGCTTAGTCGACTAATACGGCATAACATTCTTATATTCCAGTCCAGTTTTTTTAAAAAAACTGAAAGACTTTTGTTTTGGCTGTTCTGTATATTCCGTGTACAAGAATATTACACAAGATTATTGTTTGTGTTCCTCATGAAATATAGTAACGAGTTGTGTTATCACTTTATACATTTCGAATATGAATGAATTGTGAGGTTTTCAAATGTTTTTGTATACCGACGTTTAAGCCGAATTTGACTAAATAAATCGTAGCTCAATGCTTGCTATAAGTCTAGCTGCCTTTTCATGATTTCATCAGTTAAAAAAGTATCGACCAATTTAATGATTTTCTCTTCAGAAAGATGTTTCTCCCAAACCTCATTTTGTTGACAACAGTTCTGCTCAGTTTGGTAATGTCAACTCCAGCTGAAGCAGGCATGAAACGAGAATCAGTTGCGAGCAGTGGTGGTTATATTGATGTCGCAAAACTGGTACTCCTCAGATTAAGTAACGAGTGGCAGACGAACATAAATTATCGCAATTCCATGAAAGCACATGTGGTTATTCCTTGTCCTCAAAACCGTACTGCAGATTGGCAATCTTCTATGGACCGTCTCGGATGGTCCTTGTGTGGAAATGACTGGTACATGACGGGAATGTGGAGACATGACTTTCGCAGTGAAGACGAGAGAATAGGCAGAATTGAATATGCAGAATGCCATAACGCACCCCGTAATTTGTACCCAGTTAAGGGGGAACAGGATTGTTACGAACATGATTGGTCGCGCAGTTTCGATCATCAGGGATGGTCCACATGCAAAAATGGTTACTACATGACAGGTCTTTACAAGAGTAATGGACAACAATTGCGCAATATTGAAACAGCCAAATGCTGCCGACCGAGGACACAAGTGGAACAGTGGGGACAATGCTACAATCTCAATGTGGCATTTAACCATCGAGGTTGGAGCAAATGTCCACATGGATACTACATGGCGGGGCTTTATAGGAATGCATGTGAGAGCTTGAGCTGTATAGAACGTTTTAAATGCTGCAAGATGGGCCCATTAGATGGAAACTCATGGATTGAATCACCAAATCTTCGTATCGTAGTAAAAGACGCATTCGGACAGTTCAAGCAATGCTCTATAAACGCGACGGATAATTCCGGTAGTACATACCAATGCAAGTCAGTCTCAAGTAGCGCTAATCTGTTGGAACTCAGTGCATTAAAATTCATTATATTAAATCAGACGTCAATCTACGACGCAAACCCTGAAACAATTGATTACTCCCATACTGTCACTTGCTCAGCTTATCTATGCACACCCTATCAATGCAATAAAACGCTCATAACAAAAGGGTCAACCTTTTCTACCCTCAAACCTGACACGTGGTTCTCTGTGAAAGTTAAAATTGAAGCAACAGTAGATATCGATGCAGAATTGTTTGACGCAGAAACAAGAGCAAACTTCACGGAAATAATCAATTCATCATCTTTAAATCAGCAGCAATTCATAAAAAAAACGTATACGAAAACGTACAAGACGGACCTAAGAGTTCTCCTGCCAGAAAATACCAAGCTTACTGTAAACTTCAAGAGAAAGCAGTTTCAATACCTGGAATACAAATGGAAAGGACTGTTAGAATTGTCGGGGAAATACTCCATAAAGTGGCAACACGGTCGAGAAAGTATCCTGGATGTGAAGAATGCGCTATCTGGGCCGAAGAGAGAGATAAACGTGTTTGGGAAATGGATTTATCCTGGCAATGACGACGAACAGTTTTAGAAACTAAGTAATTATAATAATGGCCTATTAAAACTGGGTAGGTGCCCGACTTGTTTTTTAGTGTAGTACGAAGATGTAACCGCTCCTCTTTAATTGCACGTCTCTATTGTAACTTTTTATTTCCCACTGGGACAGTCATAGTGTATCTCACCAAGTCCCTGTTCACCTGATGGAGGCGATTTACCGGGGCTACTGGGACAAAACGGTTGTGTTATCTGGAGCCGAGTAACTCGGTATTTGTTTCAATGTCTTTGTCATCTCCTTGCGAAGAGTTTTGTAATGCAGTGTTTCATCTGCATCAAAATCAATAACTTTCTTTTCTTCATCATATTTACGTTCTTTGATTCAGCCATATTGTTTATTTATAACTCGTCTTGCCAAGATCCCGGCAAGCCGAGTAACTCGGATACATCATATAAACAGTTAACAGGGTTATCCATACAATATATAGAACAAACGAAAACTCGTTTCTGCCGCCGGGTAACTCGTTTAGCCGGGTAAGTCGACTCCATGTTCCATGTAAACAGGGCTTTAACACTGTAGTACAATAAATGTATCCATTATTGTACATATGTACCACTAGATCTAGATGACCCCTGTGCCATTAGGGTTGACAGTATAGACGATTGGTCCTCGTCCGCGATAGCTGCGCAGTGCTCATTATTATTACATGTTATACAGTAGAAATCGTCACCAGTCGTCGCACACGTTGATATATAAAAGTTATTTTCTAGTAAAAAAAGTTTTGCAATTTTTTGTGTGTTATTTGCCTCTGCATTAATGCAAGAAGTTTGACTTGCATGTCAATGCCGATGAGGATGTCAAGCCCCCCCGGTCGACACAGACCGGACGCGATTTGGCAACGCGCTGCGATTTTTCAAAGTTTTTCATTTTCCAAGAGCAAATAAATCTTAAACTATCATTATATTCTTGCAGATTACTTAACGATAATATATTGTGACTACTCTGGCGTTGATAGATTCCAAATTTTGCTTCCAAAAATTCAAGCCGTATAAATGGGGCAGTGGGGCTTTTCTGAAAAACTGATCGATATTGCCCCTCCAATATGCTCGAACAAATGTCCTCCCCTAAATTCTGAGGACTGACGCCGCCAGGCTATTTTCAGTTGTAAAATGTTTTTCAAAAAAGGATATTTCCCACGAAACTAGAAATACATAAATGCAACGACCCCTCGCTATTAAACCAAGTGACACAATTTCAGGAGTGGATCCAGACTGATGTGACTTATGCGATGGCATTAGTCAATATTTCACAAACACAAAAAATTAAATACGAAATTGGCGTGAAATTAAAACTAGTCTATATTGAGACACATAAAACCCTGTGATTGAGACAGATAAAACACTGCCATAGTCGAATATACCGGAATTCGACCCCTTAGTATGGTATACCATAGTCGAATATGCCATGGAATCAATAGTCACCTCGAAATTTATACTAAAACTGTATAGAAACACAGAAATTGTTTTCTATTTCTTAAATGGAAAATAGGATTCAGGACTCAGGTTGACATCAGCTTCGTTCCCAGGCGCTTTAAATAAAATAAAATATAGGAACACTACAGACTTTTTACATAGATCAGTGGCTAAGCAGAGCGAGCACGCAAGGAATTTTGGGGAGGTCGCAGAGAAGGAAGCTCCATTTCTCCGTCGCGTCCTCCCCAAAATTCCTTGCGTGCTCGCTCTGCTTAGCCACTGATCTATGTAAAGTCTGTAGTGTTCCTATATTTTATTTTATTTAAAGCGCCTGGGAACGAGGCTGGGTTGACATAGTTATGTAAAAATAGGGTGTTCATCGAAAACTATGACCCCCTGGGGCCGGTTGTTCAAAGCTAGGTTAACGTTAGCGCTAACCCTGGGTTAATTTTTACTCTGCTGTTTTGGTTTATATGGTTCTGCACCGCTGTTTGTTTTAAGACTTTTACAAAATAAGACTTTTATTGATCCACAAAATATTTATGAAAAAACATGCTCAACTTCATAAACGAGCGATTAAAAAAATTGATGTGAAAATTTGAGTTACCCCAGGGTGAAGCTAACCGGCTTTTGAACAACCGGCCCCTGGTCACGATATGGGACTGGCTCAAATTTTGGCGCGCTGTGCAAGTTTTGCGAGGTTGCTAAGCAAGCTTTGATAGAACACGAGTGAATTGTTGTCTTTTTGTTTGGATTTCGAAGGAGGCTGTTACAATTTCGGTTACATTTAAATGGCTACAACGGCTAGTCCTAGGAAATCAAGAAAGGTAGAAGGAGAAGCAAACGGCGGGGACGAACACGAAATTGTCGTGGAGATAGATAGTGTTCAGAATGAAATAGACACCTTGAATGAAAAAGCCTCGGAAGAGATTCTGAAAGTTGAGCAGAAATTTAACTTGTTAAGAAAGCCACATTTTGAACGGCGGACAGATCTTATCTCAAAGATTCCACATTTTTGGGTCACTGCTGTATCCTTGCAAATTTATTATTTTTTTTATTATGCTCTATAATTCTTTAGTGTCACTGTGGGGAAACCCCCTGGAGACGTACTATTTTATATTCTTTCCAGGGGTGGCATGTAGAATCTTCCACTAGTATATGGCTTTCTAGATAAAATATTTGCTTTGAACAATCAAGAGTGAATACTCTCTTAAAAATATACTACAATAATAATATAAATAATTCAACTCATTCTAAGTTGTTGCATCATTTTCCATGCACCTATAGGATGTGCAATTTTTCATAGATTCTAAAAAGGTCAGACATATGTAGGTGTTGTGCATGTATTCTTGAAAGGTTAAAAGACAAAGGGAATGTTGATGTGTTGGGTGACATTAAAATTCCAAACAACTGAAACAAGGAAAATCCTTTGTAAATGTTGTAAAAAATGGAGACAATGACAAAATGTGAATACAATGTTTCAGATATTGGTCAAAAATTGTAATATAAAGTTCTTTCCCACTTTCTCAATTGTTCAGAAAGCATAAAAATTAGTTTCTTAACATTAACAAGTTTTTAAACCATCAACAAATTAGTGCCCTGCTTGACGAAGAAGATGAAGAAGCATTACAATATCTTAAATCAGTTGAAGTTGAGGAGTTTGAGGATATAAAATCTGGATATAGGATAAAATTTGTATGTTAGCACATATTTTCAATTTATGTATGAATAATCATGTAAAAATATGTTGTGTGCAAAATATTGTTTCTTTTTCCTAGCATTTTACAGACAATCCATTCTTTGAAAATGATTTGATTAGCAAAGAGTTTTCTTTAAATGACAGTGGTGATCAAGTAGCAAACTCAACAACTATCAAATGGAAAGAAGGAATGGTTAGTTCCAGAAATAGCATTTTTAATTGCACAGTAGATTGTGCTTGCTTAATTTTATAGCTCTTTTGTAGGATTTAACGAAAAGGTTCCAGGAAAGTGCAGCTGGTTCCAAACGTGCCCACCAAGAAGCACAAAGTTTTTTTAGCTGGTTTACAGATGAGTCTGATGGAGCAACGGATGAATTAGGAGAAATGATCAAAGATGAAATATGGCCTAATCCATTGCAATATTATTTTGTAATTATTTTGATTCTTCATTTGTTACAATTGAAGCTTAATTATTATGTATGAATATATGTATGTTAATATGCTGAAGAAACAATAAAGGTCCTATCTTTGATTTCTAAATTTGATCAAAATTTAGACATTTGCAGGACAAGATGATGATGGTGATGATGAAGGTGAAGATGATGATGAGGAGGTTGGTGTTTATTTAAAACACATAATCTTAAATTATGTTATTTGCATGAAAATTATTTTTTTTATCTGATTGTTTTAGGGTGATGAAGATATAGTTGAAATTGATGAGGATGATGAAGATGATGACGATGAAGTTGTTGTTATTGAGGAAGACGAGGAGGACTTTGATGAAGATGAGGGTGATGAAGGAGAAGACGAAGATGTGGATGGACAGGAAGGTGGAGAAGATGAAGATGAGTATGTTGAAGAGGAGGAAGAAGAGGAAGGTGATGATGAACAGGTAAAGCTCAATTGACTAGTTTAAATGCTCACATTCACAGTGTTGGTTAGAAATCTGTCATACATAAATATAGAAATGTTTAGTGACAAGTAATTGTCTTACATAATGCATCTAACTGCATTATAAAATATACTACATTAAAAAAAACCCCAAAGAATTTGCCAAAATGTATATCCTTCACATCTTGTATAGGAGGTAGAGGATCCAGAAGCTGATCCTGCACCCCAAGATGATGCTGCCTGAGTATTGCCATATAGAACAGTGTAAAGATATGAACAATTTTATCATCTTCAACGGCGATGAGCCTAAAGGCTGTCCATCTATCACACGCAAAAACAGACATTTCAAAAACAACCTGTAAACTAAGACCTCATTTTTACTTTTCTTGCTTGTGTGTATATTAGGCTATTGAACCCAAGTGATACAAGTCATGTTTATAATCTAGAATGTTTTCGTATAGTTTTGTTAGCGCGAGTTTACAATTTCCACGAAATCAACTGCTAAGCCTAAGGGTTGTGTTGGAATTGCATGAGTCACAGCTTCAATATTGAAGTTTTTGGTTTATAAAGAAGAGTTTATCTCTATACGAGGTCTCCGCGCAAAAGAATTTCAATATTTTTATTGCTTGGGGAAAATGGATACGGTAAACATTACCAATTCACAATTTCGGATAACTCAGTAGCGAAACAAAACGATTTACCAGTTTGAAATATGAATGCAGGGATTGAATGGCGCATAAAATTGAATATAACTTTCCAGTTTACTTATGACATTATAGAGTTTAAGGTATCCGGACAGAATTTGTATAATTAAACAAGCAAAAAGAAAAATGCACGAATGAAAACAATGCTACCTGTGGTACCTAATCTCTCTGTGAGGCATCTGGAATTATGCGTAACTACTTAGTGGTGTGGATTTTTCAAATACTGCGCCTGCGCGGAGTTATGACGAAGTTGTGAAAAACAATACAGACGTATGACAATTGTCGTTAAGTTTAAAGAACATATATTAAGGATAAATGGCCACTACTGGTTTAAAATGCAGTTTTGAAACTGCGCGTTTGAAACGCAATCAAACAGCTCATGGAGTAATGTGTTATTTTGTGTAAATTTGATTGCATAAGAGAAATTCACTTTTTGCGTACGACGTTTCACGCATTGTAATTTGTTGTAAATCACGGTTTTTATTAAAACTCGCAATAACTCTAAATAACTGTAAATGCTTTAATTATTTGTGTCCCTTACCGTTTTACCGAAAATAATTCAAGATATAGAATATGCTGAAATTGCTGCGATTCTTATTACGGCATGCCCCCCTTCCTTCCTTCCTTCCTCCCTCCCTTGGACCTTTTCTCCCTGGATCCCCTTGGATCTTTTGCGACCCTGCCTGTATGAAAGAATGTCACTACTTGTATGAAAGAAATAGGACATATATAGAAATACGACATTTGATTGGAAAGTTCTGAAAGAGGGTATTACATTCCCCCCTGACTGCTGCTCGCGAACACCCACCCACATATTCCGTGAGTACCTTTCTAGTGCATGTTTTGGTATAGGCCTTTCTCCCCCTCAGAGAAGCCAGTCTCGTATTAAGGCGAAGGGGTGCATCGGAAGGTTTTAAACACGCGCGCTCACTTGCGCCAATTCTCTGTCTCTATATTAGTATAAAACGCGAATTCTCAAGAACTACCGGCTCAAGAACCACTGCTATAATGCCACCTTAAAATGTATTACCAGTGAAGTACATTTTTATGACTTGTCTTGATTTTTCGAAAGGGTATTATGCTTTGAAAGTATGCTTTTATAAAAATAAAAAAAATTTATTAGCTATAGTTAATTTGATACGGACAGTATGTTAATCCAGCGGTAATTTCCACTCAAAAGTATCTTTAATGAGATCTAGTTCTTTAGGTGATAAACGAAGCAGATGGCCAACTATAGGTAGCATTTGTCTTGACTGAACAAAATAAAGAATATTGCTGTATTAATTTACAGTATCTCAATTCATAGTTAGTCATGCACATAATTGGTTAGAAATAATACATAATTGCACGGTCACTAATCAGGGACCTGGGGCCGGTTGTATCAAGCACGTTTAGCTCAAACGGTGGATAAGTGAAAATTAAATAACACTCTTACATTCCCCTTGAACGAGTCAACTTGAATATTATGCACTGAATATATAGTTGCAAACAGTATCTTTGTATTAAGGGTAAAAAAAATTAGTTCGGTTGTTGAATAAAACGATAGACCTGCTTTCTATTTTGAACTTAACCACCGTTTAAGCTAAACGGGCTTAATACAACCGGCCCCTGGGAGCAGTTGCTCAAAGCTAGGTTAGCGCTAAACCTGGATTAAATTTTAATCCAGTATTTTACTTTAGAAAATATGACACATCCAGAACATATTTATGAAAAAAAGATATTCAACTCTGGTTAAGCTAACCGCCCTGGAATGTATGCTACAAAATGGTGGGTTTAAAATTGGCGCTTTAAGCTGCTTTCATAACCAGCCCATTGCCCACAACGGGTGACGTGCGTCTCATAAACCTGAACTCAAGCTTGTTAAAATATATAAGGGAGCAAAGATAAACCATGCGCATGACGTAAGGGGTGCTACCGTCGACACCAGAAGGCCCTCTTCCCAGTAGTTACCTTCCACAATATCTAGTGTCCTAACTCCTAAGTGTAACTTTAATCCTACCTTTTCGTTCGTGCTGCACATATACTTAATGATGACATGCTTGAGATATCTAGTGAGTTGATTGTTAAGTTATTTTCTATCAATGCTAAATTATTTCGTTCTCTAAAGAGGCCAAAGTTTACGTTATCCTTGTGAATGGTTGAGTCAAACAATTAAACAGCAACTTTCGCTTTAAGCAAAAGGTATTTGTATGTGTTAAAGGATACTTGAAGTTCATGTCTAAATACTCCAATTCTTCATTATCAGTTTGGGTAGAGGAAGAGACCAATAATCCAGTCTTGACATTATATTTCTCTGTTGTACCGTTTATCTCAAGACAATCGACTGAAGACGATTTCTATAAACACAGACAAACTGTCTCTAGAAATTTTCATCATGTGGTATTATTATATGGGCGCCGCATGACGGAAGTATGAAGTAATATCACGGACAAAATTATGGATGGTCAACTTCGGTTGTTCTGGAGAAGAATAGTTATACTAATATGGTCGACGGTACGAGTGCATGAACATGGTTGAGTATTTGTAGTTTCATAAATGTCCATGCAGTTTTGGAACCAAACAGAGGGCCCAAAAGAAACGTATCAGCCTTTCAAGACTTACTAGCTCGCGTTGAAAAGCTTTTTTAAGATCAACTAATTTCTGTTGAAGCGTCTTTATTCTCTGAAAGACATGAGACATAAATGAGACACGAATTAATCAAATTATTTAGAGCTCACATGTTCTGTATGATACAAAGGGATAATGGACAAAGACTCCGTGCCAGATGGGGACTGTGTGTTCATCGGATCCATCTTATGATAGTAAGGGATACATCTCTTGGACGATAGTAAACCCTCGTCGCCTAATTTATGCACAATGAATAACGGATTGCAATACTATGATTAAAAAAAAACAATTTGAAAAAAAAGCACTGATCTGTAGGATCCTTATATCTGGATTGGGTCACATTAAACATATTTCTGACATACCAAGTCCTTCTCGTTGATTTGTCTTCGTAAACTTTCGTTTTCCTCCAAACTAATTCTTTCTAAGTCCTTTAGAAAAAATAGAGTAGGTAGCATTAGGAAATTCCATTGGGAAATTACTGTCAAACCCAATCACTAATCTACGGGAAGCAGGGGCCTTTGGGGGCAATATGATTTGCCAGTACACACCTCTGGAGTAATATAATTTGTCAATACACAGCCCTCTGGGGTAATATCATTTGCCGGTATATGGGATAATATAATTTGTTAGTACACACCTCTCGCAATTTAAGTTGATCATCCAATTCTTTTAATCGCGTCTTGTGTGAAAAACTATTTTTATAAGAATCTAGATCAATCAGAGCGAAAGATGTCAGAGTACAATGTGTTTCGGAAGAAGGTAATACAACTTTTAGGCCAGTTACACACGCACATTTTGTGCAATTTTATATGCAATTTTCTTCCCCTGATGGATGTGAACGAGTCAGATAGTTATGGATGCGGTGATATCTACACAGTATGGTTTACCTTTCGTCGTGTGGTGATAATCATTCCTGTTCGATGTTACGTCGATCATTCGTTTTCTGTCGGCGAGTTTGTTGTTTTCCTCAAACTGTACCAGCTTGAATGAGAATATAACATTGAAAATAAGATCAAGAACATATAATGCACTGCGATTTTATGTTTCATAATCTTGTGCTTACTTTCGTTCGGTATCGTTTAAGCTCGTCATCTTTCTGTCGTACTTCATTTCGTAAACCAGAAATTGTATCATTTCTGAAAAAAATCGAATATTTCATCCACTTAAAACACATCAAATATAAGGATTGAGAATTGTCGAGAGAGATATCCCATGTCACAAGTGGCAGTGATGTGTCGACATTGGTTATGAAGGTGAATCATTATTTAACGAAGCTATATGAAGGTATTTCGCAAACGAACACTCCAGCAAAACCCAATCATGACCCTAGCAAACTCCCAACCTCCCAAACAGGGTTTTTACACTTCCAATAAACTGCCATGCATGACATTTGAGTATATTCACCTACCTTTCCTGCAGCTCGTCATCCACGTGTTTATTATGTTCCTTAAAAAAAATACTAATGAAAATCTAAATCCTTGCCTAAAGTTAAACACTAAAGCTGAACACCCCATTTCGCAAGATTTAGCACAATGTTCTGGTACAAGAAGCACTGTATCGTTGGTAACCAGGCCTTACTTGCTATGATATCGCATGATTCAAGGGGGCATGGGAAGTATGAAATGGTAAAACCACGCACAGTGTATCTCATTATTTCATACATGTCGTCACTCTTTCCTGTGTTTTGTTTAATTAAGGTATCGTCAAGAATAACTCACTCTGCTCTGTTCTAGTTCTCTACGAAGTGCTTCCATGATTTCAACACTTCCAGTCATTCCTTGAACTTCTCCAGACTATAAAAAAATATAGCAGTCTTCGATTCAAGTCAACGCCAAACGTCAAAGGCAAAAATATATGTTCTACAATCTTTTCTAGAGTATTAAAATCGGTGCAACTATCGAGAACGTCCCATATAAATACATTGCATCCTATACAAATACATTGCATAAATCTAATTTGAGAATCCACGTGACAAAGTTCCATCATACCACGTGATCATACCTTTATTCGTAATCCACCAACATTTACTTTCTCTCCTAACTCCAGTTCTAGGGTTTTGATCTAATTAATTAAAATTTACAGTAGAAAAATTAATAGATGGTTCATTGTTCTTCACCCTGGCAGGGCCCGGATATACCTGCTGTTTTAAATCGTTGGTATTCTTCAACGCTTCATCAAGACAAAGAGAGACTTGGGCACATTCGTCATCTTTGATCAGTAACTCAGACTGAACACAAGAAAAAATTATATTACTTTCTGTAATTCGGGGCAAATCATTACTAGAACATCACTTTTTTGGGGGAACGGATGCATGGAAGCGAGGGTACGTCTCTTTTCAAACCGTGACTAAACCAAGTCTAAAGGTAATGGAAAGGATTACTAGCAATGGAAACCTGGGACCGGTGTCGCTATTTTTGTTCAACCTTTTATATGCTGATGCAACCACGCCCAAGAAACATTTTCTTCTCCCCCGTAATTTCTACCCGCCACCTCGCAGGAAAGCATATGTGTATACCCGGTGCATATGCCTATCCATACGTGTATACCCGTGCATCTTAACCCCTCTATTAAATACCTGCAGTTGGTCTCTTTCCTCTTGTAAATCAGCCAGTTGACTTTCGTATCTCGCTTCTTTCTGACGAAATTCTTTCTCTGTGTTACGAGATCTCTCCTATGTGTTAAATAGTTCATAAAATTGGTCATTGTATACAATTTTATCCAAATATGCCTGTGACCCTACTACTGGCTATCCATTTTTGGCTCGTATTTTCTAGTATATTTTCTGGGCAAATATATATGATGTATGAAGTATTACTTCAAGGTAGCACGTTCCAATTTAATAAAACTGTGAGAGGTCATAATATCTATTGTAGCAGTGATATTACAAAAAGGCAACTTAGAGGGGATGGCAAGAGTAAATGTTCGTAACTTATCGAGTGATGTCAGTAAAAAATGGCAGAGTGGTCGCAACATAGTTGCAGAAGAGATATACCTCAGTCTTAGTGTCATTGGACCGTCTCCATGTTGGTCGAGTCTCCTTTGATCTTTTTGCTGACGTCAGCTGACCACGGACATTTTCAAGTTCTTTCTCCAAATATGAATTCTTGCGGAAATATAAATAACAGATACATCAATAATCTTGTAGTTTGAAACCTATTTCTACTATGTATATACAACTGATTCACCGAGCTTGTCTTTTTAAAAGATATGCCGTCACCTACTTATTAAGCCCTTGATGTCAGAAAACTGTCTTTGAAGCATATTTTTTTGCTTTACCCTCTATAATATTGCCTCGGATATTGTCGACAAGACCTAGTTTAACGTTACTTGAATAAATCAGCTTCAGATTGACGAGCACAGTATATTAACTTCATAGTGCATGCATGGGCGGGACCGAAACTGGTAATCTGGTCTATATAATGGAACACTGGATGTTTCAGTTGGACATATTATCAATACTAGCTGTAATGCACTTACTCGTTGTTTTAAAGCGTCTAACTGATCATTGCTTCGTTCTTCATTCTGATATTTCTCTAGATTGCTTTCTAAGTTTCTAATCTGACGAATTGAGGATGAAAATAAGAAGGATACCACCAGTAAACGTAGACCGCGAAACTCTTCACTAACGAAGGTATTCAAAGGTATTCATAGTAAGTAATTCAAAGTATTTGATACCTTTTGTTTAAGTTCATCCATAGTTTCTTCAGCAACCAATTTACAGCTTGTAAGCTCCTTGTCTTTTCTTTCGAGTTTTTCATTTAGTGATCCAACCTATTTTAAAAAACAGGACTTTTATCTCTGTTGTCCAATTGGAACTTCGTATTAAGACATATGGTGGACATCCCTATTGAACGCCAAAACAGGTATTTTATTTCAATACCGGACAACAGAGAAAAGAGCACAAGGACTAATAAGGTTAATGAGAATCTCGTATTGGTTCAAGTGGATCGATTTTCGTGCACGGAGTGATTCTTTTGCTTAAAATGAGTGCTCTGAACCAAAAGACCTACCAAAGTCGCGAGAGCATTTATTTCGGAGGATTTATCTCTTCCTTCTTTCAAACAATCGCCCATCCAATCATCTTCACTATTTGCTAAATCTGAATGGGACGATTCACCCTTCGCAATCCTATATAACGATCGAAGAAAAATTTCTCATTCCAAACTAACAATTACAGTTTACTATTCCATCTAAGATTAAAACAAACCTGTTCTCTAAATTTTTAATCTTGTTGTCCTTTTCTACTACATCGGTGGACGTCTATGAAATAAAGTATTAAAGGCGATCTAGGTTTTTTGTTGAAAAGAACTTTTATAGCAGTACTTTAATAACTTTATTGCGAAATAGTTTCATACAGCTTGTACAAAGGTGTACAAAGTTTCGACCCCCGGACGCCCACAAAGTTAGTTTTTTTCACACACCAATAAGGTTATTTTTACACACTGACACAGTTTCTGTGATCACAGAAATTTTAAACAGCAAATCCATCCAAAAGGATTTGCTGGAACTATTCAATGGGTCATTTAATCCTAGTATTTTAAAACTATGCTAGTCTGCATGGTTATTAATTCATGTTCTACAATTCTTAAACATTTTAAAACCCATGCAGTCAATCTGCATGATATAAGCTTGATATTGATCACATTGTTGCAAGAAGTTTTCTGCACTATGATGTTGATTAACAACGTTGCGTCATACGAGTTGACCAATCAAGATCTACCTGTGTCTTCAGATTATTATACGACTCTTGCAAATCGTTTAATTCCTTCTCTCTTATCTCCAAGCATTTCTGAACTTTACTCAACTCAACCGATTTCTACAGAAATAAAGTCATATGGATTGGAGTGCTTGTATGAGTGATAACATTATACTATAGAGAGAGAGAGAGAGAGTCGACCTTTAAGACAAATACCAGTCATGCATCAGAACATTTCTCACTATCCTTAACATATATTCCGCTCTCTCATCCGACCAACATATATTCCGCTATTTTTTCAAGTATTGCAATTTGCAAATGCCCGAAAAGCAATAAAACCACAGCTACATGGACCTCATTGATGAAAAAGATTCATTTTAAAAAAACCTTTTGAAGGTTCGATCCAGATTTCAAACTACGTACAAGTAAATAACCACCCATTTGATCCTTATTCGCGGTCTCTATTGCTGAATGAGTTTGCATGAACCTGCGTTAAAGGAGGGCGTATCGCATACGCACGCATAGATATAATCCTCACAGGGGTATATAGGATATTGTGGTCACCAAAATAAGCAATATATATTTATATTACCTGTGTTACTTCTGTAATAATGTCATTCAATTGACATTTTAATGTTTTATTTTCCGTTTCCAATTTCGAGGTTTGTTGTTTTAACTTTTGTTCTTCTTCTTCAAAATGACATCTGTGGACAAAATTATAAACGATTGATCGACATCAGATTATTTCACCTTCTTTGAATATACAATAGAAAACAGAAATATGTAAACCATACACAATGATCGACAGTAAAGTACCAAAGAATAACAAGCAAGATATGTCATATGGTATATAAGTTTTTAATTTTAAATTTATTTTTACAGTTTATACTATTCTGGTACGTTAAATCAATAAAAAAAAATTATAGAACACCGTGGGTTATTCCAGTTAACCTTCTGGCGGCGCCACACGGTAAAGCCAGTAAAGAAGCGAGTTTTTTACTTCTCGCGGACACAAACATCATCTTCAAAGACATAGCATAGAAAATTTAGCATTCGAAAAGGTCGTAAAAAATCAGGAAAAATTGATAATCATAAAACTGACTAAAAAAATTGTGTTCTTTTTTGTGTTACTTCAATTATTGGATGCATGTTGAAGAGAGGATAATTTTTTGACTGTAGTCTAATAAAAATCAGCGTATTGGGAACTTGTGCAGTATATCCACTACTACTGAAAAAGATAATTTTTCTACTCAGTTTTCTTCCATGAAATTTGGTTTCCAACAATTTTTTTGAGAAAAAAGCAACAAGCCCTATAATTGCCCAGATCATTGCAAAATTTTGTTTAATGTTAATTGATTGCATATTTACAAACTTATACGTTAGTATCTACCTTTGTTTTGTTAATTCGTCAAGTTTTTCCATCATAGAGGAAAGTTGAGATTTTTGGTCTTTATATGCTTGATCAAGTTCATCCAATTGCTGTTTATTTTAAAATACTAGTATTGAAGTTTAAATATTTAGTAATTAGTACATTTAGAGAGCCACATACTGCCATAGCTATAGGCCTAGCAATATTTTGAAGAAATTGAACCTATATTAACTATACCTCCGTTTGGTATTTTACTTATATACTTTAATTATAATTAATTAACACATTTGGAAATCCAATAGCCACATGGCCATAGATGAATTATGAGGATTGGAAATAGGGAAAGACTTGTGTTTTACTATGTGTGGATACACATTTTAAAATTCTTTAAATATTATTTAGTGATTGAGTTAGGCTTTCCATATATACACTTGTCAATTAATTCGATCAATTTAGATGACAAAACAAATACTCTAGCTCTGCCTTCAGACACGTCACACATATTAGGATGTGAATTAAATTTTGTTTGGTCGCTATCAAGTAATAATTATACAAACCAAGTTATAATTATACAAACCGAACTTTTTTCTAAGATATCAAGTGCTTTCTGTCTGGCATCAATTTGGGTTCGAGACATCTATAATGGTACACATAAAAATATATGTTGTTGTGTATCATGTAAGGGTGGCCAAAAATTCTCAGAACATTCACAAGTAACATGACACACATTGTATATGTATCCTTTCATGTCTGCTAGCTATTAAATGACATATTGAAACACAGAACACTTTGCAGGACTCAAGACCCAAAAATTCTCAGAACCTTCACAAGTAACATGACACACATTGTATATGTATCCTTTCATGTCTGCTAGCTATCAAATGACTATTGAAACACAGAACACTTTGCAAGACTCATGCAGTCACCTGATATTTGTTCCCAACATTTTTTCTCAATTCTTTCTCCCTAATGGCTTGCCCCTCATATAACCCTTTCCATCTTTCAATTTCCTCTTCATATTCTACACACAAAGTTTAAAACAATTGGCTTAACAGATTAATATACGAATCCAATGAAATTCTTGTTGCCCAATAAATAAAGTTACTGGTCAATAAATTTTGGTTGAGGCTTCACATATGCAGGCCCAACTGACCACCTATTGTTATACAAATATTGTTATACAAAGATTATTATTCAAGGCCTGCTTTTCCACTTCAAAAATCCTGAACTGTCATTGATCAGTAAAGAACAATTCAAAGATGACTCGAAGTTTGTATACCTGATAATTTATCCTTCAATTTATTGATTTCTTGCATTTTCTCACGTAAGACAGACATTAGATCTTTTCTTGGTTTATTGCGTTTAGACTAAAATGACATAATTTCATGAAGGTTAACAATTATTAAACCAGGAGAACTTGCTAACACCCAGCATTGCTAGCCTGTGTGGCAGCAAAGTTGAAACATTTGGTTCAAAACATTTTAAATGAGATTTCACAAATCAAGGTCAATTTTATTGGTGCATTTTTCTTAGGCAAATAATTTGCAATTGAGAAATGTCCAGTCAAGCAGAGTACACCATTCCGCCTGGCTGAATTTTGAGACAAAACAGTAAGCCAAAACAGTCAATATAATAGTTAATAATAAACTACAGTGCTGTTACAATAATTCTGTCAAAAGGTTCTTAACTAAATTACAAAATGCTACAGTACTTTGTATATTTATGCAACTATAAGGGGGTATTTCATTAGTACTTTCTAGTAATCATTGTTTAAAAAGCTAGCTCTGAGTGAAAGAGTAAACAAGGTACAACTATAAGTCTATAACTACATTTCTATTAAAGACCCAGCAGGTTAATTAAATATTTAAATATACCCGTGACTTAGTAAATGGCCATTTATTTTCAAATTCTATATTTCAAATTACAAAATGTTCCCAGTAAGGAATTCATTGGAACTTACAATCCCATCTAAATTATCAGAGGCATCACCAATACCATTTGCCACATTACTCGTGAATGATGGATCTCTTGATATAAAACCAGGTTCTGTAAAAATAGATTCCCTCGATCCATAGTAACTACTAACACTATTCATGCGGCGCCTGTGCCACTTATTTTCTTTCGAAACAGGGCGAAATTTTCTGCTTGACGATGGACTCGAAGGTAACGACGAGCCTAAATCACTGTGGTCTTCTTCCGCTATCTTTTGTTTTAGTTTTGTGAACATTTTAACGGTTTTCAACCATAAAATTGACAATAAAATGTGGTTAAACGACGGCTTGATCACCGCCAATAATTAAATTGTTACATTGCTTTGTTATTGTTTGAGTTACCCGCCATAGCGCATGGCCATTTGAAACTAACCGCAGCAGGATACGCATTCACTCATTCATTGATCTGATCAGTGCCGATTGAACCCGATTCACTATCTACTCATTCTACTGTACATTCCAAATATTTTATATGGTGGCCTTCCAAAGATTCTTACAAAGAAATTAGTGAATACATTTCCTTGGTTTCTTTCACTGTATTTTCCATTTTTTTTTAATCATTTTGCCACATTTATCCCATATAAAACCTTATCACATTCTCAATCCTCATATTGAGAATGTGGCAATCTTTTAATTCATATACTTCACTCCAATCCTAAACCTTATCAACTTTTCCTCACCCTTTATAACCTCAGGATAAAAATGTTCATTATCTAGTAGTTATACCACTTGTATGAGGTGAATAATGAATATCAGCAAGCAACCTGCTGCACCTGCATGTTTTATCTTTTGCAAACATCACCTAACTGTCCCATTTATTTTATTGCATAACTTGAGGAAATCCAATAAACATTTCAGATTCTTAGGTTTTTACACTGGCTTGACCCAAATTACTCCAGCTGCAGTGTTTGTCAAAGATGCCATTCTGCCAACTAATCACAAATTGGATTATTTATTCCATTCTAATTTTCTGGTAGTTACAGTTGAGACTTGTAAATGTTCTCCTTGTGCTACATCCAACATCATATTGGTCCACCATGAATAACTGTCCACACACACCTTTTTCTTTTCAAATGTAGCTGGTTGAAACTTGCGTTTCCTTTCATTTCTTTGTTCCAGCTTTGTTGGTACATCCATATCCATCTCAATGATAGTACTGAAGTATCAGAAGTAACACTTGTTGGTCTAGAATGTCTCTGAATGGTTAACACACTATAGTTCGTCGAAAAAAAATACTCTGCCTATGGTAAAATACCATCAACTGGTAAAATACCATCAACAAGTTTGAAATACCCAGATATTTACAGTAAAACCAAAGAAAGTCAACAAGGCAACAAAGCAAAACAAATTAAGTGAGCCTTCGTGAACCTTGAAACGAATATTAGGAGGCAATAAACAATATAAAAATCAAATCTATAGTTTTAGTAATAGTACTACCAATCTCAATCTCGTTGCAACATTACCAAATTAGTTCCCAGGCTTTCTTTCTTCTCGCGGTTTTTCGAAAAAAAAATCATAATTTATAAACACGAAACATCGAAAACATGGCTGATCCGTTGTCTTTGTTGCGACAATATAATGTTCAACGAAAGGAGATATTGGAGAAGGATGATTACATTAGCTTTGACGAATTTGCATTCCCAAAGACTGCAAAAACCAACTATATTATATACAGGTAGATCCATCGTGGTTTCTGTTAGTATATTAGTTCGTGCATTTATAATTAGCTTGGCTATCATATTGTTTACACAGATTTCTTCACAATTAGTAAGAAAACGTTAGCGATATTGCAAAAGCATGATTTTGGGCTCATGCTCCACGTAAATAGCCCATTCCTCACGAAAAGTTTAAAATATAATTGTTTAATTTAGTTTCAAATTCGACTAGAATAAATGATTACTTTCCAAACTGGCAAACTATCTAACCAATCAATTTCATGCTAGAGAAGAGTTAACGGCTCTGTGGCATCAGAATGCAGTTGTCTGTTTGGTAAATAGAAAGCAGACTTTTCATATGCTATTATTTGACAACTGTATTGCAGCAATAAAGATGTGCAAGGCTGCATATATCGTATTAGCAGGCATGCACCAACACATGCTTGGCTGTACTCTGTCAAATTATACGTCAGATAATGTTACCCATCAACGTACTATCTGTAAAGGGTGACCTGCTAACTGCCAAATAAGTCCAACTACACTATTACCTCTAATACCAAATATTTATCATTATCAATATTCTTTAGGACTCAACCAAAGGAGTACTATACATTAGAGTCAATGCTGTTCTTGTTAAAAAATGTGCATTTATCTCATGCAATCTATGTCCAACGTGCTGCAGTAAGTTATTTTGTTAAACTCATTATTTGGTAATAATTTCTACAATAATAAAATGATGTCATTTAAATCCAGCTGGCAACACACTTAATTTATCTTTGGTCTATCATTTATCTTTCAGGCCTCAAAAATTCCAGTTGTCAGATTGCCTGATAAGAAGGTAATTTTTTAGCATCTAAACACGTGGGTTTGTTATGAATTTATATATTTTATATTGACCCAATATTTTTTTGCTTTTTCAATACTTTAGGCTCTCCTCAGCTACTTGAATGGAGAGACAGGTGACATAAGAACCATTACCAAAATACTTTCCCAGCAATACAAAAAATGTTTTCCATTATAAAGCAAAAACAATTACTTTTATATATTCTACAGAAATATCATCAAGTATTGATAAAAGTGTTCCACTTGAGCTCCCAACACAAAGACCTTCAGCAAGATATCAAAATTGTTAGTATCACTAATTTTTTTCAGTGGTTTATAAAAAAATTGGTTTAAAAAAGAATGATAAAAACTTTTCAGTAAAAAGACCTGGGGAAGATGGGGCAGCTGGAGAATTCAAGAGACCTAAAGTCGAGGTAAAAACAAACTGAACTGAATTCTTTACATTTCATTAGAAAATATATTGTAGTCTGCATATGAAATTATGATGAATATGTCAAATGCAATTCAATGTTTCTAATTGGATTTTAGGAGGAACAAGTGAGACGTGACAAGGTAATGTGTTTCAACATTTTTGGACATTTTAGGCTACCATTGTATGCCTTATATATACCAATGTTTGACTAAATCTATATGTAACTGACACTTGCAAGAAATAAGAAATACATGCAACATCACTATAGGAAAGGCTGGAAGCTCGTCTTGAAGGTCACAAAGAGGGAACAGTAACAACTGAACAAATTCGGTAATGGAAATGTATGCACAATAGTGAATACTCTGATGTTATTCAAAGCATGGTTTATCAATGTGTATCTGATATGTATAGCTCCTTGAGTGACACAATGTCAGCAGAAAAGATAGCAGCCATCAAGGCAAAACGTTTAGCAAAGAAGAGAACAACAATTAAAGTTGATGATGAACTTGATGCTGGACTTCTTGTAAGTTTGGAATATATATGTTTTGGTTCTAATAATGGACACCTCATTAAAACGGTGGTGTTCCACTTTATTTTGCTCCATTAGGAAAGACGTGTGTTTGTTGATGCTGAAGTGGATGTAACAAGAGACATTGTTAGCCGTGAGAGACTGCTTCGTACAAGAGCAAGTGTCCTCCAAAGTACTGGAAAAGTAAGGAAATTATATTACAGCATCACATCCACCATTTAATTCAATAGGCAAATATTAGCAGATTTGGATGTCCAGCTCACAAATTATCTTTCATAGCAACCTGTTTGCTTAACTAGTTTAACATTCTTTATCCTTCAGCATTTTCTAAAGAACATCCTGGCAATCCTACAGTCAGTGAAAGCACATGAAGATGGCTCGGCTGCAAAACAACCCCAAAAACCTGCTCCTGTTGCAGTATGTCACTCACTTCTTAAAAATATTTAATGAAAGATCTGTCTTTATTCTGCCTTACTTCAGGTTGTGTAGGATTGTGAAGTGGCTATAAAAATTCTCCAAAATGACCAAATTGTTTATTTCTGAAGGAGGTTCCCAAGAAGAAAGCTGTTATGCCAGTTTCATATAACAGATATGATCAGGAACGATTCAATAGAAAAGAAGGTATCAAATAATTCATCTTTATCATTTTGTAAAACTATAATTTTACTATGTTTATGTAATACATCAGTTCAAATTTATTCCTGCTTTCAAATGGATCAGATCAGACGGTTTAATTAGATTCTTGTTTTGTTGCACAGAAACGGAGGGATTCAACATTGACACCATGGGAACATATCATGGCTTGAGTTTGGATCGTGTAAAGGTAGGATTTGCATATGATACCAATGGAATGCAAGCTGTAACCATTAAAACCACTGACCAATCAAATAACAAACAAATTACAACCAAGAATTGCAACTCATTTTCATACTGTAGGATTATCAATCCTCATCAACTTTTTGTTTCTATTCCACTGGGTCATAAACACTCGTCAAAAATGACCAAAAAACACAAACACCTTTGCACAAGTGTCCTTAATTTTGATTGGTAATTTTTATACCCGCAGGAAGGTGTCCATAAAACAGAGCAAAAGCGATCATCGCATTCCATGCAACAAAGATCAACAAAATCTCATTCTTCAGGTAAACATTTTTTATACGATCCAGCAACCTTAATTTATTGGAAGGCTATAATGTTTAGGGTTCGATTCGGTTTTCTTTTAAGAGGCAATTTAACTGATCTGAATCTTTTCTTTATACATATAAGTTCAACAGAAGCCAGCTCCACAAATGCCACAGAAAAGAGGTAAAGTTAACTCACCAGTGACCAGTAGATTTATTTTTTCATTCTTCTGTTTGTTAAGATTACGGCTTTGCTTGTTGCAGAATCTCGAACTCCGATCATTATTGTGCCTGCCGGGACTACATCGTTAATCACGTTGTATAACTGCAAAGATTTACTTCAAGATTTCAGGTAGAGCAAAAGATAATATGCACTTCCTACATATGAAAGTATTGGGGTGAAAGTATTGAAAATCTTTACATATTTCGCTTAAGGTTTATAACAGCGGACGAAAAGAAACAAAATGGAACTCGAAAAGAGAATGAGGTTTTAATACAGCGTCGCAAGGAAGCAACAGTTCACGGGGCACCAGGAACTGTTACTGTGCCATACAGAGTGATTGATAGTACACAGAGACTACAGCCCAATGACTGGTAAGAATCAGTGGCGTAGGAAGCATCCAGAGATTGGGAGGCACAAGCTTCCAGGGGCACTTTTGGTTAATAAAAAGGGCAGCTAAAAGTATGTATAGGGATGGTTTGATTGCCAAAGCTGCAAGGACAGTACTAGTGTGGTTTATATTTACACTCAAGTACAAGTAAGTGGGCATACGTAGGAAAACAAAAGGGCATTTTCGATTTTAAAATCGTATTTACAGCTTACATTAGCTTCTCCAAAAAGGCATTTTTCATCACAAAAGGGCACTTTTGGTCTCTTGAAAAATTTGGAGTGGGGGAGCACGTGCCCCCTGTGCTGCGTGGCTCCTACGCTCCTGGTAAGAATAGCTTAAAAACTATCAAGAAGAAATCCCGATCTTCCACTTGATCAACTGCAAACATTTTTACATCGATATTTTAATATATTTTTTTACAAGGAACCGTGTCGTGGCTGTATTTGTTCAAGGACCAACGTGGCAATTTAAGGGATGGCCTTGGCTTGCCAGCGATGGTTCGCCTGTAAATATTTTTACAAAAGGTGACGCACATGCACTAAAATAACCATTATATTTCGTAAACATTTTTCTGTTTTCCAAATGAACATTGCCCAAAAGGGCAATGGAATATATTTTAAATACTCGGCATATGAAACGGTTGACTATTTTTGTAGTAAAAGCATTTTACCTCAAATTCGATGAGATGGAAACGGATGCTAATGTGAAAAAGTGGGATGTACAAGTTCTAACCGTAAGAATATACAACATAAATATTGCTTTGACATACCTAGCAGTCTGAATGTCCTAGTTAAGAGCGGTGATGTACATTGAAGGATGATTTCTGCTCGTAGATAAGCCGCAGTAAACGCCATCTTGATCGTGCTTCAATGTTGAAATTTTGGGAAGCTCTGGATAAGTAAGTTAAACATAAATCAGTAATTTTTAACAATATTTGCGTATGTCAGACTGGAATAATTCTTTTCATGGTATTATTGTTACAACAGGCTCTATGCAGTGCATGTGTGTATCTGTGAGGAAAATACATGACCGCCAGTAGGGAGTATAGTTATTTCAGGCACCGCCACATTGGTGGTAGAGTTTTGAAAAATTGGCAGTTACGATGGCGGTTGATATGATCATAGAACCCATTTCCCGCAGCTAATTAGGTTGAGAATGTCTTATGCATGTACCTATAGATCACTTCGTTGCTAAACCAAAATGGTGCATGTCAATTATATATAGTTTATAGCCGGAAGAATGTAGAACGAAGGCGGTCGTGGTTAGCAAGCAGCAGACAGCAGCCAAAATACAAACATCATGCTAATGACATCGTATATTTTCTTTATTCTATAGGTTCATCATCAAGACCAAGCCACAATTAAGACATTGAACTCGGGATATCGACCACGAGAACGAAACAAATCCTAATTGTGATAGAAACACTAAATGAAGTCGTGTGTGGGAGGCCGTCTGTATTTGACCTTCTTTCCTGATAATAATAAATAGTCCTGGACTTAGCGAAAGACAATTATTCTATGCAAAAATAATAGTTTTAAGTGCAATGAATGAAAGCTACTGACAGCATACTTAGGCAATTTTTTTATCTTATTTAAGCAATTAACACTGAAAACTATAACTTCACCGTTCAAGGTGTATCAAAGCTTAGCTAACTGTGATCAAAGCATTGATCTAGGATTAGATTTATACATACGACCAATTCGACGTGTGTAAATTAGTAAATGGAATCATTTAACAGATATTGTAAACATTTAGTTATTAAATGTCATGAAAATAAACCATCATAAAAAATACTTGTTGATTGAGTGATCTTTGGTTGAGTGATCATACTAGTATTATAGGTATTATTATAACCTGTGTGGTTGAACTTCACGCAGGGGCATAAAGGCATTCAAGGTACAGATTAAACAAGGAGGTCAACTAATTAATAGTTTACTGAGAAAGGTAAGTAGAAAACTCTGACGACACGGAAGCTTTCTATTTGAAAAATTTTCTTGATCGGTGCCACACATGGTGGTGTCACATTGAACGGAAAAATAAATAAATGACCCTACAGGGCCGGCCACCAAGGCCCCTCGATAACCTTGTAAAACCCGATGCCTACGACCTATATGTTACAAAGCACACTCAACTCAGTTGTGAGCGGACCAAATAACATTGCCCTCCAGGAATCAATTAAATGTATGACGCTCTGTTCGCTGTATGCTGTTTGGCGAGTAGGCGAGGTTCTTTAAATAAAAAAGTTCATTTAAACTATCTGGGTCCTGTTAAAACAGTTTATCTTCCGTGAAGGAAACGAATGTCTAATCCACTTAGATACAGGTAATAGCCGAATTCATATAAAATCATATTAGGGACGGGAAAGTTGATTGTAAAAACCCGTCTGAATGTGAATAGGGGTGGATAAATTTAGACTATGGTGAGTCGGGTAATGCTAACAAAGTATCCTAATCTTTACGATAATTTGTTTATTTTCTCTTAGCCTTGATCCGTTCTTGACCGTTTTGATATTTCTCGTCCAGACGGGATCTCCGTCCAACTTACCCGTTACTTGGACGGGAAAGTTAGACGGGAAAATTAGGACGAGAAACCCGTCTGTTACCGGATTCATTTCAGACGAGTTATCCCATCCAAGAGATGTTTCGGTGTTCCTCTTCGAAGAAAAACAATAAATATCTTGCGTGGATGGTTTAATGTAATGAAATCCTTATTGTTGATTCTTTTAGCATGGTATACCATATACCATTCTGGGTTTTTTCAATCAAGAAGTTGCCCATGAGCATACCTTACCACCAATTAAAGAGTTTTTTTTTGTCTACCTTAGCGCAACGCACCCGCTGTATAGCAATTGTGTTGGCGTCGGGAAGTTATGTTTCAACTTTTAATATTTACTATCGCGTTTCAACTTTTAATATTTACTATCCTCGTCAAATTTGAAATTTCAGGCCTCCAAATGCATGTGGGCCTTGTGGCTACAACCATCACCAAAATATGTCGTACATTTACAATTGCATTTTATTTCGTCCCTCGACGCGATTCTTGGGATTTCTTGCACCTTTTACTGTTGTTGTGAAATTTAGTATCCTCGGTCCTCAATCTCCAGCACCACCAAGAGACGGTTGAGGGATCTGACTTACTCGTCTACATTGTATTGGCAGGGCATTTGCAATTGCTATTGTGTTCATGGCAATCATGGCACCAGGGGCGCCAGAAGCAGTTTAGGGTGGTGGCGGAGGCAGAGTTTTAGTTTTAATTTCAATCTCTATGATAATTTCGACATAATCTTAAAGTGAAGGCATGATCAAATCACGTGATCAAATGGAGAATGTGTGATACTACAGTATGGTAAGCAAATGGCACAGGGCTGCCCACTTACGTCCCCGCACACAAGTTGCCCACGCTGCCCTCGGTGGTTCCGGTGTCCCTGCAGGGCATAGAATCAATTAACCTATGAACTGAAGCACTGCTGACAGTAAGTCAATTAAATATTTGGCTTTTTTTTAACATACTCATACTATGGGTTTGCTTTTACGTTTAAAAAAAATGCAATGTTTCTATGATGGTTTCTTTTTTGAGGCGCAAGTAATTGCGTGCGTAATGAATATTTGAACTCTTATTGTAATGTTGTTAATCATAGATATGGTTGTCATACAGTGGTTACCGGGTTTTTGGTACCAGGCACCATTTACCTGCAATCGGAGGCAGTTATCGGAGGGGGGTTAGTAATTTGTATAGCCATTAGTGATTTACATATTTTTGATAAATGATCATGATCATGACGATCATGATTTTGAGTCGACAGCAGTAGAATATAAATTTAACAACATGACTTCAAATTTTGAGGAAATATTTCAGGTAAATAGCCACTCTATATAACCATATCACATCTATTACTCGGTTTTTAACAAGGTAGAAGAAATGTTACACTCATGATAGGTTCGAGCATGCTTATATAATGCTATTATTCATTTTTCAAATGTCGATTTAAAAGGATATAGATTAGGGAATTATAGTTATTTCATCGCAGTCAAACTATAGAAAGTTATGTCAATTTAATTACACGTTATTACTTTTACAACTAATTCAGGAGAATGATCAGGCGCAATTACTCAGACTACTATTGCCAGGGCATGTTGTTTTGTATAAACACATTTTGTTTTGACGTGGTCTTTTATTAGTGAAATTGCGACTGTTCTTTCGCCCGATATGCTATTACTTTAATTCAAAATAAAGGCGATTTATATATCCATACTGGTCTGCCCATGTGCTTATTTACAAAGAGAAAGTATTTACTTTTTAAGTGTTTTTCTATGTATTTTGCTGTGATTTCTATTAAAGGTTATTGCCTTCTCACTTCCGGTTTCTCTTTATATTGGTTACGCGAGTAGCTCCATAATCATCAATCTATAATTTGTAGTATGGCAGTGCTGGTTCTTGATGGTATACTATGTTATTATACACAAATTATATTATTGTGTAATACTACTTATTATGTAGATTGTACTACATCTAAGTTCTAATTCAGAAGTTGTTATTACTTTGACTTGTAGGAATGCTATTTTCATTATTCACATTTCACATTATTAAAAAGCTATTCAAATAATTTTACATTATTGTCATTGGTTCAACATGGTTATGACTCCACCAGATAATTGTTCTATTCCCAAAACCTATTGCCTGCATTTCTACAACTCTATCACTGTCTATAGCATATTTAAATAAAGGAATTTCAATGCTATCATTTAAAGTAAAAGGCATCCTTTGCCCTGCTGGAAAACGTTTCCACTGCTTCCCCTGGTTCCAGCATCACTGGCAGGCCCATAACTAAATGTGATAATCGGGGAAGTACATATTCATATATCTGTTCAGCCCTATGATAAGAAACCTGTTGGGCAGAACTGAAATGTAGGCTATACATAATTTTTGTGTCAAAAACAACAACATTATTAAAGTGACCAATTGTGTATATTTCTTTCTAACCAGGGATGGTTAGAAAAAGAAGAATACAACACAAACAAAAGCTTCCTCAAAAAGAGTAAGTTTTGGAAGAAATGTTTCTGTGTCTTGCGGAGATATGACGGTGATTCCAATGTTTACCTGCAATGGTTTGAAAAGGAGGAAGACTGGAGGAGAGAATTTCCAAAGGGATCATTTGGACTTTTCCCAAAGTATTCTGTTTATAAGCATAAGACCGATAAAGGGAAGAACTATTTTGAGGTTTCAAATGATGAAGAAGCTCACTATTTCTTAGCTAATAATGAAACAACTATGGATTTATGGGTAATACAGCTGATGATGCAGACAAGACTTAACTCATCTATGATTGGTAAGAATGTCCCACAAGAAACAAATTAGAATTGTTGAAATTGGTTAAATTGATTAAATTTACATTGTGTATTACTGCGCTCTGACCAAGTTCAGTGATATAATTAGTTATCATGCATAAGCTCTACAATGTCACTAAACTTACAGCACAACTGGACTGTCAAAACACATAAAACTATTTTTATTTTCTAATGTTAGTGAAAGATTTATGAAGGGCAAAGTAACTCAACTTGTTACCATAAAGTTACCAGCCATTAAAATTGTAAAGTTATGTCAAATTCTAGCCATCCCCCATTCCCCTTGAAAGGTATTAGCGAGGTTCAGATTTGATTTCCACTACCACTACCGCTACCTTTTGCTGACCTATTCAGCATGTGATTGGTTAATCAGGTAGCATCTGATTGGTTTATTTGCCATTTAAGGTCTCGGTAGTGGTAGTGGTAGTGGAAGTCAAATCTGAACCTCGCTAATAACAAAAACAAAAACAGAGGATTACTTTAAAAAGTTGTCTTTTTATTCAGAAACCAGCTTCAGGGTGAAGGGAGCTGAGAGCAAGCACCTCCAAAGAATTGGTGCAAAGAATCTTAACTGTTTATTGCACTTATCTGAATGGGGAATCACACTTGCCTTAGAGCGAACCCACTCTGTTCTATCACAATGGCCGCTAACCACCATACGGAACTACGAATGCACAGACAGCAATGAGTTTGTGTTCGAAGCAGGCAGAAAATCTCCAATGGGTGAAGGAAAGTATGAATTACTTACAACCAACAGTGAAGACAACCTAATTTTTGATCAACTTGATCACTACACAAGTTTGCGAGCTAGCCGATTCAGGTCAGCAGGTGGAAGGAATCGATTAAACTCTGCAAATGACGAGGAAATTGCTCAGGCCTATGGACAGTTACGTTGGAGTGTCATGTTGACTAGTTCACAGCTTAATTTGGGAGGTATTTTATATTATATCAAGCTTATTCACTATGTACTTTCACTTTCAAAGTTTAAAAATAATAAATAGATTTTCACGAGATGCACTGATTTTTTTGTCTTTTTGTTGCAGTAATCAATACGATGCCAAGTCAGCCTCAAGCCATCGTACAAAACAACCATCATCAAGGCGTGTACGACCATTTGGAGCGCAAGTCAAGTATTCAATCAACGAGTACCGCAGTTGCTGTTTCGTATGATCGTCTCGATCGCAGTGGAAGCCTCAGTGATCGTTTATCTTTAGAAAGATCATACAGTCGACTGAACAATAACAAGACTCCACCTCATAGAAGCCAAAGCCAACGCTCTATTCAGGAACGGAATATCAGCGATTCCTACGACCATCTAGAACGAACGCTAAGTTTTGACGGAAGTCCCTCTAAAGAGGATAGCCGTAGCAGGTCTTTTGGTAGCCTAGAGCGGACCCGGTTCAAGCTCGCAAGTCCACCGCCCGAGGATAGTTATAGCCATCTGTCGCGGCACCGGCATGCATCGCTGCCGAGCAGCAGTAGTCCAAGAAAGAATATGGAGTTTTATGATAAGCTTGATAGATCTACAGCTAATTTGGATCAAGGATCTATTGTGAACAGTTACGATCGACTTAACAGTATGCAGGGAAGTGTGATGTTGGATAGGGATATAGGAATGAGTCCTCCCACAACACCCTCCAATGTACGTATATTGCGCAATATTTAAAAATCCTAGGAGAAATCCGAGAGGAAAAATCTCATGTCTTCCCACAATTGCTTTCCTTTTTCCAGTGAAGACAATAAATTATTTAATGAATAGTTTGTTTAAAGCGTCTATAATCAGCTATGGTGGAGCTCTGCAGAAATGTTGTAATTTTATCCATCATGCATTTCAAAGAATTTGCATGAGCAGGAAACAAAAATATGGGTAGAAAATAAGGAGATTGAGAAACTTCCGTTGATCATAAAAGAGAGTGAAATACAGGAGGCAAGGAGTTTTCAAACCATGTCAAAATCGACTATATACAGCTTTAGAAATAACGCAGATATTGATTTTTTGATTTTAGGATCCAAACGCGTATGATACCTTTGGTAATAAGAGAGCGCACACTCCTTCCTCGTATCCATTTGTCAAACCAGGCTTTGGGGCTCAGGACACAGAGCCGTTGGTGGTTGAACTTCCCCCACCTCTACCACATAAACCATCTTTTATGTCAGGAAGCGGACAAAAGGCGTCGATTAGTTCTGAGAAGAAAAACGAACCCTTGCCACCAAGACCACCTGTGAATGAACAGGACAAACCTTTAGGACCTGAACAAGATGTTTTTGATTTGCAAAGTAGTGGAGAAAACCTAGAAAACAGGCAGGATACAAAAATGGAGGGAAACATTGGTTCGCTTTATCAATCGGTAGATGACGAAGAATCTAAAAATAACCCAGAAACTAATGGTTCTCACTACCAGGCTGTAGACGATCAGAAGATAGCGTCCGAGTACGACGAACCCCAACCACGGGGTAGGCTAAACACACACTCCAGTAACCCTGATCTAACCAAGATATCATGGAGTAGTAGAGGAACATTGGATCCATCAAAACGGACAACTCTTCATCGCAGTGCACCCTCGCTAGCACTTTATTCTGTCGTTGACAAGAAGAAGGGATCCAAAGGATCGCCGAAGTTATCAAAATCTGGCAGTACTTTTAAACTGTTTAAAAAGATCGGCCGCTCATCGAAGAAAGAAGAAGACAGTTACGAAAAAGTCCCACGAAAGAATAAGAAATCCCAAAAGAGGGATAATAAGATTTTATCTACTTCAAGTTTGAAGCCTTTGGTGGCGGAAGATGACACAGTGTCGTATGTTGATATTGATGGAGAGGAGAGTGCGATTGCGCGAGATTTGATGGAAAGACGTGATTCAAAGCGTCCTCTACCAGATTTGCCCGCAGCCTCAACTGCGGCCGTCTAGTTTAGCCTATTAGGTGTAGGGGAGCCTTCGAGCACCAGGCGTTGGCAAATGTCAATCGCTCAAAACTAATAAGAAATTAGCAAAATTAAACGCATGTTTTTCTGACACAAATAAGTCCATGTTGAAGCTTTTTTAAATCTTCCTACCGAACATTATGTATTTTAATAACATGTTCTAATAACTCGAGTCGACCGTTCGACCACGAACCTAATTATTGAAACCTATCTGTACTAAAAATGTTTAAAAATGGGAAATCAAATGATGAAAACGTATGATTGAAAAGCTCGTGAGTTGTGTTGGTTGCCCTGCTATGCACACCTAATATAATAAGAACTTTTTTAGATTTTAAAATGCAATGTAATTGTAAAATTTAGTATCTTAGAACTCGTATTGCAAAGCAAAGATTTTCTTTTAACATTTTAGTAAACATTATAATTAGCACGGGATAACGGTAAGGTATATCCCAAGGGCATAACTTCTTCAAACTGATTCATAGATTAAAAATGGTAATTATGTAATTTATGTTATCTTAAATCAATTAGAAATATATATTTAATTAGCACAAAATATTTGTTTTGATAATATGGGGCTTAATATCAATGTATTGTGAGGTGCATGGCCCGCGTATTGATTTTGAAAGTGAAATGAGATACAGCTACGAAATTCAAAATAGGACCCCATAAGAGGCCCTGAGCGACAAAGCTAGAAATGAAAAGCGTGATTATAATAGGGGACAACTGACAATAGGGGACACAAAGTACCTCAGATTTGTGCGATTGTTTGCTGGCTCGATTGGTTGCTATGGACGCGAAAATCTTGTAAATAAATTTGTAAATATTACAAAAATCACTGAAATTGTAATTGTTCGATTGATTTAGTTAAAAAATATTAAAAATAAACTCAACTACAACAAGAGCTTCTAAATATAGATTAATACGAGGCACGAGAGTTATGGAGAATCCCGTAGGAATCCCGGCAGATTCGAACCAGGTTTAGTGCATCAAATTATGTATTTTTTAGTATTCTATGCCTAAATATAAATAGCCAAAGGCCTCGCCCGATATATATAAATAAATATGTTGTCAGTTGAAGGTATTAAATTAGGAAAGTCGTATGACGGTATAACTTGTTATGCTAATTTTAAAACTACAATAACTTAGATTGACGAAACAAAACGTGCAGCTAAAAAAATGTTAAACGAAGGCAGCTACTTACAGTCATTGGAGATATTCTCAAAGATCCTTGTTGAACATCCTAATGACCAGGAAGCTCTGGAAGGAAAAGTAACTGCTTCTCTGGAGTTAAAACTGTTCCATCGTTGCCTGAAAGATGTTGAAACATTGAGTCACCTAAATCCGCACAGCGCAAAGGTGAGTGGAGTTAAGGCAAATCAGACTTTAGAAAGTGTAGAGCTTTTCAAAAATATGGTGTAGTGTAAATTATGCTCATTGCAATAGACAAATGATTTCAGTACAAGTTTTAATTCTCAAGTTTTAATTCTCAACTACAAGTCACCTAAATTATCACAATCTTTGCCAACCTAACCTAGGATAATGCATATTGTAGCATGGACATGATTCTGGTATTTGCAAAAATTTATAAATAAGGTCATGATGAAATAGAAAGAATATACTTTGCATTCAAAAACAAAAAACTGGTGAATTAACTTAATTGTATAACTTTGCCTTCATCTGGCTGGTGCAGTTTTATGATGTAGATAAGTATAACATAGAGTACAGTAAATCAAAATATAATAAGGACAAGTGATAAATAGAGACTAATTTAACCCTTGTTCTGCTTCCTGCTCACCCATATTATCACACTAATGACACTATAGTAGATGGCGGATCCCAAAGACATCCAAAGTGAAAGAGAGTGACCTACCACAACCTATGGCCAGTTGTTGATAGCCAGTTCATAGATAAAATGAGTGAATAATTGTGAATGTTCTATGTACAAGTTCTCTTATATTTGTAACCTATCCACTTGATGACATCTATTAAAAAAAAATTGTACCTAAACTCACGGCAAAAACCACCTGTGTGAACAGGACTTTAAATGCACATGCTGATGCAACATACAGAATATCCAGCTGCATTCGTCTTAGTTGCCTGTAATTGAATCTTAATATGCATGCAGAGGAACCTTGATCTTAAATTGCATACAACACGTCCAGTACACCAATTGAAGATGTTTGGATATTTTTGCACCATGAAAAACTATTCCTATTGCTGTCTATTTAAAACAGTCAGTCTTTCAGACTCCTTCTCGGCTTCTCGTCAAATGGTGTTTAGAGAATCATAAAAAATTACAATTAATGCTCATTATTATATCTTGTTTACTGGTCTACTAGATCCACAATTTGGCTGGACAGATTTATGAACAAATTGGCTCCAATGAGAGGAGCATTTGTGCCTATCTGAAAGCGTATTTGTACGAACAAGACGTCGAAAATCGTCCTGAAACGGTGCAGAAAATAAGCAGATTGTGTTCTACTGTTTTGCCGGAACATAAAGAAATGACAGGTGAAGACTCTATAGTTCATTGAATGGCTTATTGTATCTCTTAGGAACATCATACGCGATTTAATCTTATTTTATTTTTTTACCTACCTGAACGAGAAGTTCAAATTTGCCTCCATGATAAAATTTAAAAGGCTTCGATAGGATTAGTTTCAGTCCTCCAAATAGAATGACCGTGCTAATAATTAACCATAAAGGCGGGAAGGTGGGTAGTGTCGCAGCTCCTCGCAAGAATGATTTTCATTGGCTGAACTTTACAATACATTTCTGTTTCAACCAATAGCATAGCTTCGTTCTTTAGAAAGCATAGATAAGCATTATCCAAATGGGCGAAAGCTTCCGAGAGCTAGCTGCGACCAGTGGCTGCGACCAGTGGCTGCGACCAGTGGCTGCGACCACTGACTGCGACATGTCCAATAAAGGCTCTCACCCGCTCATCGCAAAAACTTATTCGCAAGCTCGCTGCGAGTAGTTTCGTCCAATCACAGTGCTTGTCAGTCTATTTTAATTAGATACAAGCACTCGCAGCGAGTTTACCAGTTGATTTTACAACGAGTAGAAAAGAAGCCTAAAACCTTCCTTAAGATGACCAAAGCACTAATCGTAATCCAAATCTTAAAACCTTTGCAGTCCCAGCCCAGGGGTGCCACAGGGCAGTAAATTAATCAGTTAACTTGCGGAGGGAGGGGGGTAGGGTCTTGGAGGCCCGCTTCGGTGCGTCTAAATGGTGGACGTAAATCGTATAAATCTGCGTGATAGTCAGGTTGCCAGTAGACCAATAACAACTTTCTCTCTTTTTAGGCAATCTCGATTGTTTCCAAAGTCTTTTTCTGCTGTCCGAAAAATTAGCAGAACAAGAGAAATTCCAAGTCTGCCTGGAGATATTAATTACTTTAATGATGACTCATTGTTTGGATGAAAAAAACTCCAAAGCCTTCAAAAACAAGCTGAATGTTTGCTCAAAAATGGACAATGTTGAAGCCTGCAAAAATATAGAAGCCTGCACGTTTCAACAAAATATGCAACATGAGAATATTGAAACAAAAAATAACCGTACAATATTAAGTCGTATGGAAACGTTAAAAGAAAGCAAGTTAGATGCAAAGATCCGTAGTTCTCTCCTTCAAAATATGCATTCAGGTAATAAATGCGAAACCGCATCTGTTGAAGAAAAGAATTCAGAAAGTGTTCCAGATTCCGATGAAGAATTTCCAGACAGTGTCAGCAAAGAACCAACTATAACGTTCTTGCCGAATTCTGACCAACAAACAATTAATGAGATGCTTTTACAAGCCTCTGACTGTTGTCACAAACTTGGAAGAAAAGGGACGTCTCTTTGGTTTGCAAGGAAACAATTAGAACACGTCCAAGCATCCAATAATTCAATTCATGTACTGAAAGCGTACGACCGAGTGGGGACTCTATACGTTGAAAATGGCGATTATGATGCTGGTGTATTTCATTACACCAAAGTGCGGGCAAAATGTCGAGAGGTTTTGGCCACCAAGATTACGATGGAACAAGAGATAGAGATTTCCGCAATAGAGCGGAGAAGTATTTTGAAGCTGTGTTCGTTGTTTAAGGATTTGGAACTGTACGAGCAAGCCAAGGTGTATTTGAAAGAGTTCTTCTCAAAAGTTGAGGTTGTGGAGCAACAAAGTTTAGTGAAGGCATACAGTCTTCTAGGAGAAGTAGAATTAGCACAAAATCTCTACGAAGAGGCTGTAAAAACCCACAGAACTCAGTTAGCTTTGTGTCTTAAATATGACGATCAAAAAGGGCTTGTCCTTGCGTATAAGTGCCTTGGTAAGGCTCACCTGGCTTCGGGAGATAATGTAGCAGCGATGGAATGGTTTCAATTGAGCATTCACACAGCAAAGATTCTGAACGATCCTTTTTGTTTAGCAACAGCATATAACTGTATCGGCGAAGAGCTGCTGTCACAAAACAATCCTCAACATGCGTTGACATATTTTCAAAAACAGCTGGACTTGTCAACTACCATGGATGATGAACAGACGCTGCGTATTCAAGCGCTGTACTGCTTAGGAAAGAGTTACCAGAACCTACGATTGTTTCAACACTCCGAGTTTTTTTTCAAAAGAGCCATATTGGAGTCTAAAGATTTGAAAATGCATCTGCAGGAGACGTATAAGGAGTCATTGGTTCAAGTTCTTCTCATTTTGGGAAAGCGTGAAGAGGCTTTGGAATTGTTGCTTGACATTCGAGATACTTTAGAGGCAACATTTCAAAGAATACGTGGACACACGATTGTTGTTTCCCATCCACTGCTTGATAGACTCAATACATGTGTTGATCAGATCTTAGAACTATTAGCTGAGGAAGGTCGACTGGATGAGGCTCTTGAGGTAGCCGAAACAACTAATTCCATGCTTCTGAAAGAGATGTTAACCTATAAGGCACATGTACAAGGATCAGAGATGGATTCGATAGCTAAAGAGTGTATGGATCTCTCAGAAATATACCGCGTTGTTAATGATAGTAATAAGGTTGTCCTTTATTACAGAGTTGTTAGGAATGGTTTTATCGTTTGGGTTGTTGCCCCAACACATGGTATAGTACATTATCACTGGTTCAAACCTCCGTCTAACTCATCGCTGGAAGAAATCATTGAGGAGTTCATGAACGGATTACTTCAACCAAGCGACCAACTAGTGAATTATAGTTGTGATCACCGGAAAGTATTCAAAGGTTCAACGTTGACGCAAGATACTCCGCCAAGTCCAACTGCAAGTCACAGAAGTAGCCCTCAAGGTTCCACTTCAAAATCAAGATGTACTCCTCAAAGTTCGAATTCAATGGATTTCCTACGAGAGCTTTCTAAACTATTCATTTTTCCAATTGAAGAATCTTTGATACGTCCAGACTCAAATGGCCATGATGTAATTATCATAAACAACGCATTTTTGAGTATGGTTCCATTTGCAGACCTTCACTTCTCTAATGGCACCACGATAGCAGATTTTGCCAATTCTGTCCAACTTCTACCGTGTATCTCTGTTTTAAAAATCACCAAGGTGGACAAGAATTTCCCAAAAGGGATGGCAGTTATTGGAAATCCGGAAATGCGATTCTCCGAAATGCAAGCTGGCTTTCAGGGACATATGCAGCAAGACTTCTTAGAACAAGAACTTAATGACGTTGCCGTCGTTCTAGGAACGATACCCGAAGTCGGCTCAAGAGCTACGAAGGATATGTTTTTGAATGAATGTAATTCAACTACTCTGATGCACTTGTCTACCTATGGCTCCCACGAGCACGGGACTATTACCCTAGCACCAATTCCTGATATTGATCCACGTGTGGGTAGCTCGCGTGGATTCTTCTCGCGGGATCCGTGGGAAATCACTTTGGCGGACATCGTTGCGTTACAAAATGCTCCGGAGGTTCTAGTTTTGAGTGCAGGTTCTGGATGCCGAAATGAGTTTAGAGAGTTGGTCTCTTTCAATACTTGTCTGCCACTGGCTTTCATGTTAGCTGGTGTCAAAACAGTTGTCATGGCGACGTGGTCGACCCCTCAGAATGCATTGATGGCGTGTCTACGCCAGTTTTACAAAAATATTTCTGATGTAAGTAAGACTAAGTATGTTCATATTTTAACAGTTCAAGAGCCGACCTATTTATACCAGGGATAGGGATGGGTTTTTTTGAGACTCTGATTTTTAAGCTGTTATATTACTTATGTACCTGTGGAAAGGTGATACACAAAGATTAACTACGCTTGCACATAATTCGATAAGAGTAGACGATAGTAGATAGTTTACCTAGGTCTAGGATGATTGCACAGACATTTTTCCAAACGAGCTTCCTGTATCAGCCTAGTTTAGGGTATTTGCTTTACAATAACCACACCCAGAACCACTTTTTTAAATATTGTGTAGGGTTTGACCGTATCTTGCGCATTATCGAGAGCTAAAACGCACGTACAAGCAATTGAAGGATTAGACGAACCACTATTTTGGGCATCATTCCGTGTATATGGTCAAGATAGCCTGGTTAATGTGGAAGAAATAAGACGGAGTAAGGCCGAGGAATCATTTTATGAAGCACAGGAAATCGCTTTAGAGAGATTTCGGTTGGTTCCTCGAAACAAAGGTAAAACTAATGTCTTTTGAAAGACTACCCACCTAATTTTTTTCTTCGGATGGAATGGGCAAGCTTTACTGTGATAGCAAATTCCATCTGGACATATACGCAAAAGTGAGGCAGTTACTATAGGTGACAGATAGGATGCTAAATTCGTACTTACTGTTTTCAGAAAGTTCCGATGGCCTTGTAACAAACCGTTTGAAGGAAACCGTCATTGAACTTCTTCATCGTCATCATTTACATCCTGATCTGATTGCAATATTGCTACAAGTGGTAGTTGATCTTAATTATTGACATGTATCATATCGCGGCTATTACTTATTATGTTATACAAGCATTTTTGGAGATTAGCTTTTCAAAACCCGCAAGTCATTCCCCCCACGTAATCTTAACGAACAGATATAGTAATTGTCTAATAGCAAAGGAAATATGCGGAGACCGAACTTCGATAATATTAGGGAGACATGCCTGACATGGCTACCTGTAATATTTCTTTCACTCTATGTATAAATATAGATCAAAGAGGCTCTAACGATCCTGGAAACTCCGTCCGACAAAGCTGCAACAACTAGCCTACCTTATCGTGAGATCACTGCTTCATGGCTGACTTTAATCCTCAAGGCTGAGAAATTCTTGCTTTCTGTTGGATTTCTGATTAAAACCACCAGCTCAAGACAGACAATACTTGTGTATCCACACTGGAATCAAAATGGATGTCTGGAAAAAGTAGAGTCGCTTCTTCAATCTGTTTTTTGTAAGTACACTAGATATCCTCCCTATACAATCCATCTATCTCGCATGGTATAGCAACTTCATTGTGTATCATAACGCATGGTATAGCAACTTCATTTTATATTATTAAGATACTATACGCAATTCCTTTACAATCTTCAGGTATTCTTTTTTATTCTCCCGTCCTCGCGGATGCTTTGCGAGTCGTTCTTTCAGACGAGAAGAGTTTGCTTGTTGATCTTCGAGACACGGTAAGTGAACATCATCTCTCAAACCCATTCAAGCCTCAGAAGTTTGATTCCTTCAGTACTCAGTTCTCAAATTATAATAGTTTCTCATTGGCTCTCAATGACTCTTCAACTTTTTCCTTTGTTTGCAGTTAATACTATTTCGTACGCTACAGCCATTGATAGTTCTTTACTTGCTTCTGTTTAGCCCTTTCTTCTTTTCCAAGGAAGGTTTCCACTGTTATTCCAGGCAAATTATATTTTACTGAACTCTGTTTTTGTAGCTTCAGAAAACGTTGACATGCCCTTATGAAGTAATAGAAATATGTAATACCACGTTGCTTCGAAAGTTCTGGCTTAAACGAAGTACTCGAAGACTGATGGCTGAGTTAGGCTTTCGTCAAGTTGGTTATGAACTGCTTGAATTTAGGAACAGCAAAGAGGACAGAAATGCTGCGGAATCATGTTTGAATATTTTCGGTCTTCTTTCAGGTAAAAAAATTATCTATAATTTAAGTTTATGGTCATGCACAGACACAGTATCGTAAATTACGGGAACCACCAAGTATTTTCATAAAATATAAAACAACAGAAACTCCGTTAAGAATAAACAAGATGTGTACTAAATAATGGGTAAAATATGTGAAGTAATTAAGGGACAAATATTATTGATCCGATTCTCTCTTTGACGTATGTGATTTACTGGACTATTTAACAATTAGTCCCCGAAGGCGAGGTGATTACAAGCCTAATGAATATATAGCCGAAGGCGAAATAAATATAGGCTTGTAATCACCGAGCCTGAGGCGTTTACAAATGAATGTTTTCGTATAAATGTCAAGGGGTTTACAAATAATAATCAACATAATTTCATCAAAAATTATGAAATTTCTTATTTGAAAACAGCAAAAAAGCCATAGTCACCGACCAGTGACTATCACTTACATACAGCAAATCTTGACCAATCAGAATGCAGGAAAATCAATAGTCACCTCGAAATTTATACTAAAAGTTATCACTCCAACCCCTAGATATACCACCCCATTATTTTAATTATCAAACTATACATGGCAGAAGCAGAATATGGCCCACTGCACGGACGTCCAGAGGTTTTTCTTTTATATATACTTTTCTTAATTCAGGATTGGAAACATCGACAGAAATAAAACAACATCCAATGCTGTCAAAGGTAATAATAATTCTGAATGATTATATGAACTTTTTTCCTAAATCGTTTTAATGTCAATTTCGATCCTTTCGTGCCCCAAATAATAATATTTGTTTATTCTTAATAATTTTTTAAGGTTAATCTTCGTGCATCCTGGATGAGTTATCGAGTTAGTGATGAAGAAAACACAGCAAGATATCATGTAGCACACAGGTACGGTCGTGCATTTAGTTGAGAGATCAAAACAAGGACATTTTCTAGCGTTAAGTATGAAAGTAAATATTTAGCGATGACTTTTTCAGCTTGGATTCAATTAATGCAAAATACAAGTTGGCGATGACTGATGTCAGAAAATGGCACAACGGTGTTTTGTTAACACAGGTAGTACATACTACTTTGTGACTGTGTATACTTTTTTAGATATTTGTCATGGTAGCATAAGCAAGTCATTTGTAAACTATGTTTATGCTAATATTTTTAACCAGAGTTTTGTTATGGTTCCACATTCAGCAGCTTGCACTGCATGAACTCTGAAGCTAAAGTTTCACTCATTCATTTGACTCAATTGCCATGCAGTGATTATTTAATTTGATGTTGAGCATACTGATAATTTATTTAAGACTTGCAACAAGTGTAAAGTATGCGAGCGTTTAAAAATGCAATATTTGTTTACATATCTCATGTCCAGGCAAAAGTAGCGAAGTCAAAAAACGAGAAAGAGAAAGAAAAGCTTGACCACGCGTCAATTGCACGTAGGCCTATCAAACAAACAGAAACGTCAAAGCTTCCAGAAATTAACAACAGGAAAGGGGAACCTATCGACCTGGTGAAACTTGGGGAGAAGTTGACGAAGATTAAAGTGCAAAGCGGTGCTGGTCCGTCGTCTGTGCGAAGGCCAGTTGAAAAAGAAGCGTCGCTGCCTTTGGTCGAGTGTCTGATGAAACGACACGAAGCTGCCAAGAATTTGAGGCAGTGTTTAGGAGGAATACGAAGCCAGAGACGCGAAGAAATTAGAAAACTTCTTTCTTTGTAAAAGATTTTGGAAAACTTATTTCCATGAAAAATGTATAATTTAAAACATCAATCAACTCAATTCATTTGCTTCCCGTGTAGCACTTGAATAGGGCTTTCCCTTTTAGCGGCTGAAATGCATGGTCAAACCGGTGGGATTATCTTTATGATTAGATCACCTTGTCTATTGGAAGATAATACAATGTATCTATACTTCTTCGGAGCTAATGTGGAGCTCCGTTTACACCGTACCGGATGGCGGATTTGTTCGTCATAACGTCGTCGTTTGCCGTTAGTGGAGCAACGGTTAGTTGCTTAATTTGATAGATTTGGTATATTTATCCAGGTCTCATACATGAAAAATCTTCATTGACCTGTTCCGATAGCAATCAGGTACCTTGTAAACCGGGTCTGAAGCCTAAGATAAGTGTGAATCAGCGTTTAAAACCTGTTCCCCCATTGTTCTATAAGATTCAGCCATTCAGGGTTATAATTATATTCAAACCGCAAGCATGTCAAAGTGAACATGCAAATTGTAAACATCGTTAAAATTCATTATTCCATTATTTTGACTATGGCTTATGTACTGCAGCTGCATGCTTACAACTGTTTCCTTATGTATAAAGCTGAAGATATTTGACTTCCCTAACGGAACAAACGTGTAGTCAAAGACAGAAAACCGATAATGATATTAAAATTCATTTGTTTTGTTAATCTATTATCTGTGGTTGTCGCCACAAACACCGCTAGGCAACTAAAGTGGCAAAATTGCGGTAAGTATATTCAAAGACTATGCTCATGTGATAAAGTAGTTACGCAGTTACCAAGAAATTAGTAACTGGGAAACTGAATAACATATTTAGTAAGATGAATGATATTTACATGCTCTAAATTCAGAGAGCATTCAAGTTTACGACTACAGTTTCTTTGATGAATCTCGTATGTATTACGATGAGCAATTTTTTCCTCAACATGTTTCACTCGAATACAAGTCAGTACGGAATATTTTTAATAGTCATCTGACATCATATTTTACCCATATACATAATAAGGGGCATTCACATCTGTCTGTCGAACGTTCATAATTCAAACCATTTTCCTTGTTGCAAATTGCTGCTCTGTTGGTTAAGTACGTCGTCTTTTACACATCTATACTTGCACTTCCCGAAATAACGCACTCGACAACTTGTCAAGTTCTTCTCGACAAATACAGTATTTCTTTGTTTTGAAAAGTTTGATGAAATTCTAATTGCTTGTAAGGGAAAATTGTTCATTTTCTATACCGCTACATTAAAAACTTTTCTACTATAAAATTTTTTCGCGCGAAGCCAGTTTTTTCTTATCTGTGGGCAATTTGTTATATAGATGCATGGTTAATTGCACTTAGGAGGTCTGACACAAGAGTAAACTGACACGAAGGAGGCTAGCTTCGTGTGGGAAATTGTTAGTGGAAAACCAGCTTTAAAGAAACACTAAGGCTAAGGCTGACCAAGAACCGGTCAAATGTTCATCTATTTCTACCGTGTCAACACCTGAACCGGACGAATTAGCGCTGCATGCTACATGAGGATCCTCTAATTCAACGTTAGGCCTGTTTTTCGAAGGAGAGCGCTAGCGTATATCATTGTTTCCTGCGCACTACTGTTCGTTGTGAAAACAAGCCTTATCAAGCGTGGTTCACACTTGTTGTAAGAATCTGAGATCCCTTTTGTCTAAGGTCACTGGTGAGCAAAATCCCTTGTCTATCGGAAAATAATACAATGGTTCCCCGATTTTTAGGAGCTAGTGTGAATCAAGCCTTATTAATTTCTCCCTCGAAGCGACAAAATGTAATAATAGATTTCACACTGGCTCACACTCAAACACTACATGAAGTGCAGGTGAAACCCAACAACTAGTTTTTGACTGAGTAGTGCATGGCTCTGCCGGAAAAAAAGGAAACAGATCAATCAGTGGATTTGCTGGTATAAAATTAGAGAATCATTTGCGGGAATTACAGTTGTCCCCAATACTCACCATAAAACCGATCAAATATATGAAAAAGGTGTTGATATAGTTTGAATAACACGCATGTGAATTACAATTTTTCAATAGATGACACTGCTCCAGTATTGATAAAAAACCTGACAATTTTACCATATCCAATTTCGTTGGAAGAAGGTGTAAAACTGCGTGTCAGTGGCGTTGTCAACCTGAAATACACCGTGTCACTTAAGATTGAACGAAAATTTCTTGCTTGGTGGCCCACATTACCTTGCATAAAATCTGTTGGATCATGGTAAGGGATTTTAGTTTCGCTCGAAAATCAAATTTCACATGCCAATTCCGCTGATAATTCCTCTATTTTCAGCGAATACCATATTGGAGAGAAAAAAATTCCAACCCAAACTATTGACGTCCCAGATATCACCGTTCCTGCTTTCATAACAGACGTAAGTTAGGTCACTTATGCACATACAGCACTAAACTCAATGCATATGCATGATTTTAATGGAGAAAAAAGACTGGAAACTAGTGGGAGTTTTGAGACGGGGCCGTGGACATCACCCCCCCCCTAAATTTTTTGTGAGTTTGCTTTGAGTGGTTGTCAACTGGAATGATTTAGCGATAATCAGGCTTTCAAGTTCAAACAAAAGCTTCATTTCAATAAGGGATGTATTTTTTACACACCCTGTATATTCATAACTAGTCATATGGTTATCACTGTAGTTTAGATTCTATAATGACGTCACATGAAACCTGAGAATTCAATAAAGTGGGGCTTGGCTTAAGCTTGATCTCGACGCTGTTGCTACGACTTCCGCTTACAGTGAATTATTATACTTTTGTTGATAAAAATAGGACGGCATACCGCATACGGGGAACAAAACTCATCAAAAGGAAGTCAGCCCTCACTAAATTACTTTGACATAACAAACCATTTAAAATTGTTTTCTTTAATTCACTTAAATTATTATTACTATCAATATATTTACACACTACCCAGGATGCCCACATCACCGAAGTGTTTTTCAGTTTTTAAATGCACAAAATCGATACGCCGTCATTTTTATGAAGGAGAATTTGATACAATACAAGAATTTTAAATATGTATTTTCTTTTATCCAGGGAACATACAGAGTGAATGCTGATGTTAAAGAAGACGGAACGGGAAATCGTCTGTTTTGCATCAATCTTGAATTTGAGCTTGATAGTTGAACAAACAATTTTAAAAGTATAAAAAATATTCGGGTAAAATAATTAATTAAGGAAATCGTTTACAATAAATTTTACCAAACTGAAAAATTGACTTTGTAAAAATTGGCTTCAGTGTATATATGTATATCTATATGTGCTACCTTCCGAATAGTTAGCTATAATGCTTTTTTCATATACAGTCTCACAATGACACTAGTCTATATGAGCCTACAAAATGCACACAAATACGAAAATCTTCAGACTAAAGCCCCATTTACACTATGGACAATTTTTGGTACAATACGGGAAAAATGGTACAGAGACAAAATTTTATCCGTACCAGTTTCTTCCGCACCAAGCCTAAAATTGTGAGCTCGAGTACTGTATTTGGCTTAAACTGATATACAAGTTACTTCATGTAGATAACTCCACCGCTAGCTCCGCTGCATGCCTCTAAACACGCAAAGGGTTCGGGATAGCGAGAACAATGGCATTTATTAAACAATGAAAAAGCAGCAGAATATCCAGAGTGAAAATGGATCGACTACACCTAGGCTATGCCTAGGCCTTATCTCCTGTCTCCTACTACATGGGGATGCGCAGTTGGTCTAACAACGGGCCAACCGTCATCGTAAATAAAATCTACAAATTTGAAACAGCTTTCATGGTGAAAGATATTTTTCCTGAAACGTTCTCTTGGTTCGAATGATTTTTTGTCGCTAAAAAAGTGTTTACGATTTAACCCAGGATTATGCTCTTTTTGAACAGCTGCCGAATAAATTCATTGACCCTGTCATTATTTAACCGACAACGCCTATAAAATCACTAGTGTGGGTGGGTTTACTGAAATTCTCACGAGATCTGATGCGTTCAAACATGTCTCAGATGAACGGATGTTTGGAAACGGAGTGATAGAAAGAAACCCAACTGACAAACCTGCATGTTGTCATGTACGTAAGCCAAAAAGTTTCCCAGACTAGATTTGTTTTAATCAATTATAGGAAGCACCTCATCACTACGGGAATAACTTTAATAGGGAAGGATTCGAACCCCGCCTTACGGATATCTCTCTAATATCAGTAATATGGAATATAGACATGCCGTACACCGTCACATATTTGAAAGGGAGCTATAAAACGAGTGGCGCAAAGCATGTACGGGATTCTTCTCTTTTCGTTTTCTTTAGTTTTAAGCCTTAATTCACAGTTTAATTCCATTAACCTACAGATTTTATTTTCTGAACCTTAAGTGCAGATTTAGGCCCCAATTACACATATCGGATTCGCTGGCCACAAAATTTTTGCTTACGACTAAAGCCGAAGCTATAGCTGCATGGTAGCAAATGCTTGCCTTTGACAGATACAAATATCAACAGTTTCATTTTGACACGTTGAAAAAGCAAAGCCGCGGCTAACAAATATAAACATCTTGTGTTTTTGATATTCCAGGAAAAACAATAAGAACCGTGTTTGTTCTCTCGAATATCAAGAACATATGTGTGACTTCAAAATTTGGAATCTGTTTTTAAAAGTTTTAACTACTTTGTATGTAGGCTACCAAGGAAAGGATATAGTAGCCAAATTACCTTTAAAACAGATCAAGGTACCGGTTACTATAAAACTTTGTGAATAATCCATAACCCATGAAAAGTCTGCTTTCTATAGTTACAAAATTTTCCATCAAACTTCTATCCATCTATATTTATCAATTTTGGTGTCAGTGTAAAGTTCATAAACTCTTTGCGGGGTCAGTCATTGCAAATTTCATTGCAGCGTTGTTAAAACATTTCAATTGTTACCAATGCAAGAAATGATCATATCAAAATATGAGCATAGGGCTTTTGTAGGTTTCTATATCAATACGATTAGATAGTTGTAGCCACTACCTAGTCACTGCCTGGGTGAGGCGAGGCATGTCTAGTTGTCTATTACTTGCTGGGTGTTATTCACAGTTAGTTTGACGTTAATTCGCTGTTGAAAAGGAAAAACTGATTAGACGGCAGATAACAGAGAATAACAGAGAATGTCAGTTGATATCTTAAGGCTGTAATGTACGTATAACAATAATTTAAAGACGAGAAAGTTGCATGAAGTTAGAAAAAAGTTCTGTAAATTGTCTTTACCTCAAACGTTAGAAGTCTCACAATTTCCGTGAATTTGAATAAATTGCGCATGAATTACTGACGGCAGCAGGTCGGTGTCTGTCAATGAGACAAATTTAATTTTTTTCAACTAAATGCTTTATGTTTTGTGTCGCTAAAACTAAGACAAGTCTAAATTCAGGGTGGTGAATTTATAAGACTTTGCTTTTGTCTGTGCGAACTCAAATACCTATAATCTTGACCCTGGGTGACAATCCCAGTTCATGCAGACATTTAAGAAAGAAATATTTCTAACATTGATTGATTACAATGGACGGAAAGTGGAATAATTTAAGCCTACTTAGTCTTAGACTCTTATCTACGACTTTTGAACTTTCCTTGACGCCATCTAACGTCATAAAACAGTTCGATTCGTTAATCGCTGTATTTTCATTTTTTACGCGTAGCTAAAATTTATATAAATTTCCTCATCCAAATTCTATATGATATATAGCTACTTTGTTTTTGTAAGGGGTAATATTTCTATTACAAATATAAAAAAACACATTATAAACATTGTGTTTGGCACCCTGTTACAATGATATAATTTAATCGACAGACAAAATGTGGAAAATAATTAAACCATATGTTTCGAGACAATTTATTGAGGATATATTAATCGACCAGATCGATAATCAGTCGTATACATCGGGCGCTAATTGATCGCGCGGTTTCTTTTGTTGCCGGAAAGACAGCTTCAGCACAGCGTGTGTCCCGAAGATTAACACCTTCGTCTCAATTCACTCAACACAATCAACACGAGAGCATCGGGAGAGGTTGCTTCAAGCAAGTCAAGCTGGCTGAAGGCAAAGTTCATTTACAGGAGAGTTTGCTTAATTCCGAAACACCAAATAGTGGATGCTTTGAAAGCTTAAAGAGTCTGTATCAACACGGTTTATCATCGTATTCATGGAGTTAAAATCACATCTTTCATGCGGTTTTATCAGCGTATTTTTGTTCCTGTCTATCTGCTGTTTAAGTGCAGAGGCGCGACCAATCGATCAGCCAGATAGCGAATCAAGTCAAAATCAAACAAAGCTCAGCGATACCAGAGGGAGATTTCTTAATGTCTCCGCCGGCAACAGTACGTCGTTGAACCCAACAAGTAAGTCAGATAACACTTTGTTACATCTTACTCTAGATTTTAATCTGTAATTTTTGTAATTGCGCAGTGATGTATATACTGCATTTTCGCGGCTTTGCGCGATGAATTTTTTTGCTGTAATGAATATTTTGCAGTGTTATACACATTTGTTTATTTTTTGCGTTGCAAACGTTCGAGTTTGCGAATGGATCCCTATTCTTCCGTTCAGAGGCTGGTTTTAAAAAAACAAGATTAGCGCTACCAATGAACTCAACTACTTTTTTTCAATAAGATGTAAATGGAATCGCACACGAAAATACATAATGCGTTGCAAGAGAGCGTGTAATATTTTGACGCAAAATATGACGCAGACTCGCAATTCAACTGTGTTGGCTCTATCCCAAACTAAGCCTTTTTATCAGCAAATATAAGCATTGAACAATATAGAAAAAACCAGATGCGTTAAATATTTGTTTTCTGTTAGCCCTCTGGCAAGTGCACGAGTTCAGTAAATTCGGTATAACATTTTTTTTCATACGGCAAACAATATTGTCATTTAATATGGATATCCGAGTGCATTGTTAGTGATCATGATTGTTGTAAACACCGGATCTGCCGGTGAGGTTGTTATATGAGCAGCATGGATAAGACATGAATATGACATGCGTGTGATCATGAAAAAAAACATGATTTTGCATTAAAACTTTGCTATGCTGAAAACTTTTAAAAAGTTACGGATTCACAGACGCGATCTATTCCAAAATCCTAGTTGCGCACAGCGCGCGCACTTCCCACGCAAAATCCAAGGCGCTTCTGTGGTTAACCAAGGGTGATTTTTTTCGTTCGATGAAAATAAAAATGTCAGATTTTGACATTGACGTGAAGTTTGTGAACCCTAAAATAGCCTCGCCGCATGGCTCAAACAATGAATGGCATCTATGAAGCCGTGTCTGTTAAATTGAGAATCATGGCGTCACATCAACGAATATGATAAGAATTTACAACACTTCAATAGAGACCAGACAATGGAGTATATTACTCATGAGATCTGGTTGTGGGCATGAAAATGATGCAAACGTAACACGCATTTCTCAGATGTTGAGTTTCGCTGAGACTTTCGCAAACACTATAAACTATAAAGTGAGGAATACTACTTTTAAATTCGCTCGATGCATGCAGGAACAGCGTTGGATTTGAATTGTTTTTGTTTGGGGAAATCTTTATCGTTTATTTTGCAAATGCTTCCATGCATTAGTCTAATTTTAGGATTTTTCGATGGTTTAAAATTTCTACTGGATCTCATTGAAATTTAGTTTAACCCACGTCGAGAAAGCAAGTTAATGAAATCAACCGCTAATTCTATATTTCTAAGCGCTTTCAACAGGCTTTGCTTTTGTTAAGTCCATATTAACCACTCGACGTAACTACTTAACGTGAACTAAAGCTTACTAAGTTGTCACAAACTTGAAAGATGAGAAACATCTTCTAGAAACAAAGTCATGAGTCACGCGCGCCACCATAATATAAGGCGTGGGGATCAAAGACTTATTCAAGTATATATAGTTTCGTTTTACAACAAAAACATTTTGCGCTGCATTCACCCTCACAGTCCCCTTTGCATTGCCTGAGTTACCTTTGAATGTTGGAGGTTCGTTCCCCCCAGGGTAATCCCTTTGAAGCAAATCTAATTCTTTCTTTCAACGTCACAGCAAATCACGCGTCAACAAATTCGTAGCTAATACTCTCTTCCTGCATGGTAGAGTGCTTTAGCCTGAACCTTAAAGCACTTTAGTCTAGTGCTTTTAGCCTTTTTCAGGCAGATCAGACACAAACCAAAGCAGTTTTAATGAAAACAAATTAGAGTACACCGACATTGAATCCCAGCATGCTGTTAAGTATTTTAAATCGCGTGCCATTGGCAATTTAGCATTGTCATTGAGAACTTTACAGCTAGACGGTTAAACAAAGTAGAAATAATGGAATCTATTAATTGTACCTGTTGCTGTCAATATATTGTTGCCGTTGCGTCTGAGAAAAGCAGAAAAGCAAACACGCTACTTGTCATGAAAGCTGGCACAGGAACACACATGAACAAATAAAACTTTGCTTTTAATAACACTTTGCCCACAGCCACAGGGTTTTGACGGAAACGAAGCACCGCTTCCTGGTTGCGTGGAATTATGCAAGAGCGATTTTTTTTTCTTCTTAATAAAACACCCGCTATATTTATTTCCGATAAAATTTCTTTTATTTCAAATTCTAAGACATGCAATTCACAAAGAGCGGTATTCAATTTTTTGGCACAGTTTGTCGGTGTGTTACGTGCCGGCAACCATTCGACTTTGCGCTTGTTTAAACTTAGTGTATTCTCCATTTTGCAAATATGATTCATGCATGATGTATTTAAAAAGCGAAACATATTGACTATGTTTGAAGTGGTTTAAATTGCAATAAAACAACTTATAGTTACGTTGTCTAATAAATCAACTTTTCCTAGAAGTTACATAGTTACGAAATTTATATAAAGGAAATGGCATTTTGACTTTGGAGTGACTTTTATGAGGACATTAAATAATGTCATAAATAATGTCAGACTGTCATGCATGCAGAAACGAGTATTATGCATAAAACAGATAAATTCCAATAAGGAAAATTACACTTGGCTTGCACAGCAATCACTTCAGTGATTTTATTGTTCACGTGTGAATGAATCAGGAAATCTATTCAGGTTATAAACACATGCTTGTTGGTATTGTACACCTTATATTTTCCGGTATGATTTTGAACTCTTTTCTATTCCCCAAACAATGGACAGTACAAAGCCATGAGAGTTTTAGCTTTCACCGATTCTCGGAGTCGTTTGGCCAGAGCAATGCCAATGGCCAATATCGGTCACATTGCAGTCATCAGGGGTCCCTTCAACTGTGTTCAATTTCTGAGATCCACCAATAAACTATTAATACTAGTACACCTTAAGAAGCTGCACAACCCCTTACATAACACGGTCCTGCGATTCTTTTAATCTTCACGGCGATACTAAGAAGATTTGTCACAAGAACTTAATTCGTGGCACAATGTGAGGAAGAGATTACATGAGGTGTATACTTGATCTGTTAATGGTATCTTGACTGGATTTCAGAAATTTTCCCATCCATGTAAAATCAAAACACAATTTTGAAGTAAAATCTCAGTTACTTTCGCACGCTCGTCTCATAAGGTTTTGATTGCTCATTGCTCCATTTAATTTCTTTTCACAATAAGACAAAGGGTCACCCCTTCCCCCAAAATTTTCCACAGTCAGGCAATTAAGGGTCGTACCTTTCCCCATAACAATGGAAAGTCTTTACAGGTCTCTTACACGAAGGGTCGCCCTTGTCCCGTGCTTTTTACACGAAGCCGCCCCGCTTTTTACACCACGCTAAGAACGCCCCTTCTCTTGCTCTTTACTCGTCTCGTCTCAGTCCTTCTAAAGTACAACCTAAAGTACTTCCTAAATACCTAGCCAGGTAGTCGGCTAAATAAAGAGTTGACTTGTAAATCGACCGCGCAAACAGGAGACCGCCTTGACGTTAATTAATTTTCTCAATGTCGGTTGATCATTATCAAATAATTGCTGTACAGGTTATCGGTCTTAACCACATTTCCTTGTCGAGTCTGCCAGCCATTACTTCAAAATAACAAACGGTAAATAGTCGCTTATTTTTAATGCGCTAGAGGGTTAAATGTAGAAAATATTCTCGGTGAACCTTATCTCAACATTAGATTGATAAGCCAGGCCGCCAGGGAAACTATCATCTTTGAGAGATGGTTTCTTACTGCATTCTTGATAGTATATTCTGAATAATATATTGATAGCATACGTATACTAAAAAAGTACTGTCTAGATTACTGTACAATCAACTGTGGTATACAGCTATACAGAAAATAAGCTTCAGAAAAGTGCGTACGGGCGTTATAGGTGCTTAAATGTTTCACTATATAGTTAGATCTAGCGTTACGACTGCATTAATTTGGAACCGAACACTAATCTCTGATTGTGGAAACATCCCCGATTTCCCAATTTCAACGGGTCGTTTAGTTTGCCGAGGTACCGTTATCTGCATTAATGTTTTCCTAATTTTTTTATTATCAGTGACACAATATCTAACGAAGCAATTTGTCGTGGCGTTGCCAAACATCACTGGCAAGTTCAAACAAAAAGAAATTATCAGCGTGACTATCATCGCTGAGGTGAACAACACCGTGGTCGAAGTTAGAATACCAACCATTAACAATATTATGACTTATCAAGTGGAGATGAACCAAGTGATAAAACTTAATTTTACAAGCGCAATAATGCAATCGTCGTTTGATGGTAAAGAACATAATAATCTGAAAATTTAGATAATCAAGCAACGGGAAGTTGTCTTTCTTCTTGAAAATACAATGAGTTAGGACTACGTGAAAACATTTTCGTAATTTGCTACGAAATTGGAAATAATTTGCCCATTAGTTCTGGAGATAGTTTTAACTGAATCGAGAGAGTCAAAGAGTGGTCTCAGTGACATATTTTAATATTTCAGAATTAGAATTAGCCTTAGATGTAGGTTTGGAAAGGATGTAGGTTACAAGGAAATTGCTTGGAAAAGCTTTCAAGAACTTTCTAGTATTGACAAAGTACATTTTCATCACATTTTTTAGACTCTTCCAACACCATCAGAACACAGGAAACCAATTACGACACGGCGTATAAAATACAAGAGACACAAAGCAAACAACTCCAGCAATACAGATCAGCAACTATTATCTTAGCAGTATTGTGCGCTCTAATGTTCCTGGCTCTCTCATTCCTAACACTGCGACGCAGAGCAGCACGGAGTACGTCGAAGAAACCAGAGGAGGTTGCATTTGAAGTTGTCAAGCAAGCAGTAGAAAGTGAGTACCAGAGCATACGTGGGTTGCCAAGACGCGAGACTGGGAACTCGTATGGCTACGAGACGGTAAGATTTCACATTTCATGATACTGTCCTAAAGTATAATCACATGAATTAAGGGAAGAATTTAGTTGAAGTTATGGTCAGATTAGAATTCGGGTCAGGGCGTTTCAGAGAAATTTGTCTATCATTCCTACGCTTTTTGGTCTGCGTTGTGACAACAAACTACAGTGTACGTTATGACACGAATTTCTATAAATACTCTATAAATATTTCTTGATCATTCTGGGGGTATTCTTCAGCCCGGAGCATAGGAGAATTAGATTGAGGGTATTATTCATATTATTATCCATCTGTGTTGAATTTACTATCATTATATTCTAGGAATACTCAAGCTAAAATAGGTTTGTAGCAACATTGATAGACGAAATTCAAGGCGCAATAATTTGAGTAGCTATCTTTTTTGTTAAGGTAAAGCCCAGGCTTCCCCAACCACGGTCGACTATAAACTATCTCATACAGTCCAACGAAAACGAATACGAAAACCTCAAGGCAAATGTTCGTGAAAGTGACGTGTATGTGCCGATGGATGAAGCGCTTGTCGCAAGTACGCTGACCGGAAGTACAGCGGTGCTTTCCGACGAGAATGAAGACTTGTACCTCACCATGAAAAAACTTATAAGAACGCCAGAAGATGAGGCAGATAACATAACTTGTGAGCTCACAAATATCTAAAATTTCCTCAGAGTCATTGACTTCCAAGAACGGTTCTTCCTCTTGATTCGTAATTTAGTGGCTTCGCTTACAAGAGTAGCGTTTTTGGATCATTTCTTATCAAAAGGTGTGCAATTATTGCACTATGGAAAATCACATACTTCAAGAGGCGATTCGGCTGATCATTCAACCCACTATTTACAAGTCCTAGAAAAGAGATCTCAGGACACACAGGATAAACTGGACGCTAGCTAACAACTGATTGTGAATACTTTCGCCAAAGACATTCTGCTATAAACCATTTCATTATTTATAAACCATTTTGGATCATTTACATACATTTCTATATTTGTAGCATATTTTATAAATAATTGATGATACTTTCCATTAAATTTAATGAAAACATCAGTTTAAATTTTTTCTTCAATAAATTCATCAATCACACAACTACAATAAAATAAAAATAATTATATTCAACCTTTATGACCAAACCAGGAGCAGTTGCCAAAAAACTCAAACAATAGTTCATCTTTAGTTAAAAAACTTGTTGCTGAAACTTAGTAACTTGATTTAGCCCGATCAGGACTAGTTCGAGGTTGATATAAATTTCGTTGCAGTATTTCGTGTAAAAATTCTCTACTATCGGATAGATTTTTTGAACAATATAAAGGTGGTTTAAAGGTAAACAACAAATCAACAATTCAATTTCGGAATGTATAAGTATTACGAAAGTGATTAGAGGTTTGTACAGTCTGCCATGTATGGGTAAAACCAATAATACGCGACAATGTGATGAGGTTAGAAGTGTAGAAAAAACGTACCGTTTGCGTACGGCATGCAGCAAAATTTACTTCGCTCTCTTTGTTCGATGGTTGTGTTTTCTGCGAAGGACGCGTTTTTGACGAGCGAATTCCGGGAAGTAATCTAATAGTTGCAAAAATATTAGCAGAGTTGTGGATTGTCGGGGAGTGACCCTAGATCCGGGTCAAGGAGGTTAGAGTATATGGGCGTGGGGCGTAGTGGGAGAAGGGCGTGGGAGAGGGGGCAGAGGAAGGTGGGAACGATTACGGGGTGCGACCACTTATTCCCGGAAACCGGAGGAACTGAATACATATTATAAAAAAACCTAAAAATATTAACCAGTATAATGAATGGTGAAACTTACTAGTAGCAAGAGCATTTTGAGCTGCATTCATTTCAGCTTCACGAATACTAGAAGACAATGATAGCCCGGTGATATAATTGTTTTTTTCATTGTATGTACGGAGTTTATTCATGCACAGATAACCAGCTAGCAGATAGATAGTCTCGTGAAAGGGTAGTGTCGCAGCTCCTCGCAAGAACGATTTTCATTGGCTGAACTTTACGATACATTTCTGTTTCAACCAATGGCATAGCTTCGTTCTTTAGAGAGTATAGAAACGCATTATCCAATTGGACGAAAACCTCCGAGAGCTGCGACATGTCCCTGGTGAAATAAACATTTATGATCACATCCTACCTATCACCAAAGCCAGTTCCCAGTCTTTTACCATTGAAATACACTCCAACTACGAAATGACAAAGTTGTTAATTCACGTCACATTGCATTGGAGTTAGAGTTGTAGTAGAAGATGCATGAAGTTGTAGTTGAAGATGCATGCTAAATTACACCAACCTGTGTATAGCTTCATATTCGGGGAGCCAACATCTTTCAAAACTCTGAAACATAAATGATGTTATATGTAATAACTTGCTTTTGTATAGACTTGGGGTTTATCGAGGGTATAGCAAAAAACATCCACGGACTAAATAGACACCTATAAACAGCATATAGAAAATGCGAAAGTCATAAAGTATGGTATAGTATCCGTATTTAAACCATAGGGTATGGTATAGTATCCGTATTTAAATCATAGGGTGTGGTATAGTATCCGTATTTAAATCATAGGGTGTGGTATAGTATCCGTATTTAAGTCATAGAGTTTGGTAAAGTATCCCTACTTAAACCAGTACTTACTTATAAATAGGAACATTGTGAGAGAATTGTGACTGGGTCAAACAACAACTTTGAAGTTGAGATTTGAAATCCATCCACTCCTGATTTACAATTACGTTCTAAAATTCAAAAATATTTAGCACGATTTTCCACGGGGTTCCATCCTTCCCCGAATAATGATAGCAATAAAAGCAATAAAAATGTCAATAAGAGTGCATGTCTTATGAAGGGAAAACAACAGATCCATGTTACGATGTCCCTAAGTTTTAAAGATAGTAGTATTCCATTTATAGGGTGTTTAATACCTAGGCAGCAGAAATTGAAGTGACTCTTATATATGCATTATATAGTTAGTTAGATTAATAACGGTCGTTTTGTCATGTATGTTACTAAGCAATATTACCCGAAGTCTTGGAAAGAGGCACACTTTACAAAAAACTTCAACTGGTTCAATTCCTTTATCGACGAACAATGCGGCTAGGAAAGCTACAAATACATCAATTCATAGATGATCTTCTTCAAGTCTGCCGGAAAACGTAATTTTAACTTAATTTCAACAAACCTTCAAACAAGTCCGACATATGTTTTTGTCGTATCTTTTGTACACCCTGAAATCAGGCAGACCTTTAGTAAGAATGTTTGAGAATTGGATGAAAATATACTCGGGTTAAAATTTTTGAGTGAGATCCCACAAAGAAAGGTAAATTAAAGGGACACTTTGATTGAAAAAATACGTTGATCGCAATGACAGACAACTATAATCGTATTGGATTATTAAACAAGTTGCATGCATGTGCATGGGATTTCAGCCAGACCTCTTTTGGTTTTATTTCTTGGACAATAACATTATTAGCATAAGAAGAGGTCCATCCAGTGTTAACTCGTAGCTTACCGGTCCAACTCCAAAGTGGACATACTGATCCAAACCAATCTCACCGGCGATTTGAGCCTGGATTGTACGGTTTACCAACGAACTTCTTAACAAAGTTAGATGACCTTCGTGATGTTTAGGAAAGTGTCGATATAGATAAGCCGTGACCACCCATTGAACCAGAGAGTCGCCGAGCAATTCCATTCTTTGGTTGTTTCCTCTGAAACAAATGGACCATTTCATTAAAATGCCAAAAAGACATTGGTTAAATCCTGGCGTAAATGGGTAAGGGCAATGGTAAGTAACATTTGAAAGAGGGTTGGTAAAACGTGTAACTTTTGAGAGAATGTTGATCAGTGAGATGGTATGACTATTATAAACTTACAGAGTGAGATGATTGTAACCAACTTGCGGGTGAGTGAAGGCTCTTGCCAACAACCGAATATGCTTGAACTGCATGCCAATAGCTTCTTCCAGTTTCACGAGCCTCTAATGAAGATGAATACAGTAAAACATGGCCGCTACGTGTAGAAACACTCTCAACTACGTACAAAAATTGACTGCGCACAGTTGTAATCCATGCAGTCGTTATCCTAACCTTTAGCATATCTGAAGATGAAATAAATTGACGGTCTCCGTCTGGTTGTTGTTCCTGGAAAAGTACAGTGGCATAAGAGTTCAATGAATTAACGATATTTTGCCTTCTCGAAGTAGCTAGGCAAGGAGAGATGGATGGGTGGAGATATGCCTTGATCTGTCAAATAGCCCGAATGCTATTCAGGCCACTGGACGAGAGTGATATCCGAAGAACTAAATTCATCTCTTTGGTATATTGCTTATCATTTTTTGCAACGTTTTGCAAAGTTTTGCAATCTTACAGAATAATAAATTGCACAGAATAAGTAATATCTCGCTGGCTATGAACACTGAGATGGATTGGCAATTGGTTGGAACCACAGTTAATAGAATATACATGGTTTAGAGACTACATAAAACTACGATAGAACTCATTATCTATGTCGGAGAACATTTATGCAAAAAATTGTTCCTTATTCGTCACGTGTCTATTGTATTTTGAACAAATAAACCAATAGTAAGGTTTGAATTAACATGTTGTTCAAGTCATGGTTGAGGAGCTAAGCCAAGCCATTGCTATTGGTTAGTTGGGCAAAAATACAATAGACATGTGACGGATAAGGAACCATTTTTTGCATAAACCTGGACAATAACATAGATAATGAGTTGTATTGTACTTCCATCTAGTCTCCAAACCATGTATATTCTAATAACTGTGTTGGAACCTAGAATTATATGGACATAAATCTACGAGATGTGGTTACTCACTTGCAGTGGGTGTCGGGGGAGTGAACACCACAGCTTACGTAGTTCCTACAGACAAAAGAAGCATTCAATGAATCCTAGTTGGCAAAATAGACAGAAACAAGCCAAAATTACTTACACTTTCTTCAAATGCAAGTTTACAGAATACTTTTTGCACAGTGTTTACATCCGAATCCAGATATATAGCTCCTACGAAGAAAATCACGGTTTTGTAACTGGCTGCATGAACTTTATGTGCATGGTGGGTGTCCCAATACCACACGTTAGAATGCGGTTTGTGTCGTGTGCATAAAATTCGACTGATATTAAATATCAAAAAATCTCCATCGAGCCATAGGTGTGACTCGTACACACATGATGGTTTAACAAACACGAAAAACATTGTTTTTCTACGAAAGATCTACTTCTTTTACCCAGTATAGCTTCCAAACAATTTGCCATTGCATGTTCCATGTCTTCTTGATGACAAAGATCTGGCCTAAAAATTACAAAATTTGAAAAGCGAAAGATTCAAGAGTTTGAAAGTTTGATGCTCTCGGGGTGCATCAAAGGTAAATATGATGTTAAAGCAAACAGCAGATGTGGATGTTACATATTACCCATGAGAAAACTGCATAAAATCATCCAATCCAATTTTCTAAAAGGATAGAGAAACAAAGAAAAGATAAATTGGTAGGTTTTATTGGGTTTGTTTTTGTGGGTTAGGCCTCAATTATTCTCCAAAAACCGTCCCAGCGTATCAGACCCAGTCATATCACGGATTAAAATGTTTTTAATAAAACCCAACAACTGGCACCATTCGGGTTGATTCTAAAACGTTTAGTTCTGCTTTTCAGAAAGACAAACAGAGTTGATTCCGTTGTCTTTAAGATTTGGAAAATAGTGACTAACGATAGAGAAAATGATGGCTTCACGAACATGTTTTGGTAAATCAACGAAGATGGCAGCAATTGCAAACCACCGGAAAAGACATATGCGGCAGCTGCATGGTTCGCTAGTGGTTACCTTGGCAACATGAGCAAGATGCTTGTTTTGCACCAGTGAAGATCTGTGGGTTACCAGTCCTCCCTCGGCCATATCAGGAAACAGAAAATAAAGATGACACGTTGCGACAAATTCTAAAATGGCGTCACCGAGAAACTCTAGTCGTTCGTTATGTTGGATACTAAACGAGAAACAAAAATACCATAATACGTAACACCCAGGCGCTGTCGGCATTAAGATTAATAACGATGCTTTTGATCACCGAGACTTGGGTCTGATTAGCTCTTGTAGAAATTACTTATGGGTATGGCTGTCACTCTCCCTAAACTCGTTTGCGAATAACTAATTTGGAGTATTCAACATGGCGCCATATAAGCCTCGTTATGCTGTGTATAAAACGTTCTAAAACTAGTATTACCAAATATCGGTAACTTTATTTTACAAAGTGGGGACATATTCATATATATACGTATTCTACACTATTCAATTATTTTCAATTTAAGCGCTTTTACGGTCTTTAATATACTTGAACTTTAATATTGAAATATGCTCCTTCCTCTGTTATTGATGCAATATTGATGCTGTAACTACCTAATTTTAGTTACAATTTAGTAACGGTTGAAGATATAAAGCTGCATGTATAAACACGATACCACAAATCATAACTTACAAAGAATGACTGCCATCTAGATCTTCAAGTTTTGCCATGATATCAATGAGCCGAACAATGCCTAAGAGAAATGTTAGATACAAGGTTCAAGGATAAAGATTAAATTATACCACGATCACAGTTAGAGTGAATGTGATACTAGGTAGCAGCATTTGGGGATTACGTAAATAAAGATTAGGATTAGGTTAACGATACAATTAGGGATTAATTTCAGAGGTTAGGTTTCGGCAATGATTCAGTTGGGGATCAGGTTGTTAGGATTAAGTTAACAACAACAGTTAGGGATTAGGTTAGGACAAGGGTAGCTAGGGTAGTCGGTGGTAACAGACATAAATTGGGGTTATATCATGATATCCATTAATATCTATCATTATACCTTTCTTTCTGCTTTGATTTAAGCGATTCCTTCTATCACCATAACGAGGTTGTTTCACTCCACAGTTTGATAACGTGTTACGCGCGTGATCAGGATTAGTCCCATAGTTCATCACGTACGACGGATGAGTCAAAGCAAGCTATGGATGATATAGATCATGAAACCGTGGTATGAAATATCAAACCCAGCTGACAGGAGTAAGAATGACATGTACTATATACTGTAGTAACCACAGCGGTTTCAATACCATTCACATAAATACATGTATTTATACAACAGACCTGCAGAAGAGCTCTATCCTTAAACACATATCCAATCTTCTCGTCAAAGGATTGTAGACTCAGATGATATCTCACATGATGAACAAGCACGGGTAACAATAAAGCGTGCTAGAAAATAGCGGACATAATTACTATTCTGACATTTGTTTTCTTTTTTCTTTTTCAAATGGACAAAGAACTCATCTCTATTGAATCATTCCGCAATTACACGTCAAGTCATATACACTACTCTGGGAAATTTCGTGGTTATGTGTGAATCAGAGTATTGAATGAAAATACAGTGAAAGAAGACAGTTATCGTGGCCTGTGATTTACTTTATATCATCATAATTGTTCATTTCTTCGTAACCTTCTATGCTATTTTGTAGAAAACGAAGGCTCGTAAAACGACACTCGTGCTAATAATTCTCTGCCAATACTAGCTCTCTTAAACCGCGGCTACACGGGCCATTTTCATCGGCGATTTGGTCTTTCTAGGATTCTAGCGTATGCTATTGTGTGAATTATATACGCAAATGTATAAGCTGGGCGAAGTAAACTAACCTGCTCTGTTAAATTTACTTAATAGCATACATCAAGAGAAGAATCCACGCGATAGAGAATTTGACTTCTATCAGGAATCCTACTGACAGCAGGAATATATGATTTCTCAGTCACACTTAACGCACGAGTGTGTGCTATAGTGCGTGTCCAGAACTCACACTCTAATTACCTGGGTAATATCGGAGTTCAGTCCTGTTCTCATCATGCCAGTTGAACTTACACGAACACAGCAATTGCGACGAAGTGAACTAGAGGAGAATGTATACGAAGAGAATTTCAATCAAAAACGAAACTAAGATATATGAAAGTAAATTATTGTTTCACTTACTCCTTCATCCTCATGTTATCCAGGGTCAACTAAAAAACGCATATGAAATTGTCTTGTATGTTTACATGCTACCCGGGAGGGGGGGGGGGGCAAGAAAGCAAGGGCACCCCAAGCAAACTTGCATGGAGACACAGCACCATGATGACAGTGAAACACGGAGTGCACGAAAATTAATAAGATATGGATGGGGAAATATAAAGCTGACTCATATAAAAACATATAATAGTATGAAACGTGATTACGATGTAAAACGAGACAAGAAACCATTAAGATGTGATATGTAAAAGAAAGGGAGATAAAAATACCGGAGCAGCATTTATTTCCCGAAAAAATTGATTTGTCCAGAGTTCCGTATCTTAGCAAATCTAAAGCTACTAATATTTAAACAGTTGACGCTATCTTTGCTGGTGTAATGAATTTATTCTTTACCTTCATTTTTTTAAGTTGAAGTCGTTCTTTCTGTGTGGCGTCTGGTCTAAAGCGATAGAATCATATGTGATGTAAGCTCCTGCATTAACACAAGAGATATATGAATGCGCATGGTCATTCTCCAGCAGACTTACTTGTTCATGATTAAAATTCTCATCTTTAGGTAACTCTTCATTAATTTTTGACACCTTGAATCACGAAGACATTTTCTCATGAAAATTTCAAACAAATAAACAGCGAGAGCTGGGGCTAAAAGATTAAAGCTTGACACAGGATTATTATGATCTATAAACTGATAGGCATAATGGGGTAAGTAGTGGATGGAAAGACTTCGACTTACTTTGGATCCCCAGAAAAGCTGAGTTGCACAGGTCGGATACCATGATGAATAATGATAGGATTAGGATTGTCCTACCAAAAGACGAAACGTCAGGGGGAGTGGTCTGTTATATTAGTGGAGTGAAAGAAGTAGGTTGTGTTGTTATAGAGGAAAGTAGAGTAGTTGTTTGAATTGCCATTTAATTTGCGTGGCAAAAGCATGACATTACATGACCTCATCTAGACCATAATTATAAATTGTTAAATAAAAAAAATTTTTGTAATCCCCACAGACCCCACTCGTTCACTTAAAAGCTATCAATAGTATCTTTGTATACCATTGAATCACCAAGTACCCCCCAAACATTCTACTGAAACATCGCTAAAATTTCTTACTAGGGTAAATAACATTTATGTTCTTCGGATTTTTTTGCAGGCGTTGCATCCAATATCATTACCTTATCCTGGCTACGTTCAAGATCATCAATTCTTATTGAACTTGGTTTCTGAAAGATACCCCAACAATCACTGAGACTGTTGTTCGTAGTAATACAACAAAATAGAGGTATTACATGAAGGCATATTACATTTCCAGGGATATTAAAGAGATACATTTCCCGGGGATGTACATCCGACAAAAGCAATAGTGGTTTTATCAAAATATTACTATCTGTAAATAGAATACGTGATAAGAAAACATTCCTACCCAGCCGGGTCTGGTTACCACAGAATTGACGCAGGAAGAAACAAAATCCTTCCAAGATTCTCCTTCACTCGCTAAGGTTTTCTAGAAAAAATACGAAACCATTACCTGTATTAGCGCAAAACAACTCCAGAGTGCTAAATGACACTCAACACTCCAACCTACCTCTGAAATCAAAGGTTCAAAGCTCATTTTCAGGTATTCAAACACTTTTCTCATCGAGAGGAGCTCATATTTCTCACATCCATCGGAAGCTAAATAATATTAAGAGGCTTATAATGACGGCTTCAGATGTTTGATGTCCACAGTGTAGGAAAGTCAACGAGTGTTACCAACGAGTGTTTCGTGCAATGTCGTTTGTGTTATCATACAAATATAACAATAAAAACGACGCAACAATTTATGGTAAAAGGCACGTGAAGGGCAATCAATCAATACGTCAATTGTACAACCACCATTCAAGATAAAAAATACGTACTGCCAGTTCTGTTTGTAAATCTTGGTAAGAAATGGAATAAACTACAATGCTCTTCACTTTCTGTAGAAGGAGAGGAAAGCGAGCAATGTGAAATACCACTTTGCACAAGAACTCTAGTGATTCTTCATATATCATGTACATGCATTTTCCATAACCTGCATATACAGTGATGTCACAAAAAACATAAATAAAACCAGTATATGTTAAGCATTTACATTTATATACGAGATGTTGTTTGTGTTTCTAGCTTCTTCAGCTGGTTCCTTTGTTGTTTTACTCTACTCATTGTGACTTTTACCTTTGTCCATTTCAATTTTCCAATCATGCATCTCCAAAATATCCTTGAATAAGAAGTTCGAAAATAGATCAAGATCCCTGATACAGAAATTCTAAAAAGTAAAACACATAACTCAATCAAATTTTCAAGTTCTTTCTAGAACCAATCAACACATCGTCTCCACCGGACAGCTTTATAAATGATTATGCACTTTAAACTGAGCTTTATAATATAGAAACCAACGACGCTTCTTTTCAACCTAATATAATTACTGCATGGGGAAATCGATAGCGCCTAAAATGTAGATTTTGCGGCTTAAGATATTTAACTAATAAATACAAGTGTACTAACTGTAGGTATTGGTTCTTGTATGAAGAAAACTTCGTATTTGAAGTTGAATCGTGTAAGAAAACATCTTGGTACAGCACCAAGCGGAGAATGAGAGAGAAGTGAAAATCCTTCGAAAGTGTATGTCCGGCCATTGCACTCGATTTTTGTAGGATTTTCTGTCTGTTAAAACAAATATTCAATTTTACTTTATACACATGTACTAAACACCAAATGACTAACCACAGCTTCGATCCATACACCAAAATGTGCAGGTTATGTTGATCGAGGTTCCGTGACAACTTGATATTGTAGTCGCTTTTAGGTTTACCCTATTTTTTTCATGGTGTCAGGTAATTTAAATTTTCCTTTGAGTTCACTGGCCCTTACAAGTTACAAGTCGCCCTTTTTTGGTGCAAGCTGTTCCTCCGGGAATTATTATACACACCTCAGAGGTAGTAACCTTGAACATTTTGGTCCAGTACTCACCATGAAGTTTGGATGAGGAAAGACAGTGACCCAGTAGTGATAGAGCTGCAATCCGTTGTTACCCATGGCTTCACATGGTCTTGGCAACTGAAATAAATTTCACATATTCAGGCGACTGACTGATTAAGGCACGTTCACGCTAGTTATTAAACTTCGGCCATCGTTAAGTTCAACGGCCAACCAGAAGTTATAAAAGAATGGAAATACACAAACCTGTTCATTTGGATAGACATTGTGAACGATCCATTTATTTTTATCTTTCAAACTGCAGAGACATTCTTTGCCGTGGTTCAACTAAGGAAAGCAGAGCAAAAATTTCACCGTCTCCGAATCCAGATAGACCATACAAATAATAGACATCGATTATTTCCATAATAATAAACATCTATAATATCTATTATTTCTATTAGATAGACCCTTTCGATAATTACGTCACAACATTATCGTTCTTAATTTAGAACCACCTTAACTGAGAGGGATTTCAAGTTTTATTTTAAAAGCCATGGAAAGATACAAAGCATCCTTCTTCAACACATGCATGAAAAATAATTTTTAACTTTGACAAACAAGTGTGAAAATAAGCCTAAACACAAGAACAAGGCTGCCCGCCGTGGCCTGGTAGCCTCGTTTTAGTGTTACGACTTATTTCCACATGAAAAATTATTTTTCATGCATGTGTTATAGAAGGATGTTTTGCATCTTTCCACATAGCTTGTGAGAGCAAAATTTGAAATCCCTCTCAATTAAGGTGATTCTAAATTAAAAACGATAATGTTGTGACGTAATTATCGAAAGGGTCTGTTGAAGAGAAAACAGGAATATTGCTTCAAACGTACCTCCCCCTCGACATTGAACCACATTTCCGGATGCAGCTTTCGTGGATATTCTTGATTCTTGAACCTGATCTTTGTTGGTAGAGGCGTGCCATCGTCCTCACTCTCCTCATCACTATCATACTCATCAATAACGTCATAACCCTCTAGGTCTACCTCACTTTCGCTGCTGTCGTCATCATCTTTTTTGTTCAGTAGTTCGGAGACATACTGGCTGTCTTCCTCTGGGTTTTGCACTGGGTCTAACGCAGTCATTTCACTATATTGAAATGAGAAAATCACTATCAATCCGCGGCAACGTGATGAAAGGTATTGAAAAGAAGTTAAAACTAAGCAGAACTATTAAATGATGTACACCCGTGAAGCCTTACTAAGACTAGTGCACACGAGCGTCGTTTCCGGGCGTTTTGAAGATCGTTTTTATCCATTTTATTGTTTGGATGCCCTGTCGACACGATTCAAGGGAAAATATGCTTAGCTTCAACTTTTATTGTAAATTGACGGTGTTTAAAACCGTTTTGGTATGAAAACGAACGTGAAAACGCTCGAAAACGTTACGTTGCTATACTATACCTCGTGGTAGCTGGACAATCCTCGACGTTCTGGGATTTTGAAAGCATCTCCTTAAACTCCGTGTGCAACTTCGCGACTTTCTCGGTTGCAGAACTTGTTGACTTCTAGCAAGCAAAGTAATATATTGTCTTCTGTAAGAAAACGAATCTAAAAGCATGTTTATATAAAAGCGAGGAAGCCCTAATACCCGAGCTGAATCGTTCATTATCCCGCTAAAATGTCGATGCTTTTATCACACACTTCGCTACATTTCATTGTTTTGCCCTTGGCTTACAGCGGGAGCTACTAGGCAAACCAGGCAAACTAGGCAATAGACAATAGCGTTATTGAAAAGACAATAAAACATAGTCACTGATGTTGGTTGAATGGCATCATTCAAACAGAGATGGAATTAAAAAACAGTGAGAAAAGCAAAAGAACAGGACGTTGCGAAGAACAGCTAAGGATTATAACAAAAGAGTGATCTAGCTTTAACCTAGGCCTAGCTTGAAACGTTTTTGTAAGCGGACTCCAGCCAAGCCTTGGCCAGAAAATCCGGACCAGTCAGGTGACCCAGGTCCTTGACAAAGTGTATTTTTGTGCTAAACGCGTACAAACCTGAGAGGATGAACTTGCTTGATAATATCTTGAAGATTGTTCGTAAACAAATTTCCGTTCTATGTTTGGCTCTGGTAGCACAAAACATTTGAGAGCACGCCTAAAAATTATATAATTACATCACTGCATGCCTGGTTATAATATTTCATAAATGTATATAATACATGGAGGCTCGTTTACAGACAGGCTTTGTCGGGCTGATTCAGAGATGATTAAGGTCTCTTCACACGATCCAATTTTATTGGATCCAATTCACTTCTGACGTATGGAATATAGTCAGTTATTGATGAAGCTGTAGTGAATTGGCTTCAGTGGATTTGCTGCTCGTATACATTACAAGACAACAGACTATAAAACATCCATCAGAAGTGAACTGGATGCAACAAAATTGGATCGTGTGAACAGACCTTTAGTAATGATAGATCATGGAACGTTGATAATAAATACATAACAAAATGGGAAACTATGATTTTCTAATGTCACCAAAAATACATAATAAATAATCGCCGATGACGTTTTGTGTGCTCTATATACGTACCTAGTATCTTTATCATTAACGTTTGGTCTTTTGGGCGAAGAAACTGTCCTCTTCTCTTCTTTCACCTCTGTCAATTTATTGTCAGATATCTTGCTTCTGGTCCTATCTAATGATTCGCTTCTTTGACGAAGCGATGTATCACTTCTTGTTTCTTTATCCCGAGAGCTGTCTCGTTTTCTTTCAGGGGACACCCGGCGTCGTTCTCTTCTGTCTTGTCGCTCTCTTTCTCGTTCTGTCCTTTCAACACTTTTTCGTGACGAGGAATATCTGTGTCTTTCAGCAGGAGAACGACTTCTGTTTCTATCTCTTGATGACCTCCTTGAGTAACCCTGTGTAGACGTGCTTCTCTCTTTTAGCCTTCCCCGAGCGTCAAAACTCCGTGTTTTTAACTGTGAGTAACGTTGAATATCCTCACAAGAGCTCCTATCTGCAGAATATGATCTTCTGGAAATGTCCTTTTCAACCATATCATAGCTGGCCACCCTGTCGTACATTGTGTTGTCTGTTTCATAGCTAGGTGAATACCTTTCCTCCATCCTTTCTGAATGCAAATATGGCTCATTATCCTCAGATAAATATGAGCTTCCAGCAATAGAGCCTTTGTTTGCATATGATTCATTATTCACAGGATATCCAGTATCTAGTACATAATCTTTGCCTGTAATTGGTTCCCTGTTTGTAACCACAACTGCTTTTTCACCTTCAAAACTACCTCCACTGGAATTTCTTGGTTGAAGACTACAGTCCCCAAAAAATGGGACATTTCTGTTCAAAGTTGATGGCCAATCTTTATTGGCAAGATCTGATGAGCGTTCCATCATTTCATTCTTAGCATATGATGGTTTCCTAATTGCATGAAGTTGACTTGGTGAATCACTCTGAAACCCAGGGTAAGGTATAGTTGGATTGTAACCCTGACCTCTCACTATGTCAGGTATATCATAAACATCATATTGAGGATTCATGCCCATCACATCAAAACTACCTTGGGTCGGTAAACTTTGCTCTACATGTGATTTTGCAACACCCTCAAAACGTCTTGATTCATTCGAATTTCTCAGGCTCAAAGGTGCCAAATTCGTGTTGGTGGCAAGGCCATGAGCTGGTATCATGGTTGGAGCTGGTATTTGGCCATGTTTATATACTTCAGAACTGTGTCTAAGTGGCACTAAACAGGGTGCATTGTTTCTTGGAAATGGCAGCACTCTGTTCTGTGTAGCTATTTCATAAGGTGGTAATGGGTTATAAGAGACATTATGATTGTTTAAACTATCATAACCACGAGGGAGTACAAATGGTGGTATTGGTGGAGTATTAGAGTGGTTTAAGGGATTATAACCAGCAACATTGGATAGATAAGGTCTAGATATAGTAAGATCTGTTGGAGTTGTATATAATGTTGAATTTGGATGGCAAACAGATGGCAACAAAGGCTTGTTCTCCGGAACTGTAGTAAACGTTGGTCGGTTGACATTTCCTGAAAACGGAAGTTTGCCTTGCATCTGGTGTTCATTTATCTGCTGGATGGTAAAATCATGGCACCTTGGTTATTATGGGCAGTATAAAAATAAAATTGAAGTTTTAAAATGGAAAGCTGAGAACATATACAACATGTGTATTTTTTTACATTACTACAGAGTCATCATCAGACACAACGAAACTTAATACTCTACATACAGCATACAGGATATGTACACACGGAGATACAAACGCCAAAAAGCGTTACTACTTTTTGAGGTTTTTTCGTGTGCACGCGAAATTTAATTACTTTTTCAGCTAAAATGTCACACTGGTCATCGCGATTTTCATACCTTGGCATCGTCTGATAAATATGTCTTTGCAGGATGCATAGTTTATTTATTTTTACCCAAATTTGACTGAAAACGTTTGAAATAAACTGCAGACGACAATCGGAAATTTTTCACATTTTCCGCCATCTTGCGTGTTCACTAGTGCCAGTCCATCAGATTCTCAATGAGCGAACATGTTGATACTTGATAGCAGTGAAGCGAACTGGTTGTCGATGGTTGTTGCATCAATCGTCTCCACCGCCTCCACCACAGGGTTTTCATAGTGGAAATCTACTGCGATAATATAGTGGAAATCTACTGCGATAAATACTGTCATAACACTATCGTTTTACGCGGTGATATCAGTTCAGATCTCCGCTATAAAAAGCTTTGGCGGAGATGAGAGGTATTTGAATCAACTCAATCAAGAAGAGTGGCACTGGCGCCAAGAACATACAGGATGTTGCAAAACCATTTGCAAAACAAGCGCATACTATGTTTCATGTGCAGCTCCAGATAACCTTTGCAGAAAAGCGTTGAACTGATCGAATTATATATCATAGAATACAATTCATATACTTTTTAGTAGATCAGTAACTTCGATCCATCCGAGTTCAAATAGTCTGTTCAATATTTATGGGTAAGACATCCATTGGTAGTTGAGCCATTACGTGGATTATGCATTGGGTTTATGCCATAGTTATTCATCAGTTTGCCCAAAATTATACAAATGATTTATACACATTATATGTATATGATTCTGCAAAAAAATTATACCGCGAGATAATTTCAACATAACATGGTTAAAGTAATATAAATACAAAATTTGCGCTCTGATTTACAATACGATGTCTTTGATCCCAACATATATATATATAATCTCTTTCAGCACAAATAAGCGTGCTGCACTATATAAATATAATATATAATACAGCTAATTCATTTAAGGTTGTAGACTACAAGACTGCGAGACCCGACCAACTACTTTTTTAAAGCGTTATTTAACTATTTAGTTTAGAATACGAATTCAGCCTGTATAATTGTGAAATGATAAAAAGCACTAGGTAAATATACAATATGGGCGTGAAAGGATGGAATAGAAATTATTATTCTCATCATAACGCTTCAATTGTACATTTGTCCATTGTGATAACAACCTTAACTGTATTCGCTGTATCAGTATCTGTATGTTTTGGAACATTGCGTGCTATAGTCTCGTGTCTTCCGATTCGTTTTCGTCGAAAGAGATGAGATTTTGTGGTGTCTAAAAGAACAGAATGTTAATAAACCTAGATATAAGAAAATAAGGGGGAAATAGAACCGGGAAACATTAAGGGGGAAATAGAACCGGGAAACATTAAGGGGGAAATAGAACCGGGAAACACAAAGAAATATTTAATAAACACCTTTTGAAGATCGTGATCGATAACATCTTTGAGTAAGCCGTACCACGTCTTAGTGCTAATATCTGTTTGCGAATAAAACCTATACACGTAACCTGAAAAAATAAAAATTATATTAGAACAATAATATCCATCTTTATAAATGTCCTAATGACACCTTCACCTACCGTTATTTTCGTCCTCCAGTTGAAAGAAAAAGCGAACATTATCACGAAATAATGATATTTTCCAATCACTTAACAGGAACGGTTTACCATGAGGAGCTTGCTTAAACTAGAGGAGAATAGGTAAATACAAAAGTGTCAGGAATGGGTCAATAGGCCATGCTCAAATGGGGGAGCCTGGGTGCGAGGCTGCAGCTGTATAGGAAGCCGGATACTGGATAGTGATTGCGGTGCCCGCGCCAAGTTTGGCACCGCATTATATTCTGCCTGTGAGTTTGTTTGTTCGCATCAATACGTTTCCTTAATCGCCTAGTAAAAATTCCTTGCACATGCTTAGAATGCTTGGTATTTTTTCCTAATTATTACTATTAATCTTGTTGTACGTTTGCCAAATTCCTTTTTTAAGGGAACGTTCTTTTTTCAATTTCAATCTCAAACTCTGATAATTGCGTGCATCTCTGCTTTTATGCACCCAAGAAGGACAAAAATGCCACCATTCGATTCAGTGTAAGATATTAGATATTATACTTACAGGTCTGAATATATTACTAAATAAGAGTATTCGCAGCGATTTATGACGTTTGAAAGACAAACGAAATTGAATTGTTGACAAATCGCTCAAAATTACTATGCTATACTTTACTAGTAATAGTAAGTTTAGTCTTTGATATCTTTCATATCGTTGGTTTTCTCTTTTAATTTTCGTCCTTAAATAAGTGGATCGGTCTTACATTACGATTTATTTTATAGTACTTTGAGCCAAATATATTCTATTTCGAAGGTTTTAAAGTATAGTTTCAATAAGCGAACTTTATGACAAACCGCTCAAAATTATTAAACAAAATAAAAATGCAGTACGCTTAATCCTTGACTTCTGTATCGTTGCTTTTCTAGTTTCCGGCTCTACACCAGTTTATTCGTTTTGATAGTATTTTTAGATAGTATTTTTAGCCTAAATACTTTATTTCTGAAGATTTTAAAACGGCGCAATTTTGACCTTAATGTACCAACCAACCAGGCTGCGGCCGACAGGAGAATGTAAGTTGGTGATGTCGTTAGAAATGAGCGGACGTTTTATTTCTAGGCAAGCATTGCGGGCACCGCATTTTAGTACTGTGTCTGGTTTTTCACGTTTTCTTACCTTACTAGTAAGCTATATAAAACTACGATTAAACTGTTACTGTAGTATTCTTAGTAAAGTTTCTTACCCCTTTTCTATCGTTTCCTGATAACTTATGTCGTGCACGAAAGAAAAACAGATAATTCCCAGAAAGGCCGACCCAGTACCGCCTCCATGATGAAAACTAAACAGATAAATAACGGAAGTGTGAATTTCCCCCGGACATTTCTTTTCTCGGTGAGTCGAGGTTCTTCTTGAATTAAGGACTTAAATAAAAGTTCATCCAATTGTGACGAAAAGCTCGATGCCAATCTCAAGAGAGTGCATGTATGTGCAAGGTAGTTCATAGGCTTGAAATCTATTATTGAAGATATTTTTTGCCTACCGGAGGTCTTTTTCCTTTTTTGACTTGTGCTTTTCTCTTTAAACAGTCCTCCCAACTGAACTGTAAATTGTCGACCAAATTCGCCTCCTCGCTGTTGGTAAAGAGAGTGAGGACTTCAGTTAAACAATGGCTTACAGGACTATATAGTGTTTATCACACAAGAATAAACAAATGTCGAAATTGTCAATGGAGATAATAGAACGTTCAACAAAAATGAGATTAAAAAGGATGAAGTACCTGGTTTTACTGTGATCGGACTGAATACTTATATCTGTGCTTTCTAACAAAAATAATGTAGAAAGAAAATAAATAAAGAAAACGATGTTGCTATGAGCCCGGAAAAAGATCTGCGACTTAAAGTACATAGCGTCTAATTAACGCAAGAAAATAAAACTTGGCATGCAAACAAGATTGACTCCCATGCCTCAGTCGACAAGACGATCCAGCCTAACACGCAGCGAGGCGGGAACTCTCGCGCGTGTTTCATTCGGTGACGTCATGGAAATATAAAACACGCGCAATGAGGCCTTGGGACTAGGCTGAAAACGATCGATGGTCGGCAGGTGTAGATGTTCTTGGACGTAATTATAACCCCCCTGGAGCTAATTTTAACCTTTGCCAAAGCTCGAGCGAAAATGATAGTTGCATTTGAGTTCACTGGATGTGACTCGAGTTCTTAGTTTATCCTACCTGAGGAGGAACAACTCCAGTCCAGTATGCTGCCATCAATGGGATGAGTTCTTGGTGAGACCTCTGATGATGTATCACACGTTGTGTCAGAAAATGGATCTTCGTTTGAATGATGACTGCACGAAAAATGATGACCGTACATTTAGGGCCTGTTTATATGGAGCGAGTTATCCCGGCTAGGCGAGGTAAAAAGTGGGGTAGTGTCGCAGCTCCTCGCAAGAATGATTTTCATTGGCTGAACTTTACAATACATTTCTGTTTCAACCAATAGCATAGCTTCGTTCTTTAGAAAGCATAGAAAGCATTATCCAATTGGACGAAAGCTTCCGAGAGCTGCGACATGTCCCAAAAAGTACATCACATCAAAGGCCTAGCCTGATTAGTCTTTCATTATATGCAGTTTTCACCTCGTCTAGCCGGGATAACTCCTCCATGTTACCGGCCCTTAGTAGAAGACTAACAATATTTGACTAGCTTAAACTTTGCTTACCTCAGGCAGTTCATTGACGAAGAAAGATGAGTGGATGAGAATATACTTGAAAGAAATAAAAGAAAATCTTTTGTGATTAAAATTTGAGTATTATGAAGCATGTTATATTGAGCACATACTTTACACCTAGACTTGCGGACTTCCGATGTCCTGGTTGGATTTTTGCAGTGGATGTTTCAGGAACGTGTGATGCTTTTCTTGAAACTGTTGCTGATAATGGTGCTCTTATGGAAATAACATCAGATCCAACTAAAATATATATATATAATCATTAATTCTTACAAACTCCTGCCTTGATTTGAACTGATTTGACTAAACCTAAACGTGCACTCTCTTGGCTATGGTAAGATGTTGCCTGTTAAAGTACACTGGGTCTAAAAACCCGAAGTTCAAATCCTTCTCAGGGCAATGAAACAGCCGTTGTTTTACCCAATATCAGATTACACTAATATGAAACTATAAAGTAATAAGTTAAACCGCGTTTCTGACAGGTAAGTTTGGTATCTAGAAACTGTAACTACGTATTCTTCTCTTTTTACAGTCCCATGTAAACAATGTTTTTATGATTGCGCAAACATTTTAAAAACTCAGGTGATATACTGATAACAAATATGAGGTCAATACTTCGTAGATATTTTTCTTTTGGGTTGGAATGACTAAGTAAACTTGATTTGGAACCTTTTGGGGGTTCTCTTTCCAATGAAGTTCTAAAAAATAAAAGAAATCAGTCAATTGCACCACCGGGGACGTATTAAGGCCTATTTAAACTACACGATAAGTTGCATGCAATTATTATTCTGATGGATGCAAAAGAGGGCCTATGCCACAGTCTTCATTCATATTGTTCTGGGTGGAATTTAAAGTGTTATGTTTGTACGTGTGTTCAAACGTTCACATACGCCAGGGTACGAATCGTATACGACAAATCGCATAGTGTAAATGGGCCTTTAAGATGTCACAGTATGGACAAAGCACAGGAAGAACCTAAACTAAGATTTACATACAGTGTATGCAAGCAGATCAGTTGTGGACTGTATGGGTAGTTGAAGTATACTGAACTCAATAATAAACTATTCAAACCTGCAAATTTTGTTACTATTACTAAATATAATTAAAAGATGATAAGCATGGACCAGTTATATGAAGCTAATATCATCATACTTATAGTTTCTGTCTTCCATAAATTTTTGAAATTCATCAATATAGTTGACTGAATTCAAGTAGTTCATGATGTATGGGACTTCTTCCAAATCATCTGCAATAAATGGTTTAAAACAATTTCATAACAATTAATTGTTAAATTAACGAAAAAGATAATCAGTAAGATTAAAACTACACAGTATTTATTTACCATAATCAGACATTTGAAACTCTGCTATAACTCGTATTACATTATTCATCTACAGGTGTGTAAAAAAAAAATTTTAGAAGCTGATGTGATAAAACAATAAAGTAAAGCTATTTGGTATGCCAAAGGAAATTTAACCTTCTGATCTCTATCTTTATCAAGACCACCAGTTGAAGGATGGACTGTGTCAAGGTAGGTAAGGTCTGTCAGGTAGATACCTAATGAAAAAATACATATGCATCAATTTGTCTTTCAGTTTGATATGTACAAATTGCCTCTGGTTTCCTAATCTGAGTCACAAAATGTATATATGAAGCAAGAGATATGTTTGCAATACATACCTAGATATGGTATGCATGGTAATTTTGCTTCCTCTAAAAGTGTACGGAGTTTTAGCCTAAAAAGAGCATTTACTACTTTAGTCTCATGCTTTTGTGATGATATTCTGAAAAAACTGGATTGCTGCATGCAAACATACTTGTTTTCTGTAACGGAAAAGACATTGTCTAATTTATCAAAAGTGAGCTTGTCTTTTCTGTTGACCATCTGAAAGAGAAATGTACTATAGTGTGAACTTCACTTTAAGTTTATTTCTATTTTAATCCAGTATTTCTATATATGTGTTACCTAATGGGTAAACATTATTTTAAAACATACCATCCATGTCTGTTCTAGTCGGTACACAGGTTCACTTTGAAGACCAGAGAGAATTGCTTTTGAAGAGTGAAAATTATTCATGTCCAATAGTTTCTAGAACACAGTTATTTCATTTTGTTTAATGCATGTGGTTAAAATCAATCAGGATTAAATTTCCCTAGATTGAAAGCAGGTGTTTAGACACTAATTAGGGTAGCTTGAAACTACATGCCTAATTTCAAGATGGGAATAGAAATAAATTACCTTTGCCACTCTTATGAACAATGACAAAACATCTGCTCGTGTCTTTGTTAACGTAGCCTTTAGAATCTCTCTGACAGCCCAAAAACTCACCTGTAATGAATACATTTTATTAGTATTACAATATTTTAATACTAATATAAAATTATATTAGTATTATAGCATTATGATTATAATTTGCATGGCATTGCAATAAAAAAATGACATACTCGTTATTGAGATGAGAGCGGTGAAGATTAATATATGGTAAAAAGATTTTATATTAATAATGTCACAGAGAATACTGTGATGTCGATAACAGTACTAGTTATAATGATGGTAATGCTGAAGCATGTAATTGTACATATGGCAATCAGTTTGTAATCCATTACAATTATCAGATTGCATTGAATTTAACCAGAGTAGCAACAATTGAATTATGATGGCACAAAGATTATATTACATGTCTAGTTGTAACTCAAAGCAAACAACATACATGATTAAATCTTTTAGTCATTGCCACAACATTTGGAGATAACTCCAGTTTGTTCTTTTTATTCCAACCACATGATGACAGCTCCTAAAAAAAATGTTGTTTGTACATCAGCACTTGAATGAAATTTTAATATCTTATATTGTCACAAAGACCAAGTTCATACCTCAGGTTTGATGGCTTTGAAGACTGGAATATCCATTAGAGTTATTTGTTTCTATAAATGATGCAAAATTTAGCATAAATTAAACATTATTTAGGGTAATTGTTTGCTAAAAGTGCACTTACTGCAAAATCCTCTGGATCCACTTTGAGTATGTCAAATACAACTTCATCATAACTTCTATCACTAATTGAGGAATATACTTGGCCATCTGTATCCTAAGTAAGTATGTTTGCACAAAGAAATAATTAACATATATCCAGATAACAAGCAAAGATAAGGGTATTATTATACCTTTGAGTCTTCATGTTGAACTAGATAATTTCCCCTCCATGGGAGATGATTTAGCATCCAAGAAAATATTTGCTTCATTACTTTATTAAACAACTTTCAGCAATTTACCTAACCAGTTCCGAAATTTATTTTCTACATTTTTTAGCAAATCATAACTTCCCTTAGGCTATATTGATAGTCACATAGGTTTTCAGAGAAATAGGATTGCACCAATTTTAGCCCAATCTTGTAGTTTGTAATGGTTTAAATGCATTAGTCTGACCACTAGGATATTGAACAAAAATTATGTTGTACATTCTTTATGTATATGATAGCCACAAGTCCTTATATAAATTTGGTCATGCCAATATATAGAAAAGCAACATAATTGCTATATTATGAATGGTATTTATTTAAATTATTTAGCGCTGTGAATCTGCTTAACTATGTAATAATTTTTTCCTTTTAATCTTAGCAGATGGGATATTACTGTTCAAACACACATGGGCCATGATAGTGTAAATGACACATGTCATATTAAGCAGGATTAATGATTTAGAAATTGATATTAGTCAGTCTGCAAAAATGTATTGACAAACAATACAATATTTAATGAGGTATTCTGTAGGATTTTTTGCAGCTTTTTCTAACAGACAAATTATGAATAGAACTTGACATTCAATTATACTGCAACAGGTAGCCAATGTTATAAACTCCCATATTCCTCTGTATATATAGTATTTAGTTTAGAGTTAGTCTTAGTATTATACAGGATTAGATTTAGTTGAGATCTATGAACAAATGATTTAGCTTCGTAAACATATGAAAACCCTAATATCAATACATCTGACATACCAAGAATAGGCATGACATGTAAATCTTTTTGCAAGTCATAACAATGCATACCTCATGAAAATGAGTGCTATCATCATTTGAGCTGTCTTCTTCACCAAAATTGCTGATTCCATTTGCTTTTGATTCTAAGCCAGGATAATCGCATTGCTTGTATTTCCCACTGAGTGTCATGGTAAGAATGTGGCACTCTCAACACATGTACAGCATTTCACTGGATACATTTAAACTTGCAGCTAAAACATACATGGATTTACTTATCCAAATATTTGAGAAGGTTTTTTCTCACCATCATATGCAAAAATTAGTATACTTCTACTGTTGCTTTCCTAAAATTAAGTTGCGTTGTTGTAAGAGGAAATAGGTGCAATTATTCTTGTAAACAATATATCAGCCCCTGCATCACCGGTGAAGGAAATGCCTGAGAGTGGTAGTTAAAAGCACTCAAAACATTACACAACGACCCGTATGAACAAATAATGTCTTTGTTTTACGGATATTCTAAAGAACTAATGATTAATCTTGAGTATAGTAGCAGAATAGCGGTACAATAAATTATCGACAAATGCTTGGGCAACGATGATTAAAATATAATAATCCCAAATCCTTGAAGCAAATTTAATTATTTTGTGTAAATTGTCTGAGAAATAGCGTGAGAATATGCCGTAAACTTCATATTTTTGACATTGATTTAAGTGCTTTGAATCCAAAGTATACTAAAAACTCTTCTAATGCCAACTAACAATGGTTTTAACTTACATTTGGGATGGGTTTTGCTTTTATTGCCATATTCACTAACTTCACTTCCACAAGATCGTGCTGCGTGCACAGCTGTGTTTCCCACACATTTAAACGGTTAGAAATGACAAATATACCACCAAGTGAAACGCCACCGAATCGTAAATATCACTCTCTTCTCGTTTTAATAAAAATAGGAGGAAACTGCAATACTTTGAAAAAAACCATGAAAGGCATAAATAAATCGCATACAAATTTACGTTTGTTTGGGTTGTATCTGTGGTATCGAGTTGCAAGGCGACAATGTCCGGAAATGAGCCGAATACTTTTCCGACCAATTAGAGAAGCAAATTTCCCACGCGATAAGAAGCGAATATCCACGATTTTGTTTATGTAGTGGCGTGTTTTTTCTGTTTTATAATGCGACGTTTCATTTTTCGGTTTTAATTCTAGTGTGACATTTTCTTTATTTTGTAATTATATATCAGAAAATTTTAGGGTTGACTGATCCAACATTTACATAAACATAATAGCGAAATCGATTAGGGTCAGATTTAAATAGTAGGTTTGGTAATTCACTGTTGGACATGGTGCTATATAAACAGGACTTTTGCCTCTTATGTTACAGCAGGGTTCCAGTCTACAAAATAATTGTTTTTGTATAAATTCTTTATTGAAATATTTGTTCAGTCTGAGCAGCATACAACTTTCCAGTCTAAATACCATACAATAAAGCAAAAACAAGAAAAAGGTGTGTTTTCATTTGATGACTACAATAGCTTTTTATTTACAATCTTCTTGATGGTAACATTATATAGGTGACTAAGCTTGCTTCCTGGTGCACTTACAAAATGTAAATATATGTATAATGGATTGTTCCTATGGATACATGACCAATGCAGTGCATGGTTCAAAGTCTCTTTTCTAACATGAACTTTCTAAGGCTTCTTTGCTCTCCTTGTTGACAACAATAATAGTGTCTGTGATGAGACTAATCAGTCCACCCATGACGTCCATACTAAATTTTTCATCTTTTACCCATGGGCTGTCCTCCTTTAAATACCTTCCAACAAGTCCTTCACGATCAACCTCGTTTGAGCCAATTTGATAACTATGTGGTAATGTGATGGTAAATATAATTGCTGCTTCTTTATACATAGGATTGTCATGGTCACAATATGCATAAAACAGACTGGTAGTTCCATATGGGATTGAATCAAAGTTGTGAATTATGGCTGCTGTTGGAAACTTTTCTTTTCCAAATTCATCTCTGAGAAGTTCATCAATAGTCTCTTTTGCATCATCTGATGGAGTATCTGAGTATTTGGAGCCATTTATTATTACAGCTGCTGTTGTGAGTAGTTTTGCAATCCGATTTGCAAAACATTCAGCTGTCTGTTGGTTGTCTTCAGCTGATGCAACCATCAAGACGAAAGGTTGTGGTGATGTTTTATGATGGATATATGATCTCATTCTGCTTCTCAACTTTTTATAGCTAAATTGAGGTTGATTTTGGTAATCATTTTCAAGCTGACTTAGACCTAATTCTATGTTGTTAGCAACACTATCCTTTGAACTGGATGAACTGAATAGACCTAAACCAGTGACAGCAATTAATACAATTATTAATACAACACCTATTGTACTAATATTATTTTGGTCCACTTTAGTTTCTTTTTTGCCGTCAGTCTGGTCAGCAGTACCCTCTAGGTGCAGATATTTTTTTTTGTCAACATTTAGCCCTGTCAACGTCTCTTCCTCTTCTTTTTGTTCGTTTTCTGCCTTTGTTTCTGAGTCCTCCGGTCGTGAACTTTCGTCTTCGACGTCTTCGGGTGGTTGCTTCGCATTTTTTCTGCCCTTTTTCTTTTCAGTCTTTCTTGGCTCTTTTGTCGTACCCGTCATTGCAAACCTAACGCAGTATAAATAGTCGTCGTCGTACTGCTTTGGTGTGGCTTTGGACTTCGACTAAAGTGAAACTTTTATCACCTCAAGTCACCACCAACACCACCCCCTGTCTTATAGACTTCTTAAGAACCTTTAAACAGTAAATTACGTCCTTCCCAGGGGGGTGATTTGGAGCGAAATTGTACCCGTCAGCAACCTGTTGTTTGTATTTCTGGGAACCAGTTGCTTGATGCTCCCTATACAAAAGACGAAACTGAATGCAACTGTTTGTATCAAGATGAAAAAAGCTATAGGGATATTTATGATACTATGTTTCTTTACTACTTATACTGTTGCATCACCGTTACTAGCCGGTGGCACACTGGTAGTTGTTGCAGGTCTTGTTGGTAAACCATTATTCTGCCACTTTAAAGAATGTTGTAATAACAAGTGGATATCACAAGAATTGCCAAACCTAAAAGCTGAACTAAATAATAAGGTTTTTGGCCAACATATTGCAATTCAGGTTGTACATAAGGCAATAGAGGGCCACATAAAAAATAAAAGTCCATCAAAAGCTTTGGTGCTTTCGCTTCATGGATCAACTGGTTGTGGTAAAAATCATGTCAGCAACATTATTGCAGACAGTCTGTACAAGTTAGGAAGGAATAGCAAGTACAGGCATCAAATAATTGCAACGCATGATTTTCCACACAAGGAAAGATTGCCAGAATATAAAGATAAATTAATAAATTTCATTAGCGAAAAAGTGAAGGCCTGCCCAAAGACGTTGTTCATCTTCCATGAAGTGGATAAAGTCCCTGAAGGATTGATGGACACCTTGCGACCATTCTTAGAACACCATGAGAAGGTTGATGGAGTAGACTATCGCAAGAGTATATTTATTTTGTTAAGTAACACAGGTGCAGAGATGATTAACGGATTTGTTATCAACCACTGGCGAAAGGGTAACAAACAAGAAGATTTAACATTTAAGGATCTGGAGCCAGTTATAAATAATGGGGCATTTAATATAAAAGGTGGTTTATGGCATAGCAATTTAATCAAAAATTTTCCGATTGACTTCTTTGTTCCATTCTTACCACTAGAAAGATCACATGTCAAGGAATGTATCAGGGCAGACCTTTTAGCAAAGAATGTAAAAGTCACAGAAACAATGGTTAATGAGGTTGCAAATTTATTGCAGTATAGTAGCCCTGACAAAATATTTTCCTCAACAGGATGTAAACAGGTCTCTACTAAAGTTTATTATGTTATTTAGAAATCAAATTCTTAATCAAAGAAATAAGAGAACATTTTCTAAAACATACCTGACACCATTGTACTCATACATAATATAAACTATGTATTTTAAAATAATACACACCATTATGAATAGCATTACAAGAAACCACATCATCCCTGCATGTCAATCTCATCAACCCTATAGTAGTAATTGTCCATACAAAATGAAGACAAAGGTTCCATAGGTTTTGGCCAGGTAAAATTTTGCTGAATGCCCAAGGAAAGTGCATGGTCAAATTGGAACCTGAGCATTATCTGCTAGCTGGTACATGTACTCAGATGTGCTATACCACTGTCACCAAATTGTAACCATCTAATGAGCCAAGTTTTTAATACAGAGTAATTCACAACACAAATATCCTTTGAAAACACAACTATTACATACTCTCTTTATTTATGCTATATAATTTAATTTTACATTTAATTGCACAAACTGTTAAGATAAACATTAATATTCCGATGACGTCAGTCTATCTATGAACACGTGTCATGATCACATGAACACTAGCAGGATAAAGTTTTTGTTTCATGTAGTTTTTAAGTTAGTTGTTAGTTGTTAGTTGGAACTGTTACTTGTAAGTTGTATAAGTTTTCGTTAATAAATATTGTTATATATAAGTCTTCCACCGTCATGAGTTTAACAGGTTATGGGCCCAGTCACAGTCACGGCCGCTTATTGTTCGACGGTGATGAACGAAAGTACGAGTTATGGGAAGTAAAGTTTCTAGGGTATCTAAGGCTCAAAAAATTAAGCGATACCATACAAGGACCATTGGCTGATGATGCGTCTGAAGAACAACTACGAACAGACACAACCAAAAATGCGGACGCATTTGCCGAACTGATACAAGTACTAGATGATCGCAGTTTGTCGCTAATTATCCGAGACGCACCACTGTATCCAAGATGTTTATCAGCTATCCACCCATGCAAAAACAGAAAGGATGTGATGACTGTGGTCTATTTGCACTTGCTGTTGCCTTTAGTTTGTTGGCTGGTGATGATCCAAGCCAATTGACCTATGACCAGAGTTGCATGAGAGAGCACCTGGCTCTATGTTTTCAAGTTGGTGAATTAGGACCATTTCCTCTTAAAAATTGTCATGTTAAATTGTAAGTATATTATGCTAATTGTAAATTTTTAAGTGTCGAATTGTAAATAGATTAGCTAATTGTAAATTATTAAATATTAAATTGTAAATAGATTAGCTAATTGTAAATTCATGCATTAAACTGATATTGTGCAGTAGATGAGTCATATTGGTCAAAGGGGATGAGTGAGACTAACTGATGTTGTATGAAGGGGATGAGTGAGATCAACTGATATTGGTCAAAGGGGATGGGTGAGACTGACTGATGTTGTATGAAGGGGATGAGTGAGATCAACTGATATTGGTCAAAGGGGATGGGTGAGACTGACTGATGTTGTATGAAGGGGATGAGTGAGTTCAACTGATATTGGTCAAAGGATATGAGTGAAACTGACTGATGTCGTATGAAGAGGATGAGTGAGTTCAACTGATATTGGTCAAAGGGGATGAGTGAGACTGACTGATGTCGTATGAAGGGGATGAGTGAGATCAACTGATATTGGTCAAAGGATATGAGTAAGACTGACTGATGTTGTATGAAGGGGATGAGTGAGATCAACTGATATTGGTCAAAGGATATGAGTAAGACTGACTGATGTCGTATGAAGGGGATGAGTGAGATCAACTGATATTGGTCAAAGGATATGAGTAAGACTGACTGATGTTGTATGAAGGGGATGAGTGAGATCAACTGATATTGGTCAAAGGATATGAGTAAGACTGACTGATGTCGTATGAAGGGGATGAGTGAGATCAACTGATATTGGTCAAAGGATATGAGTAAGACTGACTGATGTTGTATGAAGGGGATGAGTGAGATCAACTGATATTGGTCAAAGGGGATGGGTGAGACTGACTGATGTTGTATGAAGGGGATGAGTGAGATCAACTGATATTGGTCAAAGGGGATGGGTGAGACTGACTGATGTTGTATGAAGGGGATGAGTGAGTTCAACTGATATTGGTCAAAGGATATGAGTGAAACTGACTGATGTCGTATGAAGAGGATGAGTGAGTTCAACTGATATTGGTCAAAGGGGATGAGTGAAACTGACTGATGTTGTATGAGGCTAATGAAGGGGATGAATGAGACAGACGATTGAAAATTGAATGATTAATCATCAACAAACATGCTCGGCCAGTCGGCCTCCTGCGGAGTCACAAGTCACAAAAAACTGTTAAAATAAGGAAAATTTGTGCTCATTTCATCTTATACTACAGAAAATTACCCACAATTACAAGAAATCCCTGTGTGACACATTTTAACAAGGCTACCTGTTACCCAAACAGTTTCTTTGCTTTAATATGCATCAAGTTTTTTGTGGGATCGTTGAGATTGGGGGAGAACTGAGCCCGCCGTGCTACGTGCTCAGTTATCCCCCTAGACAGCGCATGCGCAGTTGTTACAAGGGGAGTACTCAGAACGGGGGAGGACTGAGATCGTGACAACGGACGAAAGGCCCTGGCAATCCTGCGTGAACATTATTTATCGAAGGGCAAACCACGTGTTATATCCCTATACACTGAACTAACCTCTCTAACGAAGTCGAGAGAAGAATCTGTGACAGATTACATGCTGCGGGCAGAGACAGCATCCACATCTCTAAAATCCGCTGGGGAAACCATAAGTGATAGTTTACTGATCGCGATGATAATCAAAGGACTACCTACGGAAGAGTATAAAGCGTTTTCAACTGTGGTAACGCAAAGAGACAAAGAACAATCGTTTAGCGAGTTTAAAGTCTCATTAAGAAGTTTTGAAGAGACCCAAAAGCTATCAGAAAAAGGAAACCCAAAAGAAGATAGCGTCTTAGAAGTTCTCGGTAAATCTGGCAAGCAAGACAAAGGAAAAATCATCTGCTATGGGTGTGGAAAACCAGGACATAAAATTTCAGAATGTCGTTCAAGAAACCGCTGGTGCGCTGTTTGTAAAAACAACACCCACAACACGGAAAGATGCCAAAAGAAGAGGACAAGGAAACCGACAAACGATGCCTCGAAATTCGTAAGAAATAATAATTATTATGATAGTGAGCACGATGATCAGTCATATCTTTTCGGAGTAGGTGTTGATATAGATAATATTGATAAGGTTAATGGTATATTAGTTGATTGTGGGGCTACAACACACATAGTGCATGATGTTAGCAAATTTGTTAAGTTTGATACGCAATTTAATCCTGAAAGGCACTTCATTGAGTTGGCAGACGGGAAAAGGTCAAACAACGTTGCGCAGAAAAGGGGTGATGCTGAGGTGGAAATCTGTGATGTTGAAGGTAAAACACATAAGGCTCTTCTTAAAAATGCTCTTTATATTCCTTCTTACAAGCAGAATATATTCTCAGTCCATGCAGCAGTTAGTAGGGGTGCCACTGTGAATTTCTCTCCTAATCATGCTAAATTAATTAGTCCAGATGGTACAGAATTTAAAATAGAACAGGAAGGTAAGTTATATTACTTAAACAGCGTAATCTCATCTGGCATGTCAAAACAGGATAGCAAGTCTAAGTCTTTGAAGGATTGGCATGAAATTTTAGGACACTGTAATCTGAATGATGTTTTAGCTTTGGAAAGTGTAGTTGAAGGAATGAAAATTGTAGGAAAGAAAGAATTTGATTGCGGTACATGTGTGGAAGGAAAAATGACACAATGTAGAAGCAGAAAGCCAGACAAGCGAGCTAATAATATTCTGGAATTAGTTCATTGTGATTTAGCCGGCCCGATAGATCCTATAGCAAGAGAAGGTTACCGCTATGTATTAGCTTTTGTAGACGATTTTTCGGGTATGATTATGATTTATTTTCTATTCAATAAGAGTGACTCGTTAAAGGCAACTGAGAAGTTTTTGGCAGAAATAAGTCCATTTGGTAAGGTTAAGCGCATTAGAAGTGATAATGGCGCGGAATTTACTTCGCAAAAATTTCAAGATCTTCTAATTAAACATTGCATAAAACATGAGAAATCAGCTCCGTATTCGCCGCATCAAAATGGCACGATTGAGCGTAATTGGAGATCACTATTTGATATGGCTAGATGCCTATTAATTCAGTCAAAGTTGGCAAAAACATTTTGGCCTTACGCACTTAGGACATCCGCATACATTAGGAACCGCTGTTATAATCCGCGAATAAAGCAAACACCGTATCAAGCTTTCACACGGCACAAGCCAAATATTCAGAACATGCATATTTTTGGTACCGTTTGCTATGCATACAAACAGGAAAAGAAGAAACTAGATGCGAGAGGGGAACAAGGAATATTTGTTGGGTACGATAAGGGAAGTCCAGCTTATCTAGTATACTTTCCCCAAACCGAGACTATTAAACGTTGCCGTATTGTCCGTTTTTCTGATAAATTTGAAATTGTAAGCGATACCCCAAAACAAAAACATGAAATGAATGAAGAACCAATGATTGTCAACATGCCAATAAGCAGTGAAGATGAAAAACAAGTTGAAGGGGATAATACTAACGAATTGCCTGCAACTAATCAAAGCACAAACAATGAGCAAACTAATACAAGCAGATATCCCAGGCGTGAACGCACAAAACCTAAGTATTTAGAGCAGTTTGTTGATGGCGATGAAATTGAAGAAAACGAACTTGTCAATTTCACAATCGATTACTGCTACAGAATAACAGATGCTCCCAAGTCTTATCAGGAAGCAATGTCTTCCGATGATTCTTCCAAGTGGCAAATAGCCATGGAAGATGAAATGCAAGCCCTAAAACATAACAACACATTTGAACTAACGAAACTACCAGAGGGTAAAAATGCAGTGGGGGGAAGATGGGTATATGCCATTAAGAATAATCCAAACGGAAAGGAAAGCTACAAGGCACGCTATGTCGCAAAGGGGTATTCCCAAACTCCCGAAATTGATTATAAGGAAACATTCTCTCCAACAGCAAAAATGACATCTGTTAGAATTTTGATGCAACTAGCAGTACAATACAATTTGACTATACATCAGATGGATGTCAAGACAGCCTTTCTAAACGCACCAATTGATTGCGAGTTGTATGTAGAACAGCCGGAAGGTTTTATTGTCAAAGGGAAAAATGGCGAAAACCTTGTTCTAAAATTGCATAAATCGTTATATGGTTTGAAACAAAGCAGTCGTAATTGGAACAGTGTGTTGCATTCTTATCTAACAAGTGAGGGTTTTATTCAGTCGGAATCTGACAATTGCGTTTATGTTAAGGTAGAAAGTAGTGCAACTACAATCCTAATAGTTTGGGTAGACGATATTCTAGTAGCGTCAAATAGTACAGACAGTTTAACACAGGTGAAGAGAAATCTAGGAGACAGATTTCAAATGAAAGACCTAGGTGTTTTGTCGTGGTTTTTAGGAATAGAATTTAACTGTACAGAAGGCACTATTACGATGAGTCAGACTAAATACATAGAGAAAGTTCTATCTAGATTCGGAATGCAAAACTGTAAGCCTAGGACATCACCATGTGAAATGAACTCAACGAAGAATGTCAGAGACAGAGTAGAATCAGAACCAGCTGACAAACGATTATATAGAGAGATAGTTGGCAGTTTAGTCTATGTGATGACTTCTACCAGACCAGATCTTTGCTACAGCGTGACAAAACTCTCTCAATATTTGTCCGCTCCCACAGTGGATCACCTGAACACTGCCAAGCATGTCCTACGATATCTGAAAGGTACTTCAGATAAAGGTCTTGTTTTCCGGAAGGTTGATAAACCAATGACTTTGATTGGTTATTGTGATGCAGATTGGGCTTCGTCAGAAGACAGGCGTAGCATCACAGGGTATGGATTTCAGTTGAGTGAGAATGGACCTTTGGTTTCTTGGAAAAGTCGAAAGCAAGCAACAGTGGCTCTGTCCACTTGCGAGGCTGAATACATGTCACTTGCTGCTGCTGTGCAAGAGGCAAAGTTTCTTTTCCAATTGTTGAAAAGCTTCCTAGATACATCCAGAAATGTGTTTGATTCTATCATTCTATATTGCGATAATCAGGGTGCATTAGCATTAGCTAAGAATCCAGTCCAACATCAAAGATCTAAGCATATAGATGTACGATATCATTTTGTAAGATCTGAGATTGAGAAACATTTGTTAAAAGTAATGTATGTTCCATCGAATGATAATTTGGCTGACATATTTACGAAGCCAGTCACAGGATCAAAAATGAAAGTATTTCTGAAACGTATCCTAGCAGAGTAAACTCAATTTTTGTAAATAGTTATATTTCTATCAATGTTAATATTATATGTTTAAGTGGGGGTGTTAAGATAAACATTAATATTCCGATGACGTCAGTCTATCTATGAACACGTGTCATGATCACATGAACACTAGCAGGATAAAGTTTTTGTTTCATGTAGTTTTTAAGTTAGTTGTTAGTTGTTAGTTGGAACTGTTACTTGTAAGTTGTATAAGTTTTCGTTAATAAATATTGTTATATATAAGTCTTCCACCGTCATGAGTTTAACACAAACATTAACATTTGATTTCAAATCTTATACAAAGAACATGTAAAGGACAATTTGAACAATTTCTATCAATTTCAAGTATGATTCTAATAGTTGCACATTCCCTGTGATTTGGTCTGCACAGGCTTTAAGGTTGCAAATCAAATTATTACAATTTGGTTTTTAAAATGTTTGCATGGTAGTTTAATGTTTATGTAGAGTTTACACGAAACCAAATTTTATAAAATACATTTTGGTTCATGTTGGTGTACGCAAGAACAACTCTTCCAAAGATGTGTTTGCAATACGTTGTAACAATGACATGGTGTTCTTCTTTTGCTATAGCCTATACTGTTGCAACCACATCTGGTTGGCCAATTTCTGAATTGCTAGACAATAGCAGGTTGTTAAAACAACTTTTCCTGGTGTTGGCTACCTGTTGCAATTGTCAATCTTTATCCTGGTATACAACAAATTGTGCATGTCCAAAGCAAAACCATATACCAGCTATAATATGTTATTGTTACAACCTTCAAACAACAGTGTGATGTTAGTTTTTTGACTATGTGCTAGGCCTCATCCACAGGCAAAACAGGCTTTCCACCATACACAGAATACAGGAAATCCCAAACTGCTTTCGGAACTTAAAAGAATATATGCAATATTTGATATTAAATGATTGATATCAAACAACCTAAAACAATGGCTTCATTAATAAAGAGTACATAGCACATAAAATAGTCAAGTTTACAAGTTAGAAAAGAAAGGTTTTAATAAGGTGTTACATTAAGTTACCTCTTTTTCTTTGAAGTCCTATTTTAAAGTTATTGATAGGACCAGGCGGATCTAATATGAAAAGATGAAATATTAACTATTGATACAATAATAAAAATGAAATGACAACCTTGATTAGCAGTAAAGACTGTAATAGAGATATTAGATCCTCTTATGATGCTCCGCAACCCACTGTCTGTACTCAATAAGAAGGATTCAGACAGGAAGCATCACCTTTATTGACACCTTCACCAAAATTCTTCCACTCTTTAAACCATTTTAAACTGATGATATACTGAGGACCTGAGCTGTCACTGTTATCAAAGATCTAAATCAAAATTATAATTACCAAAAATTTTAATATTGTTTTTATCTTGTTTAATATTACCATTTTACAATTTTTACCTCTTTCACATTGACCATCAATGGGATGATAGGTTCAATAGGTTGTAAAATAACAGGACAGGTGATAATTGTGAAACAGTACAGCACAAAAAATTATACCACCAACCATCAAAATATTCAGTCAGGAAAACAAATTAATTTCACAGTCATCAAGCACAGGTTGTTTCAATTATGGGACAAAAAATTGCTGTTGGATCAGACAAGATAGTTTATTTTGTGTGAATTATACCTTGCATATTGGACAGATATCCAAAGTCTTAACCTCAGGACCTCCACCAAACTTTTTCAACAAGAAATCCCAACAGGTCTGCTGTAAAGGACTCACCAAATCATCTACAAATGACTCTTTGAGAGGATCGATTGCTGGAAGAAACAGGAATTGAATTGATAAGTCACCTTGCTTACCATGTATGCAGTATTTGTACAAATAAAGTCCAATCTCTTAGCTATAAAATGACACCAGATACGATGTGATTAAACCTGATATGATAGAAAAAACAGCAATGACTTGATTCTATGTTTCTTTTATTTATGAGGCTGTATCATGCCCACAAGGACATGCCAAGCCAAAGTTCAACTTGGACCCCCATTTTTTATTCACATTGCATATATTAACCTAACCTGCATCAGCTAGGCTTTTATTAACCCTGTAGGTAAAATGCTGCTGACTCTTACCTTCATGCTTACACATGAAACTGTTATTCGAAATTGGCCCTGGATTGAGAGAGAAAAAATAAAATAAGCATTTGAATGGGTAAACTATTTCAGTTTATCATTTTGTAAAAAGTACTGTAAAGTTCAATATTTGTCTTATTGGTCTTATAGTACAACACATATACAGTTGATTACTGGTTTGCCCATGAGTTGCAAAAATCTCGTCATTTTATCGAGATTTTATCGAGCACAAGTGACAAGCCTGTCACTTAATAATATTTACTGAATTGTAGGACGTAAACAAGTTTTTATAACAATGCTTGTAACAAGTGTGGAATATAAAACAAGTAGTTGACATTTTGTTCACCCTAATAACAACTCGCTGTAACATTGTTGCAAACAAGTTAAGTCAACTTAAGTTGGAAGTGATGATGTGGTGGATGTGCTATTCATAATGGTGTGTATTATTTTAAAATACATAGTTTATATTATGTATGAGTACAATGGTGTCAGGTATGTTTTAGAAAATGTTCTCTTATTTCTTTGATTAAGAATTTTATTTCTAAATAACATAATAAACTTTAGTAGAGACCTGTTTACATCCTGTTGAGGAAAATATTTTGTCAGGGCTACTATACTGCAATAAATTTGCAACCTCATTAATCATTGTTTCTGTGACTGTTACATTCTTTGCTAAAAGGTCTGCCCTGATACATTCCTTGACATGTGATCTTTCTAGTGGTAAGAATGGAACAAAGAAGTCGATCGGAAAATTTTTGATTAAATTGCTATGCCATAAACCACCTTTTATATTAAATGCACCATTATTTATAACTGGCTCCAGATCCTTAAATGTTAAATCCTCTCGTTTGTTACCCTTTCGCCAGTGGTTGATAACAAATCCGTTAATCATCTCTGCACCTGTGTTACTTAACAAAATAAATATACTCTTGCGATAGTCTACTCCATCAACCTTCTCATGGTGTTCTAAGAATGGTCGCAAGGTGTCCATCAATCCTTCAGGGACTTTATCCACTTCATGGAAGATGAACAACGTCTTTGGGCAGGCCTTCACTTTTTCGCTAATGAAATTTATTAATTTATCTTTATATTCTGGCAATCTTTCCTTGTGTGGAAAATCATGCGTTGCAATTATTTGATGCCTGTACTTGCTATTCCTTCCTAACTTGTACAGACTGTCTGCAATAATGTTGCTGACATGATTTTTACCACAACCAGTTGATCCATGAAGCGAAAGCACCAAAGCTTTTGATGGACTTTTATTTTTTATGTGGCCCTCTATTGCCTTATGTACAACCTGAATTGCAATATGTTGGCCAAAAACCTTATTATTTAGTTCAGCTTTTAGGTTTGGCAATTCTTGTGATATCCACTTGTCATTACAACATTCTTTAAAGTGGCAGAATAATGGTTTACCAACAAGACCTGCAACAACTACCAGTGTGCCACCGGCTAGTAACGGTGATGCAACAGTATAAGTAGTAAAGAAACATAGTATCATAAATATCCCTATAGCTTTTTTCATCTTGATACAAACAGTTGCATTCAGTTTCGTCTTTTGTATAGGGAGCATCAAGCAACTGGTTCCCAGAAATACAAACAACAGGTTGCTGACGGGTACAATTTCGCTCCAAATCACCCCCCTGGGAAGGACGTAATTTACTGTTTAAAGGTTCTTAAGAAGTCTATAAGACAGGGGGTGGTGTTGGTGGTGACTTGAGGTGATAAAAGTTTCACTTTAGTCGAAGTCCAAAGCCACACCAAAGCAGTACGACGACGACTATTTATACTGCGTTAGGTTTGCAATGACGGGTACGACAAAAGAGCCAAGAAAGACTGAAAAGAAAAAGGGCAGAAAAAATGCGAAGCAACCACCCGACGATGAGCTAATTGGCTCTATTTTCACATTCCTGGCTCCACATTCAGATTCGAATGTAGAGCCAGACAGGGGATTTTTGCAATGAAACCGCGATAACTTCGGAGCGGTTTGAGCTATCGAAAAAAAATTAAATGCCATTCTTTATAAACATTTAATGAATGAAATAAAGCGACTTAGAGCTTTTTAGCTTATCGCGTTTATGCTGGAGGCCGAGCAAAACATATGGTAATTTTTCTTCGCCTCGCGATCGAATGCAGAGCCAGATTTAAAACTCTGCACGAAAATGATTATATCTCAAAAACCATTTCGTATACAACAAAAATATTCAATGCCATTCTGCATCAGCCTTAAATGTTCAAACTAAAAGTTTCTAGGACTTTGTAGCTTGTAAGCCTCTCTGCGTAGAACGAGCAAAACGATTGTTTTGACGCGGCGTCTAAATGCCGTGTGACGGCCGCAGATGCTGAAATAGAAAATTAAAATGTTATATTTTCGAAGCCCGCGCATATATCGAAATATGCTTAAATGCCATTCTGCGTCAGCATTGGAAAAATCCAATTTATCAATCCGAAACTTTTTAACTTGTGTCGTATGGTCTGTAGACCGAGCAAAACGTATGTGCCATCATGCGCCGCCATATGTTAATTTGAAACACCAAACTACATGTCGCGAACATATCGCCGTATTTCTCCAAAACGAAAAAGCGTGGCACAAAACGCTTCGATGCCATTCTTCGTAAATATAAAAGCCACAATATCTATGAGTTTTGGCCTTCGAGGTCATTCCGTCTGATAGGAATTGCGAGCATAACAAGTCTTGCTGAAACCACTAATCTTGTCGGAAACGCAAATGAGTGGGCACATTTTTGAGGCGAAATTAAAATATCTCCTCAATGCAAGGTTGTTTGGCTAAAATCTCTTACGCCATTCTTCGTTGGCATTAGAGGCACAAATTTAAGTAAAATTCATTTGTTTCTGTAGTTTAGTTTTAAACGTAGAGCGAGAAGAAGCAAACGATATTGAAGTAGGCACCCCCTGATTCACCGGTCAAAACAAAGCATTAATTCGTTATCATTTCTGGGGGTTTTCCCTGTGTGCTTGGACGAAAGATTTTTTTTATTTGATCATAGTTAATATGAGAACCGTTTATTAACCATGGTGCAGGCATTATAATACGGAATTTTTACAAGGACACACATTGTCTTTAGGTTCAATAATCACTTAGTCTTAGAAATTACTACGTGAAATTACAATGCAAGCATATAAAAAAAGAGCATAGCCATGCAAAGCACGGTCCGTCAGTCTCTAGCCTTTTTTAATATATAATATATTCAATAATGTCAATTTTATAATAGAAACAATAATTATTTTAAATAGTCAGATTAAAATTATATTAGACATTTTTGTCCATGAGGCATGATTTTTAACTACACTCTTTTCCATTTACAAGGACACATTCGCCTTTTACAAGGACACAAAGTGTGTCAAAAACACGCGTATTATAATGCCTGCCATGGTGTGATTGATCTTCTTTACATACTTGATGTTGCTATTATCTTGCTTATAACTATAAGCTAAACCCTGCTTATAAATTACAGTTACATTAGTTGGTTTCCAAACGTAACAGGATGTTTTTCTGTATTTTTGTAAATGCGAAACAAACAAGTTTGTTATTTTCCGCTGCTAGCTAACTGTTTCCGGGTTAACAGCGCGTTTTAGCAAATAATGCGCAAACTGCGGTAAGCAAGCTGTATCCGTTGCGCAAGCGCCAAGTTCTAGGTATTTCATTCCGGTGGTGTTGCGCATAAATACTGGCCAAAATCTCAGTTTAGGGCAGTTAATGTGGACGCTTGTGAGCAAGCAACTTTGTAAGCAACTTTGTATTGGATACCTCATTGTACTTGCATAAGGGCTAAATCTCAATTGTAAGCCGAAAATAGTCATGAAGTCGGAAATGTTTGTGTCGCATAAACCAAGAAGCTTAATAATACAGAAACGCTACAGATTCCAGCGTTCGCGTAGTTTGTCACCTTGCAAAAATTTGAAAAGGAGATTACACGCAAGAAGATTGGTTGGTATTGCCGAAAAAGAGAGGTTATTCAAAAAAAATTGTGTGTTTCATTGCAATGAGGTTTGTACTGGTTTACTTGGCGGTGGTAGATCTAAAAGTAAAAGAAAAAATTGCAAGAATGTGTTGGATCAAGCACGGTTTGTTGATTCCATTCGCTTTGCCAAATCGCTTCTCTCGTCTACTAAGAAGCAGTTTTGGAAAACTGTAGCTTCTCAATACTTCGGTGATATGAAGGTAAGCAATAAGAAAGTTGATAAGTTACGTTTAGCCTGGCGAAGGGATGAAGGTGGAATTCGGAAAAAGTGTGAGAACAACAACGATGATGATAATGTGGTAGGTCACACTTCAACAGGGTCTGCGACAAGTGAATTTGAATTTCAAAGCGGTTCCGAAAGTATAAGCAGCGAAATATCAGATTTAAAAACTAAGTTAATGGAGGCACATTCGGAAAGTACAGCGTCCAGAAGCATAGCAATGGATAAGCCCTGTCACAACGGTGACGAAATGACCGAATTCCTTGGCAATGTTATAGGAAGTGCTATAAGCTCAATTTATCGGAAAAATTTCATGGGCCAAAATGAGCATCAACGCGTAAAAACTGAAACTATACCGCCACAGCAAGGTAATTTCACATCTAGTATTAAAAAGACGCAAAGGTTATCGAAGCGTAACTCGAAAACTAATTTCGTAAGTAACTTGACTTCAGATGAATGTCTCAGCTACGAACAAGTTAACCCATCTGCGACCGGATTAGAGTTTCTTAACATCCCAAACGTTTCAGGCGCAACAGCTATGTCGTTATCTTGCAGCAATGTCCCTTCTTCTGGTACGTTTTGTGCAAAACTCCACAAAGAGGTGTCTCTTATTCCACTTCCCTTGGCATGGCGTGATTTACCCGTAAAGAACATCTCAGATAATAATCAAAGAAGAAGTCACAGAGCGTTTGATACTGGTTACACCTCATTTTTCTCAGATATTCTAAAAAAATTTAATCCATACTGCTGTTGGATTTTTAAACGAAACTATATAAAGAAGGAAGATTCCAGGAAAAAATCGTCTCCGTATTGGTGCGGTATGGCAACATGCAAATTCGGAGATGTTACAGTGCGCTTAAGGATTGAAAACAGAGATGAAGGTATATTAGAAATTCGCTTCTCTGGAGATGTCTGTCATGATATAACATCAGCAAAGGCAAAGAAAATTACTGGTGATCAAAGAGCAAAATTGATTGAACATGCCTGGAACTCAAACCAAGAACCATCGAAGATGCACCGAGACAATCTTCTAGGAATAGACGCAGATTGTTTCGCTGCTGGTGTACGAACAGGAGCAGGTCTTACCAACAGCACAATGAAAGGAATTAAACACGAAGCGAAAGCCAGACACCAAAGTGACCAACACCTAGCCACAAGTTTATCACAGTTGCATGTTTCCATTGCGGTTCGTATTACCTGGTTCAGCGCATGTGTAAAACATCGTCATCCATTTCTTTGAGATGTAGTGCGTTGTTGGCTGACCCTTGAAAACATAGAGAAATAAAACCATTAGCTGCCTGTATGTTTGCATGGTCTAACAAAAAACTGATACACCCTTGTATAATTACGTCGCAAAGACGCTTTTGGTAGTTGACTAAAGGTAGGTTAACACGATCTAATTTTGACACTAGTTAACACGATCTAATTTTGACACTGGTTAACACGATCTAATTTTGACAATGGTTAACACGATCTAATTCTGACACTGGTTAACACGATCTAATTTTGACACTAGTTAACACGATCTAATTTTGACACTAGTTAACACGATCTAATTTTGAGACTAGTGCATATAAGAGTGTGTTTTTGTGAAAAGCATCAGCGGACGATACCTCGCAACGTTTACTCAGTCGAAAGAATTTTTGTCGATACTTCACAATATCTTCACCTCTTTTCCTGGTGATAAAGAATGAATGTTATATTGATTTAGTTATTTTACAGACCAGTTGTAGTGTATTACAATGGTGTATAAAGTACATCCTAATACGTAATTAGCGGGTAGGAAGAGGGTTAGACACGGGTGTGTTTTTCATCAACAACTGAAATATACGGGGGCGAAATATGCGCGCAGCTTTGGCTTATTCCATAAGGATACCTAGAATAAAATTTTGCTGCCGTTAGTGCCGTATAGTGCTCGGCTGCAACTATCCGACGGACCGACACAAATTTCCCCAGGACGAGAAAATCAATTCACAAACGCGAAAAAAAAGACCTATTGCCATTGGGGAACTGGTATGTATCAACGCAGTATACTCAACCTGTAGAACAACACATAGGCTTCACAGCTCTGCACATAACTTGCCGATACTGCAATGAAAAATTGAAATAGCTGTACTTCCGTTCTTCTGTATCGTCTTCCAACACATTTTTTCGACGAAATAATAAAACAACGACTAATGTGCATGAAAGTACCTTCAGTGACGTAAGAGTCGTTGAATTCATACCACTTTGCCGTTACGAAATTCTTGCAATAGGCGACATAATGTCCTCCCCCAACGCTACCATGATGTGTAATGATAGCCACCAGATCGTATTTTGTACATTTCCCTGAAAAGTCTAAAGAAGTTTTTTGATATAGGAAATCCTGCACGAATATTTTATCAAGTGAGATCGCACTCACTCTTTTCACAAGAATATGAATTACGTACCATTTGTCAAATATTTTTTCACGTCGAAGGCTTCGAGAGGAAAAGATATAAAGCTGCTTATTTTCGACGAATGGTAATATTCATGTCGGAAGCGTTTGAGATGAATACACAACATCTAAAACATAATATGCAATTTTTAATAGTTGTTATAATTGTGGCGTTTCTCGTGGATATTTTTGTGTGGTGTTTCAACTGAGCAGAATCAACTGGGTGGGATGAAAATGTTCCAATACCATGGGACTCGAGCCTAGTTTGGTTGTCTAAAGGTCTGGTTACACGATCCGATTTTGTCGGATCCAATTCACAGCAAATCAACTAGAGCCAACGCATCCAGTATACTACTGTATCAATAACAAACTACATTCTATCAATTCTATCATAGTGAATTTATAATTCTATACGTCAGACGTGTATTGGATGACAGAAACTGGCCGAAATAACAAATCAGGAAACAAGAGTGGTATTGTCCCGATTACCGTTGGGCCCTTCTCCAGCAGCGAACCAAGTTAACTAATACAAACGTCCTTCTTTGTTTCGAATTTATTGAGTTTTATGTGTTAAATACATGGTAAAAACAGAATGCTTGCTCGCGAACCAAGGCTTTTCCAGAAAACAACGCGGCCGCCCCCCCCCCCAGTATGGCTTTTAACAGCCAATTACGAGGCGCGAACCGCGGAATACGCGCGAAAACACCGTCCAACAATAATATTAATAACTCGAGGCCGAATGGCCAGAACAGGTATAATCTCACCTCAGGTAGTTTAAATACTTTGCATTCTTTCATCCCATTTCTTAACCTACAGGAATAACGCGTAAGATAATACTCAGATTTACTACAATATTTTGATTCTTCAACTGAGAAAAGAACTATTACTTTTAAACGGAACAAAGAAAGGCTACTGCATGTACAAGGAAATATTCGCAAGAACTTACATCGAACAGTGCTCACAACGATACATATTGTCTCCTATAACGAAATGAGCAATGTGATCTTTGATTCATGAAATATGGGTGCGAAGCCAGGAGTTGTTGCAGCCGGGGGTGCGCGTCACCCCCCTGGAGACTTTCAGAAAATAAATATTCTAGATGCAGCATTTACGTCATGTCAAATGCCATAATGCAATGTCAATCTCTGGTCTCTTTTGTATGTTATTTCCTTCATGCAACCGATACAAGTTTCAGAGATCAACAATTATGGTTTTCTGTTTTACCTTTCAGTTCGTCGGCGGAGAAAAACGCAGCCAGACAATCTTCGAAAGAAACACGAGGACCAAATATCCAGCTAAATTTTTTGAACAGTATAGACAAGGGTTTTAGCAAATGTCTTAAACTGGGATATCTATCAGCAGTTTATATCATAGGAACAAATTTGATAGGTATATGAACGAGTGAAATAGTTACGGATGTTTAATTAAATAAGAGCTTTTAAACATCAGAGCATTTCGTAACTAATTACTCGTTCAAAAGAAGAAAATCGCAGCAAAAATCGCCTTTATAAATCTAGTGAAGGCGTAAGTTGTGTGGTTGAATAGAATTTAAACTCCACAATCAAACCCTAAAATTGGAGACTATGTGCCATTGGAATGACTTTTCTACAGACTGGGGCATAGAATCTTCGTGAAGCCATTTGAATTAGGAAGATCTTACACAATTCTAACGGATTTTGCTTAAAAGCAAGGCGAGAACTGGAAAAACTGGCACTATGAAAGACCAGCTTGGCAACATGAAAAGTCACGAAATTCTTAGTCGTTCGGGTAAATATGATAGATATTATCATAGATATATAGAGTTTAAGATACGAGTTAATATTGTATTTCACATTTAGAATAAAAGTAAATAACCTGGAAATCCAGTCAAAAAGAGTGCCAAAGATTCCTCTCGAACTGTCTGATGACGAGTATGACATGATAGGATTGCATTGCGTGGTCGAATGTATGGCTGAGAGTTCTTCTTTTTCTAAAGAAATCAAGTGCGTATTAAATGGGATTTTGATCAGAAATCCGTGAAACCTATTTTAAAAGTCTGAGCAAGTTCTGCATGTATAAAAATTTTAATCATACCTGGTATTGGTAATGAGAGATCTTGGAACGTTTCCATTGTAGATGAAATCTTTAGGAGGAAAAACCATAGAAATAAATCAGGAGTTTGTGGCTAAATTGTTAATACAGATAGCCCATACATGCAGGCTGCATAATCAGCTGCCCTTCAACCAATTAACAGAGGCTGTTGCGGGTAAACGTCAAATGTTTGGTTATGTTAATTTTCCAGGTGCCTTCAAAACCTCTAGCAATATGACATATATGACAACACGCTTTGCAATATAAAACTGTCATAAGCGTATGTTCTGAATAGTGTCTGTGATTTAATAAATGATATACCTTTTTACAAGTCAGACATTGCACGGAACTTCGTATCTTGCCATTGAATAAATCTGATATAATACTCGAGTACTCAACTGCTGCTGGTTTTTGCTCTAAAAATGAAGACAATTATAAGAATAGTCAATTTAAGAGTGATAAATAATTAAACAGTGATAAATGTTTCGTCTGTTAGTAGTTGATTGAAGTTCGTCCTTAAGGTATGGACTATGCGACAACCTATGCTAGTAACACAGGTTTCATTCTAAAGTTACTCGTCCTATAAGTCTCGCATGGAACTGGAGTAAATAGAGAACGGAAAACCTCTATAATAAGGCACATAACTACGGCAATCTAATTTATCATCAACCTATAGTATTGTCTCTTACTCCGGATTCAGATTTTTACCAAGGAGAACAGTCTTCGTCACAAAATAATTATGACCACTCCCGGTCATGTGGGGCAAGGGCCCATATTCCTAGAAATACTAACCTGAGTTCACATTCCTCTCCCCATATCCCCCAAGGTGATAATAATTAATCTCGGAATCAGAAACTGATCTCTCAAAATTACTCTCTTCTTCATCAGTATCATTCCCCTCTGAATGATCTGACGCCATATTTACAAATCCCATTGAAATCGCCGGTTCTTTGGGCTCAACACTTGGATCCCTAGCTGCTTGTGACGTAAGCTCTTCTCGCAACTCTGGGCAGCTACGACTGTTACTAAGCAACGTGTCCTTGATGACGACATCATCTTCTGTGACTGGTTTATCAACAGTCTCTCTCTGTGAGTTGGTTTTCATGGCTTCAGCCTTCCGGCGGGAAAAACTTCTAAGATTGTAGCGATTTGTTCGTGATTTCCTCGAACCGTCTGAAAAGTATTTTTAATATCTCACTTCGCTGCTTTCACTTGCCCAGGGAGGATTCACTACCAGATAATACAGTAAGTGGAGCGTTTAACCATATGTACCTAGTGATACCGCGGAAATTGGTAAAATTAAAGAGGACTTCTCAGCATTTCAACTGTTAGGTTTGTATACTTTTGTATTACTAAATTAAATGTAACTGGAAATTCCCTTTTTCTCGCCTAAATTAAAAGTTGGTCTATTATGCAAAAGGTCAATTGCTAAATTAGATAATTACTTTGCAGCAACTCTCCATTCTGTCTGTCAGCTTGCATAGTTTGTCCTCCAAGTAATCGCTTTGATCTTGTTGATACGTTGTTAACAGGTTTTTCTGGTGAAGCGTCTTGAATGTTGGCAACAGGAGGAACTGGTTCTTTAAGTTCCTCGTGGAGAAGTCCATCAACCTCGCAAAAACTCTTGAGTGTCCTGAAAAAAGACATTTCCATGTAATATTAAGAACATTAATGCACCAACGACACTAGCTCAACTTTAATAAAATGACATCTTTAGAGACGTTTAGCGAGACCTTCACGACAAACAGCAAGAAGGTAGTGAGGTAGCATGACAAAAATTTTCTGCCAACACTACCTTTCGAGGCTGAGGACTCCGCCTCCCGGAGGAAAGATAAGACCTGTTTACACTTCACACTTGCAATTTTCGCTGCGATTTTATATGCGATTCTCTTCTTTTGACAGATGCGAACGAGGAATTAGTTACCGATGTTCAAATAAGAGATCTTACACATCAGAACATTCGTAACTAATTACTCATTCACATCCAAGAAAAGAAGAAATCACACATAAAATCGCGGCAAAACTCGCAAGTGTAAACGCGTGAAATTGAACACACGGGATAGCAAAGGATGTAACATACCTGTTGTCTAAAGCCGCGAAATTGAGGATTCAATTTTTGAAAACACGACATTAGGTCTGAAGGATTGACGCTTTTTGGCCTACAAATCCAACGAAACATATTTTAATTCCAGATCATAAACAGCTGAAAGAAAGTAACCTCAAGAACACACCTTTTCTTTGACCACATTTCGGTGACAAGCAAGCGATATTTTTCGGAAACGTTTGCTTGAGACAGATACCTCACATATCCTGGACATTCCAGGAAGAATTGCATCAATGATGGGCTGAAATGAACAGAATATTCTAGCAACCACCCAATAGCTTTCACCTTGATAACAACAATAATAATCATAATCGGTTTCAAGTAATTCCATGCAGCACATTTCAAACGAATGTTTCGAATTTGACTTTACTACTTTCCATCAAACGTTTCCTAACGTTTTCAGAACTGTTCAATCAGCATTTCAACCCCAGCAGCCAATAATATGGTAAAACCTAATTATTCTAAATAGAATTTCAGTTCTCCAATATAGCTGCCTTATCTGAATTTTTCTACTGGAAATCACCTTATTATGCATACTTGTTCTCTATCATTATCTTTAGGTTGAAGACAACAAAAGCCAGTATGATGCAAATTCTCACCTATTTGATAATGCCTGAAGAGCTGAATTCGATTAGGGTCAGATTTAAATAGTAGGTTTGATAATTCACTGTTGGACATGGTGCTATATAAACAGGACTTTTGCCTCTTATATTACAGCAGGGTTCCAATCTACAAAATAATTGTTTTTGTATAAATTCTTTATTGAAATATTTGTTCAGTCTGAGCAGCATACAACTTTCTAGTCTAAATACTATACAATAAAGCAAAAACAAGAAAAAAGTGATGTTTTCATTTGATGACTACAATAGCTTTTTATTTACAATCTCCTTGATGGTAACATTATATAGGTGACTAAGCTTGCTTCCTGGTGCACTTACAAAATGTAAATATATGTATAGTGGATTGTTCCTATGGATACATGACCAATGCTGTGCATGGTTCAAAGTTTCTTTCCTAACATGAACTTTCTAAGGCTTCTTTGCTCTCCTTGTTGACAACAATAACAGTGTCTGTGATGCGACTAATCAGTGCACCCATGACGTCCATACTAAATTTTTCATCTTTAACCCATGAGCTGTTCTCAGTTAAATACCTTCCAACAAGTCCTTCACGATCTACCTCGTTTGAGCCAATTTGATAACTATGTGGTAATGTGATGGTAAATATAATTGCTGCTTCTTTATACATAGGATTGTCATGGTCACAATATGCATAAAACAGACTGGTAGTTCCATATGGGATTGAATCAAAGTTGTGAATTATGGCTGCTGTTGGAAACTTTTCTTTTCCAAATTCATCTCTGAGAAGTTCATCAATAGTCTCTTTTGCATCATCTGATGGAGTATCTGAGTATTTGGAGCCATTTATTATTACAGCTGCTGTTGTGAGTAGTTTTGCAATCCGATTTGCAAAACATTCAGCTGTCTGTTGGTTGTCTTGAGCTGATGCAACCATCAAGACGAAAGGTTGTGGTGATGTTTTATGATGGATATATGATCTCATTCTGCTTCTCAACTTTTTATAGCTAAATTGAGGTTGATTTTGATAATCATCTTCAAGCTGCATTAGATCTGATTCTATGTTGTCAGCAACACTATCCTTTGAACTGGATGAACTGAATAGACGTAAACCAGTGACAGCAATTAATACAATTATTAATACAACACCTATTGTACTAATATTATTTTGGTCCACTTTAGTTTCTTTTTTGCCGTCAGTCTGGTCAGCAGTACCCTCTAGGTGCAGATATTTTTTTTTGTCAACATTTAGCCCTGTCAACGTCTCTTCCTCTTCTTTTTGTTCGTTTTCTGCCTTTGTTTCTGAGTCCTCCGGTCGTGAACTTTCGTCTTCGACGTCTTCGGGTGGTTGCTTCGCATTTTTTCTGCCCTTTTTCTTTTCAGTCTTTCTTGGCTCTTTTGTCGTACCCGTCATTGCAAACCTACGCAGTATATATAGTCGTCGTCGTACTGCTTTGGTGTGGCTTCGGACTTCGACTAAAGTGAAACTTTTATCACCTCAAGACACCCACCAACTGACCCACACTACCCCCTGTCTTATAGACTTCTTAAGAACCTTTAAACAGTAAATTACGTCCTTCCCAGGGGGGTGACTTGGAGCGAAATTGTACCCGTCAGCAACCTGTTGTTTGTATTTCTGGGAACCAGTTGCTTGATGCTCCCTATACAATAGACGAAACTGAATGCAACTGTTTGTATCAAGATGAAAAAAGCTATAGTGATATTTATGATACTATGTTTCTTTACTACTTATACTGTTGCGTCACCGTTACTAGCTGGTGGCACACTGGTAGTTGTTGCAGGTCTTGTTGGTAAACTATTTTTCTGCCACTTTAAAGAATGTTGTAATGACAAGTGGATATCACAAGAATTGCCAAACCTAAAAGCTGAACTAAGTAATAAGGTTTTTGGCCAACATATTGCAATTCAGGTTGTACATAAGGCAATAGAGGGCCACATAAAAAATAAAAGTCCATCAAAAGCTTTGGTGCTTTCGCTTCATGGATCAACTGGTTGTGGTAAAAATCATGTCAGCAACATTATTGCAGACAGTCTGTACAAGTTGGGAAGGAAAAGCAAGTACAGGCATCTAATAATTGCAACGCATGATTTTCCACACAAGGAAAGATTACCAGAATATAAAGATAAATTAATAAATTTCATTAGCGAAAAAGTGAAGGCCTGCCCAAAGACGTTGTTCATCTTCGATGAAGTGGATAAAGTCCCTGAAGGATTGATGGACACCTTGCGACCATTCTTAGAACACCATGAGAAGGTTGATGGAGTAGACTATCGCAAGAGTATATTTATTTTGTTAAGTAACACAGGTGCAGAGATGATTAACGGATTTGTTATCAACCACTGGCGAAAGGGTAACAAACGAGAGGATTTAACATTTAAGGATCTGGAGCCAGTTATAAATAATGGTGCATTTAATATAAAAGGTGGTCTATGGCATAGCAATTTGATCAAAAATTTTCTGATCGACTTCTTTGTTCCATTCTTACCACTAGAAAGATCACATGTCAAGGAATGTATCAGGGCAGACCTTTTAGCAAAGAATGTAACAGTCACAGAAACAATGATTAATGAGGTTGCAAATTTATTGCAGTATAGTAGCCCTGACAAAATATTTTCCTCAACAGGATGTAAACAGGTCTCTACTAAAGTTTATTATGTTATTTAGAAATAAAATTCTTAATCAAAGAAATAAGAGAACATTTTCTAAAACATACCTGACACCATTGTACTCATACATAATATAAACTATGTATTTTAAAATAATACACACCATTATGAATAGCATTACAAGAAACCACATCATCACTGCATGTCAATCTCATCAACCCTATAGTAGTAATTGTCCATACAAAATGAAGACAAAGGTTGCATAGGTTTTGGCCAGGTAAAATTTTGCTGAATGCCCAAGGAAAGTGCATGGTCGAATTGGAACCTGAGCATTATCTGCTAGCTGGTACATGTACTCAAATGTGTTATACCACTGTCACCAAATTGTAACCATCTAATGAACCAAGTTTTCAATAGAGTAATTCACAACACAAACATCCTTTGAAACCACAACTATTACATACTCTCTTTATTTATGTTACATAATTTAATTTTACATTTAATTTGCACAAACATTAACATTTGATTTCAAATCTTATACAAAGAACATGTAAAGGACAATTTGAACAATTTCTATCAACATCAAGTATGATTCTAATAGTTGCATTCCCTGTGATTTGGTCTGCACAGGCTTTGAGGTTGCAATCAAATTATTACAATTTGGTTTTTAAAATGTTTGCATGGTAGTTTAATGTTTATGTAGAGTTTACATGAAATCAAATTTTATAAAATACATTTTGGTTCATGTTGGTGTATGCAAGAACAACTCTTCCAAAGATGTGTTTGAAATGCGTTGTAACAATGACATGGTGTTGTTCTTTTGCTATAGCCTATACTGTTGCAACCACATCTGGTTGGCCGATTTCTGAATTGCTAGACAATAGCATATTGTTAAAACAACTTTTCATGGTGTTGGCTACCTGTTGCAATTATCAATCTTTATCCTGGTATAGAACAATTTGTGCATGCAAAACCATATACCAGCTATAATATGTTATTGTTACAACCTTCAAACAACAGTGTGATGTTAGTTTTTTGACTATGTGCTAGGCCTCATCCACAGGCAAAACAGGCTTTCCACCATACACAGAATACAGGAAATCCCAAACTGCTTTCGGAACTTAAAAGAATATATGCAATATTTGATATTAAATTATTGATATCAAATAACCTAAAACAATGGCTTCATTAAAGGGTACATAGCACAAAAAATAGTCAAGTTTACAAGTTAGGAAAGAAAGGTTTTAATAAGGTGTTACACTAAGTTACCTCTTTTTCTTTGAAGTCCTATTTTAAAGTTATTGATAGGGCCAGGCGGATCTAATATGAAAAGATGAAATATTAACTATTGATACAATAATAAAAATGAAATGACAACCTTGATTAGCAGTAAAGACTGTCAGGGGCGTAGGAACCGGGGGGGGGCCAAGGGGGCCAAGGCCCCCCCAACTTTCAAAAATAACAGAAAAAGTGCCCTTTTGCTGAGGAAAAGTGCCCTTTTTCTTCGTGGAAACGTCTATGCCAACGCAACAATATAACAATATAATTCAACTTTTTTCAACAATAATACGTGCCAATGTTAAATGCCCTTCTCATCAGGCAAGTGCCCTAGACTTTAATGGCCCCCCCAACTTAAATATGGTTCCTACACCCCTGAAGACTGTAATAGAGATATTAGATCCTCTTATGATGCTTTGCAACCCATTGTCTGTACTCAATAAGAAGGATTCAGACAGGAAGCATCACCTTTATTGACACCTTCACCAAAATTCTTCCACTCTTTAAACCATTTTAAACTGATGATATACTGAGGACCTGAGCTGTCACTGTTATCAAAGATCTAAATCAAAATTATAATTACCAAAAATTTTAATATTGTTTTTATCTTGTTTAATGTTACCATTTTACAATTTTTACCTCTTTCACAGACTCATATTCATACGTTCTCCGTTTTTCCAACTCTATCAATTCTTTCTAAGAGAAAAGCGTTTTCCTCGTATAAAGGCTGTTAAATGCTCTATTTTAGTTGACCATCGGATGATAGGTTCAATAGGTTGTAAAATAACAGGACAGGTGATAATTGTGAAACAGTACAGCAAAAAATTATACCACCAACCATCAAAATATTCAGTCAGGAAAACAAATTAATTTCACAGTCATCATGCACAGGTTGTTTCAATTATGGGACAAACAATTGCTGTTGGATCAGACAAGATAGTTTATTTTGTGTGAATTATACCTTGCATATTGGACAGATATCCAAAGTCTTAACCTCAGGACCTCCACCAAACTTTTTCAACAAGAAATCCCAACAGGTCTGCTGTAAAGGACTCACCAAATCATTTACAAATGACTCTTTGAGAGGATCGATTGCTGGAAGAAACAGGAATTGAATTGATAAGTCACCTTGCTTACCATGTATGCAGTATTTGTACAAATAAAGTCCAATCTCTTAGCTATAAAATGACACCAGATACGGTGTGATTAAATCTGATATGATAGAAAAAACAGCAATGACTTGATTCTATATTTATTTTACTTAAAGCGCCTGGGAATGAGGCTGTATCATGCCCACAATGACATGCCAAGCCAAAGTTCAACTTGGACCCCATTTTTTTATTCACATTGCATATATTAACCTAACCTGCATCAGCTAGGCTTTTATTAACCCTGTACATAGGTAAAATGCTACTGACTCTTACCTTCATGCTTACACATGAAACTGTTATTCGAAATTGGCCCTGGATTGAGAGAGAAAAAATAAAATAAGCATTTGAAAGGGTAAACTGTTTCAGTTTATCATTTTGTTAGAAGTACTGTAAAGTTCAATATTTGTCTTATTGGTCTTATAGTACAACACATATACAGTTGATTACTGGTTTGCCCATGAGTTGCAAAAATCTCGTCATTTTATCGAGTTGCACAAGCCTGTTACTTTTAAAATGATATTTACTGAATTTTAGGACGTAAACAAGTTTGTTTTTATAACAATGCTTGTAACAAGTATGGAATATAAAACAAGTACTTGACATTTTGTTCACAGTTCACCCCTAATAACAACTCGCTGTAACATTGTTGCAAACAAGTTAAGTGCTCGTATTACCTGGTTCAGCGCATGTGTAAAACATCGTCATCCATTTCTTTGAGATGTAGTGCGTTGTTGGCTGACCCTTGGAAACATAGAGAAATAAAACCATTAGCTGCCTGTATGTTTGCATGGTCTAACAAAAAACTGATACACCCTTGTATAATTACGTCGCAAAGACGCTTTTAGTAGTTGACTAAAGGTAGGTTTACACGATCTAATTTTGACACTAGTTAACACGATCTAATTTTGAGACTAGTGCATATTAAGGGTGTATTTTTGTGAAAAGCATCAGCGGACGATACCTCGCAACGTTTACTCAGTCGAAAGAATTTTTGTCGATACTTCACAATATCTTCACCTCTTTTCCTGGTGATAAAGAATGAATGTTATATTGATTTAGTTATTTTACAGAACAGTTGTAGTGTATTACAATGGTGTATAAAGTACATCCTAATACGTAGTTAGCGGGTAGGAAGAGGGTTAGACACGGGTGTGTTTTTCATCAACAACTGAAATATACGGGGGCGAAATATGGGCGCATACTAGAATAAAATTTTGCTGCCAGTGCCGTATAGCGCTCGGCTGCAACTATCAGACACAAATTGCCCCAGGACGAAATAATCAATTCGCAAACGCGAAAAAAGACCCATTGCCTTTGGGGAACTGGTATATATTAACGCAGTATACTCAACCTGTAAAACAACACATAGGCTTCACAGCTCTGCACATAACTTGCCGATACTGCAATGAAAAATTGAAATAGTTGTACTTCCGTTCTTCTGTATCGTCTTCCAACACACTTTTTCAACGGAAATAATAAGATAGCGACTAATGTGCATGAAAGTACCTTCAGTGACGTAAGAGTCGTTGAATTCATACCACTTTGCCGTTACGAAATTCTTGCAATAGGCGACATAATGTCCTCCCCCAACGCTACCATGATGTGTGATGATAGCCACCAGATCGTATTTTGTACATTTACCTGAAAAATCTAAAGACGTTTTCTGATATAGGAAATCCTGCACGAATATTTTATCAAGTGAGATCGCACTCACTCTTTTCACAAGAATATGAATTACGTACCATTTGTCAAATATTTTTTCACGTCGAAGGCTTCGAGAGGAAAAGATATAAAGCTGCTTATTTTCGACGAATGGTAATATTCATGTCGGAAGCGTTTGAGATGAATACACAACATCTAAAACATAATATGCAATTTTTAATAGTTGTTATAATTGTGGCGTTTCTCGTGGGTATTTTTGTGTGGTGTTTCAACTGAGCAGAATCAACTGGGTGGGATGAAAATGTTCCAATACCATGGGACTCGAGCCTAGTTTGGTAGTCTAAAGGTCTGGTTACACGATCCGATTTTGTCGGATCCAATTCACAGCAAATCAACTAGAGCCAATGCATGCAGTATACTACAGTATCAATAACAAACTACATTCTATCACAGTGAATATAATTCTATACGTCAGAGGTGTATTGAATGACAGAAACTGGTCGAAATAACAAATCAAGAAACAAGAGTGGTATAATCTCACCTCAGGTAGTTTAAATACTTTGCATTCTTTCATCCCATTTCTTAACCTAGAGGAAAAACGCGTAAGATAATACTCAGATTTACTACAATATTTTGATACTTCAACTGAGAAAAGAACTATTACTTTTAAACGGAACAAAGAAAGGCTACTGCATGTACAAGAAAATATTCGCAAGAACTTACATCGAACAGTGCTCACAACGATACATATTGTCTCCTATAACGAAATGAGCAATGTGATTTTTAATTAATGAAATATGGGCGCGAAGCCAGGAGTTGTTGCAGCCGGGGGTGCGCGTCACCTCCCAGCAGGCTTTCAGGAAATAAATATTCCAGTTGCAGCATTTACGTCATGCCAAATGCCATAATGCAATGTCAATCTCTGGTCTCTTTTGTATGTTATTTCCTTCATGCAACCGATACAAGTTTCAGAGATCAACAATTATGGTTTTCTGTTTTACCTTTCAGTTCATCGGCGGAGAAAAACGCAGCCAGACAATCTTCGAAAGAAACACGAGGACCAAATATCCAGCTAAATTTTTTGAACAGTATAGACAAGGGTTTTAGCAAATGTCTTAAACTGGGATATCTATCAGCAGTTCATATCATAGGAACAAATTTGATAGGTATGAACGAGTGAAATAGTTACGGATGTTTAATTAAATAAGAGCTTTTAAACATCAGAGCATTTCGTAACTAATTACTCGTTCAAAAGAAGAAAATCGCAGCAAAAATCGCCTTTATAAATCAAGTGAAGGCGTAAATTGTGTGGTTGAATGGAGTTTAAACTCCACAATCCAACCCTAAAATTGGAGACTATGTGCCATTGGAATGACTTTTCTACAGGCTGGGGCATAGAATCTTCGTAAAGCCATTTGAATTAGGAAGATCTTACACAAATGCGAGAGAACTGAAAAAATTGGGAGGAAAAACGTCAACCCTGCCCAAAAGAGAGACTAACTTTGCAACATGAAAGGTCATGAAATGCTTAGTCGGGTAAATATGATAGATATTTTCATAGATATATAGAGTTTAAGATAAGGGTTAATATTGTATTTCACATTTAGAATAAAAGTAAATAACCTTGAAATCCAGTCAAAAAGAGTGCCAAAGATTCCTCTCGAACTGTCTGATGACGAGTATGACATGATAGGGTTGCATTGCGTGGTCGAGTGTATGGCTGAGAGTTCTTCTTTTCCTAAAGAAATCAAGTGCGTATTAAATGGGATTTTGATCAGAAATCCGTGAAACCTATTTTACAAGTCTGAGCAAGTTCTGTATAAAAATTTTAATCATACCTGGTATTGGTAATGAGAGATCTTGGAACGTTTCCATTGTAGATGAAATCTTTAGGAGGAAAAAACCATAGAAATAAATCAGGAGTTTGTGGCTAAATTGTTAATACAGATAGCCAATACATGCAGGCGGCATAATCAGCTGCCTTTCAACCAATTAACAAAGGCTGTTGCGGGTAAACGTCAAATGTTTGGTTATGTTAATTTTCTAGGTGCCTTCAAACCTCTAGCAATATGACATATATGACAACACGCTTTGCAATATAAAACTGTCATAAGCGTATGTTCTGAATAGTGTCTGTGATTTAATAAATGACATACCTTTTTACAAGTGAGACATTGCACGGAACTTCGTATCTTGCCATTGAACAAATCTGATATAATACTCGAGTACTCAACTGCTGCTGGTTTTTGCTCTAAAAATGAAGACAATTATAAGAATAGTCAATTATAAGAGTGATAAATAATTAAACAGTGATAAATGTTTCGTCTGTCAGTAGTTGATTGAAGTTCGTCCTTAAGGCTTCAGCTTCTTGTATGGACTGTGCGACAACCTATGCTAGTAACACAGGTTTCATTCTAAAGTTACTCGTCCTAAGTCTCGCATGGAACTGGAGTATATAGAGAACAGAGAACCTATATAATAAGGTACCTAACTACGGCAATCTAATTTGTCATCAACCTATAGTATTGTCTGTTACTCCGGATTCAGATTTTTACCAAGGAGAACAGTCTTCGTCACTTCGTCACAAAATAATTATGACCACCCGCGGTCATGTAGGCCGAGGGTTTATATTCCTTGAAATACTAACCTGAGTTCACATTCCTCTCCCCATATCCCCCAAGGTGATAATAATTAATCTCGGAATCAGAAACTGATCTCTCAAAATTACTCTCTTCTTCATCAGTATCATTCCCCTCTGAATGATCTGACGCCATATTTACAAATCCCATTGAAATCGCCGGTTCTTTGGGCTCAACACTTGGATCCCCAGCTGCTTGTGACGTAAGCTCTTCTCGCAACTCTGGGCAGCTACGACTGTTACTAAGCAACGTGTCCTTGATGACGACATTATCTTCTGTGACTGGTTTATCAACAGCCTCTCTCTGTGAGTTGGTTTTCATGGCTTCAGCCTTCCGGCGGGAAAAACTTCTAAGATTGTAGCGATTTGTTCGTGATTTCCTCGAACCGTCTGAAAAGTATTTTTAATATCATCACTTCGCTGCAATTTCACTTGCCCAGGGAGGATTCACTACCAGATAATACAGTAAGTGGAGCGTTTAACCATATGTACCTAGTCATACCGCGGAAATTGGTAAAATTAAAGAGGACTTCTCAGCATTTCAACTGTTAGGTTTGTATACTTTTGTATTACTAAATTAAATGTAACTGGAAATTCCCTTTTTCTCGCCTAAATTAAAAGTTGGTCTATTATGCAAAAGGTCAATTGCTAAATTAGATAATTACTTTGCGGCAACTCTCCATTCTGTCTGTCAGCTTGCATAGTTTGTCCTCCAAGTAATCGCTTTGATCTTGTTGATACGTTGTTAACAGGTTTTTCTGGTGAAGCGTCTTGAATGTTGGCAACAGGAGGAACTGGTTCTTTAAGTTCCTCGTGGAGAAGATCCATCAACACTCGCAAAAACTCTTGAGTGTCCTGAAAAAGACATTTGCATGTAACATTAAGAACATTAATGCACCAACGACACTAGCTCAACTTTAATAAAATGACATCTTTAGAGACGTTTAGCGAGACCTTCACGACAAACAGCAAGAAGGTAGTGAGGTAGCATGACAAAAATTTTCTGCCAACACTACCTTTCGAGGCTGAGGACTCCGCCTCCCGGAGGAAAGATAAAGGCCTGTTTACACTTCACACTTGCAATTTTTGCTGCGATTTTATATGCGATTCTCTTCTTTTGACAGATGCGAACGAGGAATTAGTTACCGATGTTCAAATAAGAGATCTTACACATCAGAACATTCGTAACTAATTACTCATTCACATCCAAGAAAAGAAGAAATCACACATAAAATCGCGGCAAAAATCGCAAGTGTAAACGCGTGAAATTGAACACACGAGATAGCAAAGGATGTAACATACCTGTTGTCTAAAGCCGCGAAATTGAGGATTCAATTTTTGAAAACACGACATTAGGTCTGAAGGATTGACGCTTTTTGGTCTACAAATCCAACGAAACATATTTTAATTCCAGATCATAAACAGCTGAAAGAAAGTAACCTCAAGAACACACCTTTTCTTTGACCACATTTCGGTGACAAGCAAGCGATATTTTTCGGAAACGTTTGCTTGAGACAGATACCTCACATATCCTGGACATTCCAGGAAGAATTGCATCAATGATGGGCTGAAATGAACAGAATATTCTAGCAACCACCCAATAGCTTTCACCTTACAATAATCATAATCGGTTTCAAGTAATTCCATGCAGCACATTTCAAACGAATGTTTCGAATTTGACTTTACTACTTTCCATCAAACGTTTCCTAACGTTTTCAGAACTGTTCAATCAGCATTTCAACCCCAGCAGCCAATAATATGGTAAAACCTAATTATTCTAAATAGAATTTCAGTTCTCCAATATAGCTGCCTTATCTGAATTTTTCTACTGGAAATCACCTTATTATGCATACTTGTTCTCTATCATTATCTTTAGGTTGAAGACAACAAAAGCCAGTATGATGCAAATTCTCACCTATTTGATAATGCCTGAAGAGCTGAATTCATATAACAAGTATTGCCAATGTTTACCAATCCAGTTAAACCTTGAATGTAAGAAATATTGTCAACTATTTATCTCTAAGTGGCATAGCAGCAGAGGCTAGAGTCAAGTGGCAACATTGTTCCTTAACAGAAAATATGATAGTGATTTTTCATTTTTTCATCATTCAAATATATCTCAATTACCTCTGGGTTTCATTCCTTTTTCAAAACCATCAAAATAATCCTTGTCTATCATAGCTGCTTCTTCCTCCTTTCATTGTACCCAAATAACATGACATTAATGAAATTAGTGAAACTATGTTTTTAAGGCATGGTTTAAAACAAACAATAGAGTTGATCGAGCTTTGTGGAAGCTTATAGGTACACCACATACGCTAAATTACTAATACATTATTACATAAACTTTATTATCAAATATGCCATACCATATCCATGGTATCATTATCATCACTGTCATATTCCTCTTCCATTTCCTGATACTCATCAATATCCCGAGAAAATGCCAACTTTACATCTTCAAGTTTGCGACCACATCCAAAGCACCATACTTGACGGTCTTTTTTACACACATAGATTGCATGGTCTGTTTTCTAAATGAATTTTCCCTGATTCAGTATACAAAAATTAAGTGTTTCTAGCACAGATAATCAGAGAAAATGAGAATCCTTATGAATCCATATTAGATAATATCCAGACATCTTTTATTCCCCCTCTTTTATTGTCGATTTCACATAACTTTTCAAAGCGTGGTTGTGAAGTTCGGAACTATGTTTCAAATGTTCGAAGTTCAAAACAAACTTCAAAGGTCAAGTTCAGAAACAATTTGAAAACAGAACTTAGTTAACTTCCTACTGCTAAAACAATTTTGTTTTGATTTGTTCTCATTGTATGCAGTTACTTTATAAGAAACGAGCTTGACCTTCAAAGTTCGTTTTGAACTTCGATCATTCGAAGCGTAATTGCAAACTTCGCAAGGATCTTCGCAACCGCATTTTGAAATGTTATGTGAAATCTACAATAACACTCATAAGGGTTTACAATATACACAAATTCCTCTGCATGTAAGATCATGATATGTAAATTTGATTGGATTCTTAAAATATATGAAGGACATTTTCTTATTGCAGTTGCTCCATAGTTTCTAATTCAATAATGAAATACCTGATGATGACTTTCCACATGGTTCTTTGAATGTCTTCCACAACCAACAAATGAACAACACCTCTGAAAATGAAAGTTAAAAATTAACATTGTTGTTTTGCTGTCTTCCCAATGTTGAATTCCTAAAGTAATTCAATTGATTAAATGAAAGACAAATCAGCCCTCGATAAAATAATGCTTGCTTACCTGCATACACATCCACATCTCACCTACTTTGTCACTGCATTCATCGCACTATAGTTAGGTTTAAATATATATTGTAGGTATAAACATACTTGGAATCCATTGGAAGTGGTTGGAATACCCCTAATTGTAGCCCATCTTTGTTTGCTTTCTTGTGAAAGCAGATGTTATGCATTTTTTTTCTTGCTATAGAACAAGTTCATGATGCAAAGAAACTATTTGTTGATAAATTCTTAAATAAAGTTCTTAAATTCCTTGGCACTGCCACTTAGCAAGCAAAAACAAAAACACTTCAACTATAATTTTGTGAATATGAAACTATACCTGTTGTCGCTGATTCATGTCTGTAAAACTAATTTCTCTTATGCATTTAATATGAATATGTGGACAGTTCATTGTTTTCACACTATACCAATAACACAAAATTACAAAAAGTTGTAAGCAGATAACACATCACAACTCTGAGTACTTCGTAAGTATATTATATATAAAACTTGGCAAAAAAATGTAAATATTGATAAATTTTAACATTATGATATATTTACCTCTGATTTATGCTAGGTTGCTGCTATATGTAAAACAGCGTTGAAATTGGCTTCTTTTAAACAGGATCCTGTGGGTCTCTTACAAAACTTGCAAAAAATTTTTTTTGTATTTGTATCATGATTTGTATTTGCGAAAGCTGGTATAAGCAGCCATTTTGTTTTTCCCATACGCGTGTCATTCGTATACAGTCGGACCACGAACTAGTTCCGAGCGCAATTCGAATAATTCCGAATTTAAAGTTGAATGTTTTTCGTTTGGCGCTATCTTTAAAATAAGGAACCGAGGAACGGGAAACCGGGGAACGGAAGAACAGGGGAGCAGCGGAATGGAAACTGGGACGGGGAAACCGGTGAACAGGGAAACGCCTATCGAACAACCGGCCCCTGACCATTATCTCTCAAATTATTCATATGAACGCAATTTACAAAAGTTTAACTTGGCTTCTTAAAGAAAGACGTTCTCAACTATGCAACAGGTGGTTTTCGTCCATTGTGGGTTCGGAGTTTCATAGGTTACAGTTACACATGGTTACACACCCTTACGTTCCCCTGTTCCCTATTTTAAAGATAGCCTTTTCACTTTCACCGTTCACTGAGCGTCGTTCAATTTAGGCAGAGGTTTAGGCTCATTGCCTGCACACTGGCAACTGCAACTGATGTATTTTTACACGCAACATTTCCGTTTGTCCACCCTTCGGAAACGTAAATGGCTAGGAACAGAGTTAGTAGATTTTATGAATAAATAAGCCAAATATTATTAACATAACATTTGTTTTCTTTCTTTCTTTAAAACAAAGGAATTAAAGGGCCGCCAAAGCAATGCTTGGCTTATTTATTCAGTAACTTACCAACCCTGGCTAGGAAACAGCTAGGCTATATCAGCTATGTTCATTTGTGCACCATTGAGAAGCGATGTTCCAAACGACGTTTTCTGGTTTTCCTCAGTAACAGAATCAGGGAACAGATTAGGGACGTTCTTTAATTTCAAAGGTAGCCCTGTTAAATAAGGACAAATAAATCTACATGCACAACTATATATAAAAAAGTACTAAACTTTAAACTGTCTTGTTGAATATACGCCACTAAAATCTAAATAACGGATGCAATACAGTTCCTATTTCCTTCTAGTATAGATACAAAATTCGATGGATTAATCACGATTTTCCAGGACCGTTCACAAAAAATGCCAGGCCGATAATTAATTGGTTTGATACAAGGATACGATCTGGCATGCAATTATATGACTTTAAAAAATCCATGTTCTTCCACACAGGAGATAAAAGTAATAAGCATTCTCGTATCTTGGTCATAGATCAGTTTGGAGGAGGATCCTCTTTTTGACATATCTTCGGTAAAATTTCATGATTCTTAGTGAGTTTTAATCAAGGCTTCCTGTAACTTTTTTAAATCCACATGATAACGCTGAATCTTCATTTAATTATCTATCTGATAATTCCCTATGTTTGCTAGATCTGACCAAGCTGGAAATGAAGCGCCATCGATTTCAGGCGCTAGCTCGTTATTATCTGCTAAGCGATGATTCTGACCACCAATGACTGCATTGCATTCAGGACAATTGCTTTGTTGCATCGCTCCCCCACATTCTCCGATGGCATAGAAATGACCATTGGGACACTTGAACCAATGTCCTCGCTTCAAGCCAATTGCTTGAACAATTTGAATTTTTTCTTCTTCAGATATAGGAGAAAGCTGGGGGTTTCGGGAATAAATATCAGTTATTCCTTCTTTAAGTTTTTCAAGGTGACTTTGTTCGATAACATCTTTGTAACCTAAGATCTTTTGAATTTTTGAGACGATATCTTCATCTTCTTGGTTAAGGGTAAATTCCAGACTTGCACAATTCAATTTGAGAACTAATACATTTTTTTTTAAAGATAATCTTTCGAGTTCCAAGTTCAATTGACGCAGGATACGTTCACTGGTGTACGATGGAAGCATCAATATTCGACTTAATACATGCTGCATTTCACTTTCAAATTCTTTATGGGTAGATGATCGACGATGAGAACCATGAGCACTTTCGTAAGACTTGCTAATTAGAATCCAATTTTCCAAAAGACGCATTTCAAATACCAACAACGAAATATCTTGATTGCACACAAACGCGTTCTTTCCTCTGTTTACGTAGGCAACAATCTTCCCCCATGCATTTTCTATGGACTTTGATTTCATATTCATGGGTATTAAATCAATTTTTGGGATGATATTACAAACAAGTTTCTTCAGCAGCATACAATTCTCTTCAAATTCGAAGGTGCTTCCAAGAATCTTTTTCTTTATATTGTCAATATCGTTATGAATTGTCTTTATAATATTTCCATATCTGAACGACTTGACAATTGGCACAGTGCAAAGTGGACAAACTTTAGGTTTTATCTCTTCATCAACCGCATCCATCACTCGATCCAAGGCAGTGCATTCGAAAATATGTTCACAATCTTTTAGCATGACAAACCTTGCATTTTCTTCGTCTTCGCTCCCAAACAAGATCGTTCTCACATCTTCACCATTATTTTTATTGCAAATTGTGCAGACGCAACGTTCTCCACAGAGGCTACGGCAGACGTGGGCTTTTCCGCATGTGAGCTTTCGTTTACATGGTTCGTTGCATCTAGGGCGATTACACATTTCACCACAGAGTCGTGTACACTTATAGTGGTCGCATTCCCATTCACACTTTTCCGTGCATGAAACGCAAACTTCTCCACAGTTTTTCTCGCATCTGCTGTGACGACATCTTCGAGGACACTCCTCTTTGCAAGGGGGACAATCCTTGGCGCATTTGCTTTTACATTGATGTAAACATACGAGGTTTCGGCTGCAAGTCTGCCCACATTTTTTGTGAACTCTTCCTTGAATGCATTCTCCACACTTTCCAACACAAGGATGTTCACACTCTAACAATGCATTACATGGAACTCGGCAATCTTTTTGTGTTGCTGAGCAAGCAATTGTGTTTTCATGTCCACACGACAGATCAGTTTTCTTTACTAATTCCATACACAGTTTTGTACACGGTACACTGCATAAGGCTTGGCAACGATGGCCACAAATCAGTGTCTTTTTACATTGTTCTTTACACTTTGCAATGTTAGGATCATCGCTGCACGGCAAAGTCATCTTATGTTCACAATTCAGAACTCTCTCAACGGGGTACATACAATAATTATCACACATTTCGTAGCAAAGCTTTAAGCACTTGTGCCCTGAAACATTACATCCGACGATATTTTTTGCACAAGGTTTCTCACACTTAAAATTCTCATGGCTACTCGGATGACACATTTGGGGACAGGAATGACCACATTCAAGACGATGTTGACATTTCTCTAGGCAGCCACCATTAGGAACGAGTTTCATAAAATCTGCTGCACTGGAAACAAAATTTTCTGTTTGATGATTACTGCATGAAAGAGGCAATGCTTTGCCAATGCAACTATCTTCATCGAAATCAGTAAGCACTTTTTTCCACAGTGCGCTTTGGTTTGTCAGCATTTTACTGTTGCCAATGATGTACAATCCCATTTTGGCACGCGAAAGGGCAACACAAACACGATTGTTGATTTTTAAGAAACCTATGTTTTCTTCTTCATTATTGCGTACCAAGGACAGCAAGACGATATCATTTTCTTCTCCTTGGAAATTATCTACACTGGAAACTCGAGGTAAATCGTCTTGAAATTCATCTTTTTTGCTCCTTATGATATCTCTTATGACAAACATCTGACCCGTATACGTTGTCAAAATCGTAATCCGCGATGATTCGTAGCATTGCCGCTTAAGATATAAACAAAGTTCAACAAGAAATTCTGCCTCATGCTGGTTGACTTTACTATGAACATTGTCGTGGACACTTTCCTGGACATCATGATCAATAAAAAACAAGTTTTTGCTAACACCTCGAATATTCTCGTACTCAGTAACAGACGAATGGTCTTCAAGCCCATCATAGATGTGACGAAGCATTTTAGAAATTTCAGGCCGCATTCTGTGTTGCACGGACAAACGATTATAGGGCACACCTGCTTCTATCATTCTTTCCAATAAAGATACATCAAGGCTGTAATTTACACTTAAATTGTAGACACTTGGGTTTGGACGTAGCTGTTGATGATCTCCGATAAGAATTAAATGTCCACAGAACTCTGTTAAACAACTGATGATGTGGGCTTCAAACACTTCTGCTGCTTCTTCAATGATTACAACTCGAGGACGAAGTTGTTGAAGAAGTTTATGATTTCTTGCTGCACATGTTGTTGTCATGCCAACAACTCGGGAACTTCGAATTATATCAAGATCTTCGATATTGCGTAGTTCTTCATACTCATTACTAAGATTCAGATATTCTGTTTGCTTCTCTTTTATTTTAACCCGCAAATAATGACGAAGTCGTGTCAACCAAAGTAAGTACAGTAACCGTGCCTGTTCGACATTTAAGAACAAAAGTTCTGCGGCGTCTATTCTCTCGTTAAGCTCTTCAGCTCTTTCAAGGTGGAGTTCATCTAAATCGCTTTTTAGTAGTTCTAATATTCCCTCAGGTTTGAGTGTCTCTTCTGCAAAGCAAATCAATATGGAAGTCTTGGACTCTTGTGTTTCAATTTCCTCAAAATGTCCTAGGTAGAAATGGCCTTCCAGCTCATGCCCGTTAAAATCCTCATAATCTTGCTCTTCATCTGCTAACATATTTTCATCTTCCTCGGCTTTAAAATTAAGGGAAACTCCAAGAAATTTGAGCATATCTTTGCTTTCTGTGAGGTATTCCAGGTGTTCCTTTTGCATAAACCTAGCAAATTCTTTAGCCGGAAGAATTCCCTTAAATGACTTGGTGTAAACCTCAGTATCCCTATTTAATACTGCTTGACACGCATTCTTTTCTTCTTCAACTTCACGAAATCTTCTCATTCTTTGCCCCCGTGAACGTCTCACACCTCTTTCATATGATGTCTTTTGTCGCTCTTTTCTCACCGCACTAATGTTGCATTCTTTCAGTGCAAGGCTTGAGCTGCGTCCCCCAACACGAACGATATCTACACGTGGTTAGAATGTATAAATCGTTCTGAATCGTTTTTATCCTTTTTTTGTTTTTCCTTCAAATTAATATTCGCATAATTATTTTGCTCTGAATGTCGATCTTAAAACTTATGGCAGAATTGTGTGGCTACAGGATGTTTAAAAAAAATTCGAATCCAACTTTGACAGACTTTGACAGATGGCAATAAAGACTATTAGGTTTTCGATTATATCTTTCATATATGAATACGACCAGAAATAAGCAAGTTATCGTCTGCTAAAAATTGTTGCTTGAAATCAAAATTTTCCGCTTATGGGAATTCGAAGTGACATTTAAAGAGAAAAGATAATGCAGACTTAATTCAATGAAGAAAGCGCTTGTTTTGCATAAGAAGAAGTTTGCGATAAATTTACATTTCTGTTTTCAGTGATAATTAGCATTTCAAAGCCTTGTTTGACAAATTCTCAAAAGAAAAAGGTCCAATTCCCATCGGCGGAGGAATGTAATTTTTATCGACTTTTTTTGTCGACCCAATATTCGTTCATTTTTTAACAGAATGACGCGTACATGGATGTCATTTGAAAGGCAAATAAATAAACTTAACGATGGTGTAAAAATCAACCAATTTTGCCACATATATTCTGCGTAAATACACGCCAAATTTGGATTCGAATTTTTTTTATACATACTGCAGTGTAGTGCGATAAATCGTTATCTTGTCAGTTAATTTTTAACAACTCTTTGCACTAAGCTCTTCGTAAAGCACCACAAAATTAGGTCAAATCACATGCAATGCATACCTTTTCGATCAATGGCAATTCCTTCTAAGAATGAATCTAAAGCGTGGTTAGTGTAGGCCAACATAAGGATCGGACATGACTTCTTATCATCCGCTTCTTCCCACAGGTGATTATTAGCCAGAAGAGTGTGAGCAATTTTCAGTCCCAGATATGTCTTACCGGTACCCGGTGGTCCCTGAATAACGGCAAATTCTCGTTGTATTGCAAATTGGAACGCTTTATATTGGGACTCATTCAAACCAATAACATTCCCATCTGGCCACGTGGTCAGGTCGTATGGAGAAACATGGTCGACACGTGATATCTCGTCATTGTCGGGTACCTTCCCCGATTTAACTGATTCCAAGTTAATCGTCTTTGGAATACCTTCGTTCGATTTTACCTTAAAGTAAGCAGGCTACAAAAAATATTATTAGCTGACAATGACATTTGCATAAACGGTTAAATTACCTTTACCAAAACGTTTGCACATGGCGTGATAGGGACGTTGCAATAGCTAATCGAGCAATTACCACCAACTGACCAGATACCACCAGCCTCGTTTCCAGGCTCTTTGAAGTACTTCGCAGTTAGTGCTTTCTCCACGAAGTACTTCAAAGAGCCCGGGAACGAGGCTGAGGTAGCACAATGAAGTAGAAGCAACGTTTAAATAAATAACAGGGTTCCGGGTTTCTACTGATACGACTACTGAGACCATTACATACCTTGTCAATTTCGTGTCCACACAAGACAATATAGGATTTGAATGGCATCGTTTCTTCTTTAATTTGTTGAAGTCGTTCAAGAATATGACGATACGCGACAAAATATGCTGAACTGCTTTCGACCATGCGGTACTTCTCCCCCATATCATCTGGACATGTATTTCCTTCAAAACGTAACTGAATGTTACCTTCTTTGAGCATGTCAGGTTTGCGGTCGTGCACTGTAGCAAAATGAACTGTTTTGAAATCAGTCGTTATCAAACATACAAGTGAACCGAACAAAAGACGCTTTGATCGTACCCAGTTTATACGTTTGATACTCGAATGCTTGGAATCAAATGAAACGTTATAGACAATGCCTTTGGTAAAATTCCGGCGATTCGTGGCAAGCACTTGGTCGATAATCGTGACGTCATTATATACCATTACGTCATTTTGTTGTCTGACATTCTGAGATTTAGACAACTTAGCTAGTGCTGTTTGGCCATATTCTAGTTTTTTGGAGTTTCTCTTGAGATTCCGAATTCCGTTACGTAGCCCTGCTACAGAATCCTCCTTCAAAAGACGAAAGTGAATATCCAGGTACTGATCAACACTTGAGAAAGGCTTTTTAACAATGTTTTCCCTTAGGAAGGGTTTTCCTCGATTGAAAATATCTTCTTCTGTTGGAAATACACTTAATGTTCGAAAATTATCTGGTGGCTCAGCTTGCAACTGTCCTTTTTCTCGGATTCTCTCTTTTTCACGTTCACATTTTCCAACAATATCTACCAAAAGACTACCAATAACTGCGTCCATAGGTTCGTCCATGGTTTCTTCAAAAAATGTCACGGCACTTTGTAATTGATGGATGGGAATGCGGGAGTAAAGAGAAGGTAAACGTTCTAATGAGACATTGACAAACGTACAAAGGTGTTTAAGGATAGTAGCTACCTGTGGGTCTGATAAGCACTCTTTTTTAGTCTCCAGCTCAGAAATGAATTCGCAAAGAGTGGCCCAGAATCTCACCTTGTTTAAAATACCAAGAATCGTGTGCAAATGACTTGGTATTCTTGAGCGAGAAACTTTGTCGAACACAGATATAATTAATTTCATAAGATCATATCTTATCTCGTTTTCTTGCAACAATGCTTCGAAACGTTGAAGTTGCGCATGTTCACACAATCGTAAAGATGCATTTTCAGGAGAAACCTCATCATCAATTTTTTTAAGACATGTATAACTCATAGGTATAGGAGGTGTTGCTGTATTTGCACGATTTGGACATTTAAAATTTTGGCTCATGCTCTCCCCGATTTTTGACGTTTTCGGTACAGTATTACGGTTACGACCACGTTCCTGGCTTGTCAAAACATTTTGACCCATATGACGTTTTACTTTTTGGTCAAGGCACTGTTTTTGCGCAAATCCTCCAGATTTATTGTCATGTTGACCCGAAACGTTTCGTTGTTCGTGAGGTATACCAGTCGAGATGGAATTTTGAGATGGTATAGATATTCTATTATTATTATTGCATATTCGTTTGCTAAGATGATCTTTACCGTCGCGAGTTCTTTTTCTTTTCAGAATATTACACGATTCTCTGTTTTCTATAAAAATATATATAGCAAATGACTCAGTGGAAAGTTGTTTCACCCATCGATATTTTCAGTTATAAAACAACGTAAATCTACGCAAGGAAAACGCTATATTTTAATAAGGCCACTGAGTTTATGAATATGACATACTACCTGGCGAAGGGCGGTTAACAAATGAATCGTTTGTTGACGATGAAGTAGAGAACACGTGTCTGTCCAACGACTTTCTCTTCCTTCCTTTCTTCAAATTTTTCGACATAATTTGGACAGCTCAATTTGGTAATGGAAAAAACGAGACTACATCTACAAAAATATGCAATTTATATCTATATTATCATCAAAATCTAAGTTACAGCTTGTGAATTTCGTCATTTTACGCACATTTTTAAATATATGGGTAATTTTTTTGTTTACTGTTTATTCCCCATTGCGTTTTATCATTATTTTATCATATTAATGTTATAAAAATGTTATAATTTCATTTAAATCACATGAAATAAAGAAAAATAGGACTACTTACAAGACCACTTTTGTGGGACATTACTTCATTAAATTTGGGGTTTGCGATTTCATTGAATATTAAATAACTATGGGTGTGCGGGACTTGTCTTAAGGCTTGGGCTTGAGGATATGTCAAGTCAAACTCATAAACAAGTTATACAAGTTTTGGAGGTAATTATAAGCCATGTGTTCTCATAATAATTATAAATAAATTGGCTTGTAGGTAAACCATACACCACAGAAGTATGTAACTTACATGACCTACAAGCTAATTTATTTATATTGTGACATCACCATGCAAAATTACAAGAATATCCTTATTATTACTCACTTTTTACAGTCAATATTGACTACCTCATATGAGGATATATGAGGTAGTCTAGCCATGCAGATTATAACTTTATATGGGCATTTTAATTCCCCTTAGAGGCTGTTTACATGGAAGCTGGGCTAGCCCCCTTAGCAAGACAGCCTGGCTAGCGAGATCTCGCCATGAATACAATCCTTAAAAAAAGGATTGGGCTGGCCGGCGAGATCCTGCTTTAAAGAGGCGAGATCTTGCTTAGCAGGATGAAAATGTTTTCTTAAAACACACGTACCAAGCCGGTTACCCAGGTGGAACCAATTTTCATAATTTTTACTACTCACACAATTGGTCAAAATCAATCACATCGTTTCTTGTTGCCTGGCAACAGATCATGGGAATTCTAATTTATTCGAAATAACCATCAATATCATGGTTTATTCAAAAATGACAGCCTGCCAGGATGCTTGGACCTTCAATGCAGCAATCAATGAACTCAGATTGTATATTAAAAGTGTTAGAGACTTTATGTTCGTGTTTTGTTTACAAATAAACGCACTTGCCGACCATAAAATGAAATTTTATTATTATCATATTGAAATTTCTCATTCATTATATGGTCAGCGCGTGCGTTTATTTGTGAACAAAACATTATTACCAAGATTTATGTGAAGTCAATTTATCTAGGTTCATGTAAATTGAATATACGATTAGTGATCGTAATGTAATGTATCTCAAACCTATAACCACGGTACGTTTCTAGTTTCTACTTTCACTTTCATTTTCAACTAGTATTTATCGTACATACTTACATACTTACGGAATGTTGCGTTTTGTTTATACCAACTATTTAATGGTTTACCTACCGCACAATTTGAAAAAGCTAGCCCTTTACTGCCTTCGGCTTTGCATCACTTCCACGCCAGTTTGATGTGATTATGATGATGTGAAATATGATTAAACTTTGAAGCACTCAACGATTCAATATAATATTGAATACATCAATTCAATACAAAATACATTATACATCGTTGCCTTGGCGTTAAACATATACCACGAGATATATCCACGAAAATCAGACCATTTACAAAAGCCTATATTCAGTATATTGTGGTCAAAGAAATTAGTCAAAACTAGTTCGAAGAAGGATGATTCGAAGAAAACATAAAAAACCAAAATATGAAACCGCAGATGACGATGACAGATGAAACTGAAGCTAATGTACGCATGCGCAACGTGGTTGGCAACTAGTGTCATCACTGAGCTATATGTAAAATAGGTAGTGACACTAATGAATATTATTCACACATTCACACCTGCTCCAAGATGCAATAACAAGTTCACTTTGGCCATGGTTACTAGCCACAAAAACACCTGTCACCAAGAGGACAAGCAAACACGAAAATAATAATTCCTGGAGGCCGGCTCTTGACAAAAAAGTGAAGCAAAAAACATGGCGGATTTTTTCGTGCTGACGCCAGATATGGTCCAACCATTGAACTATATAGTTCAATGGGTCCCACTGGGCAATGGTAATGACCCACTGAGTAATGACCACTGACAACCGCGATACAGTGCTTCAGGCGCACTCCTTCGCCCTCCGGCTGCCTTCGAAAAATATTTTTTGTTTTTTTTTTCAAACGAATCCGACTATTTTCTACTATTTTTTTGACCTTTAAAAACAATGGACTCTTTTTGCAGTGTGTTGATGCAATTAGTCTCCAGAAGGGATGAATATCGACTCATACTTGTAAGCCGATTTATATTTACTTCTGAAGTTCATCGATGGCATTTTTGACAGCTCTCATAGAAAATGAATTGAGATTCACGTTTATAGTTTTATCCGCATAAATTGTTTCTCATATAAAATTTATAAGTAGAGTTGTTTTTGCAATCCTTTGGATTTCTTGTCCTAAATTATATATTTTATAATTATTATATAGCTCAGCGGAATGGAAACTGGGACGGGGAAACCGGCGAACAGGGAAACGCCTATCGAATAACCGGTCCCTGACCATTATCTCTCCAAATTATTCATATGAACGCAATTTACAAAAGTTTAACTTGGCTTCTTAAAGAAAGACGTTCTCAACTATGCGACAGGTGGTTTTCGTCCATTGTGGGTTCGGAGTTTCACAGGTTACAGTTACACATGGTTACACACCCTTACGTTCCCCTGTTCCCTATTTTAAAGATAGCCTTTTCACTTTCACCGTTCACTGAACGTCGTTCAATTTAAGCAGAGGTTTAGGCTCATTGCCTGCACACTGGCAACTGCAACTGAGATGTATTTTTACACGCAACATTTCCGTTTGTCCACCCTTCGGAAACGTAAATGGCTAGGAACAGAGTAAGTAGATTTTATGAATAAATAAGCCAAATATTATTAAAATAACATTTGTTTTCTTTCTTTAAAACAAAGGAATTAAAGGGCCGCCAAAGCAATGTTTGGCTTATTTATTCAGTAACTTACCAACCCTGGCCAGGAAACAGCTAGGCTATATCAGCTATGTTGTTCATTTGTGCACCATTGAGAAGCGATGTCCAAAACGACGTTTTCTGGTTTTCCTAAGTAACAGAATCAGGGAACAGATTAGGGACGTTCTTTAATTTCAAAGGTAGCCCTGTTAAATAAGGACAAATAAATCTACATGCACAACTATATATAAAAAACTACTAAACTTTAAACTGTCTTGTTGAATATACGCCACTAAAATCTAAATAACGGAATGCAATACAGTTCCTATTTCCTTCTAGTATAGATACAAAATTCGATGGATTAACCACGATTTTCCAGGACCGTTCACAAAAAATGCCAGGCCGATAATTAATTGGTTTGATACAAGGATACGATCTGGCATGCAATTATATGACTTTAAAAAATCCATGTTCTTCCACACAGGAGATAAAAGTAATAAGCATTCTCGTATCTTGGTCAAAGATCAGTTTGGAGGAGGATCCTCTTTTTGACATATCTTCGGTAAAATTTCATGATTCTTAGTGAGTTCAATCAAGGCTTCCTGTAACTCTTTTAAATCCACATGATAACGCTGAATCTTCAGATCAATCTCTAATTTCTTATCACGGATCACTTTAATATCTGTTTCAAATTCTTTGTCTTTGTTTTGCTGCTCCTTAATTTTCTCCTCCAGTCTTTTCAATTCTTCTTCCTCATCTACCAGGCCTGGGATATCAGAAATCATCGAGTCTATTGCAATGATATCATAACCAACGTTCTTTATTCTTTCCATCACAGATATAGCCATATTTTTCGACTCGTTTGCCACTTTTGTAGAATTCTTCACAATTCTGGTATTCTTGTCAGCCTGCTCCTCGTAGTTCTTTAATTTCTTTTCAGCACTCTTTACATCATCATATACTTTGGCGTCCGGAACGACCAAACCGTTAGCGCGAGTTTTCAGTTCTTCTGCATCCTGTTAAAAATGAGATCATCGATCATATTAAAAGAAATGCATCCTGTTAAAAAATGAAAATCATCGAACATATTTTATCACGCTAACATCAAATTCACAAGCCTGAACAACTTAGGATTATTCTGTGGGCTTCCGGCTTGGGGACAACAAGTTTCCTCGTGTGTTATTATCTAAACATTTCAAACCACACGCACCTCATCCGTGTCATCTGATGTCTGTGTACCGCGATCAGCAACATCATTCGCCTCCTTCACATCATTTTTTGCATCGCCAATCTCCTTAGTAGCCTGATCTGTGTTATCGTTTGCTGAGTCGATAAGACGCCGTATTTCAGGCAAATCATCTCTTGCCTTTTCAGCTCTGCCTCTGCTTTCATTCACTCTCTTATTGAAGTTCTGCGTAAAAAAAACACATTGGAATCCTGTCGTTATTTTTGTGGCAGTTTGTGTTATTCACCACCTCCCACTTTCTATATAAAACCATTGTCTAATGGGGATAAGATTTGATTACAGAAGGCGCGCTAGAGCATAGATGCTTTTTAAGTCGCCTTAATCCGCGCTGACTGAACTTACTGTTTAAAAAATCCCTCTCCGCCAAATTTACCTGACAAATTTTACCTTTTTTCTCCGCTTGGAATTGTTACTGCTACTTATGCATGCCCACAGCGACAACAATCCTTAGCTCCTAATCGCGCTCAGCCAGTAATATAGAGATCAGTTACAGAGACAAGCCAGCGCACAGGGTTGAAAGGTGTTAGACTGATTCGATAAAGTGTGCCTGAGGACGAGGCTGTTACTGCATCTAAATTCGAACGAAAGCTGCATATCTCATCACGTACCTCAAGTAACTCAAGATCTTCTCTCGCTTCAGCCAAGGTTTTGGTACCATTGAGAATGGCAAAATGCGCAGTTTCGTTCGCTTTCTTCGCTTGTTTTAACAAATCATCTGTTGTATTCTCTGCTTCGTAAAGTTCTGTTATTCTTCTTTGCACCTCGCTCTTATCTAAATCTTTTCGACCACTTTGTGCCTTATCCTTCAAACGTCTGGCCTCTTCTTGCACATCCTTTGCCTCTTTGATCGTTTCTACTGCCTTGGCTGAAAAAGCACGTCACAATATAGTCAATTGTGTGTAAACATCCTTTAGAGCTGTCTAAATGATTCCTTGGGAAATACAGTGTCCAGTATTCAGAACCTTCTACAGGTATTGTCCGGAGATTAACTTCTAACGGGGGACACAACCATTGAGAGTTAAATTATTACGTTTGCTGTACACTTTTATACTTCGTTACTAGATAGAAGACCTCTATCCTACCTTTTGTTTCATTAGCACCCACTTTATCCAGGGGGGTTTCTGCCTCGGCAAGCAGTCTCTCGGATTCACTAACCGTATTATCGGCCAGTTTGTACGCTGCCGTAGCATTCGCCATGGCAACATCAGCAAGTGACTTGATACCACCGATTGTGTTGTCGATGACTGTAATTTCTTGCTTCGTTTCTTCTTGTTGTTTTATAGCCTTGTCCGTTCTATTGTTGGCTGTTTTCGAGGTCTCCAAAGCAGAGTCCGCAATACGCTTGAGGTCCTGGATCTCATTCCACTGAGCGTTGGAAAGATTTTGAACCTAGGACGAAATTAGTTCAACGAGAACATATAGTTCATAATCATGATAAATTTAATATATGTAGCTTTATACACAGGCAGCCCCCCCCCCAAAAAAAAGCGTGCGTCGTCAATGTTTCATCAGCACGCTTATTTTTGGGCTACTATGCTTTATAGAGCATTTTTACGACTGTTGAAAAAATCACTATTCAATGGATAACTTTATCCAGCTTTGGAACAACCGGCCCCAGAAGAATAAATGGATGCAAACCTAAGTCGAGAACTTGACTTAAAAGCAGCCGCTAGTGTTAGAAATCTAGTTTGTTCGACAAACGGCCCTGATTTTGTTTATAGCATATGGAGTTTATATTTTTTATCACTGTTATGAAATGGTAGACATCACGACAAAATCTCTCCGTTCGCGTTTTACGCTTTCTAAATTTGATGAGGTTTTACACAGTTTGGAATTATCGCGTTGATCGCCCATTAGTTAGTGTACGGTTAAATCACAGGATTTGCGGTTTCCTAGTCCTGGTGTTAGAGATAAATAATAGAGATAAACCTTGAATACCTATGATGACCCGTGGTTTGCTGAATGCAAATAATGAAATTTCAAAGAATTTACCTTTCTTACAGTTTCGCTGATACGAATGGTCGTTTTAGTCCAGTTACTCAAAACTTTATGGATTTCATTGATAATCTTTGCTGTCCTATTGGCTGGACCACGAATCTTTTTTACTAGATCCCAGGACCTTTCAATGGAGTTTTCAGACAAATCGATTTCACCCGACGCGTCTCTCGAGTTTTCATCGGCTTCTTCTGTTTTTCCTTCGGCCTCTTTCAATTTTCCTTCAATGATGGTTAACGTCTGATTAACTGCGTCTAATCGTTTCATTAGTTCTTTGTCGTGCACTGAGGTATCTTGCGCCCTCGACAGTAAGATAAGGAGTTGTGTTTTAGCGCTATTTAAGCGTTTTAAGAATTCTTCGTCGGGATTTGTGCTCGCATCACCTGTGGGACCATCACTGCCTTTCGTCTCGTTCAAGGCTTTTAGGATTGCACGGAGTTTGTTCACCTTGATTTGTAATTCGTCGTAGCATGGAGGACATCCTGAAGAGAAATTTAGATTCTGAAAATCTGGAACCGTCAAAAGGACTAAAGCCATCTTGTTAAATGGGGAAGAGAGCCAATGAGAGTTCAACCTCTCTCTCCAGTTTGATCGACTCTTGCAGACTTTTATTAGTATCATCATCTCGAGTAAGGGGGTAACTAGAACGATAATTGGGGGGGGGGGAATATTCATATATTCAGTTCTGCCCCACGGATTTCTATTGTAAGCTATTGCATTTACAAAAGAAATCCGCCGGGCAGAACTGGATATATGAATATTCAGCCCCCCAATTATCGTTCTAGTAACGCCACTGACTCGAGTTATTGTTTGAACAAAGCTTTATAACTAAAACCCGGGGATGATTCACATACAGGTATCTATATATGCGTGAGATTGCAAACAGCGTCAACTTACGTGTACATCCGGCGGAAAGATTGAAGCGATTTTCCCCACATTGATCACATTTCACCCCAAGTACCCCGGGACGACAGACACAACGGCCATTCTCGTCACATGACACACCAAGCGAGCCATCGGGATGACAGTTGCAAGCTGGAATATATGTAAAGAACCGTTTACGATTTTATGCGCGTTTTCTTTTTTTGATAGATGTAAACGAACGAATTAGTTACGGATGTTCAAATAAGAGCTTTTCTTAGAGCCGCTGAGCTTAAATAAATCAGAGCATTTGTAACTAATTACTCTCTCCCATCTATCAAAAGAGGAAAACAGCAAAAATCTAAAATTTAAGTTTATTCGAGTGTTTAACCAGCCTGTGAGATTTAGGTCAAGAAGAGCCTCAGCGACGATTGAGTTTTGCTTTGAATGATCTTGTTTTATAATATATTTTTACCTTTGCATCCTTCGGGCGAGAAGCGATAATGATCTGGTAAACATCGGTCACATTGTCTTCCTCCTACTCCTGGTTTACAATTACACTGCCCTGAATGTAATTCACAGCTATCATTATAAGCTCCGGTTGAATGACAACCGCATGCCTCACAACCATTGCCTGAATTAATGTTCCAATAATTCTCCCGGCATTGATCGCATTTTAAACCAATCACGTTCTCTCGGCAAACACACTGGCCATTTTCGTCGCATGGAAGAGGTGTGTTGCTTGTTGTCTGCGGTGGAACGTATGTCCCGTTTTCATGACAGTCACAAGCTGTAGAGAAAACGGTTGATCACAAATCAAAACCAGAAAACAATGATAAATTTCAAAAAGGAACAGAAACACATGACAAGAAAGTAGTTTTCACTTTTCACTCACGTTTGCATCCGGGCTTTGGGTATGACGTGGCATCGCCATAGTAGCCGACCTTACAAAGTTCGCATTGATTCTTAGGACCATTTCTGGTGTTATAAATACATTTAAGACAATCTCCTGTTTCCGAATCACAGTTCTGTACAGCATTCGTATCAATGTTTCCATTGCAGTTGCACTTCGTGCATTTGGTCTTCGGTCCTCGGCTGCCAGTGGGATCACCATAAAATCCATCGATACAAGAGTCACACAGGTCACCTTGGGGTAAAATATATACATTCAGAAGTACATGTTTCATCTACTTATATAAATGTCTTGCACTTATCGACTTATTTAATAAAAAACGAGAGATTAAGCTACGAGAGTCCAAGTGCTGGTAATGGCTCACCTGACCTCTTATGAATGTGAAAAGGTACAAGCACACATTTGGAATTTATCCAAAATTTGTTAACATTCTTTTGGATAGAAATCCGAGTAACCGATGAAAAACCAAGTTTTTTAAAACAGTGTTGATATAAGACTATGAATAGGCTCAACCTAGGCCCTTTCACATCACCCCTTTTTCATACCTTGATGCCCTTCTGGACAATCCGTGCACTTGACTTTAGAACCAATCAAAATGCACTGCTTTCCAAACACACACGGACATGGTTTGCAGTCGTCTTTTGTCCCAGCAGTTGGGTTGCCATAATAACCATCCTCGCAACGCGAGCAGTCAACACCGACTGTGTTATCTTGGCAGAGACACTTGCCTGTGTCAGGATCACAGATCTCTGCGTGGTTATTACATTCACATCGGACACACCTGATGATAGATAAACAAATGAAACAAGATAACTTGCGGGCAAGCTTTTTCGAGCAATTTGTCAAAGAAAATTTCAATCCAATGTAATTATTTATCTATTTATTGTTTCACTTGAAGTTAAAAGCTTTCGTATTCGTATTTGTATGCGAAATCGCTATTTCAGTCAAGTCCACAATGGTTTGAGAAACAATGTTTTATAAAATCGCTCTACCAAATTTTATTCGTTTTGAGCCAAGATGTTCTGAAGTTGACAAATCTGTCAGTTCGCCCTTCTTTGAAACGGTTTGAAATTGATACTGGAGTTGAATGATACATTCAAATTAAAAAGAGAGAATAGATCTTTCTCATAAATGACGTCAAACGTGAAAAGCTTCGCAAAACTAACGCGCTAATCAAACTCATGTATCATCAAGCCTTTCTCGTTTGACGTCATTATGAGAAAGGCGGTCTAGCCAGTCCGTAAAAATGCAATCACAATGGATCAAAATGTAATCACAATGGATCTCTAGAGATAAGTTGCAGTCTTACCTATCATATGAAGAACCGTTAACAGTTTCGTGTTTATGACCTTCGCGACAAGCACCACAGGACAACCCCACATAAGGTGGGGGGCATGTGCATTCCTCCACCCAGTTCACAAAGTCAACAGAATTTTCATCTTTCGTCGCATACTCCAACGAGATATCATCAATGATTCCGGTGCCTTGGTCTGAGTAAGTCATCCGGATCTTAATTTCGTCCAAATGGTTGAGCAAACGTTGGAAATCGAAGGCTGAAAGCTGAGGTTTCCAGTCAAATGATCGATCTTCGTGTAAACGGAACTGATACAATTGGAATTGACGGGTTGGTACAGGATTGCCTGTCGGGAAATGAGTCAAAAGTAAATTGTGTATTCTTGCATGCTACGGTAAATTAGGAAGGCTCGTAAGTAGTAATCAGTCAATTAAACGCACTCGCCATTCAGTTTTATTAAGCTTGTTAAAACGGCAAGTTTGAACTGTCGATCTGGTTAACCTTATAGGTTTAGGAAATAATTATACCCACGCGTGGGTACCAAATGTCTCGAATAAGCTCCTTTTCAAACACGCCGCCTCTAATCTTTATCTTTTTCGGTCAAAAAATTGATTGAAAATTATTTTAAAACTATGTTCCTCCGCCTTATGCACTAAATCACACCAAACGTCTTGCTAAGTTTATTATATTGCCCTTGTTACTACCTTAAAATTAATACGCCGTTGGACCTGGGGCTTTAAGAGATATGTGGGCCTAAAAATCTTTATTTATCCTATCGCTACGCTGTTGCAAACTTATGGTTTTCCAAAGAAAAGGGCCTATCCTTTTACACCAGGGGCCGGTTGGAATGACGTACTTAAACATAACTAACAATGAATACTCTTGTTTTATTGTTTTCATTTAACAAAGAGTGCTGGTAATTACGTCATTCCAACTATCACTCATGCATGTAATCATTCTTGCGTGTAAAAAGTTGCGAGAGAGCGGAGTAAACGGGGGAAAAAATCCAATTTTGAAACGTTTCGCGGCGGACCTAATGTTTATCAAATTTTTTGAAATTGCGATACATTGCACAAAAGATTCCAAACTTTCACCTCTTCAACTGAACTTGGATTTTCAACGTCTCATTTTCTTTGCACAAGCGGTTAAAAATGAGGCTTTTACAAACCGTTCTCCCGCTTTTCGAGGTTAATTTTTCTGCTAGTTTTTACTGTTAGATAAGCCAGAAGATGCTAAAATACTTAGACGTAAATATATTTTTGAGATATCTTGATAAAATGATAGTTTTCTGAACATTTTAAAATCTTCTAGTTTTTTCTGATACACCCTGTATATAGAGGTGTCTAACTAATCTAGATTAATAATTTTTCGTTCCAAAGCTTTTGCTTTTCATACATTTTTAGAACGGTTGAAAAAAGCACTATCCAGCTTCGTACCACCGGCCCCATGCAGGGGCTGAAGCTGTGCCCTATCCTCCCCAGGGTAATCCTCCCCTGGGTGAGTAACTATTCGTGATTCTCTTATTCTTACCTTGTCCAGTTATAGAAGTAGATATTTTGAGTCCATCTTTGCTCCTGGATACCAACATGATGTCATCTTGAGTGAACTGCATGTTCGCTGTATCGGCAACTTTGAAACGGAATGAGAGTATCCTGGAGTAACTACTTCGTTTCATATTAAGATACGAGGCTGGAGCTGTGAGGTACAGCGAGTCTTGATTAATCGATGTTACGCTGAGGCTCTCGCTGCCCGCATTCCACGTGGCAAGCTCACGAGTCACATCTTCACCTAAAAAGAAAGAATTCCCTGTTGTTAATTAGAGGCAAGAGAGATTGACAGATGCTAGCAAAGCTGCTTATGGTTCTGTACCTTTACTATTCAAAGCCCGCCATTCTTCTCTTCCAAAGCGGAACACTGACGTGAGGTTGATACTGGAATATCCACCAGCAGACTTACAGTCTGAAGAGTGGCCGTAGCAAAAACATTGTCGGCAACCATACGGGTTATCAGCCTCCAGAGCGAAATGACCCTCCAAACATTGGTCACAGTTCTTACCAATCACATTTTTCTTACAAGTACATTGTCCGTTCTCATCACATTGAAAGTTGTCTGGTCTGGTGCCTAGGACTGAACATTCGCATGGACTACAAGGAGGAAATGCGTTTTATTTCAATCAGAATTTCTTCCAATCGATGTGCAAATATGTATCGTGTTCTTGCAGTCAGGAATGTTTCTAGTCAGACCTAATACTTCAGCAAGAAGTTTTTGAATCAGAAATACATGACTTTGCGGTGGGATTCTCAACAGGAATCATGACACGGGTTGTGACAATTGATATGTGCGAATTATAATTTTAGGATCTCTGATCGAGGCTATAGCCAGAAATTTTTGAGATAAAGAGTACCCAGATGATCCTTAAGGCCCTAAAATAGCTCTGTTTTATGTTTCAATCTTGTTTGTATGGACCTAAATAGCCTGGCGACTTAACAGAGTGCAACACACTATTCCGTTCAAGTATTGAGATGAACAAACTACATTAGATTATACACTAACCTGCATCCGTCGGCAGAGAAACCATAATAGTTGGGTCTACAACGGTCGCACTTGTCCCCAGTCACTCCGGGCTTGCAATAACACCTTCCGTCTTTGTAACATTGAAGACTCTGGGAACCAACAGGATTACAATTGCATGCCTTGCATTCTTCTTCTTCAGTTTCACGATGGTAATTTTCTTTGCATCTCTCACAATGAGGGCCACCAGTGTTGTTGCGGCAGTCTAAACATCTTCCACCGCGGCCTGTTCGTTGGTATAGCTGGTCGTCAAATTCACACGTTTCCGCCAAACCATTGCATTCGCATGCTAAAAGAGATGAACAACAACATACAGGTTAATCCGGAGAGTAACTTGGAGCGTAAAAAAACACCAAAATTTAAAAGCGGTGGACCCAGGCATTATTCTGAGGAAAATTTGTCACGGCAAGGGCAAGAAATGGTTAAATTTTTGTAGGAATTCTCTGACTGCCCTGTTAATCAGTACATGTTCTGATTCTGTAACTTAAAACTTACGTAGTTGACTAATTCTATACGGCTAAATCCGAATAAATATACATGTACTCCCTGCTTACAACAATGTGCATATATATATGAGTATATATAAAAGTGATAAATATCGCGCATATTATCACTGCACAAATCTTATTCATCATTGTCCGGATTGGTTATCATTGCCTCTTAGAATAATCCCCAGCCCCCAAGTGACTACACCACGGGTGTTCGTTGTAGCTGACGCCATTCCCTGATTTGAAAGCATTATTTAATATAAGCACCAAAATTAACATTAACCCTATTAAACCCTGACATCCACGAAGAACCTTTGTGGGTATAATGGTATATAAGTTTGTTAACTTTGTAAGGACGTGATCATTATAGAATCGTCAGCATGAGCTATCGCATGCACGTTGTATAGAAACACACTCAAGGCACGTTTTAACAACCAACGTACAGCTTCGGCTTCAAACCTAGATTATAAAAGTATAAAAAAGTATACCTAATCACAGCTGTATTTGCTGAGTACCGACTCGCCCACTCGTCCTTCGCGTGTGGTTTTTGTGAAAAGGTTATATATCAATGTTTTTTTTTAACAAATATGGTCATGGTTTGTTAACAACTTTGTGCTAGACAATACATACTAACTATACCCAAATCACATCTATTGAATTCTCAAGTACCTGCAAAAACCATTTCTAACGGTAGCTAAAACATTCGCAGATAGATGAAAAACAACTAAATTGGCACTTCAGCATAGCTACCTCGCTAGACTTAAAATGATGCATTTTACAAGTGTTGAGAGATATATAAGTAATAGTCAAGATGGTCTGTCAGATAAAAAGTTCTGTCGCTCTTACTTAGTTCTGTAAAACCACTGGGCATTTGAAAAACGTTTGGAAGCTTGAGATAAGCCACGTACATTGAGCCACGTACGGCAAATGATAACTATAGAGCAAGACTATAAGTACTGGTTATTTGGAAATAGGATTTTGTACATAAGCTCGTTTTCGTGTGTTCTTGCATGGATAACGACAGGACATTCTTAATTTCCACAACTAAAACCTCCTGGAGAAATAAAGTCGGCTGCGTTGAAACCTTGTTTACGTTTTCTCAAAAATGAAGAATTCACATTTATGAATGGATAGTATTGAAACAGGTGAAATATAGCCATATATGTCCATCTATGGATCAAAAGGAAATAAATAAACAGAGACGTGTTAATTGAACAGAAACTACGGTGACAAAACGGGAAAACAAGTATTCTAATGTTATCGTGTATAGGATTACATGCATATCAACACGTTCTCTTGATACGGTGCCAAAAAACCATGCCCTGCGACACCTTATAATAGAACCAAGGTCATGTTATTAATCTGAGAAATCACGTTCTCTCGTCGACGTCGTGTCTGGATGAATTTTGACGATATGAAAAATATTTGCCAGTTTCAGATTTTTGAATTTTTATGGGACACTGCAAAGTAACTGTATCACAATGTTAAATTCATATCACATTCAAGACAATGTTCATAATCTCAAAAACAATGTAAAGGCCTATGAATTTGACTTATTTGTCAATTTGGCAAAAGTTAACTACGCTAAATTACATCATGCTGGAAGGCGAAACTGTTCCTGTTTCGTAGTGCTTTTTGGTGAGCCTTGTGCCTAACCGGTCCGTGATTCACGCGCTGTTTGACAGATAAGTAATTTTAAGGGTCCTAAGGGATAAAAAACTCGGGTATGAATATTTGAATAGATGGAGTCTGAGAACAATTTGATTGTTTCGAGAACCCACGTTGAAATATAGCTTTTCACGGGTCGAAATTTGATAATGTGTAAATGACGTATTAGTACTATATTTGGTGATGATTCTTGGCTGAATTCCTACAGTTTTATGCATCTACATTGCCAAAATTCTTTGCCAGTATAAACCAATGTACATTACGTAAACATATCTGAACTACCCTTTGACCCTCTTAACAACGTAAATAACACAAGTTCATATATAGGCCTTATATGTCATATCGAGGCTCTGGGGTAATTTCGAAGATATCAATACTTCACATTAGGCTAAGTATTAAAACTGTCCTGTGACGGAGGTTGTATCATGTCACTCCCTCTTCCCGGTTTGACCACCAACGCTATAGGCTATAGTGACAGTTGTTCCCTTCTTTTCCCGAATGTATAAAAATAGGTGTGAAACCCTCCAAATATTCTGACCTACCAATTGGGCAGGTCAATCAATGATGCAGGGATCAAGGTGGGGCAGGGGAAGTATAGATGTATTTTAACTTTTTAGTAATCCCAGTTCGATACAGCTTTTTATTTAATGATATTGAAATCTTATCTTCTGATGATTTATGGTGGTAGCTATTACGTTAAGAATTGTTCTCTTTAAAAGTGCACAACCATGAAACAGTACCATGCATATACAAAATTTTATCTCACTGATCTCAGTAGCCATACTATGGTTTATGGATATGAGTAATTACCATTCATCTGGGTAGCTCTAGTCTACAAGTGGAATGGAATTTTGATCTTTTCTAGACCCCCAGAAGCATCACGGAATCCAGTAAATATCAATTATTACAAGTTAAAATAGCCTAATAGATAAACATCTAACATCGGGCATTTATCAGCAGAATTAGAATACATGTAAAAAATCTTCTTGAAAGCTTTTAGACAAGGTGTACCGTATTAAGGTTTTAATAGTCTGCGATAGGAAACCGATCCTTTCCGCAGGGCCTACAGATCTTCATGGTATCAGAAAACTTGGAAAAGGACTTCCACACCATGAAAATATTTCCCACATATTGAGAAAAATATTTCTAAACATTTCTGTGATACTCGACGGTCAAAAACCACACACGCACCTCTCCTATTTTAAAAACGTGCGACAGCTTATAACATAGATGTTCCTTTTAAAGATTTGGTCAAATTGCCAAAAAATGTAGCTTTGAGTCTGCTTGTATCTCATATTATTTCTATTGTCAACTATCCAGAATCCTAAATTTTAACAAATTTTATAACATTGTTAACAATACTCGCCAGAGGGTTCTCCTTGTGACGTTTTTTTAAGGATCGGAATTGAATATTTTTTCATATTGGTTGTGTTGCTTTAACTCAGTTGATGAACAGTCAAATTAACGCAAAAGCATTTGTATTTTGTGTCCAGCTGAGAATTAGAAAAAAAGAAACCTGTTTGTTTTGTTCTTTAATTTCAGAAATTACCGCCAAATATTACTAAACCACAATCCTTCTTAAATCCCACGCTTCTCGTAAACCTATCCACGATCCGCGGTTGTTTATCAGATATTTATCGATGAAAATCAACGAAAACGTATATACCACTCTTAAACCTAACCAGAATCAGCAATGAAAAATGCAAGAGATTGTTATCTTTGGGAGAAATCGAACAAATCTCGTCATTCTTCTATAATGATAAACAACTATCCTCGATTTCACACGCGAGGGGAGTGGAAAGAGTGTTAACTAAATAATTTCATACCTTCACAAGCGTGTGCATTTGTACTGGTAGCCATTCCCCAGGGTTTGTTATTATGAGTTGGTAAACATCTCTCGCAGTCCACACCAGCCGTATTGTGTTGGCATTCGCAAGCATAATTCCCAGTCGTATTGCTTTTCTTGCACTCCGAAGCGTGTCCATTGCACAGACATTTGCCGACAACACTAAGATCAATGATCGCATAGTAATAGCTCCTCAGGACATTAGGGTCACCAAAAATATCATCTCCAAAAGTATTTAAACGATCAAGATCGAACTTAAGGGAATACGCGCGAATCCAGTCTTGAAGTTGAGGTAACCTTTCTATCTCGTTTCGGCCCGGTCGATTTGCTAGTGTTCTAAAGAGAACCTCACCACCAAAAATAGGCACCAGGTTACTATACTTCGCAGTGCACAACGCAGTCTGTAAGTCATCTCGGCCTTCGATTATATAATTGGGATCAACACTATAAGTCGACAAACAAGACCGTGAGTAATATTGATAAGGAATCCATTGAGCGTCTCCATCAGACGTGCTTTGCTTGAAAATAGCCATTGATTCTGGCCGAGTCGAGCGAAATCGTAAACGTATACTGACAATCTCGAATGTTTTCCCCAAGTCGAGCGTTAGTACAACTCTAGACAATCTGGTTCGCCTGTCATAAAGATCATTTCGGATGAATGTGAAAAGAGTATCAGACTGCCACCAAGAGTAGTTTTTGTCGTTTTTAATATCGGTTATAAAGAATTCCCTATGTGACAAATCCTCATTGTTGTTGTCGCAGATCTGGCATTCTTTCGTTTGACCGGTTGATAACGTCTGTACACAGTATTTGCTTGGAGGTGTACCGCATGTGTTAGTTGAAACCATCCGACGGTTAAAAGCAGCGTTTACAAAATCAGGAACACATCGAATCGGCCTTGAATTGAAATCGTAGCATTTCATTTTATCGCGGTTTGCGTCTTTTGCTGCCACGCCGAATAGCAGAAACGCAACGGCAAAAATTACCCTACAATGCGTCATCTTTGAACGCGCAAATTGTGAGTCCAGAAATGCGCAAACCTTCGTCTGACAACTTCGAGCTTTTCGACTTGTGATGTCGGACAGGTCGAGCGAAATTGGATCTTTTGGCATTTATCATAAAACACAACATTCTTGCACCCGAGAGGTGTTGCGATGACAGAAAGGCTTAATTCATCAAAGGAAATGTGTGTAATTAACGGCATCTCATAAAAACCGAACTATATCTAAACTGGACTCGAACACTGAAAGACCGTTTTATTCAACCACCAGGACACATATCTTGCAATCAAAACACGGAGAAATATTGCATAGTCGCTATTAACCGAATTCACATTGGTATGTACTTAAGGCTCTGTTACACGGTGCAATTTTTCTTGCAACTTGCAATGCAATTCTTCTTTTGAGAGATGTAAATTTGGCAACTACCGAACTATTGTCTTTATTACAATCCATGGCTTTTCTTACATTTACATTTTGAGCCCTTTTACAATTTTACATCTCTTAAAAGTAGAATTGCATTGCAAGTTGCAAGAAAAATTGCATCGTGTAACATGGCTTTTAGTCGAATACAGTTAGTTTCATTGAAATTTTGAATAAACCATGCATATTTTCTCTGAGCATGCATGCACAGAAGGGTCAAAATTCAAAAGCGACAACAGTATGCAGGGACCGATTCAAGTTTTTGGCCTTGTACTTTGCAGCTCATTTTTGGTTTTCAAGATTTGTTTTTGAGGAAAATACCCGTAGTATATCATGTATGATAATACCCGTAGTATGATAATACCCGTATAGTATACCATGATATTACCCGTAATTATATCATTGTAATTTTTTTTAAAAAAATAGCAAGAGGTGTTATTATTGAAGAACATTTTTGAAATATTTCAATTTAAGCAAGAAACGTCAAAAATACAAACCAAACAAACCCAACCAGTCCCGAAATTATAGTGCTGTTAGACAGTCCAGCCTTTATTTTGGAGCTTATAGATCCTGTTATCTGATTGGCTCACAGGCCATAATATGGCGTGGCGGAATTTCCCTCAGGGGTTTTCAAATATCCCGACCTTTTTTGGCCGATAATATTTCTCACAGACAACACACCCTCAAATTTGTAAATCATTAAGGGATGCATCAACCTATTCAAAAAATTGCCTATCCTAATTGGTTAAATGGGCAAATAGTATGCTTTAATATGAATTGTTGGGCAAATATACAAACGTTCGTGTGTTTTTCGCACTAAATAAACAGATAAGCACTGCAAAGGCCGCCGGTCAGGGCTAGGACGGAAACACAGCATGCTAGGTGGCATCGCTAAACAGGAAACATTACATTTCCCACGGGGCAAAATTTTTCGACATCAATTTCAATTACATATTTTGATAGCAGTCAAGAACATTGTTGACATTGTTTACGAAGCAGTTGCAAACGTTTTTTCTCTTTTTTGAGCCATCGTGTAAAAGTAATGCTTCTCGTTACATTACGGTGTACTGCAGAGTAGATGGTCTTAGAATTAGAACTAAAATGTGACGGAAAAAATAATTTGAAAAATAAAAATTAAAGCCCAAGGCTTGGCTTTTTTGTCATTTTTAAGTGTCGTTCGACGTTGTGGATTAAATATATTGATCATCACCTAAAATAGGCAGTGAATACAAGTTTACGTTGTTGCAGGACTTGCGTCGAGGAAAATCATTAAGAAGTTCTCTTGAAGTTATTGAATCTTGAAGATATTGATGACTCTATATTTGACGGAACCACAAACTAAAACAAATCACGCGTAAAACATCCTCATCCCCCTAGTTTAGACCTCCAACAACTTGACTTGCGTTGGGTGGATTGAACAGTACACGATAAAAGGTGGATCGCAAAAACAACACTGACGCTAAGAAGTTAAGCAGTTGAAACGGATGCAGATATATATCCCTAAATTTCATTTGCATTTCAAGATAACCTACTCCCATTTACGATGCAGGTGCGGTGCCCTGAAGGCGGGTTTTCACTAAGGGGAATTCTTCGATGGAGCGAAATTTCATGCTTTGAAAGATCACAATTGATTTGAAAATCAAGCGAAAAATATCATTCGAACCGGTTCTTTAACAAACCCTAGTCCCTACTCCCTAGACGACTAAAGGTTGATTTTCCCGAACTATTCTGATTTGCTGTTGAGGTAATCGCATGGTTTTGCTCCTCGTAACCTCATTTAATGGAGGGCGGAGGGCGAAACGGGTGAGCTCGACCTTCAGAGTATGCCGTGACAGTTTATCTGTTGGTGGGCTAAAGGCGCAAGTTTAACAATCATGCAGCTGTTAGCTGGATGATAACGTTTTGTATACTAATGCAAATTATTGCGACTCGAACTGGTTCTATTGTGAAGTATACATATTATATTATAGCTATACATATGACTATTCAAAAAGCCACGAGTCAACTCCCACGATGGTTAGATCATAACTGCATCCCTGTGTATTTTAATTGTTTACTTTATCATGTTGTATGGCCTTTCATTTCATTGTTATTTCTACCGGCATGATGCTGTTAAAATGTTATCAAAACCTCTTCTAAGTCGCCTTTGTAATATAAATCATCAGGTATAGGACACAGAGAATGGAAAGAGGCAAGGAATTGTTTTGATATAACGAGGTGAAAGAAAACTAGCCTGAAGGGAAAAAGGGAACCGTATTCTGGTCTTCGATATTTAAGCCCAAAATATTACTAATATTATTTGTATTATCACATGCGAGTCACGAGTGGTCAAACTGATCCACGATCCTCGTTTTATGTAAAATTTGAGCAGACGCAATGGGTGTTGTCTGCTGTTTCCGCCAGGTCAAACCTGATTTACCCAAATTATTTTCCTAATAGAAAGTTAGCGTGATACTTTTTGTTGCGGCAGTGATCTTTTAAATAAACGACCGATTGTATTAAACCTACAGTAAACGCGTTAAAGTTTTCTCTCTTTGAATTTTTCGCGCCATTTCCGGAGAACAATGACCGATTGATTTAAATACAGAAAATAAAGATAAATTTAGATCCGCACTATTTCACATCGGTGAGGATGCCTTGTTCACTACAATTACGACAAAATGAAAACTAGGCTTTTACAATCATTCAATGGGCTTTACTTCGCTATTTGGTTGCGCGAATGCAATCTAAATTCTAAACAATAGTAAAGTTTTAATGATGTTGATTATCAAACTCGCTCCGTTAATTATCTTATGATCTTATCTAGAATTATTTTAGCGCAATTGACGCGCCCGAAATGCGACGCCAAACTGGCAAACTAGGCCTATAAGTATGTTGCTTACTAATGTAACAACACTTATGTTAAGTGTTTGAAAGGAGACAATAGACAATTTTCATTCATGTCACAATTCTTGGTTTAATCAACAGCTGTTAAACAAACACAATTCACGAATTAAGCAACTGTATTGTTTAGTCGGAGTTTGTGTTTCTGTGTTCGCGATTTCTGATGTCCCTCTTTTTTAAGCGACCGTCCACTACTGACATCAATAAACTTTGCCTGGAACCAGTTAAGAGCTCTCGCATTTGTAATTTTGTGTATTGCTGACTGCTTTCCAATTTTCAAAAATGTTCAAAGCGAGATTTCTTAGCAATTCTAGAGTGTCATGACCCTAACTCCTTCTTAGTTTTTTTTTACCTGTAAACCTGACGCCCTCTTTGTAACATACCGCGTCCACTCGTCCAGGACCACGAGTGTCATCTGTCATGCAGCAAAGTTGGTGGAATTAATGCTGCTCCAGTCACTCTACCTTCCTCCAAAAGAAAGTTATATGTTGCACAAGCATTGGCCTGGAAAAAACACAAAAAAAATGAACAGAATACAAGTATACCAAGCTGTTACTGAAAAGAAATATGACCATCAAAAAATAATTATAACAAGGATGCAATTTATGGAATCAATCTATTTTTTTTCCTGCAAATGTACTCATTGCTCTTACTGTGTCTTGGACTTCCAAAGCAATCCTTTTCTTTCTCAACTCTCTGTGAATTTCTTTATCTAACTTTACAACCTTATCGCCTGTTCCAATTACAATAATATCTAAATGATAAGTAAAATATATACAAATGTATAATATGATGTAAATCAAAAACAAATTATATCATTAATAATAATAAATTTCTAATTTTTTCTAATTTCATTAATAAATATGGCAAGCTTATTAATGGTGAAAAATTGTAGCTACTAAAATCAAACAACTTGCCTATAGGTGGTTTGACAAGGGTAAATAATTCTAAACTTTCAAGACATATTTCATGAGGATTTTTTACCTAAACAAAAATAAAATATATGAAGTGAGAAACAAAAACCCTCCTTCCTGTCAGTTGTGTGCCCTTGAAAAACACCAGATGTCAGAACTTCATCATCACTATACAGAACACATCTTTTGATCAACATCATTACCTTCCAATGCAAAAATAAACCTGGTAATATAACCAATGATCCAAGCACTCTTGAACCATGAACAACAAATCCTTTGGGACCATATCTGGTGACATATGCTGGCTTGTGCTTGCTAGATCCCTCTTTTGGATGTGTGATAAAGTTTACTGAAGTTTTCATGTGTTCATCCTCAATATCACGATACATCTGACTTGATGTTTGGATACTGCAATGAAACGAATGGTCAACTTCAAAAATGTCTAAAATTCAACTAGAGATTCCAGACTGTCATTTCGGCAGTGAACAGAGAAGATATTCCTGCACCTTTGCTAACTGTTAACATATACTGTGAATAGGTCTGGGGCTTGAATCTGCGCTATATGCAATGTTTAATTTCGTAATTTTTATATCAAGAGTCGTTTGTGATTTTATGACATAAACTTATTAATCGACCGATGACCATCATGCTGATGGTTACGGTCCCACTAAAAACAGCCCGAGACCGCCCGAGAGTATAGAAAAACCGCCCGAGAGTAAAGTAAACCGCCCGAGACTTCGACGGTCCTGTCAAAATATTTATTACTACTATTTCACTTCACTTGTTCAAACAAATTCAAAATATGTGAAAGTTTGGCAATTTCTAAATCCCTAATGTTATGAGCAGAACCAATGCGCAGAAGCCGGCTGAATAATAAATGTGACATGGTGTTGGCTCTAAGAGCAGCAGATGAACAGGATATAGTTCAACTGAAAAAACTCTAAACTATAGATCTAGAGACCTTTTATTTTAAAATTGATTGAAATTTAGGGACGAACCAGTCATTTTTTTTAAAGGCATGGGGGGGGGGTAGAATCTGAAAGATGAATTACAGCAAAATATTATCATCAAAAGTTGTTCGTTTAGCAGCGAAACACATATATTTATTATACATTGATATAGCTGGTATACGGTATGCCGTACATTAAATATATATTGATATGACTATAGCAGTATTCGGCCCTTTAACAATGTTGTTGAACCTTGTCCTTTAGAAGATTTCTGTCAGCCGCTTTTTTAAAGTCTCGGGCGGTTTTTCTATACTCTCGGGCGGTCTCGGGCGGTTTTTAGTAGGACCCGATGGTTAACGTAAGACTTTTCGCAAAAATTTTCAAGATTACGGTCAAGTACAGTCTTGATTCGATTTATTTGCTCAACTGTGAAACCTAAAACTATTATATTTTATAACTGAAAATACTCAAGCACACTGTGTCAACTGCCAAGCACGCGATTAAATGCCGGTATCAAAATCTGGTATAGTTTTCTTGTACCCATGCAGGCTTGTACATTAAAAAGAGATAAGACATACATACCTTCTCCATACGACTCGAAGACAATTCTTGAAACTACCTCTTTTGAACCTTACAGAAAGCATAATATGATCAATTCTGTCTATTTTACAAAATTTAGAACATAAAAAACAAAATTCTCAACAATATAAAGTTCGCCGCCATATTGCACCGATAATTACACGCAATCTTACATAAAGTAACGGCAACGTGCAAATTGACAAATTCCATTTTGTGAATTGTGACCATTGGACCAATAGTGTCTGCCTGTATCAGTGGTCTGTATGTTTTGTAAAAAAATGGCCTAAAATCTGCACAGGTTTTCTAGACCCAAATATTTCTGGGGTGACAGCTGGCCCCTGTTTTCCGTCCCGTACACTATGCCAAAATGTATCATGTTGAGTTTAGGATCAATTCATCAAATGGTGAATCTATGGTAATGGTATTGGTTATGTGGCAAAGCGCGCGGAATTTCCGTCGCTGCCCCTGCTATTTACTCAGTCGTTATGGTGAATGGTGATGCAGCAGAAATGAAATCAGATTATAATTTATTAATAATTTATAGATTTTATATGATACATCTATTTACACTGAACTATGTACACCCGGCAGAACAACAAAATTAAGTTTCAGTAAGGACAGATCAAACCACACAAACGGTAGTCGGCGCATATTTAAACTTCTTCTGTGGCATAGAAAATCACTGATTAAAAATAAAGCTAGAAACATCAGATTTGCAAGTGAACACGTATATCTAAGTCTACTGTCTACGCCGGCAGTGTATGTACACTTTGACAAATAGCCGACTCGTTTTCATACTTTCTGCTATACGTTCAAGCTAGATTAATATTCAGTTCACATTTCTCAAAAGAGAGTATAAATTTGCGACGACTTGCCGTTCGTTTTTGTGCTGATCATGGTATAAATATAATAAGAGATTAAGAGAAACAGATAAAAAGTGTGTTGAAGCACATATATCTGCTTTGAATGGGCCCTGAATGCGTGTTATATTCAACGACATCTTCGGATAAAAAATATTCAAGAACTGATATGAAACAAAACTAATCAAAACCCAACTTTCACGAAAACAGTAGTAAAAAATATTCTGCATTTAAAAATCACACCGATTCGACATAGACATCTTTCCAATATTTTTTGGGAAGTTCCGGAGTTCTGTAACTGCTTTGATAGTGTTTCTCTTGGAACAATGGATTTTCCACTGTCATATCCTCTCCCTAAATAACAAAACACTGTATTATTATTACACTGACTGACACAAAGACACGCACTAAATAGCGTGTTCCTATTTTTTGTTTCATAGTCTAGTCTGTCTAGGTCCTATCAGGCATCAATTGGTCGCCCAAATCACGGCTGGGATTATAGATGTGTAAAGAGCTAATATACGCTCAGCTGATAGTGACATAACCGTCCAACACGTTCAACTTAAAGACGTAGGAACCAGAACGCAGTCACTTATACGTAATATTTTGAACAATATTCATAGCTTTGCAGAAAATCAAACGCAATGCAGTAAATGACAGTCATCGACCTCGATCTGAGTCTGATTATGAAGATAATGGACCTATTCGGTAATTACGTCACATTGTCTTAAATTTAGAACCACCTTAAATGAGATGGATTTCAAGTTTTACTCTCACAAGCTATGTGCAAAGATGCAAAACATCCTTCTATAACCCGTGCATGAAGAATAATCATTTTGACTAATAAGTATGGAAATAAGCCATAACGCGGGAACGAGGCTCGCGGTCTTGGCCCCTTAGCCTCGTTCTCGTGTTATGGCTTATTTCCACATTTATTGGTCAAAATAAAAAATTTTTCATGCATTTGGTGAAGAACAATGTTTTGTAACTTTGCACGTGGCTCGTGAGAGTAAAACTTGAAATCCATTTCATTTTAGGTGGTTCTAAATTTTAAACGTTGTGATGTTAAAATGTTGTGACGTAATTGCCGAAAAGGTCTATTGCATTAATGCATTTTACCTATTATCCATAATTTAGCTGCATGACAAAATTTAATTTCAACCTACCGAAGCAGCTAATCCGGGACATTCATAAATGAAATCTTCGCCATCCTCAGAATCAGATTCTTCGTCAGAAGACTCGGAAATATACACATCAGGAATACTTTCATTACTCGCTCTGTGTAAAGAAAAATGTAAAGTAAGAGAATATGTATAACATTTGTTGACATTTTACAATTTAAGTCTGTTTGAGCGTTTTCATTGCTATATATAGGGGAGTAATGTCCTGTGAATCAGTACAAATTTTTTTGTGATCTTTAGATCATTAAAGAAAGATGCTAGTATATGTATCCACTTTCTAATAGTTTAGCATTACCCTATAAAATATATTTTTCTAGGTGAATATTGGGTTTTCCAAGTTTGCTTTTAACAAAACAGGGAATCATTTACGAAAAAGAAACTATTTTTACAGATTCAAAGATAATCAAAACTGTGAAAGAAGAAGTATCTCACTGATTCCTTTTTACTATCAGGGTCAGTATAAGACATTTAATTTTGTAAGATTTAACGTATACTCTTTTATTTAAGAGCGGAAAGTGAAAGTCATTCTTTATTTGTGACCGAGTTTCTCTTGCAAATTTACCGCCTAAAAGAGACAATTGTTCAAAAATCTGACTTGTTAACTGAAAATTCGTCTGCAGCATTTACATGTCTTACTTTAACAAAAAGAATTTCCGCCTATTTGGACATCTTCCAAATTTCGTTTTGAAAAATATTTATGAAATGTTTTAAAAGTGAAGTGGGTGTATTTTAGAGTTAGACAACAACACATAAGGAGGAGAAACAAAAAGCCTGTTATTACAACTCCATGCCAATGATTTGCATGGTACGCCCTGAAAACTTGTGTTCGAGTGTCTTAACGAAAATTGTACGAAACTACTTTATATATACACCCGCACATATCCGGCCCTACCTCAACTTAATTGTTTACTGAGGTAATACTGCTTTTTTAAAATCACATGAATAGGAAGAAATCTACCAAAAAGTATTTGCTGCGAGCGAGGCGAGCAACCCTATATTCTTGACGATTATATTCTTGACGATATTCAGCGATTTCAGGATGATTTTTGAGCATACGTACTGCGCATAGTACTGCATAGACCACATTGTACTGCGGTTTCATCCTATTGTGAATGCGTAATGCTTCATATTCACACTTATGTGCGATCTCAACTCGGGAGAGTATTCTCATCAGCATAAAGACGATATAATAATGTATATACGTTTATCATATTGATATAAACAAGGTTTTTGACACGCAATATTGCCATTAATACTATCCTGAAGACTAGCCAAGAGATGACTGGGGGAAGATAAAGGATTCACTTGCAACATATTTCACTCACTTACAATTTGTAATTCAAAACTAACGGATCATTTAATGTACATTCCTAAAACGTGCACAATCCGCTGTGACAACTAAAATGTCCATCAATGTTTCCGAAATACTTATACTCTTTGTTATTCTATGCAATATACTTCCCAGGTTTGATCGAAAGTTTTTTGTGTTCTTCTACCCAATGATCCCAAAACTGCACCCTATTGTATGACTAGAATTACGTGAACATTCTAACTTTCGTAGGGGGTTATATGTGTAGCCCTCTCGTACGCGTTCCAAGCGAACGAATCTTCTTATATCGTTACTACAATATGTCTAAAGCGTTACATCATTCTTACTTTATAATATTGATGACAGGAACACGAGGCTTTATCAAAGTGGGAGGTTTTGGCAACGAATTCGTTGTTTGTGGTGGGATTTTCTGTAACAAAGAGAAAAAAGGGTAACGTTTTCCTGATTATGCAGTCTGAACAAGTCAGAGAGATATTGCTCTAAGGAAAAAATATGCGAAATAAAGTGTCTTATAGGAAATTATTTTCCTGTCAAGAGCATTTTTTCAAGGAGGCTAAAAAGGATTACTGTGCCAAAAATGGTTACTACATTTTTTGTCATGGACACCCTGGTTGTAAAGGACATCTGACCGATTTTATGAGATGTCATCAGAACACTCTCAACTTCGTCATTAACATTCGGCGAGTTTATGAATTTGTTTCATGTTATTAATGTTGATCGACTAAAATAAATTCCTTTAAATGTGACGTCATACTTAGAATTCTTCTTCGTGATCATGGCCGTAGTTGGGCTATAGTTGGGGAGAGGGGTGGAAATATCATGCGTATCCCATGCATTCATTTCACTATCTTACTTTTTCTCTTTTTTCAACAGTTTCAACTTTAGTGAATATGATGTCATCGAATGTCCTGGACCGGTGTCGCGGTTTTACGTGTTTTGTTTTATTGCATCTAGCATGTGCCTTCCTTCGTACGGAGAATACGTTTGATGCTGTTAACAATCTGAAAAAAAGATTATTCGCTATTTAGGCAGAGTCTGACAAAATGGAAGAAGGACTATTACGACAGTTAGTCAGCATGTTTGGTATTCACATAAATGTATTCCGAATAGGTGGTTGTTATGTAAACTCTAGATGGTTGTTGAGAAAATGAGGGTTGTTAAGTTTTTGGCAAATCAATTACTTACTCAAGCCAATTTTGACTTCCAGCTAAAGTGATCGCACCAAACGGTGTCATTCCCAGACCAAATCTTATATCTAAAAAATGATAGAAAGTTAAAAAAGAGTGTTACTGTATAAGCATTCTTCTAATTTACTTTCATACTTTCACGTTTTCCCTTAGTTCAAAAGATCGTAGAAATGATTTCACTTCAAACTTGCACCATCTATTACCTTTATATTGCTCAGGGTTGCATTGTGGGTAGCATTAAATAAGCTGACTCATCATAAAAATATGTATAGATGTTGCTTCTCAATCAATATTATGAAAATTGTGTAACTATTGATAACAATCAGGATATTGGCAAGTGCCCTGTTAAAATACTCATGCATGTATGCATGACTAACAAAAGTAATGTCTAATTGTCATTGGCAAAGTGTACTGTGACTGGAGTTTCGGATCAGGAATGGGCAAGGAAATGAAGGAATACTTTTACTTATACTAAGTCTTCATTGCGAAACTCTCTACGAGAAAACTGCTGTTTGAAGCTGATTTTTTTCAAACGATGTGTACATGCAAATGATGATATTAGGGACCTTGAGATGCACCAAACTACGACGCGGACGTGACATGAAACAACGACTAGTGTTAGGAATCCAGTTTTAATTTGCTTTACATACGGTTTTGAGTTTTCTATACGGGTCTTATACTTTGTTTACCAAAAGTCTATGATTTCTTAGTTCTGTTGTGAGACTGTGGAAATAACGAAAGTATATTACTTCACGTCCGCGTCTAAGTCTAAGATTTGATGCATCTTAAGATCCCTAGCTATTACAGTAAGTAATACTCGGTAGAGTTTCAGCTAACTTCGCCAACTGAATCGCGGTGATTTTAACTCCTAAGATGGAGATGGTTGCTATTACGTAACCTGACTAACTTCTATTGTTGTATGTTTTTCTGAATCCAGGAAGTGATTTATGAGATATTATATCACCAAAGCAATTCGTTTGCATCGGCAGCAATATTTGCATTTCAAAGCGAAATCGCTATAACCTTAGCGAGTCATGCATTAAAGGCAGGAAGTAGATGATATTCAAAAAAATTGTGAATAAGTTATATAATAAAAATTATTATCATTAATACACAATAATTACAGACTTTGAATGATCAACACACAGTAAATTATTTAGATAACTGTGTCTAGATTTGGGCGAACCTTTTCCCGAGTGATCCTTCAAAAATTGTATTTATAATTCATATAACATTTTTCACATTCATGAGGTCAACGAATCAAGTGTTAGGTTGTGTTAGGTTAAAACGAAAGAGCGTTTTATCATATTTATAAGGAATACTAATGAACGTGGTACTCAGTTATCACGAAATGAATAAGCATGACTGATTCGATCACATATTTCCTGCTGATGATCTGACTTTATACCCGCCATAGTTATAGGGATTTCGACGTTTTCAATTTAATATTTGAGTATTATTTCAGACACATGCTTACACCATCATGCAAAGTTCTTTGCAAAAACATCTAATACTTTGCAAAAAACATCTTGTTTAGGACCCGTTTAGCCAAAGAAAGGGAAGTTCATACGATCCGATTTTGGCGGATCCAATTCACCTGTTATAGATGTTTTGAATTGTATATGGGCAGTCCTGCTTTTATCAATACCCAGGCTTTATCACTGGCCTATATTCCATGTATGTATACGTCAATAGTGAATTGCATTTGGATCCGAAAAACTGGATCAGTTTGAAGTTTGAATTTCGGAACGGCGTTTTTGAGCAAAATAATCTAAGCTTGAGACTTCATAACCTGACCTTAGATGGTGATAATGAGATTGGAGACATTGAAGTCACGTTATATATACGTACACGACTACACGCACCAATTTTACTATACTATATACACTTTATTAGTTTATTGACACTGCAAGTTTTCTCACCCACAATACAAAGCTGAAAGCCTGCTTCAAATATTTAATGCCCAGCAGCTGTCATATCCAGACTAACAATACACGGTATAGCTTTATAATTCGTATTCAGCAACTAGCTGCAATCATGGTATTGACAGATAGGGTGAGAGTAATCAATAATTCCCTTATATATATGTAGAGTTTAGGACCATTTGAGGATGTTGATCTAGGGTATGTGTATATATCGCAAACTTCGTGTAACTTCGTGTATAATGTTTTTAACTAAAACAAAAGCTGCCAGCTCAAACATTGAACCCTCGCATTCATGATACCAGGCTTCAGCATACACCAATGAATGTCAGAGTGATTGAGGAGTACCCAGGGAGGGTATAAGCCGGGCAGAGCCAGAGTCAAGACAATAATTTATCGCGTTGCCAGTAATCATGTAAGACAAGAGAGGTACGTTGAAAAATGATATGAAATGACTGATAAAACCGTATTAATTTTTAAGAAATATACATACCTGAAGGCACTGGCTCCTGTTCAACTCGATGTGCTGGCATCCTCCGTGCAAACCACTTGATGTACCAAGACAAAGTACAATAATATTTTTCCGCTTATCGGCTGCCAAAGTCAACGCTGAGGAACTGCTGCAGTTGCTCCTGTTAGGTTTGTGAGCCTTCGCCTATCTGTTGTTGTTATTCTCAGCTTGTAGAATTTAAATAAGCCACAAGCTTATATATAAATGACACCCAGCAGCGATTCTTGATGATATTGACTTTTCATGACAATAGTTTGATCAATGTCGAATATTATTATTATCACGCCTCAAATTACAGATGACTTGAAAATAACCAGGCAGAAGACGTCAAGATTCTTTTGTCTTTCGACTGTAATCTTGTAGGATGCTAAGATAAACCACAGTGCATCTTGTTATTTATCCAATGCGGCGACCACGCTGAGCTACGCCTGAGAAATGATCATTGAATGACCTTTATAAGAGTCTTTGACGTTATACAGTAAATATTTTCCATTCCCTACGGAACTTATATATGCAAATGATTATTCTGACGCACGTAAAAATCTAATGGTTATGGCTGGGGTGTATGATTTGCATAAAAATTCATGGCTATGTTATCCATCAACTAAAGTTTATTTTGTTACGAGGAGGGAAAACATATTCCGTTTGACCTCTGCCTCAAAATCGGCTGAATCTCTGTGGCTGAATGCCACCGTCGTGTGACTCGTGACTTCCTTAGCTGACTTAAAAGGTTATGAGGTCACTAGCTAAAAACTTAACGAAAGCCGCCTTCAGTAGAGTTAGACATATTAGGTGATAAAAAAATTACCCCCGGCTCTTGAGACACGTAAAACTCAGAGTGGATGAGTATGAGTATTGAGTATATGACTATAATAATATATACTAATACAGATGTTCTTTCTTATGCCATGGTGATAGAAAGGTGTGATTGCAAGGGGTTTCTTTCGTTCGAGCCAATCACTAGAAGTTGCATGATGTGAAGACAGTGAAGTTATAACACATTTGTTTAACCGCAATACCTATCATTATATTCCGTTTCGACATCATGCATGTCACGGTTTTAAAAATTAAGAGAAAAAATAATACTGTTTTTTCATTTGCTTGTATAGTTCTGTATTTTACACAGCAAAATGGCATTATTAATGCATAGGTATGTTCTGTGTTTAATAAGTCTTCCACTTCTTTGCATGAAACAGCGGTGAAATATATTCACATTCATAAACCGCCCTATACTTATCGTGGGTGTTTCCTTCCTCATTTCAAGATACCAAACTGCTCTAATAAGTGTCGTTTCTATACCTCTCAAATTGTCGTTAATATGGTGACTTCTCTGGCATTCACTCTGCATGCATATAATTATTTCAAGCCCACGTATACGATGATACATTTAAACAATTAAACATGAGTGGAGACTTCCACTCGCCATTATACCGAAAGAGCTTTGACGTAAACATTGAATATTTTATTTTAGAAACATGAAAATATGAAAAATACAAAGAAAATTGTTTTTTCGTCCCCCTACCTCATAAGCTATACTTGGACTTTCCCCCATCGCGTGGTAATGGAGTAACTTGAAGTTGGCTTTACCTTAGCTGTATTCTCAGTTTCTTTCTGTAAAAATCCCCTGTTAAACGATTCAATCTTGAAAACTTTTGTATATTCTTGTTGGGTATACACAACTGATACAAGGCTTCGTTTTAGGTATTTTTTATTTCAATCTCGAATAGACAAATTCTGCCACATTCGGCTAGAGACCTATTTTGAAAACGAGGCTGCTTATAATGTCGTCTACCGAATTTCATTTTTTAAAACTTTTTGTCTGTTAGAAGCTACAGCAAAGTAAGGGTTATTCAGCTGATTTTTTTTCCGAAAATTCCTTAATTTCTAAATTTTTACTAAACTCGTTCCGGGACGATACTCGCTACAGGCATGTCTCTTTTATTCGAATGAGTGACGTATGATATACGTAGCGACCATCGAAAAGACTATACACCTAATAAAGCTTGCACGTATTGTTGACAAATCAAATTAGGTACAGCACACATGTAAATCAAATGAGATTATATGTGAAAATATGAGATTATACTTGTAATAATCAAAGATTAGGTAAGTGCGTTCGATTTTTTATTACCAAATGATTTTTGTACTCTAAATTTTCTATGGACTTTTTCTTGCTAATATACTGCGAAATATGTCAGTATAACTCTAGTAATAGAATAACAAAACATTGAAAAAAAAATACGATTGCAGAAAGACTGCAGAACAAAATGTGAACATTTGTGCTAGAGTTAAAGTTCATAACTCATGTGGTCGCATCCATAAAAAGAGTGTACAGTAATAGGATTATAAAATCAAGTACGTCACACACGAAATCGAGGCGAGACGTGAGACATCTAAAATCTAAAATCGAATGGCATGCCGTGAAAACCACGCGGGACACCGCGCGAGTCAGAATTAGAATGGTTCTCCTTCGTCAAAGAAGTCTAACGACAGGTTTAACAACGATTCAGAACAGTAAGAACACTACATAAAAAATCGTTTTTGCTCTTTTCTTCAAAAATTCCTTGAAGTTCCTTGCACTGGTTCTCCCATGCAGCTTAGTTTTATTATCCAACTAGCACAGCCGTCATGACTTTGATCTGAGATCTTTCTTTAATATAATCTCATATTTTGAAAACTTTTTTCCCAAATCATCCCACTATATTCAAATGTTGCGAATTAGACACGAAGTATCCAATAATATAAATCTTTTATAATGGTGCAATCAGCCATTTCCCAATAGAGTAGGGGACTGGGTCTAGTCGCGAACCGCAAGGCCATCTATTGACTGTTTGGAGGGACAGGAAATATAAGTCTGCAGCCATTTGTCCCTCCAAACAGTCCATAGATGCTTTGCGGTTCGCGACTAGAGCCAGCACCCTGCTCGATTGGGAAATGGCTAATTTCGCTTTCTGGTTGGCAAATTGGAATTGCCCATATATAGTGCTACCGTTTTTATAAGGAACGGGTGCAAAAAATATTGACCAATATATACTCCCACACACACAGAACATCACATTATTCACATAGTGGAAAGTTTAGATTTAAAGGCACTTTTGATGATATCGATTTTCTTCAAAATAGCTGTTAAAAAATGTATCTGTTCAAAGCTGAACTAAGTGAATAATTATGAAGATAACAAGCTTCTATTAAGTTAAATGTCACGCTTAATAATTTTGATTGTCAGTGAGTAGGATATTGAGTTTATATTTACTAAAATACAAAAAGTATGCTTTTTGCTTTTCCCAAGTCCCCGGTCCCCGCATCTTTATTCCTGTTCAAAAGAAACTAGTTTCGAGTTGTTTCAGTCTTCATGATCTTTGATCTTTACTTTCGAGTTCATTAAATTAATGAATCTCTCGTTAACACACCACAACTTTACCGCTTTAATTCAACCTAGGACCATTTTAGATGAAATGCACTTCAAGTTATTTTCTCTCGGGTTATATCTTGGCCATATCGTTCTGAGACACTTGCAGGGAATTAGGAAACAAACATAACACTAAGCGGAATGACCGCGTTTTTAGCCTGTCAGGCCCACTGATCAGGCCTTACTACAGCATGAACACTTGCTACAACTTGCACTCCTAATTAAACTTATGCTTGTGTGTATGATGAAAATAGTTTCGGTAGTGAAAATCGTTTTGGACAGGAAAAAACATAAAACGTAGTACAATTTTGCGTGATAATTTGTACGCGAGAAATTTTTCGGCTTCGGAGGGACATAGAAGCGACACTATGTTACTTTCTCAAGCTAATCATTCGTTTTAAGCCGAATATATTTACATAAGATTTGAATATATATACCTTAGATCTTGTAACAGACGTTCAAACACGACAAATTATATAACAGTACCTTGAGACTGTGCGGCACCTGCACTGACGTCGTCTCATACGATATGACTTGTTTTTTTAATTGAATTGAAGCTTGTTGAATATACGCATGATAGCGTTGCCGGTGAACCAGACGTAAAATTTTGAGCAAATTCAGGGCAGATGAATTAACGAAAACAAACACAGCAGAGAAGTCGCGGGTAAAGACTAAAGTGAATGTTATTAAAATTAGCCGTATCCTTGATAGTAATTGCGGTCTTTAGTTGAAAGCCAAACATACGTAACAACGAATTTTAAACGTTACCTTCAAGAACGGTCCTAATACCCTTTGTTTCTTTGCTGCTTTATTGGGGAGAATAAATTTATCCGAGTAAATAAGCCATTTTAATGACCAAGCACTGATAGTATAGAATATATAAAGACGATTTGGGGATTTACATTTGTATACACACAAGCGAGGATTAATTGGACGTATACGTATATACCTACAACTGCTGCATGATGTGTTGAAGTCTTGAAGATGAAGTGAAAATTTCATCCAGGTATACACAATTATAACAGTTCTAGAACTGATCTAAGGCCAGACAGTAAAACGGTATATGTTTAGTCTTTTCAAATAAATATATCATATCTCAATATTTCAATATGTTCATGCGCAGCACCTTGAAATGTTCAGACTTCCCTTACTAATATTCCCCACTTTCTAGTCACTTTGCACTATATAGACCAATACAGAAATAAAGATGATTTAAAATCAAACGATATAATAACTACAGTTGTAAACATGCAGGGATGATGCCACGATCATCTAACGAGTAAAATTCATAGAGAACTTAGACTCCCATTCTTTTCTTTCGTTTATATTATATATTTTGTCCTATGTGCAATTTTAGGCACTCAGACACGAGAATTATCCGAATCACGTATGGCGTCAATGGAATAGCCTCAGAACTGCTAATCAAGAAATGTCGAAGGTGCGGACCGCACGACGGAAAATAGCAAATTACAAATCAGCGGCAGAATTGAATGGAAATCAATTTAACTAAATTCAAATGATAACAATCATCGTAGGAAATTAACGACGAAGAGTTTTGTTGAATATTGCAACAGGAAAGTCAGAATTACAGAGATGAACAAGATGTCTTTTAAGAAACCAACTTAGAAGCACAAGAGATTTAAAGAGAAGCAGCCCCCAGTATAACTACAAAAGATTACTTTGGAGTCCAAGGTAAAGAGGAAGTGTTCTATATTTCATGTTGAACGGTAAAAGAAGACAAGTACGGTCGTTCTGAAAAACTACAGTACAGAAATCATATCTTGAGAGGATCTTATATATAGTAACAATGTTCAATGATGGCAAATCAACATTTCGAACAAGATCAATTCAGCTTGCAACGACACGAAATTACATGGAAAAAAGACGTCTGGGACAAACTATACTGCAGTATCAAAAAGAATGCAGAGGAATTATGAAACAATTAAGAGATAAGCAATATAGCTTTTTGAAAGCAAAATATCCGCATATAGTTGCAAGGAACAGCCTGATCAATACCACAAGAAAGGACAATTATCCCTTAACTAAAACAGAGTTTAATAAACATAAATCAAACCCGCCTATGAAAATGACAACAATTAGGCCTGCGACAAACACTCAAACACAAAAGGAAATGAATACGGCGGGAAAAAGACAAGAGACATTAAAACATCTGTCAAGTAAAAACGACAGGATGTGGGACAGACAAAAAAGTACAATTTCGCTACCGTCTTTAACGGAAAAGCGTATCGCACGTAGTCAAAAACTCGAAGTTAGGTACGTTCCAACAAGATTACCACCACTGGATGAACTTCGTTTATAAATGGCTTGTAAACAATTTTTGAGAATTTAAGAAAACTGATCGTCGCCATGGAGCAAAAATTGCTTTATAAACAAGTGAAATCAGCTGCCAAAGGGAAATATTGGGGCATGCATGGTATTGCGAATGAAATTAGGCACTACAATACATTGGGAACACAAAAGATGTGATTCGATGGAAGGACAAATATTTAGGTTTTATAGAAAACTATTATTTAACGGAATGGTTCAAAATGAACAATGTACAATATATATAATGAATTCAATAAATATATTATGTAAATTGTCATCTTTTTTACTATATAGAAACTAAAGTACGAGTCTCTCATGTAATCGATGAAACATTACATGAAGCTTCACCCCGCGCACAATATTTACTTTACAACAAATACATTTCGCCTGTGGGATTGGGGTATTTCAGTCATCAATTATTTACGCTAAATGAATTTAGACAAAAAGATTGAATAATAATTCTCCATATCAAAGAAAATTTACCGAAGGAAATTCGCTCTTGTAAAGGGGTCCGAAGTGTCCGATCAACAGAAAATCAATCTGATAATATTTCAGCCAGACTATGTTTTACAACCTATGCTTCGTTAAAAGAAATTTCAATACCTTAGTATAGTAGCGATACTAGCCAAAAATTGGTTACCTCGGCTAGTTACCCTTACTATGAATTACACGTTATTACCGTCAAATTCTTCAAAGATATTTCTCAGCAGCGATGGCTATTTTGTTGAATCCTCCAAGTAGTCTTTTGCTTCGTTAATTTTAGCGGCGAGATATGGAGAGCCCCCTGAAAAAAACGACAAAAATACGCTTTCATCAATTGGACATCATTCTGAGCCAAGCCTGCGAGTGGTAATCTTGCCATGATACATGGACGTTCTAGGTTACTCCAGACTTTTTCATAGGTAGTTTTGCATGATTTGTAGTGTTAACTATTAGAAGCACACAATTTGATATAGAGTTTTAGTGCTTCATCACATGGCAGCTGATGAATTACAGTAGGAATTGTGAAGAAATTAGCTTAATACCAACAACAAATCATGTAATTTGTTTTTATCGCCAGAAAACGTAGTGTTGGAAATTTGTGAAAATTTTTAAGATCAGAGTTTTTACTAATGCTATTGTACAAAACCATTCATCAAAGGTTTTTGTAGAGTTACAACTTTGTACTTGAGTTACCTTAATCTGATTAAAAACAAAATAAATTGGGCTGCATGACCATCAGGGTAGGGTGATTGACAAAAAGGCTGGGCCCTAGCTATCTACTTCAATACAGATATGTGAAACCTAAAAATTGGTCCAAAGATAAAATAGTGTGCACATTCCCTTAAAAAGGGGCCATATCTTAAACTGTTCCCCAGTGACTTCCATTTTTGTAGCCTTTATATTGAATTTGCTTGCCAGTTTTTCAAGTATTTTTTACTCAGCTAGTATATATATGTCAAGTGTCATGTTATATAATCTTGACTACCAAACGCACCTCTATCAGGATGATTTAGCAGCATAATTCTCCTATGAGAATCTCTTATTCTGGCTTTAGGAGCTGAAGCACTAAAAAAGATAAGGTTAAGAATTAATATAGTTCAATTAAATAGCACTGACTACTGAGGTGTAGCAAGAAAAATGACCATTCAGTGATAATTTTGAACAACAACTGGCTGATTATGCAAAAAATCGACATCACTTGTATGTTACGAAATCAATTCTAAATATTAAGACAACCTCATCCCCAGAGTTTACGAGGTTGATATTGAGAAAAACCAGTATTAAAGAGGCTTCAGAATACCTGATACCCAGTATTAAAGAGGCTTCTCGTTTTGTCATTTTTGGTTCAAATCCACCTTTATAATATCCTTTTAATGCCTGTTGGTAAAATGTACGTAGGTCTTAGATTTTCTACATGAATAAAAACCCACAACTCCTAAACTTGTGGCACATCTTGGGAAGTGATCAATAAAGAAGTGAACATTAAAAGTGGGGGTTTAATTAGTTTTCACAGGCAATCTCTTCAATCAATGGTAGAAAAGTAGAGCTATAGAAAATATGGGACAGAATAAAGTGAAAAATTGACATAAAATGCAGACTTGGTTTCAACAATGAATTAATTCGACAAGGAATTAAATACTAATTCATTGTTACAGTGTATTTTTAGCTTATAACCCAAGTTATTATTCTTCAAATCATTCCTCACATTTGCATTTGGTAGTGTCTTTGGAATAGCTTCAAACGCTGCTGCAAAATTTACTTTCTTCAATGCTTGAACTGCAAACCGGCCTGTCAAAGAATAGTCGTTTTTAGCATATATAAGCCTTGTTGGAAAATGAAAATGAGAAAAATCTAGGCATGTGAGAAAACATATAGATTGTTTCTAAAGTTTGCAACATTTTTTGTAACCCCAAAATACCTAAAAGCATAATCATATTAAATCATAGGTTTTTTTCATAACATTCACAATTTGCCATTGGGCTGCCTAAGAATCTATGCCAAACTAAACTCAACAAAATCAAAGAGGTCAGATAATTTCTGACATTAAATTTTGTTTTCCTTACAGAAAACCTAATAACACAAATACCAACTTTTATTATGGTGTACTACAATATAAATATACATACCAGCAAAAGCTGCACCAGCAATGCCAAGACCAGCCAAAACTAAAGTTGTCTATTTGGTAGAAAAGTTTTCCCTTCATTAAAAATACATACGAAATAAATACAAACAAATCGAGTTTGACAATACTGTACCTACCATTTCAAGAAGAACTTCAGTTCACTCACTTATTGAAGATAGGAAATGACGCAATAATAAATAAAACGTGTCCACGCATTCTCCACGCATGGGTAAAAATTCGATTCAAGGCGATTGTTTTGTTTTAATACTGAAATTTGATGAAATGGATTAATTACATGAGACTTGCTAACTCATATTATAGTCATACACGTAAAAAAATCCTTCTATTATAAACTGGGAAATATATTTTTCAATTTTTTTGTGCATTAAAACTGCATTTGCTAGTAATTTGTCATGAATAACACGCGTGTTAATCTCGAAACCCTGTCAACAGTATTTTTGCATATTTTCCCAACTCATCTGTGCACAAATGATTTCAGTGGCCACACTCCTCTTAAGGGAAAATGCAATGAACCAAATACTTATTAGCGAAATAATAATTTTTTGATAATTTTTAGATAAAATTTTCCCATCCGAATTACCGACAACCACCACCACCTCATCCTTTATCTTAGGGACTTAGGGGAAATTTTTATCAAGGTTCACTCATGTTTAGTGATGTTTACCTCCTCCACAAATGTCCACTGCATGCCCTTCGATCTATTTCAGATAATTTAGTTCAACAGTCAAAAGTGAAGGAGCAGTAAGCGGGTAAGAGAGAGGGATTAGACTTTAGAGAGGACATTAGAAGAAAAGGGATGAAGGAAATTCTCGTGATGAAAGTGGTAGCATGATTGCAGAAAAGGACCTAAGGACGTGTCTTGTCTTCCTTTCCCAAGTGTGTGGCTAAACTAAAATAATGGCAGACGATTTATTGAACACAAATGGCAGCGCAGAAGTCGATCCTGCTGCCGAGTTTCTTGCTCGAGAGCAGGACGAACTCGCCGAGTTAGGGGAAGATTTTCAAACAGATGAAAACGGCGGTGTAAGTTTAAAAAACTGCAGTGCACCAAAGTGCCCGTTTTGACATGATAGTAAAAATCTATCAAATATTTGCTTACAATTGACAGAATTTTTACAGTAGTTATTAGTTATAAAGCACAATGTGAATTCTTTTCTTTAAATTTATTATTACAACGGGTGAAAAAAGTTTATTTCACAGTCGAAAAAATCGTTTAGGATCGCTGTTTATTCTATCAATATATGTAGTTGCTGAATGATATTTCGAAATTGTGCGTTTTTTTTGTTCATACATATTTGGATAAAGTTCTCAATATAAAAAAAAGTGAAGGAAAAAATGTGATGGTTGATTCCAAATATCTAAATTTGAAAAGAAGGAAAGTATTTTCCCATTCAAAGTGTGTTTGACTGTAGTGAAATAGTGAACAATTTTAAGTGATCTAAAAAATACTCTTCAATGGTTGTAGGCACCCACAGATGATAATGCTGGTGATTTGATTGGTGGTAATGAAGATGTTGGTGGTCCAGCTATAAATGGTTTTTCAGAGGATGTATGAAAATTATACTTTATTGTGTCACTTTTCTTGAAAGCTGATTTAAACCTAAATTTTTTTACAAACATTCATGAAGTTATGTTGTTTTAAAAAGGAAAGAAAAATAGGAAACATTGCAATAATATTTTGTGGACTCTTGAGTTGACAATCTTGCTACAAGTTCTTAAGTTGCTAAAATAATGGCAATGACAACAGCCTTGAAGATTACTGCCTTGTAAGCTTAACTAATTTGATTCAAAGTGGTTAAAACACATCTCATTTGCTACATGTGTAGTGTATTCCTGACTACCCTATTTGCCTATTAACAGGAAAGTTGCTTAGGTATATCACAAGTATACTATTATATGTTTAGGATGACAATGATATACCATTAAATTCAATGTCTGGAGGTAGTCTGGTCCCAGAAATTGAACCAGAATGTATCAGGTAAACGTTTGAAGTGGCATTAATGCAAAGTAATGGTGAACTATATAGTAAATAGCACTATGCATAACAACCTGTTTTATACAATCAAAACATGAAGATCAACAATATATTTTGATAGGAAATGGAGGGAAGAAAAGTCTGCACTGTTAGATGAGATGGATGAGAAAGAAAGGCAAGACCAGGAAGACTGGATTGCTCAAGGCAAGAAAGAGCTAGAAGAATGGTATGCAAGATTAAATGAACAACTTGGAAAGACTAAAGAAAATAACAGGTATGAAATATATTTGGGTAAGAAAATATTAGTCATGAAGAGCTTTCAAAGTAACTGAGGAAGACTGTTAAGTTATCTCTAGTGATATTCTAAATAATTTGTTTTATTACCGAAATATTTATGTATCCATTTCTCAGGGCGGACGAAGAACAATTCATTGCCGAGCGAGATGAAACAAAGCCTGGTACTGAATGGGAGAAAGTCTGTCGTTTGTGTGATTTTAATCCGAAAGGTGCTAAACCTACAAAAGATACATCAAGAATGCGTTCAATATTTTTACAATTGAAACAAACTCCGTTAATCCGATGATGTACAAACATTCTTTAGTTTACTTCATATTCCTTCAATGAGTCTCGCTGTCTTTGTAATTAATGACACATGAAAATGAACTAACTATATAATTCTGATCTCAATATAAAAATTCTAGTCGTTTAGCACATAGCGAATGAACTATAGCTAGCTATACTTTGTCTTTGAATTAAATAGTTACACTTTTTGCTGCAAAGTTTACAATGTGTAGTTTTTACATAGTTTCTGTATTAGTTATATCAAAATAAATTGTTGATTTTTGCCTTTTAAAATTGAGAATTTCAAAAACCACAAACTGGGATTATGGACAAAAAAATCAAAATGAAATCCACAAGGGACAGTATATGCATATGAAGCCAGTTGGCTGCAGTTCCATAGCATAATAAATATTAGGCTCCCTATTTTTATGCATTGGATTGATAAATTGGTTGCGAACAGGGCGCCACGGTTGCCAATTAGAATATGGTAAAATAGATATTCCAAGGTCTGGATCTGCCCCATGGGTGCCAAGATTATCACCTACGATGACTATGGCAACCCTTTGTGTACTTGATGCTAATTGATTGAGAAGAGTGCAATTTGAATGTTATTGCAGTTTTCTCTCGGCATCAAGAGATTGTTTTATACACTGCAAGGAACAGTATCTCGGATGCGCTATTTGCAGTCTTTAGTAAAATACCCAGTTGCTCGTGTGAGCGGTCTTTAGCTAGTGAAATACCAAGTAGCTCGCAACTATACCATGACCTAAATTAACAGATTAACTGACAGTTGACAGAAATGCTTATAGTTTACCACTGTCAACAGTAATGTTAGGTAGAGTTAGGTCAAGTACTCTATTAGGTAGAGTTAGGTCAAAAGCCATAAACCAGTGGCAGTGTCCCCATTGGTGCGGTCGTCGCCAGGATGGACAAAGAAACGTATGTTAAAAAAACAAGTTGGTTAGCATACAAATACTTTATTACTGGTATGTAATGTATTAATGTAACTACTGATTTACTCGTACAATAAAATTTATTTGAATGTATATATACTGTATTCGGAATAAAGGGCGTTAATCCATGGCAAAAATTGGAGGGGGAGTACGGTAATAGAGTGTTTTATAAAAACCAGACAATTGAAGTTAGGGAGCCCTATAAACACGAAAAAGATTTCAAACATGAGAAAATTAGGGGGATAATAATGATAATTAGATATTTGTCCCCCTCATTTCTAAAACTGGGTTACTGGGGAATGTTCCCCCCATTCCCAGGATTGATGCCCTTTAGTTGGAATGAGTGCTAGAGTAAATACAGGAACAGAAGGTTATATCTTGATAATATCTGGTGAATAATAAGCTATTACGTACAACACCTAGCAAACACGGTCTATACAGAGAGGCTTATATAATTATTGCCCATATAATAACATTTACATCAATGACAATGTTTCTTATATAAAAAGAAAGCTGAGCGTGTCTAAATGCTGGCTGAAACAGTTAAAGAAATATGACTACTGCCTGTACTGGTCCTACTGTATTGACATGAATAAGAACACAAATCCAATCAATCCAGGTATATTTCCGGGGAATAAGGAGATCATGTTCTTACACTCCCCGTCGCTTATAATTTGACTAAAGCTGGCTGTGTATGAATAAACTCGTACAAGCTGATCACAGTAACAGCAGCTTACCAGAATTAAACTTTTACGTAAATTTACAAAACTTTTAAAAATCTATACAATTGGCGTTTAGGCAACTCGTTGACAAAAAAGCAAAACCATTTATGAAAACAAAGTTATCGGCTTCCATGACCGTTGCTCTGATGAAGTAAGGCCATTTCATGATTGGCAGTACGTTTAGGAACGCTACTTGGAGTACGCCTGTTCACGCACCAGATAAGTACCACAATAAAAGCAATCCAAAATACGGTCCCTAATAATATGGCCCACCAGTATTTTCGGGTGATCGTTTTCACATCTTAAGTAAAAAAAGTTGAACAAATCATTCGAATGGTGAACTACCAAAAATCCTACACTTTAGTACGTGACCCCCTTATCTTTCCCCAGAGCTTGATGTAAAAAAGTTACCCTTTTGACGTGTTCTTAAATTCACCCTTCCAGCTCTGTGAAAACTCCCTCACCTCAAAATGGATCACCATCAGTGGACTAATGTCATCTGTACATGTCATAGCTTTTCAACCTTTCAAGTGTAGTTTGTAACAAAGGCTGCACTATCAGGGCAAAACTAAAAGTATTTTCATAACTGAACTCTGCCAACATTGTTGACTATATTTTCCTCTAGTCCCAGTCCAGATCAGAACAATTTTGAGATTTAACTCAATGGAATAAACTTAGAGAAGGCTTAGGACCCTTAGTCCCCTCTAGAATTCTAAAAGAGGCAATGCCATGAAATATCAGTATACTTGCCTTCTCTTTTATAGTACAATTCTTCAATGTTATTAATCGGTGTCTGTAAATCCACAATCTCGCATACATGGAAGAGGTCGCAGTAACCAGTATCATTTGCACAGGGTGCACCGATTGGTAAAGTTGGTTTCCTAAAACCAGTCACCTAAAGCCAGCAAAATGATTGCTACATTAGTGGTCAGATCATTCTGGGAATATGTATAAAAAGTGATCACAAAGTGAAGACATATTTTCAGTTTTGGGAAATTTGGCAAGACCAATTTATGGTAAGACGAAGCAAGCAGACAAATTATAACTCTTCTGCATGGTGTTCATATAAAACTGTGCAAAAATAAACTACTTGCTTACACTAACCTTAGGGATACGTAATGCTGGAACACACATATTCAGGAAGTTACAACAAACATAACATTGGTACTTTGTCTCAGAACACTGGCATTCTGTCAAACCATATCTACGACACACAGAATTAGAACAGATCCCATCCATGCACACTTGAGCTTCGACTGCACAAGGTTTGAAGTCACCTTTCTTGACTCGCCCCGGACACTGGTAGTTTGCAAAGCCCTTAAGGTTACGGCATCGTGATGCAAAAGCACATTCAGTTCCATTACGGCAAACATAATCAGCACTTCTATGGCTGCATGTCATTGGATCGCAACATGGCCCTAAAGTTTCCAAATACATTTACAAATTACAATATTGTTGGGTATGATACAGAAACATGTTGTTATTGACCTAAGGGTTGTGCCATGAGGGAAACCAGGCTAGCTACATGTAAAATCTAAACAATGTTGGCAGCCAATCAAAGTGTAATACAAATTAAATGGGTAAAATTGCAGTTAGGAAATACTTTTCTGGTCCTGTATGTATTTATGTCTACCCAGTAAGGGTGGTTAAAGGATTTTATTTGAACTAGTTTTCAAGAAACCAAAAAACTGTAACTTGATTCTGTAAGATCAAGATAAAGAAAGGGTTTTAAATGCAACATAACACTATAATAAATAAAACATACCATCATTGGGACTGCAGTAAGATCCTGCACGTAATTTGCATGTCTTAGGATCACAACAGTTTCCTGGATCACTGATTTTACACTCTTCTGGCGAGCCACAATCACACTGTTCTTGATTTTGACGAACTGTATCACCGCATTTAGGCCTACGCTCAATAATTCTTGCTGGAGTTTCAAAACACTTCAGCTCTGCATTGTCATTCCTATCTTTTATCAAAGGTCGAGTGATTTTACTGGATTTCAAGGTACGAATGATTGCTCGTATGCTACATGGGGAGTATTTATCATTGTTTACTCGACCTCCATTTGATGCTTTGTTGTACATGATGTAATTTCCACCTTTACCTATGCCAGGTTGACATTCGCTTGTGTCTGGATCATCCTGAAGAAAAAGTTGCGAAGAATCAATAAGTTATCATATTACTGATGAGTGAAATTTATCTACAACAGTATGACCTGAGAATGCATGACAAACTATATTAATTCAAAATTTGTTTGCCAGTGAAAAAACTTACTGGTGCACCAAAGGCTGTTCCAACTTGACGAAGAAATGCAATTTCTGCAATTTTAGGCTTTACCATCTCCCCGAAAAACTTGTATGTGACAACACCTGTATTGTAACTTTTCAACTTTTGCACATTGAAATTTTCATAGATTTTAATAAAGTAACGCCTTGCTTCACAAATGCCACCATCATCTTCAAGACTCCATGATAGACCTATAATCATAATTATAAAGTTACCAATTTAGGACTAAGGCGCACAACATTTGTAGGGAACCAGGTGAATTATTCCTGAGATGGTTGGTTTTACTAAGAATAAAAAGTTATGCAACTGTTACCCAATCAATTTGGAGTTTTAAACTAGTTCTAAGGTACAAGATATTTGTGTAATTCATCCAGTGTCATTGGTCTACACAGGGTCTTGCTAACTACATAAATTCACCTGACTGCTGTGAATTTTTGCGACTAAATTGCAAAAGCTATACCTGTAATTCCTCCTTCAAAGTCTCGGTAAGTGAGAAAGAATGCTTGGCAGTAACTGTCGTAATCTAGATCAGACACGAAATCTAGAAAGGTGGAAACACCCATGTTTTTCGGTCTGAGTGCTTCAGGAGTTGTTTCATAGGTGTATGCCATAATATGACCTATCATTAGACGAACTTGGAACAATTTTGCCCTTTTCCATTCGGGAGTCTGCGCCATTTCCTTGAATTTTTGATTCGCCAATCTCACAAGATAAACCATTTCGCCAATAGCTCTGCCAGTGTCATTTCCCCAGGCTTCTGTGAAAAGATAATCACCCTCTATCGAAATATTGCAAACCTTCATGTTATCATTATTTTCCTCGTTGTACAAGTTGAATTCATCTGGTTCATCAAACGCATTTGTCTCCCTTCGGCGTCTTTTCGAGCGGGGTTCATCTGTTAGAATATTTCTTCTCCGTCTTAGGCTTTCGTCCTCATCTTTTGAACGATAAATAACTGAATGAAACTTTTGGGGCTCTGTGAAATACATTTGTGCCGGCCTTACAGTATATTCTTCGTCATTCGTGAATATTGTTCCCTCGAATTTTCCGTCTCGTATTGTGCCGAATGCCTCAGAATTAGGTTCATCTTCAAGATATCCAGCCAGTGCGGAGTTGATATGATCCTTTACTTCGTCGTTTATTCCTGCTAAATCAGGGAAAAACGTATCTCTATCTGGTTCTAAACGAAGTTTGAAATCCCGTCCGAAAGCTTTGAAGTCTAAGGACTTAGTTTCGAGTCCCTTTTTAAACGAATCTTTTATATCGTCTTCAGCATAGTCAAGCGGTTCATAATGATGAATAAGTTCAGTTAAGGGTCTCCGTTCAACGCTAAAAGCCCAAAAGACTTGAATAGAAAAAGCAAAAAGCCAAAACAACGCCTTCATTCTGGTCTTCTCGCCAGAATTCCTTCAAGTGAAGTCTTTAAAACCTAAAAAACGCAACGTAAATTTTGTTGTTATCGAAGCGCCTAGCGAGAGCGTCCTGAATATTTGTCAGAATGGAATGTACGAATTCGCACAAATACACAAACGACACGAAATTTGCAATTCAAATGAGCTCATATACTTACAAGGCGAATGCGCAGAAATACAGTCAATATAGGCAAGAATTCTTTCTGTAAAGAAGAATAAAGAACTTGCAACTTGCAATCAACGATTGATTATAGAGTAAAAGAATTCAGGAAATGTGGCAATTTTAGTGATTATGGCATTTCCTATAAGGGGGGGAGGGGCTCAGCGGATTAAAATGTAGATAAAATCAAGGGGGGTTACTCTCAAATATAGGTTCGCACGCGTACAGCATTATTTTGAGTTGAAATCTTTGTTGCACAAGAATTGGCGCACATAGCGGTAGTATGCCACCGTTACAATATACACTGTTGTATCTTGATCATAAGCACGAACTAAAAATTGTGTCAATAGAATTTGCACGAAATCATTTTGTTTTGAATAATAACCTCATACTCTAGTATGAGGAAACCTTCGCCAAGATTGTTTGAATGAATTGTAGAGTCAGGCGTACACAACGCGATTTTCGACTAAATTCTTGCGTGTGCGATGTCATTTTGCGAAATGATTTTAATCGGCAGACTGCAACAGTTTGATATTTGCCGATTAAAATCGCACAACGAAAATCGCGTCGTGTGCGCCTGGCTTTAGTTTAAGAACGAAAACCTACGTATCGCCGATCTTTGTACCCGGAAAAATCATTGCTTGGTTTGGTGGCAAATATGTATGGTTGTACCCACTGACCTATACTATCTAATATACGTCAGTGGTTGTGCCTCATTAGTGTGGTTCCCTGTTAAACATGGGTCCCCCCCTTAACTTAACACCCCGCCCGATTCTTCTGTAAGGAAGAGATCCGCGGTGGCATGATTAGTTGTTCACATACCTACATCTCAAGGGTTCAATACTTTAGATTGTCATAAATACATTTACTTGAGATAACCTACACTTTTAGGAATCAGCCTTGTAAAGCCTAGTTTCCATTTGGTCGTTTCTTGTCGTGTACAAGTGACGGATGTAAAAGAGTGTCTTGTATCCCTGCGACAAGTGAAGACTGACTTGCATACCACTTGATGCACAAGACAAGATATAAACTTACATCAACCTTTTTCCAGGGTATTTATGACTTGTAACCGTAGGCCTGTTTTAGACGTCGAACTTTTCATCTGCCGTAACTATTGTTAATGGAGCTAAAGTCTTTGTTTAAGTTCATTTGCATTCGATTTGGCACATGAAAAGTTCGACGTCTGAAACAGGTAGTAGTGACACGCAACGACAAAATGGTAACTAGACTTTATATCACTATACAAATTTTGGCTATATTTAAAATGTGTATGTTAAATGTGGAATTCATTCGGTCATGTCCACGGGGTCCACCAGAAATGATTGACCGAGTTTCAAATCTAGATATATTAGGATAAGCCAAAACGCCTTTCCAAGTATGCTATGAAGATCTATGAGATCCCCCTGCCCATATCACGGGTGCGTCCCCTTAACACCGCTCTGTCTATTTGCTACAAGTCTATTACAGCATCCTGGCAACGCCTGCAGGGCTTGAAATGATGTTTGCGGGCAGCGGGTGAGAACCAGCCCGCTTGAACACCCTCACCCGAAACGTTTAATTGATTAAATATTTGCAAAATTTGCTGTGTTGTGCCATCCTTGGCTGCCAATTCCTCCAGGTCTTCCAAGTCGACCGCTTCTAGTCCTAGGGATATGGCACTAGACTCGGACGCAGTCTCCTGCTCGTCCTGAGTATCAGTTCGCCTAAGCGCCTCAATACGGTTTTGGGCACTGCTGTCATTGTCTAGGGTTTTCGAAAACTTTTCGTCTACATTTCGATGTATTGTCTCTCGAGCACTACTTCTCTCGTGATTTTCACGGTGGTGCATACGGCCTTGAATTTGCTGCATGACCAGCGACTGAAGCTGCCCAATCTTTGCCTGTGTAAAGAAGGAAAATCAGACAAATTTTTGTACACAATTTAATGAGACAAATCGCATTATATTACTGCATACAAAAAGACAATCCTTGCATCATTTATATACTATTTCTACCTTTATTTATTACACATACCTGCATCTGGGCACGTTCATTGGATAAATGAGTAATTAATTTTTCTCTCTCATGATAATACTTTTTCAAAGCAGTTCTCTGCATTTGATACAATGAAATATATTCTCCTAAAACACGTACGATTCATGATCAGTCGCGGAAACATGCTAATGCATTTCTAGAGGAAGACTAGTATAACCAGGCTAATCTTTATCGTACCTATTGTTTCTGTTTCAGCCGATAACTGTTGGCATATATGTTCAAGTTCTTGTACTTTATCTAAAAGTTCTGCCTTTTCGTTCATGATTTGCAAAAACCTCGTCTGTAGGAGAAAAATCAGACAACAAACATTAAAGACGTTTTACTAGTGCTTCAATATCTTAAAATATTTCCTATTTTCCGCCTTAGCGACGATGATAAAGAAAGAGAGCTTTGCATGGTGATGTTTCTTTGGTGATGAACTTAGGACTTATCCTTAGAACTTGAATTAAATGTTTTTGTTTTCTTTTGTTTTTTTTTGCAAAAATATACACATTACGTTGTTCGAGAAGCTTACCTGCAGTTTGGCAAATGCTGGTTTCAGTTGTTCAACCGGTATAGCAGCATTCTCCAAATTGATTTCATCGACGGCAAGATCTTGATTTTCAATTTGTAGTTTCTGTTTCTGAACAAGTTGTTGCAAAGCGCTGATCTGTTGTTGCTGTTCGTGAAGTTGTTCGTGTACTTGTTCCAACAAGTCTCGTTGTCGTTGTTGGACCTGTTGATGTATCTGCATTTCCATGTGTTGCTGAAGAATGTTGATTTCAGATTGTGATTTGTCTGAGACTTCTGAAAGCTGATGCCGGAGTTGATCTCGTTCCATTTCTAACTGTCTGATCGAGGCAGACATTGAGCTCACCTAAATTACATGGGTAAATTGGGTAACCTCAGTTCTAATCGTTCACAAGCGAGAGATTCTAATCGGACAAAAAGTGATAGATATGAAATTAAGCAATATGATGTGGTTATGAAGTAGTTAAATACGCCAGAAAAAGAAGATTGTATGAAATATTTATGATATTTTCAGTACTTGTTATTAGATAACATGTATATGGAATTTTATAGCTGTCATTTTGAGACGTTAACCATCAGAGACAAAGAAAATCTGTTGCGGAAAATACAAAAATCTTATCTTAAACATACCACATCTTCTCTGTTGCTGTACGTCGTTGGAGCAGAATATGATGTTGTCATCTCTGGTTCGTCAACAAATTCTGAATCACTCTCACTCGGCCAACTATCTTCATCTTCAGAAACGTTAGATTCGTCAACAGGATCGCTTTCTACACGAGCATCACCCGTCTTGAGAACGAGATCTGGCATTTGCTGAACGCTGTCGCTCTCGGGAGTAACATCAAGGTGGTTGATATCTAGGATATAACAGAGAATAATGGATGTAGTGGGTACAATTCGTGTTGAACGATAGCAGGCATAGAGCAGAAAACATGCAAATCATTATGGCTTACTTTCCACTTGACTGTAGTGTCTGCGTTCCTCTACAATAAGTAGTTCCTTCAGTTCGCTATTTTGACTTGAAAGTTGGTTGATAGTGTCCTAGTAAAAATAGATTTCGAAACACGGGGTCAGTTAATATACTGGGAAAATAAATGTACGATCAGGATAGTGCGATCCAGATCGATAAGTATTCGTCCTGAGATGCAAGTATACAGAAAACAAATTAATGTGGAATTTTGCCGCCTTTATAGACAGCCTTAGCAAGAAGATATCGCTGCAACCAAGCTGTGGTAACAATTTCCTCGGCACAGTGAAACTGAGAGAAATTGAGCGACGTTTTAACTCTGGCCCAATAACCTATAATGTATATCGTTGTAAATTCGATTAACCTATATGTATTAGATTCATCACAAGCGCTTCATCCCGAGTATTTTAATAATTTTATTCGAAATTTTGCCCTAGTTAAGGTGGGCCCCTGACGTTGATCAACAGCAAGATGTTCCACACAGCGAATAAATATAGCTGATAAACTCCTACTTAGTGAAGCTGGGCAACTGATTTTCCCACTCACAAGCGGGATTTTATCCACAATTAAATATACTGAAAGAAAGAATGACTATATATAATTAAATAGTATTTAGTATGATTTACTTGTGCAGACTGTAATTCCTGATGCAAGACATCGGTCAGACGTCCTTGTGCTTCAAAATGTTGGTTTTTAGCGTTAACTTCGATCTACAAGGCAAAATATTAATAATAATTGCACCGATTAATAAAACATTTCATTACAGGATCTTGCACTGAGCCATATTTTCTCACATTTGGTCAACTTGGACAATAAAACCAAGCGCGATATAGCTACTAACTTGTTCATTGAGACTCTTGTTTAGATTGTCAATATCAGCTTGACTGTTTGATAACTATTGGGGAAAAACAAGTACGAAAAATGTCTGAGTAAGGTTCTGGTAACTTTACATTTCTTACCAGTATCGAGCGTAAAAATCTTCAACACTTAACATGTACATATAACATTACAATAGGGATACTGCTTTTTTACAGCTTTGAATATGGACTATTTGATTAGGCAAGCAAACAAGAATATATCCACGAATATGTTTTATCACGGTATGCATGGTCAGTATATTGACGGGCCCGTTTGGTAGTTGGTACAGGCTATAAATAGGGCCAAATAGGAAGTTATCCCATTAATTTTTCGCGGATCTGAGGACGCTAATAAGTAAGGCATAATTTTGAACGAATAAATACCATCTGTTGAGTCTCTGCGAGTTCCATTGTTTTTTCACTCAATTTCTCTCCTATATCTCTGCTAGCGTGTCTTTCTGATTCAAGAGTGCTTGTTAATTCCATGTTGTCATTACTCTACAATATACAAAACATCATTTAGGAATAATAACAATCCATATAAGAAAAATAAAAAAGAAAACTGTTTAACAGGTTCTTCGGTTATAACGTTTATTTTTCATGAGCTTTCGAGTGTCAACGTACAGTTTTTAACCAGTAGAAAACAATGAATTCATTGAATCATAGACTGCTAGTCAAAAGCACGTAAAAAAAAATATAATCATACCCATGCATCCGTTTTTTTTTGTAATTCTGGTTTCATTTGTATCAAATACATTTAGGTATCACTTGTATCAAATACAACTCACCATCTCAATGAAACGGCTTTCCAGTTCTCCCAGTTGCTCCTTGAGTTCTTTGTTTTGTTGCAGTGCCCTGCAGGGAAAATATCCATTAAGATTCGCAGATTAAATAGCTAGTAACAATCTACCTAAAAAACTCGGTTTACAAACTCCTAGACAATGTTTCTCGGTGAAATTTAGTGCATATGCTCAAAAAATGATGAACGGCGTGCTCGTACACGACACGCAATCAGGTGTAATAACCTAGAATTCCTGAAATGTAACTTTTAAAGTTGCTCTGTTTTAAAGTAGTTGTTATCGTAAAGGTTTACACAACTAAATCAGAATTATCTTCTGATTATCGTAAAGGTTTAGTCACAACATTCAACCCACTTGCTTATCGTTTCTTTATCACTCTGGATGCTTTCTAACAATTCTCGTTTGTCTTGTGATTCACGACTCAAGTTCGCCACAATGTTCTCCAGTTCTGTAACTTTTGCCTCACTCTCCGCAAGTTCACTAAATGAAAACAAAATTGAAGAAAATTTAATCGCCAGAGCGAAGCAGGCACATGGAGGTGAAAGGGCTAGAGGGGCGGGTAGATCTGGGGTACGCGGGTCTGCTAGGGATGTGTACACTGTTGTACAGTATATACGAGAATGTATTTGGATAATTCGGTTAGTAATGGGTTAACAAAGTGATCGTTAAAAATATCAAATCTCCACTGTGATCACAAACAACCACTTGAAATGAAAGTGAAGATACACATAGTTATTAAAAATATTTACCGATTTAATTTGTCATTTGCATCGCTCTAAAATTTAGAAACAAAGGAAAAAGGCAATTACATGTACTGTATACGTACATTTCATTCACGAAAAATATAACTGGTTTGTTTTCTTTATATTCTAAACGGCAAACTAGGGCAAAAATACCTGAACAAGAGAATATTCTATATTGCGGGAATTTAAAGAACTAAAAAAAGTGCCTATCCATTTGGAAAGCATATAATGAGTGAAAAGGGTGAAGTAGAATACCTGTTGTTGTAAATACTTTGCTAAACTTTCTTTTTCCTCGACGAGTTTTTGTATTTCTTGTGCAGCAAGTCTCGTTGCTTCAGATTGATGGCTGGCTTCTTCGTCGTTAAGTTGATCTAAAAACGAGAGGTTGTAAGTAACAGCAGTATATTCATGTGAGTTGCCTTAAATGCCATACATTTGTGACTGAAGAGTCTTCAGTGAAGACGTACTATTGTGGTTTTATCGAGATAATTCGGAGCCTATATCTAAAGGTTACAGTAGATCTAATGATTATAATTTGCTTGCAAGATCATACCAAGACTTTTTCGCAATTCGGTAATAGTTTCTTCATATTCCTGCTGCATCTCTGTCCATTGAAGTCTGTGATTTTCAAGTTGTTCATTCTAACAAAAATATGTCATTTGTTCAGCTCATGAACTCCCTTTCAAACGTCGATCATCCAAATACCCACTGTGTAATCGGTATCAACACAGTTGATAATCGTTGATAATCAAAAAGATGCCAGGAAAACTACGTATACTATTTACCACAGCAATACTCCAATTCTTAGCTCTCCTATTTAACAAACTGCGTAGAAATGGGAGAAATGTGGAATAAAATATTCCTTAGCCAACACCAATGAAACCCGCGGGGAATTTTCTCCTTCACACACACAAGAAAAGTCCGCCAAAACTTTATAATGATGAAAGCAATCCTCTACAATCGCACAAGCTTGGATTTGATTCCTACCCGGAGGGCCCGGGTTTAGCATTTTTTCCAACGACTCCCCTGCAATCACCCCCCCCCCCCCCCGCAATCACCCCCCCCCCCCACCCTAGTGACATGAATTATATATCATTCAGTTGGATCTCTATCATCTCTATTACGTACCAGATCAACAAGTTTCTGTAGTTTAAATTCATATTGTTCAACCTCTTGATTGTGTCTTTCTATTATTTGTCCTTTATCGGTGGCTAATTTTTGTAAGGACGCGGTTTGCTGAAAAACGTATTAAAAAATTTTTTAACTTGTTTTAACTCGTGAAAATATATTGCCAATATGGAGGTAAATGTGAATTTGGAGGCGGGGTTACGTACTTACCTTTTCTAATTTTTGCTCGAGTTCTGCCTTTTCATCACGTAATTGTTTAGTCAACTCTTGAACTGCTGATGCGGACGGATTGTTTGACAACTAGAAATTGATTACACCATTATGTACATGTTTAGAATTACCGCATATTTCATATCACAGACTCGTTCCACCTCTCATGGAAACGGAATTGGATTCGGAATTCTTGCATTCTACATACTCTGCATCTACACTACTTTTTTACTATTTCATAGTGGGTATGTTTTGAGCTAACCTGTTGTATGAGAAGCTGTGTTTCGTTGAATTTCTTTGCTGTTTCATCTTTAGATTTTTCCAAAGACAAACATTCGTTCACTTTTCCTTGTAACTTCTGCCTAATTTCAGAACTTTGTTGTTGTAGATCTTCTTTCTCTCGGCTGCCAAGAAATTCAGAAAATTATGAAACAACTGCAAAAAACTTTCTCGCTGGCAAGGAAAATCAACAATGGTCAATTACAATGTTTTCAAAGTATTGTTTTGTGCATGGGCACTATCGCTGTAAGTGTCTGGTTATCTATCGTTCAGGGGCCGGTTGTATCAAGCCCGCTTAGCTTAAACGGTGGATAAGTCAAAATTAAATAACACTCTTACATCTGTCTTGAATGAGTTAACTTGAATATTATGCACTAAATATGTAGTTGTAAACAGTATCTTTGCATTAAGGTTAAAAACATTAGTTTGCTTGTTGAATAAAACGATAGACTAATTAGACTTGCTTTCTATTTTGAACTTAACCACCGTTTAAGCTAAACAGGCTTAATACAACCGGCCCCAGGTCATTCTTACGTAGGATGATATACTACCATCACTCTGAAACAAGGGAAATATACTACAGGCTGATAAAATTTTCAAGCACGACTTACTTTAAGGTGTAATTTAACGTCTGAACTCGATCCCGATCTTTCCGAAGCTCGCTATTTTCCTAAAGTTTAAGGAAAATTGACATTACCATTACTGAATTTAGCTTGCAACAGGCACATACTGTATATAAATATTACGTGTAATCCACCAGATTGAGAATAATCTTGTTTATTTTTACTACATGAAGAACTTAATTCATTGTCTAACATTTTACCTCGGAAAACTTTTCCAACTTGCTTTTCTGTGTAGCAATGTCTCGTTCGTGCTCAGCATTTTGATGTCTCAACTTTTGAACACGACTGGACAACTCCGAACATTCATCTAGATTTGGACATAAAAATCTTTATGTAAGCAAAAAAAACGTATACGGACCCAATAGACAGAACACATTGTGACATTTTGTTAGCTTTCTGCTACACTTACTATCTTTTGTTTTAAATTTCTTTTGTAGTTGTGCCAATGTGGTTTGCAGGTCAGATTTTTCTGACACAAGAATACCAATCGTCTGAATATGTACCTGTGAAGGCAACAAGACGAGCAGGAAAAAATAAGAAAAGGATGCATATTTATGTATATGCCAAATCATGGCCAGAATAACAAACATGTTTAAATAAGTCTCAAATATTTTAAACACACATTGAACTTACTTCAAGTTGCTCTTTCAAAGACCTTTGTTCCAAAAGTTGTCTATTTGCAAGCTCTGTTCTTTCCTATAATAACAAAACACATTTATATCAATAAAATATGAATTGCAATATGATGTGCACTGCAGTATCTGGCAATAAAATCATTGAGCAAAAGAGGATCAAAAACAACAAATCTATTATCTAAACTGCAGAACAAACTTAATACTATCGAATCTTGCATCATTTTCACTGGTTTATATGCAATATGCAATTGACCTACTTTTTTGATCTGCTCTTGAAGTTGGATAATTTGTTTTCTCTAAAAATAAAATACTATAAAATTAAGGCTGAACATTTTGATTTGACAACAAGGTTAATAATGAAATGCTCTTGATGGATCAATCTTGGCATTTACTTGTTTGGAAAAGGGAACACATGCAGACAAACAAGTGATCAATCACTAGCCATTAAAACAATTTGTACTTGTAGTTACTACACACTGGTTGGCTGAAACAATGACACTTCACATCCATACCTGTTCATTCACATGGTTTCCTAGCTGTTCATTGTTCCGTTTATGTGATGATAAATTTCTCTCCAAATCAGAATTTCTTCTCTACAAATATTAACATAAATTCGAGCTGTCACACCAAATCCTTCATAACATTTTCTTTGCAACCAATGTCTACTAAAGCTAGTAGTATCAACATCTTGAATCTGTTTGGTGCAATATTTATTTTGTGCATCACTTGCGCCACAACATTACCTCTAATGCATCTATTTCTGAGATTATTGGATCTTCACCATTTTCCAGTTCCTGAATAAAACAAAACAAGGCTATAGGCAAAAACTTGAATTGAACTATTAGTTGGAAGAATTCTCCTACTGACACAAGCATATGAAAAATATGCCTTTAGAAAAGCAAAGTATGAGTGTAACAAATACACTTTCAAAAAGCTTTTCACTATACCTGCTTAGCAAAACCATTTAACTGTTGGTGAATTGAAAGAAAAAATAATAACACAATTAGGGCTAAATACACATGTTTTTTATTAACCAATTTACTCTCATAAACAAGTAAAATCCATGGCAAAAAAAAACATAATACAAAAAAAACATAATAGTATATCTGTGCACATTCTAACAGGTTAATATTGCTCATTGCAAACATACAGTAGAATACAGTAGTAAAGTGCACAAAGAGAGTATCTACAACAATTTTCATTATGTAGCATATTTAACATACCATCTGTTTGATTTTGTTAACTGAAGGTGAAGAATAGGATCCATTTTTCAAAGTTTGATCAATTGGTGAAGCATTAACAACCTCCTAAACAACATTACCAGTACTTATTAGTGTTATCAGTGCTAATTACATTGGAATGACCTCATTGGTTCTTTAGATGGATCAAAACAGGAATATACCTCAGGCATTAAACTATTAAAACTAAATGATCGATTTTTTCACGTTCATTAGGTACAAAGAGTATCAATTAAACTTATTTAATGAAGGTTTGAACAGCAATTAAAAAATTTGCTGTATTCCTCTTAGTGGCCCTCTTGTCTGTTATCCGTTGTACAAAAGATGATGGTAATGAAGGTGAAATGGTAATTATTTAGTTTCTTTAAATCTGTGACCTTACTGCACTTTAAACAATTTGACATATTTGACCAGTGTAAAAAAATACATGCGACGTTTCAATCTTTTTGAAAAACAAATAAAGTTGATACAATATGGATATTAATGCGTTTTAAAACTTTTAATTTTATGTCTACCCCGATCACACAAACTCCCTATGAAAGAAATGAAGTCCTTTAGCATAAAAATTCGCCAAAAAATCATAATATTGATATATAGCATACGAGAGACAAATATCAATTTCAGTATTATGTATTCATCATGTAAAATGATTTAGTATTTATTCCTTACAAATTAATATCTTATCGTTTGAAAATAGACTTACAAAATCATTTTTTACTTCTCCTTGGCTTGTTTCAACTGTTGCAGGCTTGATCGGCAATTTAGGCGGCGTCGAAGAAGGTCCTTTCTTGTCTTGAAATTTCTTAAGCTGGGAAAACATGTCATCCACATTCCAGTTAAAAACACGTAACTTTGGCTACACATACCTTAGCTAATATTCACTAAATTTTCAAATCTAAAACGCTTAATCCTTAATCAGTATCTCACCTTTTTTCTAGCAGAAGCAATCTTCTCTAAACGGGCTTTATCAGCCATTATTTCCAAACGATCTCTTACCATAATTCAATAAAAATAAAAATACAGCCATATTGATCAGTCATCTGAACATTCGTTATATGGTAAACAGTGGTAATTACCATTATGCCACGTATTTGTCCCGCGCGAAATCTCACGCGCAAATTGGAATAATTTGCGCAGGTTTCACACGTTCACTCGTTCAGTGTAATCTCTAAAAAGTTCCACCTTCCTTTATGTATAACTGAGCCTGTAAGCATATAGCCAGTTAGCTGCTCTGAGTCTCTCCTCCTTGACTGTTCTTTGTTTTTAATTCATTTTGGCCTTTTTGCTGGGAATAGCTACCTTTCAATGTCATTTTTCATATTACGTAATGTTGTTCCTTCAGCATCTCTGTACTTCTTGCAAACCTTCACCGCCTTCACGCGTTGTTTTCATTTGTTCTTCGCATATTATCTGCCTGGACTTCCATTTCAAGTCTGGACTCACTTCATCATCCTGTTTATCATTATACCTCATCTGCAATGGTGTCAGCGAGGCTCCTAACGTTTTTGGAATCACCCACAAAGCTTCGTTTCAATACTTCATTTTAAAAGGATGAATTTGTTTCGTAGATACACGACTGTAACGACCTACTGATTGCTATTATACTCTCACTTCAGTCCTTTCATATTCTAAGTAGTGGTTTGGTTTAGAGTCACTCAGTAAAGCGCACGCGCCAGTTACGATTGCAGTCAAAGATTTACGAGGTAAAGCCATTCGAATATAATTATGGAATCATATCATTTTATTTCAAAAGCAGAAATTATTTAGCAATTTATACACAGCTTTTACGACAAATTCCGTTTTGGGAAAGACAATTTGACAGCTTAAATTCGTTCCATAAATTCCTGGCATCTTTACAATATAATGCAATAAGGAGGTAAGGAGTCAGTCGTTTTGTCATCACCCTGAGTACTGTTTACAGAACTGCGAGACTGAAAAGAGTGCAGGCTGGTATTGGCTAAAAGATCTTTCGTCTTCTTCAATACCTCTCGTGGTTCGCGTCCTTTTATGAAGCTAAGAATGACATCCATCTGACCCACCAATGTTCCAGTGATGTGGCAGAATGTCTCAAGCCACATAACGCGTTTTAAGTAGTTCTTTACTTCACCTGCAGTGAGAAAATATTGTAAAGATCATGTCAAAACGAGGTTCTTGTTTGTTTCCAGCAATGTTTTATATACATGGAGTCATGGACCACAGCACTTGTGCAGTCGGATTTGCAAAAATAGAATCTGAGCAAAACCGCGTCCATGAATGCCAAGCCTTTTTCAGTGATACAAATGAATTTTCAGGGAAACGGTCTCTTCGGCAAGTAAAGGTTCGTTCGAACCAAAGATTTGTCTCTAACCATAGATTGATTTATTAAATTTTCATCCCTTTTCCATTTGGGACTGGGGTGCTGAGCACAAGTACGCTATACTGTCAGAAATTAACCTGTCTCGGGTGGTGCAGACTCCAAATGTACAGCTTGAGTAATGAATCCTCCATAGCGGTGACTCCAGGCAAATCTCTGAACTCTTGAATAAATGTCTGCATTTTTAGATATTTATCTCCGCTCATTTTTTGTTGCATGTCATAGACAACACGCGATAGCTCGCCCGCTGCAGGGGCGCCAGCCCGAATGCGCGATAAACTTTTACCCCGCTTGTTATCGGCCAGATATGCAATCCATTCTTTTGAGAGCATCACTCGCATTTCTTCTAGTAGCAAACATTCCGCGCTGTCGGACACTTTGAGGCGCGAAAAATCCGAATTGATTGATTCTACATCGTTTACGGACATGCTTCTTCAAGTAGTTTTGTAAACAATCGACACGCAATTACCGCGTTAATTAGGCCAATTAGAACGGGGAGCGTTGTAATAATTGGTTAATTGTTAATTCTAAAATTTTCACGGAAGCAGTATTTTGTTTGCGAAATAATTAAGTTTAATTTTCTCCTATAAAAATATTCAACAATAGTTTCAATAAATAAATGACATGTGGATTTTCTATAAATACGAATTATTGAAATTAATTTATTTTTGGACAAAGGAGTGACTAAAGGTTTAGCAACATAATATACGTCTCAACCAAGACCCCATATCCAACTTCTTTTTTGATCTTTGAACGGATTACTTGTGGGTTGTGGTAAACATCTTGCATTGCCCAGTGATCCTCTGCTTTCTGCTGTAGATATGGCAATGTCAGATAGAGCTAACTTGTTCTCATAACACTCTCCAGAACTTTTCGATCTGACAAGCTTTGTACCTGGTGCATTAGGCCGTCCTCCCGCAAGCCGCGCCTCGGCAAACGTTTTCGTTTTTCCGTCATGCGTGTCATCTTTATTACGGAAAAACACTTTCTTCGACTTCGGTGAAGATGCAGATTTTTTAACATTCCATCTTCGCTCGTCTTGAGACAGACTGTGTATACTATCGTTGCTCTGGGATCGTTGTGTGCCGGAATCTTTCGCAACAGGTCGGAGATTGTCGGGGGCTCCTTGTGCATGGAAAAGAAGACCAGCAGTTCTGGAGACGATATTTTGAGCCTGGTTAGATGTGGCATCGAATGAGTGGTCCGAGACCACAGAATTCGGGCGGTTTTTCCGACGTCGGCGACGTTTAGTGTCGGATGTAGCGTCAAGTGTTAGCGGCTAACAAAAAAAGCAACTAGAATTTAGACTACAAAATTAATCGCTTTAAAGGGCATTGGTATCATAATTAAATACTGATTTTGATAATCTTGTCTGTGAAGATTACGTGAATAAATTATTACTAAGTGCAGACATGATTACCTTAGATGGACTGCATTCTTCAAGGTAATTTTTCTCGTTTTCAATATGTTCAATATTTCCTGAAAAACAAAGCAAGACACATGTGTTATGACGCTACATACTGTCGCATAAACACTTTCAAATATATCACGTATTCTTTGACGTTCTAACGCAACGCTATTGCAAACTTTCATTTAACTTTAAAAACTTTAATATACAGAACGCAATGGTGATTTTTGTCGGGCATTTGTAGTTAATAACATCAAAAGTTTTTGTGTTAGTTTTAGTAGTTCGGGCACGGGGCATCCACGAACATCTCAAGCTTAAAATCTACCAAAATGTTTCTCCGATATATTATAGTTCTTACCATTTTGTTGTCGATAATCAGTACCATTACACAGCACACTGCCATTTTTCACATGTCCATTTCCAACGAGAGTGTGCCTTGCAGGGGGGTCAGTATTTCCTGTTGCGCGGGGGCGCAGTAGAAACCACATGATAATCAGAAACAGAATTTGTAAACACAATCCGACAACATGGCGTTCCACCACCTGAACAGAAACATGTTGAGCGGTTATTTTTGAATTGTTTTTGTGCAATGCAATTACAAACTACGGTGGTAGAAATCTCGTTCCGTATGCACAAACGTACCTCCTGGTTTACGACTTTTAATCTTGAAATGGCTTCATTTAATTTCACTTCCAGTTCTTTAACTCTGCTTGTCAGAGCAAGGATAGTGGAATTTTGTGCTAAATTCTAACAGCAAAAAATTGAGATAGGATTACTGCTAAGACGGTTCAGAACACTGTGAAAGATAAGAATATGAGAAAGGCAAATCAGGCTTTCTTTCATGACGAAGTTGACGTGTTTGTCGAAATATCTTCAGAATGAATTGGTTTACCCTATTATTATCTTATAGCACAAAAGAATGTTACACATACCACTTTGGTAAGAAGCTTGGAGTTTTTTGACAACATGGAAAACTTCTTTTCCATTTTCTTTTGCATTTCATCCATCGACTTTCGGTATCTTTAAATGAAGAACAAATATAATAAGTCTACACAATAAATTTAGATGAATTCTTTAACAAAGAATTCGTCGTTCATCTTAAACTACACTATTTGATACAACAGTCGACTAAATATATATGATAATCATAGTAAGTTAAGCCGCAGAATTCCTTGATTTTCAAAATAACTGAAGTAAAATCATATGTAGCTGGCTGTAAAACGTATACTGGATGATAATTTCATGTGGTACCTTTGACTAAGTTCTTCCAAGAACAAATTCGTCATCGTAACATTCTGCTCCAAAGCTTTAATCTTTCTGCTCAATGTAACAAATATCGATTCTTTTTTCCCATATGTATTTCCATTACCAACGTGAGTTGTGACTGCTTCGGCGTTAATTGTGGGACCGGGATCAAGGTTTGGTGAACTAAAATCCTCCGGATTCCTGGAAACTGTAGCATCTTTCATCTCACATTGCCCTTCGGATAAAGGTGAAAAATCTTGTTCGATTAAACTGGGGTCTGGTAACTCAGTTTGTCTGTGATCTTCATTTAGAAGAACAGCATCTTTCTGTTCCTCAATGGTTTCAACTTTTTCGTTTACTTCACTACCCATTCTGCTATCTTCCAATTCATCCTGTTAAAAATGTAATTTTTACATACGTATACTGTAAGAAACAATACAAATTTTGGGGGTCTACTCACAAAAAAATCATGCCTTAGATTATGAACAGCCATGTGAAAGCTATAGCGTGCAATATCAAACTTCTATGGTGTATATCTACCTTTATGGTGTCTACCTGATGTGCTTCCACTTCTTTGTCTTTACTGCCAACATCTATGTCGGGTTTTTCTATCTCTTTTTCTCCCTCAAGCTGACTTATGGTTGTTTTATTGGGTTTAGCTATTAAATCACGGGCTGTATCTTCATTGGGTTGCTCAGGTTCGGCTCTTCCTTCCTTAGTCTCTGCGTCGGTCAATGTTGTTTTGAGGACATCAACATGTGGGTCGACAATATCGTGCTCCTTGTCAACAATAGGCGTACCCTCGCCGTGTTCATTGGTATCCCTATCTGATCCTTCAGGTACATTGTTATCCCTAGACAATCCCTCATCGACTGGTGTATCCTGATGTGAAGTTGAAATCTTCGGCATCTGGGCTCCACTTTCCACAGTAGAACTTAAAGTTGGCATACTCTCCATCTGTAATGTCGATGAAGGACTGGGAACGGCATTGGGGATAGTCTCGGTGGTGGCTGTGACACAATCGAAATTGTCGCATGATACGGAATTAGGAGAATCTGAACTTGCTTGGATGATAATTTCCTTCTCGACGCCCTCGGGTGGCGGAGTCGGGGGTTCAATCGTATTTGGGTTGTCATTCACAGCCAACGGGGGTTGTGCTAGAGGGGTTGGTGATGAAGCAAAATCTAAATCATTTATTGAACTTGTAACACCGCTACTGATGGTAGCAGAAGGTACACTGCTGCTGCTGCTGCTGCTGACACAGTTATTGCAAGTGCTGCTATGCAACACAGTTGAGGTAGTTGTGCTATCTGGGCTTGTCTGAGAGTCAACGTGAACTGATTCAGATAGTCCACTATCCTCTGACGATGCAGTGCGGCTTGAAGTTGTAGTATCTTCAGGTTTTTGCATTTTTTCAATCGAAACGATGTCGCTATCAACATTGTTTCCAATATCTTTAGAAGACCTCTCGTCAGCTTTACTTTCACCGTCACTCACGTCAACCTCAGTATTTATCTCTTCCTTGTTTCCCCTTGAATCTATCTCAATTTCTTCAGTGAGATTTTTCCGACTCGCTTCCTGGTTCGTCACATTCCCCACTAAACTTTTACTGAAGTTAGCGAAACATGCCTTGGCACGCCTAAAATTTCGGCCGCATACGTTATGCACGATTTCTAGAAAAGCCTGATACGAATGAGGTAAGTACTCCGTTGAAACGCATTCGTCTCCAGGCAAACACGGTGGGTTAGGTGCGTCATCACTGTCTCCATGGCAACTTGCCTCGAAGTCTTCTCGAGGCATAAGTTGTACGATAGTCTTTGGTTGAAGGGGTTGACTGGAGTTGTCTTCAGAATACGTGGTTGCATTTTCAGTCGAGTTGTTTTGTTCCTCTGTTTTAACAAGCTTCTTAGCTGTCTCCTTCACGAAGTTCAGTACAGCATCAGTGGCACTCTTCAGAATGCCTTTGGCCTGGTTTTTATTTTCAGTAGTATTAGATGAAGTATTGAGATCTTCGTCGACGTTAGTGTTCTCGTCGTGAGATGATTCATGTTCTTCGTACTCCTCTACCATGCTGTTGCCATAGACACGAAGTAAGCTCCAAGGACAATAATGTTCTGAACCATGGTGAGTTAACTGTTCAATCTACACGAAAAAAAATTTCGAAAAGTTGAGGTTTAGATAAGCCCCGTTCACATTTGCAATTTTTGCTGCGATTTTGTGCAATTTTTTTTACTTTTGACAGATGGAAACGAGCAAAAAGTTATGAATGCTCTAATGTACAAGTCTCCTTATTTGAACATCCGTAACTTATTCACTTAGTCACTCGTTTACATCCACTAAAAGAAGAAAATCGCAGCAAAAATCGCACCTCAAATTGCAAGTGTAAACGGGCCTTATAAGAGCAGAATTCATTTAAACTCAACACCCCATAAAATCCACACTTAGTATACCTTGATGTACTTTGCAAAAATAGGATCTATTGTGAAAGTCTGGATGGATTTCTCAGGCTTGGCCTCGAATGTCTGCAGTTGACTCCACTCCCTCGTAGGGTATCTTGTGCTGAACGATACTTGGAATTCTTTGGTGGTTGAGGAAAACATCTCAAAATTTGCAAGCTGTAAGGACGTGACTTGGACGTGATCACAAAGCTCAACTATAAACCAAATGTTGGCGCTACATGGGTTTAACATGTACAAATCTTTGTTTTCCAGGAGAATGGAATGTGCATTTTGGGCCTCAGAGTTCTTCTCGGGTATGTTAGCCCCACAATCCACGGAGGCGTAGTTGTTTTGCTTGCGTTCTATAGTCTTTTTCTTCTGTGGAATACCAGGGTCTGACGTTCCTTTCTCGTTGTTTAGTTGAACTTTCTTCTCCTCTTCCTGGGCAAGAAACTTTTGACTCCATTCATTAAAGGAAGGCATATCCTCCTGGGCGGCCCCAAGTGCATCTTGTGAATTCTCAAGCTCCTCTTGTGTGGCCTCAAAACCATCTTGTGTTCCCGGTAAATCCTCGTCAACTTGTAAATTCTGGCTTTTGCTGTCAAGTTGATGTGTTGGTAATTCACTGGCCGGGGGCATCTCATCTAAAATGTCCTTCTTATTTGATGAGATTGCTTTTTCTTCATTAAGACTATAAATAAAGACGTTTGTTACTTAACTGTTTTTATAACACCTTCATCAGGTTGTTCAAAGTTAGTGTATCGAATAAAAACCAATTATAAGAAACTGTGGTAAGGAACACAACAGGTGAATGTGAACAACAATCATTAATCATGTGGTCTGGAATGATTCTTTGATCATGTGACAGGATACACTGTGGGGGTGCAATGCAAAAACATGTAAGATGACTTATTTTTTATAATTGGGTTGAATATTGAGTTTTCATATACTTGTCCTTTAGGAGACTTTCTAAATTTGTTCCACACAAGATCCTTTGAATATAGCATTCCTCAGGACTTAAGTATGAAACTCTTGGGTGCTCTGAGTTGTTTTTAAAGCTTATAGGTTTATAATGTTTATCCTGTTCACTATGCTCACACACCCCACAAAAATATGTAAAAAAAGTACCACCATTTTTAATCCAGAATTTAATTGCAGGACAAAATTAGACGTTCACATGGAGTAATGTTGACAGCTGGACAAATTTAGCACTGCAACTCCCAACTCCCATAATTACAAACCTAAACTGTTGATTTTCAGAGAGCTCAACATTCTCAACTCCTTCTGGAATCTGCCTTTGCTCCTCCCTATCTTCAACTTTTTCCAGTTCTCCACCATCTTTATCACTGGCTTTTCTGGAGGATATTTCTGAAATGTTATCCTTGTTTCCTGTAATTTCCACTGCAATGTCTTTATCAGCAGCATTACTAGAACTGCCCACCTAAGTATATAGACCTTGCTTATTTTGGTACACTGGTTCAGGCACAGCTGCTGCAGCATAATTATTAAATACTAAATATGGTAATCATTATACTCTCCTGACAAAGGCCCCTAGGTCAAAACATTTAGAAGTGTTTCTGTTTATTTTAGGCAGGTGTTATACCAAATTTGAAGCAAAGTTATGTAATTAACCAAGCATTTTTTTAATTGCATAGCTAGTTTCCTTCCACTGAATATATTGATGATAACTTATCATTGCTTTATTTATAAAGTCAACATGAAAATACCCCCCTTGAATACATTAACTGGCAATGTATTATAATTTAATCAGCCTAACACCAGATGATTGTATTTGCCTGTGAAGGAATACTACTAGCTAGCAGGAACAAAGGTGAAAAACGTCTTTGGCCAATCAGCGCTTTTGTTGACATTTTTATTATTAACCAATCAGAGTCTTCGATTTTACGCTACCTCCGCTAACACACAAGAAATTTACTAGGGGTATAGTATGTTGAATTATGCCTTTGGGGGGACAGGATTTTGAACTTTTTTGATTAAATACAACGGAATATGAAAAAATATTCATTTATCTAAAAATCTGTCGGCCAGATTTTCGCTTTAAGGTCTAGTGTTAATACTATCGACATTTGAACAACGACGTACGCCCTACGAAAAGTATGCATGTGCTTCCAATCAAAATTGTGTTTGCATAATATTAAATATATTAAAAATAAGTTAAATAACTATGCAATGTTTTGATATTTGATGTGCCAGAAGAGATGTGAAATTTAACACAAAATTTATGAAGCAGCTTCACAGGAATTATCTAAATTTAAACTTACGATTTCGTTGCTTTAATTCTGGGGCGGGTGAGCGACAGACCAAGAGGATATTCGAAAAATCATATCTTGAATGTCTCCTTCGTTGCAAGACTGCTCTGTGTGAATATCGCCGTCGTCATCGTCCTCATCGTTGTCACTTGTGGTATCATCATCTTCATCATCGCTATGTTCATTGTCGTCTACACTCTGCATTGTACACTCTGTGACTGTCTTATTTGCTGTGTTACCAAGTTTGGTGATCTTCAACTGAAGGAGACTCATGCAAACGGAGCAAACACTGATCTTAGGAAGATTACACTCTACGTGAAAAGAATGCCCACAGCCGCGAAAAATACGCCACAAATGACTGTCACGGTCGCAGTTGATCTTGTCACATTTGCTGTTTGAATGAGATTTATGGTAATGTAAATCATTAATTAATTCTATCTTACAAGGAACCTAACCCTGACTTAGATGTTTTGCATTTGCTTGTTAACATATCAAATAAATAAAAATATCAATTGCCATAAGGTAAGACTATATTAATACAGTCTTTCCTAAGCTTACTGTGCAATCAACCATTTTACACTATAAAAATGCCCTCAATCAAAGGAATGAACTTATTATTTCATTACTTACATTTGAGGGTTAGGAGGTCTTTCAACTGAAGTGAATCCTAGTGGCAAAATTTTACTGGTAACAATCTTGTTGCCAAACAGATTTGGTAATTCCCATTTTGTTATATCCTTTCTTTCACCTCGAGCTCTTGGGATCAACACAGCTTGGCTGGGATTGTTATGTAGCAATTCAAACTTCTTTGTTAGGAATTCTGCTGCTTTGACTTTCAGTTTACTGATGCTTTTCCTGCTGAAATCTAGCTTTCTTGGAGGCACAAAATTTGACTTAAACATATGCATCTCATGTTTACACACATCAATCTCTTTAGCCTTTCGACTAATTTGATCAGCATTGTCAGTGGAATTAGTTCTAGCACGAAGGACAGAATGAAAATTTTCAATGGGATATTCGTCAAAGGCTGCCAAGGCATTGTTTAACGTATCAAACATAGGGTGATTGTTCTCTTGCCAGTACATAAATGCTGAGAGTTTAACCAGCAATGCTTTGTCATAATGTCGACGACGGAACACCATACACATAATCCAGCAGCGTAACAATGATTTGCAATACAATTGGTAATCATTACATTTAAATATCACAGAATAAATACTTAAAACCAAGGGCACATAATTGTCGACCAGGTTGATAAGAGTAAGGAATTCGACTTCTTTACAATGATAAAAAATTGAAATGATGTTTTCCCGAATTAGAGTCCATCCACCATATAGCACTTCCAGTAGCAGGGAGACTCTCCAGGGCTTTGGCTTTTTAGCTAATTTAGCTTTCTTTCCAAACAGGAAGGAGTAAAGTTCAGCAAATATTGGATGGAAGTACTTCACAACACATTCTCTGGTATTCAAAGAAATGTGCAAGGGACCTATTAATGGAACAACGTTTTGGACAATAGGTGGTAAAGAAACTTTGGCTGAGTTGTATACAAGTTGACGCATGAAAAATTGGGTTGGCCAGTCACCCATGAATGGTGCTAAGAAACTGTCAAGATAGATTTTCAAACCATTATCGAGCATGTGCTTAAAAGCTGTGAGTAGATCATTAAGTGATTTGAGAGGCAAATGAAGGCTGTCCACAAGTTTAGTGTTGTCCATACACCTCATCTCCTGTATTTCAGTTTGTTGATAATCATGCAGCAAAAGTCTGCGTCTTTCTTCCTCCGGGTCAAAATATTTGGCTACTACCCAATCTGGGTTTGTTGTTGAGTAGCTTTGGGATAAGCTTGCCATTTCCTTGTTTAAAAGTTTAAACAAGGTATCACACTGAACTGGAGAAGGAGGCAGCAGAGGTGATTTGTGATGTTCTTTTGAAATTGCCTTAACATTCGAGAATACTTTTACCAAAAGTGTGCTCATGTGGACTGCTTCGGTCTGTGATTTTGTTTCAGGGCGATGCTGCGTATGTATATTATGAAAGTCGTCAATGCAAATAACCAGAAACTGCTCATTGTCCACAACTTCTTGAAAGAAAGTTTCCACATTGCCAAGGTGAGAAGCAGCAGATAATTCTGATGCCATCTTAACAGTCCGGGGGTGTGTTGCCACTCCTAGATTCCGTAGTGATGCTAAGCCTTGGTCACTTATCCCAAATTGTTGGAGTGTTCTGGCAAGAGTGACTTGAAACCAATTAGCCTTTTGGGATTGTGAAAACATCATGATGTAAATCACCACCATTGTTCTCAGTTTTGTCAGATGCTTTCTTTCAGCAGACATTCTTGAAAGACTCATTGCATTGCACAATTTGTTAAAAAGCTTTTCAGCTCCAATTTGAAGACAGACCTGCTCAAATTTATCTGGATCCATCTCTGGATAAGGATTTGAACTCTTAAAAAAATGTGAACTTATTTTTTCAAGCTCTTGTTTCATGTCAACATATTTTGAAGCCTGTTCAATTAATTCTTCATACTCACTGGGAGAAATGCAAATGCATTGATCAGTTTGAATTTCTTTCTCTAGACATGTTGTTGCAGGCACAGTCTGTTCACAGTCACTAAAAGAATATAAACTAGGGCTGTTCAGACTGATGGTTGATTCGTGTCCTGACTACATATCTGTGTACATGTTGTGTTTACTTCTACATCAGCTGTCATAGATGGTGAGTAAGAAGCAGTATGAGCATTTGTTTCTGTTATACTTGATATGCGTGTGTTAACTGTAGTTATACTTGATATGCTGGGCTCCATCTCATTATCCACAATCTTGTCTACTGCTCCAGGATTTTTGAACAATGCTGCAAGCTAAAAGTATTTTCAAATCATTATGGATGAAAAGAGTAAAATTGAAATTTGAGAATTAAGATAAATGGCAATAAATTACAGTAAACCTACCTTGTTTTCTATTGTTGTGTGATCATTTTCTTCTAGGTATTTCGTAAAGCAACGCCTTTTAAGACATTGTTTTAGGCAGGCAGTGCAGACGTTTGTTACAGATGGTGTTTTTAAAACATGTTCTTTTTTTAAAAAATGCTCAAAAATATTGGCTAGATCTGACAAGCCATTCCTGCGAAGGTTAATAAATTGAACGTCCTTTTCAGTTTTCCACTTTTCGTGAAGGAAACGATTGCTGCAGACTTTCGAAAACTTAGGCATTTTCAGTGAAGTTGCATGATTTTAAAAAAAGGTTTGTGTTTTCGCGCTCTTTACTTTAGCTAAATATGGAATATTTTAAAGATCTTACAGTGCATGGTCTCACTGTCTGGTCAGTCACAAGCCGATCGAATGTTTAATATTATTGCAAAGAACGTCTATAAAACTTTTCCCCGTTTAACTTGGCCTAAAATCAAGGGGTATCTTATATTATTGTAGATATAATTGTTGTTTTTTAGAGGCCCAAAAACCAAGACCAGCAATTATATAATAAACCCTTACTCGCGGCGTGCGTACGTCGTTGTTCAAATGTCGATAGTATTAACACTAGACCTTAAAGCGAAAATCTGGCCGACAGATTTTTAGATAAATGAATATTTTTTCATATTCCGTTGTATTTAATCAAAAAAGTTCAAAATCCTGTCCCCCCAAAGGCATAATTCAACATACTATACCCCTAGTAAATTTCTTGTGTGTTAGCGGAGGTAGCGTAAAATCGAAAACTCTGATTGGTTAATAATAAAAATGTCAACAAAAGCGCTGATTGGCCAAAGACGTTTTTCACCTTTGTTGCTAGCAGGTTAATGCACAGAAAATGGGGGCATCTTGACAGCTACTATCATAAGACAGGTTAAGTACAATTGACTATTATTTTACCCTGATTTTGGCATTGGATCACAATGAAAGGCTGGGCATGTCTAGACCTAACACCTTATTGACCAATTATTTTATTCAATGCCAATGGCTAGGCACATAGATACCCCACCTCTATCTCCTTTTGGTTTTCACCAGCTGATTTAGAATCATCAATGTTAGAAATAGATATTTCCACGTCAGGAATTTGTTTTTCAGTTATTATTTGATGTTCTATGGAAGACTCTGCATCTCCCCCTGAGACAGTTGATATTACTTGTGTGTCATCCCAAGGGGTGGCTGGTGCAATTGCAGGTCTTGTCACCAACGTATTTAGCTCTACAATGTCATGAATAATGGTCTGTGTCTGATGAATTAATGCCAAATGAGGAGTAGCCTTTTGTTCGGTGAAGCCAATATTTTCCTAAGGTTAAAAAAGATTTGTAATGTATCATAAAGATATAATAAAAATATTATTATTAACACTGTTATTGCTAACTCAGCTGGAGTAAAAAATCTGTACATATATTTGTACAGTCTGTTGTTTAAATATTTTTTTGACTTTGGCTTGTCACATTGTGTAATTTAATCGATTAAACTGGGTCAAATCAGGCTTGACCAGAATCAAACAAAGCAACCAACCACATGCTGACATTTGTTTGACAATGACAACTAATGAATACTGATATTAATAATAATGTAAATACCAAGTGGTAAATGGTGTATCCTAAGTATTGTATAAAGAAATCATCAAAGTAGTCTTGGTTATGTGAAGAATATCTTCTTCCAAATACTAAATATATAGCATATCGCTTTTCATTTGCATTTAATCCAAATGATTTGTTATATAATGATACATCAATATAAGCAAACATATCATTTCATTTCAAACAATATGTCTAGGAGACGTAACACTTCGATGCGTACTAGAAATGCTTATACTAAAAGCCAGACCCTTTGTTATAGGTCAAATTGCAAAAAGCTTCGAAAGATTTTAGAAAACCGAATAAAAATATATCTGCGACTGTAATTGTGACAAATGTTTAACCACAAACCACAAAAGAAAGCTAAAAAGTGAATGATTCACCATCGGTTATAATTAAATTGCTTTAATTAACAAGTTAGACAACCAGAATTCGACTTCAGATATACCTTTTCTGTGGACAAGCTTTCTATGTCTGATTCAGTTTCTTGCGTAACAGGATCGCCTCGTAGTGCAAACCTAAGATTGGATACAAAATATACTCAGTGAAATTAAATTAATCCGAGATTATTTCTAACGTTCTTTCCCAATTGTACAAAGTGGAATAATATATATTTGTCTCCCTCTCAAATAAGAGGTCTAAAAACTTGAAAGTATAAAAATTATCGCCATCTTACCAACATAGTAGAAACGTCAACCATAACTGTATGCAACGACAAAGCTTACTCGCCATTTTAAAGTGTGATTTGTTGCCCGCTTGGCCAACATAATTCTTCACAATATCATCTTAAATGAAAGGCAGGAAGTGTATAGTCACTTCGAATAAGTTTACAAGTCCTTTGTACAGATTTTTCATTCATTTTTGAGCTAAAATATGACGTGTTTGTACATATGATAATGTATTAGTATTTGTAATTTTGTAAATTTGAGATCTTACGAATCCAGTTAAACCAGAATCAAAATCCCGGGGGGAGGAGTGTGAGGAGGAATATTAGCCTTTCTCACGATGACGAAATCCGCCATTTTTGGGGCACTTTCAATTTTCTTAAATCCGTTTAAACAATAATAGCAATGTAAGTAAGAGGCATTTTTTAAGAGTCCATAGACCATTTGAACAATATATTACGCCTAAAATTAAAGACAGCCGCCCTGACAAGATCTTGCGCTCACAATTTAAAAAAAAAGTACCCCAAAAATGGTGGCACATTCGTCATCGTGAGAAAGGCTAATTGGGTCGCATTAAATAGCTGACGGAGAGTGGTAGCCAACGGGGAAGTGGAATGTGAAAAAAGCCTACAAAAAGCCTACGAAATTGTTTTCTAACAACATGAGCTGTTGTATTTCTTCCAACAGCAAACTGGGTAGTGACAGGTTTGATTGGTGCCCACGTATTTTGAATATTTTTTTGCCAATAAAGGTGTCTGTTTTCTTGTCTAGTCTTTCTACCAACATCTTTATAATCGAACTGCACCCATACTGTACCAATATTGCTGGAACCATTTGTCAAGCCATCATCAATTCTTACGTTTATGAAAATTTCAGTTCTCTCACCTACGGCAATATGGAGTTTGGAAATAAGTTGCTTTGTCTTTTTTGGCTCGTTTGGAATTTGCCTCATTATTCTTTCTTTGAGTTCCCTGCTTCTAGCGCCTATGACACTATCCTGAGCGTCTATTATATACTTTGCACCTGTCGCTGTTGAATAAACTTGGTTGTTAAACTCATCCACGTACGCGTTTTGTATAAATAAATGGGGCGCATGTTTTGGAGAGTTTTGCTCTAAGACTACTCTTTGTTTGATTTTAGAAATATCGTTTTCAGTATGATTTCCTTCCCTTAATCTACTTAAAAGTTCTGCAAATATCTTGCTGTCTCTTTGTCGCATTATTGTCTGTAATTCAAACATTCGAAAGTGTTGTTTCCATAAATTTGGAGTGAGAACACCATATTCTGAATTATGAAAATTATCGAAAATGAAACTGTCCATGACGGGCTTTAATTGAAACAAATCACCAATTGCAATGATGCTCACACCACCAAAATCTTCCTTACTACCTTTGATGTCCTTTAATCGATTATTTATTTGCACATTAAACATACTGTTTCCAACCATATAGATATTTCATCTAGTAATATGAGTTTTACATGCACCTATTTGACATCTTAAAGTGTTTAATCTGTTAGAATCTAGTGGTCTATATTTTTTTAATGACTGATTTGCAGGTATTGCAAGTGCACTGTGTATTGTATTGCCCTGAATAATAAATGCAGCTTTACCTGTCGGGGCTAAAAGTAAAACATTAATCTGTCTGAAATCTTCACCAGCTTTGCTGTTATACAGGGTGTATCAAAAAAAATGTCCCAAATGTAAAAATTCCGTTTTTCAGGATATTTTGCAGAATTTGGCAAATTTTTGTGTTCCTAGAGATAGTTAAGACTTATCTGGTATACCTAGGCCAAGTTTGGTTTTTCAGTAACAAAATTATGTTAACGGGGGGGTGGTCCCTTTCAACTGATATTTAGAGGGCTTGCGCGCGAAAATGTGAAGCTGAAATTGAGATATTATTTAGCTGTCTAAAAGTAGGAAAGCTTTTTAATAAACTGTCAAAGTTTCAGGAAAAATAATGCATACTGGGAGCAACGCGCGACCCCTAAAGGTGACAAATATTTCATTGCGCGCAGTGGATTAAATGCATCGTTGATTTTAACGTGACCGATCTCATACAAGGTGGGCAAATGAATAAATTAAATTGAGAAACTGAACACAAAAACAAAGCGATTTATTCGGGATGTTAATCCTCAGCATGTCCACCATTTCATTCTAAGCAAACTGCGGCTTGTCTAAGCATACTAAACACTGAACAGCGAACCATTTGTCTGTCCATTCACCTAGATTTGCCGGTGGTAGCGTAGGCGATTTGCAAGAAAGAATTTCGAACGAAATGGATAATTTGAGGCAGGGCAGACAAATGTGGTTCTCCGTTCAGTGTTTACCATGCTCAGACGAGCCGCAGTTTGCTTAGAAAGAAATGGTAGAAATGTTGAGGATTAACATCACGAATAAAAATCTTGTTATTAAATCGCTTCGTCTTCTTGTTCAGTTTCTCGCTTTAATTTATTCATTTGCACAGCCTTGCATGAGATCGGTCACGCTAAAATCAACCATGCATTTAATCCACTGCGCGCAATGAAATATTTGTCACTTTTAGGGGTCGCGCGTTGCTCCCAGTTTGCATTATTTTCCTGAAACTTTGACAGTTTATTAAAAAGCTTTCCTACTTTTAGACAGCTAAATAATATCTCAATTTCAGCTTCACATTTTCGCGCGCAAGCCCTCTCAATATCAGTGGAAAGGAACCACCCCCCCGGTAACATAATTTTGTTAATGAAAAACCAAACTTGGCCTAGGTATACCAGATAAGTCTTAACTATTTCTAGGAACACAAAAAATTGCCAAATTCTGCAAAATATCCTGAAAAACGGAAATTTTACATTTGGGACATTTTTTTTGATACACCCTGTAGTATTTTAATGCGGCTTGATAAATTGATTTTGTAAGAGGTGATTTACCAACTCCTGCACCTCCACTAAGGAATCCGTAAAATGGTTTATCTGAAGTCTTTATAAGATGCACTATATGATAAAAGAATTCCTTTTGTTCTATATTTAACATTTGGATCATTTTTCTGTATTCGTTGTCTGGTAGTTCATTTTGAACAAGGGGTTCATTATTTGCCGCTGCAGAAGGAATTCCAATGTCGTGTGATAAGTCATAATTTTCGTTAAAATCAGGGTTTAAATCAATAGTTCCTTCATCTAGATCTTGTTGTTCGGTCTCTTGAGTCAATGGTGCAAGATAGTCAAATTGGTCTTCTTCATGGTCAAAAGCTGAATCTATTTGTTTTTGGGCGTTATTCAGTTCGTCATTACATACTGCTTACATACTCATTTGATTTCTTATTGAATCTTGTAAAAATAAATAATTTTCTTCATAAGATGAATATTCTCCAATTAAATCAGTTTCTTCATTTCTCCACGGTGTAAAAAACATAATTGATTCTCTAAAATGTTTCTCTGGATGTGTTTCTTTATTGAACCACACACATCGTATGATTCTCGCTTTTGATCGTTTTTTTGGGCTGTCGTTTTTCTTTCGTCTTTCAATTTTATCGTTTGCTGTTTTGGAGTCGTCAGAAAGGTCATCATCATTATTTTCATCATATGAAATTTCTAATGGCAGATCATCAATATCTAGTTTCGAAGCGGTTTTTTTGTATGATTTTTTATTTACACCATCATACCACGCTGCCCAATCTGCTAAAGTTACTTCTTCAAGATTACGGGGGCGTTCAGTGTACCTCTTCAACATTCCACTAAAGTGTATTTCCTCACAATCATCGGGCATTTTCTCATATTCGGAAAGTGGTTTTAGCAACTGAACTCTTTCGTTCGGTGGAGAAGTGTTGATGAAAATTACTTCTCTCGACGATTTCCTCATTGGTAACTGTAAAATTATATACACAGCTTCCTGGGCACTAATCTCGACACTATTCAAGAATTTATTACCATGATGTCTCTCATTTGCTGCTTAATACTGGCATTACCCTGCTTTGCTTCAGCACATGCTTTGCGTAATAGTTCACTCATTCCCTTTTGTGCTTTGGATATATATGAAACAATATAAACTGCACAAGCATATTCATCAAGAACATATTGAATGTCCATATTTGCTCTCCAGGCACTCAAACATGTAGAGTTATAATTGTTTATTCTGAGTTCATTCGGTTTTCGTTTCAAAAAGATTGTAGTGCAATTGATTTGAGAGACGAACGAATTGCAAGTATGTAGTCTTGTTGAGATACATTTAAGAGATGTAATAGTTCTTCATGGCTCAGAGTATTATCACCTTTCATGTCATCTAACTGTTGCTTTAATTATTGCTTTCCACAAGACTTTTAATTGTGTAATACGGCTTTGAGGAATGCCGTCTTCCAAAGGGTAAAGAATTGTTGTTGAGTTCATTGGGGGTTGTGGATAGTTAAATCTACATTCCTTCTTTACTCGTTTTCGACAAGTATGTGAATGTTTGTGAGTTTGGCGATTGACAAGATTAACTAGATCGGATTGGCCACTTGGTAGTTGACACGTGATTATTTTATCAACAAACGATACCACATCATCATCTGCAGCAACACCAAATATTGGGGAATTTTCTAGCCATATCAACATATGAATATGAGGTGAACCTCTTTGCTGATATTCAACTCTATAAAACCAATCACTAATTTTTCCCAAAGCAGCAATATTGCTCATTAAGAACTGTCTTAGAAATTTATTAAATTGATAGTGCCTAGCACAAGTCACTGGGTCGCTTTGAATGAGTCTGCATTTCTCTTCCCAACTCATATTCTCTAGTTCATCATCAGTGTATTCTTTGTGATCAACAAGATGACCTAAAATTCGAAGGAGATGTAGCCACTTTGTTTCAGCAGATGAAAAGCTACAATTCAATGTTGCAGGACCTAATTGTCTTATCATAGCGAACAAATCTTTCTTAGCTTTTTCAAAATAAGGTGGCGACCCTCGTAGAGCTCGTAAAAATTTAAAACCTTCATCGTGATGGACAATACTTTCTAAAGTACCTGCTTGCTTCAATTGATCAGCTGTTAAAGATGTATTTTTTCTCTTAGATTTTCGTAATGCGATTTGTGATTTACCCAGAAGTATTTTCATCTGCAGTTTTTTTGTCTTAAAGAATATGTTTTCCATACACATTGCTACCCTTTTGTTAGACCTTCGTAATTCTGATTTGCAAATGTCACTGTAGAAAACCTTTATTTTGTTTTTTGGTCTTTTCTGTCCAAAAAATATTCCAGGGTAGGCTAATTCCTCCGAGTATTTATCGCGAAATATGCTCAGTGGTATGGAGCCTTCACTTGGTGCTATACTATAGATAGTTTCTCTTTCGTCATCTTCAATGAAATCTGCAGGGGTTAACATACTATCAGTTATTCCTGCAGGAACATCAGTGTCATCTTCACTCCAGTCATCATCTTGGCATTCTTGATTTTTTGCATCAATATTTATTTTGTCCTTCCTTGAATTAAGTTCTTGTTTGCTGGGGCATTCCTTACGTGCTGTTGTAGCATCATCTGATTTGGACAAACTTTGCCGATAATCGTTCTTCCAGTTTTCATTGAGACATATGCCTTGCTCGCGATACAATATACTATTTTTGGCTAAATAAGTTGCAGCTTGGAATACTTTATGTGGTCTTACATTTAAAGACATGGTACAACTTTTATATTGCAGTTTTCGTTTTAGTTGAACTTTAATTGTTCCAGTTTCACTTGGTAATCTCGGTAAGATATTTACCGTATTTGTAACGTCAGCTGGCACGTTTACAACGTTACCATTTATTTTAAATTGTTTGCCCCTTGGTGCTTGCATATATAAGCTTCAGAAAAGCAAGTCTAGGTGCAACAAGTCTCCATTCTAATGCATTTAAGTCAAAATTTTCTGGAATATCTGGAAATACCATCCCATTTGTTTGGGAGCAGGGAGGCATCTTATTGTTTTTTAAATGTTTTTCACACGTTTTACAGATCCACTCAACATTTTCAACACTTCTTTTGTTAAACAAGTATTGTGCTATTGTAGGTTTTGACATTCTTAGTTTTTCAACAGGATTAACACTATGCTTATACCACAACTGGTCACAACAAGTATAAATATATATTGGGCCTTTGATACATCGGTCTGAAACTTACTTATAAGATCAGAAACACTACTACAATTTCTTCTTTTTTTGTCACGCTGTTGTTGTTTGGCTGGTCTGTAACTTGCATTCTTCAGACTCGGTTTGTCTCAAATTGTCATTAAATATTTGCTGTCTGTGTAGTCGATTTTTTCTGTGTTCCTCGGACTCATTTTCCCTCCTGTTTATGTCACAAATTTGTTGTGCGCGTAGTCGATTTTTTCTGTTTTCCTCAATCTCATTTTCCCTTCTATTTATGTCACAAATTTGCTGTGCGCGTAGTCGATTTTTTCTGTTTTCCTCCATCTCATTCTCCCTTCTATTTATGTCACAAATTTGTTGTGCGTGTAGTCGATTTTTTCTGTGTTCCTCAATCTCATTTTCCCTTCTATTTATGTCACAAATTTGCTGTGCGCGTAGTCGATTTTTTCTGTTTTCCTCAATCTCATTTTCCCTTCTATTTATGTCACAAATTTGCTGTGCGCGTAGTCGATTTTTTCTGTGTTCCTCAATCTCATTTTCCCTTCTATTTATGTCACAAATTTGCTGTGCGTGTAGTCGATTTTTTCTGTGTTCCTCAATCTTATTTTCCCTTCTGTTTATGTCACAAATTTGTTGTGCGTGTAGTCGATTTTTTCTGTTTTCCTCAATCTCATTTTCCCTTCTATTTATGTCACAAATTTGCTGTGCGCGTAGTCGATTTTTTCTGTGTTCCTCAATCTCATTTTCCCTTCTATTTATGTCACAAATTTGCTGTGCGCGTAGTCGATTTTTTCTGTGTTCCTCAATCTCATTTTCCCTTCTATTTATGTCACAAATTTGCTGTGCGCGTAGTCGATTTTTTCTGTGTTCCTCAATCTCATTTTCCCTTCTATTTATGTCACAAATTTGCTGTGCGTGTAGTCGATTTTTTCTGTGTTCCTCAATCTTATTTTCCCTTCTGTTTATGTCACAAATTTGTTGTGCGTGTAGTCGATTTTTTCTGTGTTCCTCAATCTCATTTTCCCTTCTGTTTATGTCACAAATTTGTTGTGTGTGTAGTCGATTTTTTCTGTGTTCCTCAATCTCATTTTCCCTTCTATTTATGTCACAAATTTGCTGCGCGCGTAGTCGATTTTTTCTGTGTTCCTCAATCTCATTTTCCCTTCTATTTATGTCACAAATTTGCTGCGCGCGTAGTCGATTTTTTCTGTGTTCCTCAATCTCATTTTCCCTTCTATTTATGTCACAAATTTGTTGTGCGTGTAGTCGATTTTTTCTGTGTTCCTCAATCTCATTTTCCCTTCTATTTATGTCACAAATTTTCTGCGCGCGTAGTCGATTTTTTCTGTGTTCCTCAATCTCATTTTCTTTTCTATTTATGTCACAAATTTGCTGTGCGCGTAGTCGATTTTTTCTGTGTTCTTCAGATTCATTTTCCCTGGTTTTTATATCACGTATTTGCTGCGCTTCCAATCGACATTTCTTTTGTTGATTAGATTCTCTTGCTATTCTAAAAGCATCACAAACTTTTTGTCGCAACAAGCGTTCGTTCTTGTCTTTTTCAGACTCATTTGCTATTCTGCTTATGTTACGTGACTTTTGAACTTGTAATCTACTCGTCGATGTTCACTTGATTCACTTGCTCTCCTTTGCCTATCGCGTACGTTTTGTGCCCTCAGACGACTTTGCTTGTGTTCATTAGATTCATTTACTCTCTGTTCCTTTTTATATTTGCGACATTTTTCAAGCCTTTCCTTTTTTGTTTCAGCACTTTCTGCATTTTTTCGCTTCAAATAATTCATACGCCTAACTTGCAGTTGCTCTTCCCTACTCTTTTGATCTTCTGTTTCGAGTTCTTTTGTTGTATTTTTATCCTGCTTACTGTTTTTGTCTTGGGCTGTGTGACCTACATTCTTAGAGTTGCTTTCAGTCTGACACATACTCCGAGTGTTTCATTAGTGTCCGTGTTTTTCATGTCCGTGTTTTCCATGTCCGCGTTTTCCATGTCCGTGTGTCCGTGTCCGCGTTTTCCAGCTAACCATAATATACTGATTATCACTACAACAACATCGGTTTATACTGTTTAATTCTGAGTTCCACTGCACGGGCTACATTCAGTGACAATGTAATCGTTTCCAAACACAATTTTGATGTCTTCTTAGTTTAATAATTTCTCGCTTATTTCGTCCTCTGTAAGTTCAGTTAAATTCGTTGTTTTCAGAATTCTTTCAAGCACATTGGCAAAAATTGTTAACCCTATTTCATCATTCCCATTATCATCAGTTGCTTTGATAAACACTTGACATGCGATCTCGAATTTACAATCGGCAATGCGTATGCGTTTAGGAAACCGTGGACATCAAAATAACTTTACTTTGTAGACCTGGATGTATCTTTTTCTTTCAATGTAGACAAGACTGATACTTGTCAGCCTCTACTGACCTGAAACGTTTAACATATAATATAGTTTCACTTGGCTCTTGCAGCATTTCTACCGCCAAAGAATCGTCCAGCGTCTCCATTTCATCATTATCAACTTGTGAGAAAAACAGTACTTGGTGTTGTGGAGAGCGTCTTGTTCTGGTCCACTTGTCTCACACTGACGTTCGTAAAGATGTACACTTTACCATCCTCGATTCTCTCAATTTCGTCTTCCCACAAAGTCAGTGAGAAATAATGTCGTCGTACCGTCATTGATAGTACTCTTCAACATTTTTAGATTCTTCTTTTTAGTTTTCTCGACCGTTTCTCCTTTCTTAACGACGCCTTTAATACGCACCTTGCTGCCCGTTTCTATGTTCTTCTTTACGCCGATTAATGCAACGATCGCTGGTTCTTCGTCGGGAGTGTATTGAAAATTGTACTGTGACGCTTTTGGCGATGCGATAACGGTCATGTCGTTGATTTTGTATTCATCTTCTGTACTTCTCCAGCCTGGACCGATCAGATAGTTCGAGATCTGCACTGGCATTAGAGTTTTCTCTTTCTCCGCCAGAATATCATACTTTGCTTTTGAAAAGCACACGACTCGTACCCGTTTGTCTTGCATTTGTAGTTCGAAGTCGCACCATTCAGTTTTTTTACCTTTTTTTAAAGGTGACAGGTTGTGGATGTAGCCAATAACGGCCGGATTATTTCTTCGCGAAGCCATGAATATCGTCTGATTAAACTGATTCACTGAATCAGCACGGTAAACTGGGTGTGACTTTTTATACTAAAGCGCGTGGTTGACACTACTGTAGTCTAAAGAATGGGCCATGTCATTACCGGAGATCATTGGTGCATGTGTAAAATCCTTTGTCAGTCACAGAAGAATACAATGGATCAGTGAGGATCGGCATATTATTATCACTGTTCATTGCTGATGATTAATGAAGGGGGTCATTCTTTCCTAAATAAGCAGGCTATTTTACTCACCATGCCAATAATTACCACATTCATTGATCATATTCAATGATGGCAGTAAAGCTAATGCTGAAATGAATGACGATGCGTGACGATGTATAAAATAATTGGGATCACGTTCAGACCTCTTCGGCCGAAGCATAATATTAGGTAGAATGACACGGCGTTCCTGCCTCTACTTATGTTTACAGAAACTGATTGTGCATGTGAGCTATATGCTAAAGTTTCAGCAGACAGCATTCACATCTACAAATATTACATGTTACTACTAGAAATTTCTAATAGAAAGTGAAGTGCTGCGAAATGTACATATCGATTTTTATTTAATTTTTTCATAACATAATGTGACACATATCTAAATTATATGAAACATATCTAAAATAGGTTTAATATTTATCATGACGTCACACATCATGAAATTTATCATGACGTCACACACTACATACATACCAAAACAGCGAGATCGTATACGCATACAGAATAGAATGTATGGAGGGGAATTAGGGACTAAATTGTTGTATAATCGTAGGCAATAGGTCGTACTAGATAGGCAATGGGTCCTACTAGATAAGCAATGGGTCGTATTGCATAGGCAATGGGTCGTATTGCATAGGCAATGGGTCGTATTTTTAGGCAATGGGTCGTATTGCATAGGCAATGGGTCGTAATGGATAGGCAATGGGTCGTATTGCATAGGCAATAGGTCGTATTGGATAGGCAATGGATAGCCAATACGAATCTACAACTATATTATGAAGTACTACCTTCCATGCACGCGGGCGCATAAATCATTTTAAATTTTCTGGCCAGCTTTCAAATGTTTTTGGAAACAGCAAATTTATACAATTCATTTAAAACATTTTGACCAAGATATATGTCATCTCGTACATTACAAAACGAAGGTCAACACCAAACGCCGCAGGTACTGTTGACTAACAATTTTAAGGCAGTTATTTGTGATCTACTCAACTGTTTGAATGGTGTAGGAAATCATGATGTTGATGTTGACTACGCTATGTACCGACTTGAATGGCTCATTTCTTTGTGCACAAGGTTTGGAGATTATTTTGAAAGGGAAGAAACGTTCGTTGAGCATCTTCTTCAAGCCCAAGAATTATTATCAGCTATTAATAATTGCGAATTAAGGCAAAATACTTCTAGTTTTTTCATGTACAACGAGACTACTTCATGTACTTCTACTCAAACTAGTGGAAGACCAAAGCTTAAGATTCCCAAGGAACAAATTGAACTTTTTCTTGAATATGGCTTTAAAGTTACAGACATTGCAAAAATGCTATGTGTCAGTAAAAAAACAGTCCATCGACGACTTCGGGAGTACAATTTATCCATTAAAAAGTCTTATGCCAGTTTTAGTGATGAGGAACTAGATAATATTGTTGTGGAAATCAGTTCACAATTTAAAAATTGTGGTTACAAGGCAATGCGAGGTCATCTGCTTGCAAGGGGATTTAAGATACAAGAGGAAAGAGTGAGGCAGTCAATGAGACGGACTGACCCAGAAGGGACTTTCATTCGCGCTCTTCAACTGAAAATTACCCATAGGAGAGTATACAATGTGCCAGGACCACTTGCACTCTGGCATATTGATGGCAACCACAAACTGAAAAGGTGACATATATTTTTTTTTATTAAAATTAATAAGTTTTATAATACATCATGTGACATTTGGCTTTCCTGCCACCACGCACCCATAAAATTGGAGCACTCTTATTTTCTTATTTGGAGAAAAAAAGTATGATGAAAAAGTCATGCATTTCACTAATATTACAGTGGTCTATAACCTAAATATTATTTATAAAGTAACTGGACTATAAAGAGCCATTTTTAATGATTATTTAGGTGGAAAATAATTATTCACGGTGGTATAGATGGATTTTCAAGAAAAGTAATGTTTATGTCGTGCAGTGGGAATAACAAGGCAACAACAGTTTTAAGTCATTTTGTCAAAGCTGTGGATGAACATGGTTTACCTTCCCGTGTTCGTGCTGATCAGGGTACTGAAAATGTCGGTGTTGCACGATACATGTTAAACCATCCAGCTAGAGGACCTGGAAGAGGGAGCTTCATCACTGGCCCAAGCGTTCACAACCAAAGGATTGAACGTTTTTGGAGGGATCTTTTTGTTGGTTGTCTTTATATTTACTACTCTGTTTTCTTCTATATGGAAGAAGCAGGTTATTTAGATTTAAGCAACGAGGTCCATATGTTCTGCTTGCATTATGTATTTATTGACAGAATAAACAAACATATTTCTCATTTTGTTAATGGATGGAATGATCATCCTATACGAACAGCACAGAACAAGACTCCAAACCAACTTTGGATCAGCGGGTTGTGTAACATTGCAGCAAGTAATGACTTGGCAGCACAAACAATTCTAAATCAACCATCACAGGACTGTGAGGTATATATGCAATTGATTTGCATGGAATAGAATATATAATGTAGACTATATCATACTGAAAAATGCATAATCTTTTTTATCCAGCAGTTTTGGTCTGAGTTTGGAATAGAGACTGAAGAACATTCATTCTGTTCAGAAGGAGGGTGTGAAGTTGACCTGCTTGATGTGGGCCAACCCATTTCTGATGATGAGTTGGAGGAGCTAAAAGAAAAGATTCACCCACTTCAAGATGACGATGCATATGGCATTAACACCTACATCCAAGTATGCCTGTTTGTAACAGAAATACTTAACCAATCAACATCACAGTCACCACACTAAATGAATTACAAAATGAAGACTTCTTTAAAAATGTATGTATAAAATATGTAATAATAAATATATTATCCATTAATCATTTTCTTAGTTTAACAGTCACAACAATTACTATCAAGTAAATATTCTTTCTGTTTGTTTTATATTTTGACATAGGTAATTGGAACCATATTGTAGTTCTTATATAGTTATAAGTTAATTTGTAACAATTGTCTGAATTAGACAAACTAGAGAAAAAAAGACGTTATGTGTATGTGGGCTAAAGGGGAACATAATGAGTAATTTGTTGAATGGTTAATTGCGAATTGAGGGGCGTAGAAATAGAAATAAAAATAACCAGATGGGGTAGTTTGGAATTTGTTGGACAACCGCCAACCATGTGGTGTGTTTGAAATAAAATTTTTTTTAAAAAGGGGGTTTTGTTTGTTTATGATGGAGTTCTTCAAGAAACTATGTAGTTGCGTTTGTAGTAATAGGTTGTGTAGCGTTATTGGTGGTGTTTAAGTCAAGGTTATGTAAGGAGGTAGGTAGAAAAGTAAAATTTCATAAAATATGAGCGATTAGCCGTTTTCACATCAGAAGACGAACGAATCGTCTATAGACAAACAAATCGCCTGCTGTCGGCGGTCTGCAGGTGTTCTCTAAATACTGTAGCTGTTTTCACACTAGAAGACCATATGTGTCGTTTAAATATTGATTATTATATTTGAGTAAGACGTGCAAAGTTCAAACAGCTCAAAAATGTAAGCAAAACAACGTACGTATAGAAAAGCTGTGTTGATACTAAAATAATTTGCATTTGAATTGCATATTTGATTGCAAACTGCATTCGAAAACTGCAGAGTGTCTGTGACGTACATCAGTTGTGTGACGTAGTGCTGAGTGTGACGTCATCGTCTAAGACAAGCATTCAAGAAAGCAAGCAAGCAAGCAAGCAAGCAAGCAAGCAAGCAAGCAAGCAAGCAAGCAAGCAAGCAAGCAAGCAAGCAAGCAAGCAAGCAAGCCTCTGACATAGTGGCTACCGCTTACACCGTAGTCCTGTTGAGTTCGAAAACTGAAATTTTGTCGCAAGTTCTATAGTATGAATAAATTGCATCATAGGGATACGAGGAACTTCCTGGTTTACGACTTTTGATCTTGAAATGGCCTCATTTAACTTCTCTTCCAGTTCTTTAACTCTGCTTGTCAGAGCAAGGATAGTGGAATTTTGTTCTAAATTCTAACAGCAAAAAATTGAAATAGGATTACTGCTAAGACGGTTCAGAACACTGTGAAAGATCAGAATATGAGAAAGGCAAATCAGGCTTTCTTTCATGACGAAGTTGACGTATTTGTCGAAATATCTTCAGAATGAATTGGTTTACCCTACTATTATCTTTTGGCACAAAGAATGTTACACATACCACTTTGGTAAGAAACTTGGAGTTTTTTGACAACATGGAAAACTTCTTTTCCATTTTCTTTTGCATTTCACCCATCGACTTTCGGTATCTTTAAATGAAGAACAAATATAATAAGTCTACACAATAAATTTAGATGAATTCTTTAACAAAGACTTCGTTGTTTATCTTGAACTACACTATTTGATATAACAGCCGACTAAATATGTATATGATAATCATAGTGAGTTAAGCTGCAGAATTCCTTGATTTTCAAAATAACTGAAGTAAAATCATATGTAGCTGGCTGTAAAACGTATACTGGATGATAATTTCATGTGGTACCTTTGACTGAGTTCTTCCAAGAACAAATTCGTCATCGTAACATTCTGCTCCAAAGCTTTAATCTTTCTGCTCAATGTAACAAATATCGATTCTTTTTTCCCATATGTATTTCCATTACCAGCCTGAGTCGTGACTGCTTCGGCGTTAATTGTGGGACCGGGATCAAGGTTTGGTGAACTAAAATCCTCCGGATTCCTGGAAACTGTAGCATTTTTCATCTCACATTGCCCTTCGGATAAAGGTGAAAAATCTTGTTCGATTAAACTGGGGTCTGGTAACTCAGTTTGTCTGTGATCTTCATTTAGAAGAACAGCGTCTTTCTGCTCCTCAATGGTTTCAACTTTTTCGTTTACTTCACTACCCATTTTGCTATCTTCCAATTCATCCTGTTAAAAATGTAAATTTTTACATACGTATACTGTAAGAAACAATACAAATTTTGGGGGTCTACTCACAAAAAAATCGTGCCTTAGATTATGAACAGCCATGTGAAAGCTATAGCGTGCAATATCAAACTTCTATGGTGTATATCTACCTCTATGGTGTCTACCTGATGTGCTTCCACTTCTTTGTCTTTACTGCCAACATCTATCTCAATTTCTTTAGTGAGATTTTTCCGACTCGCTTCCTGGTTCGTCACATTCCCCACTAAACTTTTACTGAAGTTAGCGAAACATGCCTTGGCACGCCTAAAATTTCGGCCGCATACGTTATGCACGATTTCTAGAAAAGCCTGATACGAATAAGGTAAGTACTCCGTTGAAACGCATTCGTCTCCAGGCAAACACGGTGGGTTAGGTGCGTCATCACTGTCTCCATGGCAACTTGCCTCGAAGTCTTCTCGAGGCATAAGTTGTACGACAGTCTTTGGTTGAAGGGGTTGACTGGAGTTGTCTTCAGAATACGTGGTTGCATTTTCAGTGGAGTTGTTTTGTTCCTCTGTTTTAACAAGCTTCTTAACTGTCTTCACGAAGTTCAAAACGAAGTTCAGTACAGCATCAGTGGCACTCTTTAGAATGCCTTTGGCCTGGTTTTTATTTTCAGTAGTATTAGATGAAGTATTGAGATCTTCGTCGACGTTAGTGTTCTCGTCGTGAGATGATTCATGTTCTTCGTACTCCTCTACCATGCTGTTGCCATAGACACGAAGTAAGCTCCAAGGACAATAATATTCTGAACCATGGTGAGTTAACTGTTCAATCTACACGAAAACAAATTTCGAAAAATTGAAGTTTAGATAAGCCCCGTTCACATTTGCAATTTTTGTTGCGATTTTGTGCAATTTTCTTCTTTTGACAGATGGAAACGAGAAAAAAGTTATGAATGCTATAATGTACAAGTCACCATAGGCGTACGAGACAGGGGGGCAGGGGGGGCAGTTGCCCCCCCAAAAATTTCGAGAATCAAGAAATTCGGGCAAAGTTCAGCCGAAACTTCGGGCAAACTGAAAGCTAAATTACATAGCTAAAATTTTTAAAACCAAATTTTGTAATATATATAACATATTTGTATTCTATTTCGCTATTTTTGTTATACTTTCTTAAAAGTACATCCGCCGCTTTGCCAAATCTATTGTTACAAATCTGGTAAAAGTTATAATTCGGGCACATTGTGTAATTCAAAAATTCGGGCGATTTTTTTTTGCCCCCCCAAACGAAGTTGCACCCGTACGCCTATGCAAGTCACCTTGTTTGAACATCCGTAACTTATTCACTTATTCGCATCTATCAAAAGGAGGAAATCGCATATAAAATCGCATGTGACGAGTGGATTAGTTACAAACGTTGAAATAAAAGCTCTTATTCACCAGAGCAATCGTAACTAGTCACTCGTTCACATCTACTAAAAGAAGAAAATCGCACATAAAATCGCACCTCAAATTGCAAGTGTAAACGGGCCTTATAAGAGCAAAATTCATTTAAGCTCAACACCCCATAAAATCCACACTTAGTATATATACCTTGATGTACTTTGCAAAAATAGGATCTATTGTGAAAGTCTGGATGGATTTCTCAGGCTTGGCCTCAAATGTCTGCAGTTGACTCCACTCCCTCGTAGGGTATCTTGTGCTGAACGATACTTGGAATTCTTTGGTGGTTGAGGAAAACATCTCAAAATTTGCAAGCTGTAAGGACGTGACTTGGACATGATCACAAAGCTCAACAATAAACCAAATGTTGGCGCTACATGGGTTTAACATGTACAAATCTTTGTTTTCCAGGAGAATGGAATGTGCATTTTGGGCCTCAGAGTTCTTCTCGGGGATGTTAGCCCCACAATCCACGGAGGCGTAGTTGTTTTGTTTGCGTTCTATAGTCTTTTTCTTCTGTGGAATACCAGGGTCTGACGTTCCTTTCTCATTGTTTAGTTGAACTTTCTTCTCCTCTTCCTGGGCAAGAAACTTTTGACTCCATTCATTAAAGGAAGGCATATCCTCCTGGGCAGCCCCAAGTGCATCTTGTGAATTCTCAAGATCCTCTTGTGTGGCCTCAAGACCATCTTGTGTTCCCGGTAAATCCTCGTCAACTTGTAAAGTCTGGCTTTTGCTGTCAAGTTGATGTGTTGGTAATTCACTGGCCCGAGGCATCTCATCTAAAATGTCCTTCTTATTTGATGAGATTGCTTCTTCCTTATTAAGACTATAAATAAAGACGTTTGTTACTTAATGTTTTTATAACACCTTCATCAGGTTGTTCAAAGTTAGTGTATCGAATAAAAACTGATTATAAGAAACTGTGGTAAAGAACACAACAGAGTGAATGTGAACAACAATCATTAATCATGTGGTCCGGAATGATTCATTGATCATGTGACAGGATACATGCAATGCAAATGCAAAAGTGTGCATGGAATGCAAAAACATGCAAGATGACATATTTTTTATAATTTCGATGAATATTGAGTTTTCATATACTTGTCCTTTAGGAGACTTTCTAAATTTGTCCCACACAAGATCCTTTGAATATAGCATTCCTCGGGACTTAAGTATGAAATTATTGGGTGCTATGAGTTGTTCAAGGTTACAGGTTTATAATGTTTATCTTGATCACTAAGCTCACACACCCCACGAAAATTATAAAGGTAGGTACCAAAAAAGACATTTTTAATCCAGAATTTAATTGTAGGAAAAATTGGAGGTGCACACAGAGGAATGTTGACAGGTAGACAAATTTAGCGCTGCAACTCCCAACCCCCATGATCACAAACCTGAACTGTTGATTTTCAGAGAGTTCAACATTCTCAACTCCTTCTGGAATCTGCCTTTGCTCCTCCCTATCTTCAACTTTTTCCAGTTCTCCACCATCTTTATCACTGGCTTTTCTGGAGGATGTTTCTGAAATGTTATCCTTGTTTCCTGCAATTTCCACTGCAATGTCTTTATCAGCAGCATTACTAGAACTGCCCACCTAAGCATATAGACCTTGCTTATTTTTGTACTCTGGTTCAGGCACAGCTGCTGCTGCATAATTATCAAATACTAAATATGGTAAACATCATACTCTTCTGACAAAGGCCCCTAGGTCAAAACATTTAGAAGTGTTTCTGTTCATTTTAGGCAGGTGTTATACTAAATTTGAAGCAAAGTTATGTAATTAACCATGCATTTTTTTAACTGCATAGCTAGTTTCCTTCCACTGAATATATTGATGATAACTTATCATTGCTTCATTTTTCTTCATTACCAGCATATTTTCAGATTGCTGTAGAATCGCATAATGATGAATCTCAAACACTAATGACCCCACCTAATGGCAAAGCCAACATGAAAATACCCCCCTTGAATGCATTAACTGGCAATGTATTATAATTTAATCAGCCTAACACCAGATAATTGTATTTGCCTGTGAAGGAATACTACTAGCTAGCAGGTTAATGCACAGAAAATGGGGGCATCTTGACAGTCAATATCATAAGACAGGTTATGTACAATTGACTATTAGTTTACCCTGATTTTGGCATTGGATCACAATGAAAGGCTGGGCATGTCTAGACCTAACACCTTATTGACCAATTATTTTATTCAATGCCAATGGCTAGGCATATAGATACCCCACCTCTATCTCCTTTTGGTTTTCACCAGCTGATTTAGAATCATCAATGTTAGAAATAGGTATTTCCACGTCAGGGATTTGTTTAGCAGTTATTATTTGATGTTCTATGGAAGACTCTGCATCTCCCCCTGAGACAGTTGATATTACTTGTGTGTCATCCCAAGGGGTGGCTGGTGCAATTGCAGGTCTTGTCACCAACGTATTTAGCTCTACAATGTCATGAATAATGGTCTGTGTCTGATGAATTAATGCCAAATGAGGAGTAGCCTTTTGTTCGGTGAAGCCAATATTTTCCTAAGGTTAAAAAAGATTTGTAATGTATCATAATGATATAATAAAATGATATAATAAAAAATATTATTATTAACACTCTTATTGCTAACTCAGCTGGAGTAAAAAATCTGTACATATATTTGTACAGTCTGTTGCTTAAATATTTTTTTGACTTTGGCTTGTCACATTGTGTAAATTAATCGATTAAACTGGGAATAACTATAGAATACCCCACCACATGTAAGTGTTGTTTTCCTGTGGCTACCTGGCAACATACATGGGAACATCTCTTCCTTATTCCTATACCAACACGACTACATGGCTACATGGCTACGTGACTACATGGCTACATAGCTACATGCGTGGCTACATGGCTACACAGCTACATCAGTACGTGACTACATGGCTACGTGACTACATGGCTACATGCGTGGCTACATGGCTACATAGCTACGTGCCTAATGGCTACTTGCCTACATGCATGGCTATATGGCTACTTGGCTACTTGACCACTTGGTGACCCTAACCCTAACCTCCAACCCCTTACGTAATTAAAATTCCGATACTTACTAATTCTGCACAAAACCATTAAAATACCGAAATATTAAAATACAATCTTCTCAAAATAGAACCTTAATTCCAATAATTAGCTAACTTCTATTATTTAACGTCCTATAAAACAACCAGTTGAATTACTTTAACTTAAACGCAGTGTTACTCACTAAAAAGCCTCCTAAACAAGCACCTTCAAACTTTAAATACCGTACAACCCTAAATGTAACCAAAAATATATACACGTAGCCACATAGCCACGTAGCCAGTAAAAACTAGGTCAAATCAGGCTTGACCAGAATCAAACAAAGCAACCAACCACATGCTGACATTTGTTTGACAATGACAACTAATGAATACAGATATTAATAATAATTTAAATACCAAGTGGTAAATGGTGTATCCTAAGTATTGTATAAAGAAATCATCAAAGTAGTCTTGGTTATGTGAAGAATATCTTCTTCCAAATACTAAATATATAGCATATCGCTTTTCATTTGCATTTAATCCAGATGCTTGTTATATAATGATACAACCATTTGCAAGCTTCCATTAACCGCGCACTCGAAACAAGGTTTTAAAACGTTTGAATTAATAAGATTTTCAACGGAAACACATTTGTTTTGACATTCAAACGTTTTCTGGGAGGGGCCAAAACAATTAGTTTCGCGATCAAAACATCACACTTTTGCCTATAATTGTAACCAAAATTTGTAGCTTTGTTACGGAGTTTAAGATAAACAGACATGGTAGATATAGACATCTTATTGCTCAAGAATGGATTTACAATTAGTAAATTCCCCTAAAATTCTCTAAATAAAGATGAAAATTGCGAACGACGCAAATTTCATATTACAAAGTGTATCCCGATCAAAATTGATAACTTTACATCGTTCATAACCACCCCCCATAAAACACTTTCACTTTAACAGTAAACATTTTCAGTTCAGACTTTGCATGTACTATGACATTGACATCTATGTGTGATATATAACACATATATCTGTAATATTCTCTATTCTATATTTTTGGCTACCTTCTTGATTGACTAGTGCTTAATATATATACTAATTGCACCTGTCAAATCACGGATATTTTCGTCACTTACGTAATTTTCATCTTTATTTAGAGAATTTTAGGGGAATTTACTAATTGTAAATCCATTCTTGAGCAATAAGATGTCTATATCTACCATGTCTGTTTATCTTAAACTCCGTAACAAAGCTACAAATTTTGGTTACAATTATAGGGCAAAAGTGTGATGTTTTGATCGCGAAACTAATTGTTTTGGCCCCTCCCAGAAAACGTTTGAATGTCAAAACAAATGTGTTTCCGTTGAAAATCTTATTAATTCAAACGTTTCAAAACCTTGTTTCGAGTGCGCGGTTAATGGAAGCTTGCAAATGGTTGTACATGAATATAAGCAAACATATCATTTCATTTCAAACAATATGTCTAGGAGACGTAACACTTCGATGCGTACTAGAAATGCTTATACTAAAAGCCAGACCCTTTGTTATAGGTCAAATTGCAAAAAGCTTCGAAAGGTTTTAGAAAACCGAACAAAAATATATCTGCGACTGTAATTGTGACAAATGTTTAACCACAAACCACAAAAGGAAGCTAAAAAGTAAATGATTCACCATCGGTTATAGTTAAATTGCTTTAATTAACAAGTTAGACAACCAGAATTCGACTTCAGATATACCTTTTCTGTGAACAAGCTTTCTATGTCTGATTCAGTTTCTTGCGTATAAACCGGATCGCCTCGTAGTGCAAACCTAAGATTTGGATACAAATATACCCAGTGAAATTAAATAAAACCGAGATTATTTCTAACGTTCTTTCACAATTGTACAAAGTGGAATAATATATATTTGTCTCCCTCTCAAATAAGAGGTCTAAAAACTGGAAGGTATAAAATTTATCGCCAGCTTACCAACATAGTAGAAACGTCAACCATAACGTTAACTGTATCATAGATTAATGAGTATAAGATGGCCAACTCGCAGTGATTTCTGGGTTATACTTTCATGTTTTAATTGCGCATGCGCTAACCTCTGGTAAGTGTTTTTGCGTGGATTAATATAGGAAAACACTGATTTTTTGCATAGAAACAGCGATTTTAAAAAATATATTTGCCCGATTTGTTTATTGCTTTCAATTTTTGGAAAATGTACTGGGGCCGGTTGTTCAAAAGCCGGTTAACGCTAACCCTGGGTTAAATTTAACCCGCTTTTGAACAACCGGCCCAGAGTTGATATTTTAAACGACTAATGGCATAAAAAAATTACTTGGACGGCCAGAAAAACGGAAAAAAAGATGCAAGGAGTGGAGAATTCGCAAATTTGAAAAAGAATGCTTCGAATGGACTTACAAGACTCCAAAAACAACATCAAACTAAACTTAAAATAAGCTGAAAAAGTATTCTACGTATGAAACATCGAAGAATCCCAAACTAAAAAGGTGAGTGGATGTCATTTAAACTCATTTTGGTACGAAAACGAAGCAGACAAAATCCAAAGCCTGCATGATCAAGATGCCAATAAACTTTCAATATATACAATTTAAAAGCTCTTCTGTTTGTCCTAAACAGGAAATATACGCGTTTTACAACAAGACAAAAGGATAAAACCTCGGTACTAAAACAACGCTACTTTTAATATTTTATGTTTAAGATGCTGTTTTTTCCACCGTTTAAATTGGTCACGGCTAACTTGTTTTACTGTAATGGCTGTGAAAAATTTCCCGAAATAGTGCCAGTTTACACAAGGGACGAGATATAAAGCATCACAATAAGTTTAGGAAATACTGTTCAGAAAAACAATACCTGTACTGGAACGTTTTAACATCTCTCCACGTATCATTTGATCAGTAGCTACTCAAAAACACGAATAATAATGTGCAAAATGTTTAACTATGTTTTGCTTGTAGAATATACACAGTGGAATTGTGGATCAGTCAATGGTTCAGTTTGGTGTGACTTATTGTGGACTCTTATATTAACACATTTTGAACAGCCATCATTCAGTGCAAACTATTTTAGTTGGCAGTTGCAGGTTTTACAATTACAAAGAATACTTGCCCTGTATGATCCAGCAGCTGCTCTCAGTATTCTCAAGAATGTGATAAATTTTAAAGAAAGTCTGACTTAGTGTTCATGTTTACATGCAGTGTACATAGCATTTTAGTGACTATATATATTAATGAACAAATTTCCAAGACCAATGCCAACAGCAATGATTATCTAACTCTTTTTAGTTTGCCCTAAGGTAAAAATCTTCAAATGTTTAATATTATGTATACCTATTCCAAATTTAATGGTAATAAACAACAGTTTTCCTCAGTAAAATGACCTTTTTCCTGAATATAGGTGTTTGAAAACAATATTGAAGAGCAATATCCACAATAATTGTAGGAACAATTATTATAGTTAGTACTGTGAAAGTACCAATTATTTATTGTTCTCCGAAATAAGTTCTTCCATGCTATATAAATCTTTCATATAGAACAATACCAATAATTATACCATATTTAGAGTAACATATGCAACTACATATTTCAAATATCCGTTGGCTAGGAGCGTTATATTACTATTATATACATCTGTATCATAGATCTGTATTTATAACAAGAGTGTATAATCTATGACGTTGTTTACAACTTTTGTTACTTGCCATTTGGCGAAACGGTGTTGAACGAAAGCTGAAAAAAAAGGATATTTAATATACCATAACTCCTAACCTATTAGAATTATCGGTAAATTAATAGTACAAAAACGAGATGGCTTCAAATGAAAAGTTGGCGAAAAAGAAACGCAAAAAAGGCACTTGCTGGTGCTCGGCTCCAAACTGTCGTAACAATAAACAAAAAAATCCGAATATTAGTTTTTTCCGTTTTCCCAAAGACGCAGTAAGGTGAGTTCACAGTTCTCACTTGAAAACTGCCCTTTTTTACTATTAATATCGTAATTTTATGAAAAAGTGATAAAACCTGTGGATATTGCATTAAAAACAGATCGAAAAAATGGGCCATTAACACAAGTATGGCACGCCGATTGTAGCAATATTCAAACCACCAATATATACTAAATTCAATGAAAAATCTAACCAATTCAATAAAAAAACTTATTCAATTCAATAGAAATCTTATTCAATGCAATAGAAAACTTATTTTAATGCAATAAAAAACTTATTCAGTTCAATAAAAAATATTCAATTCAATGAAAAATTCAATTCAATGAAAAATTCAATTCAATCAAGCGCGGTCGCTAAGCAAACTTGTCGACGGTTTCCATGACAACGGCTGCCATTATTTTTTGCATCATTATTTGTACTTTTTAAAATCAGATCATCAGATACTAGTAGAGTTCTTTCCTTGAGTGTAAAATAGTAGACTGTCACAAACTACTGCGCTGCGTAAAATAGTAGACTGTCACAAACTACTGTGCAGTAGTACTGTCACAAACCAGCTACGATGTCTGAAAGGATTTGAGATGACCTTGAATGGTGTTCTCTTTTTGTGGGACCAGCTACACAGTGGTTGGCATTTGGAATACCTGCTTACCAGGCGACTCAATCAAGACCCGTTGGAAAATTTCTTTGGGTTGATACGACAGCAAGGTGGAAACTCCGATAATCCTACGCCCCAACATTTCTGCAGAGCTTTTAGAACCCTTTTCTTCGACAACTTCCTCACACCATTATCAAGTGGCAACTGTGCCATGGATTTGGACAACATTCTTGTGGGTTCCAGTGGTCATGTTGGTCATGCAGTTACCAATGATGCGTCCTCCACACCATTCACCTTCAGTGAATCAGACTTTAAAATGCAAGAAATTGAGCAAAATCTGGTAAGATTGAATGCATTAACCTATGTTGCTGGTTATTTGCTGAAGAAATGCCTAGAAAAACATCCTTGTGAGTACTGCAAAGAAAGTTTTCAAGCAAAAGAACTTACTAGTAGTGGCCAGCTTTTCTGTCATTTCAAAGCTTATGACACAACATCAAGTTTTGGCAGTTTAACAGTCCCTCAAGATAACTTTGTTAGTTATGTTTCAACAATTGATTCAAAATTTACTGAAGAATTTAACAATGGAATACAGAAGTTAAATATTGGCAAACACCTGGTGTCAAGTTTGCCAAGGTCCAATTTAGCGTTATGTCAGCAGTTTCCACAAACATACCTTTTAAACCTATTTGTTAAAATGCGATTACATTATGCACTTAAATTTGGCAACAGAGAGTTGCAATGCAAGAAAAGGAAAAGCAGAAAGTTTATCAAGATCCAACATTTATGATGACAGAACTGATTTCAAAGACACATGTCCAAGTTGGAATGAATGACAGATAACATTTTTGACAATCTTATGTCACCATGACGTTCGAGTAACTTTTTAGAGATAATACTTGTTTTAAAAATCAATCATTGTAAAATATTTTTTATCTTGAAACTATGTTGAATTTGAATGCTAACATTTTAACAAAGTGAATACTTTTGACACGACATGCAGCCAAGGTGTATTTAATTCCTTTTAAAATCCACTGATTAACTGCAAACTTTCCCAAATTTCTGAATAGTAAGACTTAGTTCACTTTTAATGACATTTATATCAAAAGCAAAAGCACTTATATCAAAGTAAACAGTTCTTAAAAAGTGTGTGTGAAGCTGACACGAGCTGTGTCGTGGACAATGGCCGCATGGTCATGCGACAACAAACAATCGCGGTTTTTAAAAAAAATAATGAATTGTCACGCACTATAAACAAATATTTTAAAAAACTTACCTGTGTTGTCAAATATTCTAGCCCAAAGATGTGGATCGGATGCGCCTGTTTTTTTAAAAAAATGATTTTCCGTCTTTCTAACGCCTATTTCAGTACTATTTATATGGGAATTCGACGATTGACACTTACCAGAGCATTTCGCGTGGCGCGTGGAAATGACGTATTACATTGAAAAGCAGAGGACACAAACATCAAAGGGATCGCCGCGAGTTGGCCATCTTATACTCATTAATCTATGACTGTATGCAACGACAAAGCTTACTCGCCATTTTAAAGTATGATTTTTTGCCCGCTTGGCCAACATAATTCTTCACAATATCATTTTAAATGAAAAGCAGGAAGTCTATAGTCACTTCGAATAAGTTTACCAGTCCTTTGTACAGATTTTTCATTCATTTTTGAGCTAAAATATGACATGTTTATACTTATGATAATGTATTAGTATTTGTAATTTTGTAAATTTGACTTATTTGAGATCTTACGAATCCAGTTAAACCAGCTGAACCAGGCTCGTTCCCAGGCGCTTTAAATAAAATAAAATATAGGAACACTACTGGCTTTTTACATAGATCAGTGGCTAATCAGAGCGCAAGGAATTTTGGGGAGGACGCAGAGAAAGAAGCATAGAAAGAAGCGCCTGGCAGAAAATGCATACAACATGGTCAAAAGTGCAAAAGAGGAACTTGTTAAAATATTAATTCTGCCCGACTTTTTAAGAGCGATACACAGAATTATATGCATGGGGAAAATTTTATGCACGAGTGTTTAGGTATCGCACTGTCATCATTTCCAAATAAAGAATTTTCAAGCGGGGCAAAAGGCGAATCCATTTGAATTTGCAAAATTCTACATGAAGAAACAAGAAAATGTATGGATAAGATATTTGATTATCGTAAAACAAAGGTATGCACCTCTATATACATTTATTTTAACTCTTATGAAGTTCTAAAATATATCATTTTTGTATTTTTATTAGAATTTGGGAAACGTCCCTTGATAATATGCTTTTCTCCTCACTGGACAAATCGAGGGAAGCCATCAACAGTGACTGTTCTACATATACATTTGGATCCATATTATATTCCACAATTCATTCCAAATCTGCAGCCAATCTGTGCCTTCTTTTATTGCATTGGCCACTTGACAAATTATATGCTAGAATATAGTAGCCACTAGCCAGTAGGTATAATGCATTAATGCATTATTAAAAAAGATTCTAAAGATATTTTGTGTTAACACCCAAGTTCATTAGAAATGTGATAAGAGGTTATATATGAAGTTGAATACATATATTACAAAATGCTTACTTACATGCAAACCTTTTGGACTTGGATTAAAATTTCAACAACATGCAGAGACAGCGGATGTTTTCCTGGTCTTTTATTAACTGCTGACTAGTAGCATCAGGCTCTAGATGTCTTTGAAAAGGTGTTTTTAAAACACAAATATGTATCATAACCTGTTGGACATAACCCATGAGGTTGCATGTAGATGGCAATAACACAAAGAACACTAAATATAATTATTGCCTAGCAATCTCTGTAACCCCCTCCTCTCTATCTATGACAGTGTGCAACACCATACATGAATTATAATTGTAATATGGTATAATATAATTATAGTGTATATATGAATTATATTTCAAATTAAATTTTAATCTCCATGCGTTATGGTGGTTTATTGACCCAGACATCCATCTGCAAGAGAAGATAGCTTTAGTTGGCTGCTAGACTACATTTAGAGTATTCAAGCACACATCTCCAGCAGGAGATAACTATATGAAATAGCTGAAAGTTTCGAACTAGCACACAGTCATAAACAAAAAATAGCAATTGTTGCAGGATTTTCATTCTGGTTAAAATGATCTCCTAGATTGTCCAGTTATTTTACACATTACACATTGGTATATTACAGTGAACATGTGTACAGTATTTATTGTTAAACACAGGAACATGTTGGGGCATACAAATGAAAGACATACTGTGAGGCAAATCAATGTAAATGTCAACTTCAGGTTTGACTGGCAGAGCTGGCCCAGTTAACATGCATAAAAAGTATTTGAAATATACATACTGTATGACATTTAAAAACATAGAAACATGTGCATACATATATTTTAATGTCAATTGAAAATATACCAGCTTATTAATGTACTCAGCAGATAGAATAAAATGCCAACAGCCAACGCTTATACCAACTGACTTACTTGGAACATTTTGTCCCCCAAGCGACGATAAATCCAAATCATCAGAACTTGAAGATGCTATTGTAAGGATAATTTTATCATCAAAATATGATAACGGTCGACAGATATTATTATTAGCATATTTAAGAACAACACGAAAGATTCACTGACAGTCTACTCTAAAAAGTACTAAATATTATATAAAATGCAACCAAATTCTGTAATAAAATATTACCGTCAAATGAGAACTTCTTCAGTGATTGCTCCAGGTCATTCATATGGCCACAAACCACCAAAAACACAAGAATGCACGAGTAAAACGCCGAAAAGCTCGATTTGTCAGAAATCGTATTTCTGGCAAAAAATATTTGCATTTAAAGCGCCTGTGAACGAGGCTGCAGTTAAACCAGAATCAAAATCCCGGGGGGAGGAGTGTGAGGAGGAATATTAGCCTTTCTCACGATGACGAAATCCGCCATTTTTGGGGCACTTTCAATTTTCTTAAATCCGTTTAAACAATAATAGCAATGTAAGTAAGAGGCATTTTTTAAGAGTCCATAGACCATTTGAACAATATATTACGCCTAAAATTAAAGACAGCCGCCCTGACAAGATCTTGCGCTCACAATTTAAAAAAAAAGTACCCCAAAAATGGTGGCACATTCGTCATCCTTAGAAAGGCTAATTGGGTCGCATTAAATAGCTGACGGAGAGTGGTAGGCGTGAGCACGAAGTATAGTGGAATGAAGTGGAATGTGAAAAAAGTGTGTTTAAAAAGCCTACAAAAAGCGGATTACCAGTGACATATTTAAAGTTCGCCAATCACCATTGCCATCTAAGATATATTCAGTTCTCTAAGTTTCTTCTTCATAGCCACCCTCTTTGCAGTACACGAAAAACGTGAAAACGAGGATGCTTTCGAACCATCACCGAACCATGAGCATCTGTTTGTGAAACACAAGCTCCCAGTTACTGCTTACTGATCTGTTGATATTTACTGTAAATACGATGGAATGGGCCTTGGAGCAATAATATCTCTAAAACCCACCAATATCTAAACATCACATAACCATCCGAACATTAAAAAAACCTGCGTTTTTAAGAAACGAACCAGCTGCTTCCGAAAATCACAATGACATTTAAAAAACAAATGTACTTTTGAATATCTTAAAACCATTTATGACCCACCCGTTTTGGAAACATTTTTTGAGAACTGAGAGAACTACTGAGTTACACGTTTTGTTAGTATATTTTAGGCTGCTATTATGATGAGGTTTAGCCGTTAAGGGCTGTTTTGCCTGTATTCTATCTGAAAAATACCAGTCCAAATGCAACAAAACAGAGCAAGTGGTATCATAACCTTCCACAAAGAAGGACATTCTGAGGACTAAGCGGTACTTGTATCCTGTAAGCTATCAATAATTCTTATCCTGAAGAGGTGAATTTAATCATTGAATGATGTTTTGAAGAAATTCTCATGATGAAAGAAGCAGCTGTAAAAACATATCTTTATAGACGGACCAGAGCAGAGCAGGACACGTAAACAAAGTGAGATTCCAAAGAAGATTGGGTCGTCTGATAATGTGCCAAATAATTAGCCATTAATCCAGCCAGGAAGTTGTTCTTTTGGATCGAGTTTCTGGTGTGAAGATAAATTTGTGGCTATGTGGAACAAAGCAGCATGCCAGCGTCTGATTCTTGAATGGCCGCTTTTATCCAATGACGTCAGTTAGACAACAATTATTTTTCTCATTTTCTCAAGTGATTCCGTTCTATTCTTAATTAACATCTAACACATTTTCGTGGAAGATAATTGAAATATACAGCACACTTTTTTATTACTTTTCTATCACAAAACTAACTGTTCCCCAAATTAGGTATGGCTGAAAACATGGTGCTGAAAAGGAAGTAATTATGGAGTAACCTAATACTCTGTTCTTTGCTTATATTTTCATTTCACAAAAGGATAAAATACAAGTCATTTAGACAGATACAATACGACGCCACTTTGTAACGCACTTGAAGGTGGGTAAAGTTTCTTGTCATTCGTACGGGTCGATAGACTTTACATCGCGGGTTTGTTATCAATATAACCGGGTGATTTATGTAGTCAATTTTAGGGTGCTTTTAGAACTTGTATACTCGTACAGTAGCACTGTGCATGGTCGATTTTCAATGCGCAGTTTGCTAGGATATAATGTTTTTGTAATTAATACACTGTGAATAAACAACGGCCGTATTCCTGTAGAGTTCGAAAACTGAAACAGAACACTAATATATTGTGAATGGTGATTTTTGTAGTTAGCTTCGCTGGTTTAGTAAGAGTTGTGTCTCATATGGGTTACCACTAGCTATGAGCTTACAACCGTGTCCGGGTGATTTCTACAATCAGGTTCCAGTCAACGGAATTTTAAAGTGTAAAGCGCAACTAATTTTGTCGCATGTTGTATAGTATGAATAAATTGCGTCATAGGGATAATTCGTCGTCGAGTGGCTAGTTTTGCCATTTGCCATGAAAAAGCTATTCAATCAATCGATTGCGGCGGTCAGTGTCAACATTTATACTTGATGTTTTATGACCTCTTGTATACATATGGAGTGTTTTTCAAAGAAAGAAAATACATGATAAGCTATTTTTACAACACAACCCATCAGTTTATCGCCTACTCAGTTATCACTTATTTATATCCACACTTTTCAGGTTTTACAAGATGTTGGCTCTTTTGCGATTAATCGCCACTTTTGTGAGTGTGTGTCTCGTGGTCATCGCGGCTGCCAATAGTATGTATTAAAATATATCAATTTCCCTTCGTCTGCTAGTTTAAAACTTGGAGAACAGTGTCCAAAATAAATGGATGTAATTCACAAACAAATGTGTTACACTCCAAGTTTAGTTTATCCTGGTTAATTTCTATAACCTAGTTACATAATGATTAAGGACAGAAACTATTCTTTCACATACTCCTGCCTTCCCCTCATTAAAATGTGTTTCTAATCACACAAACGTGTGGTGTATGTAATGCTGTTAGCCCTGTGTGAATTCATATGTGTTCTTTCACAAATTACTTTAGACAACTGCTCAAGACCCGCGATGACGTCAATGTTGTTCATACATGGAACAAATAAAGGTGTGACATCTTTCAAGTCCGGTAAATTGCTGTTTTTCCGATGCAAAAATAAGAGTCAGTTGGTTGGTAGTGCTTTTCGCCGTTGTATCTCTGGATCTTGGAGTGGAACTGCACCCATCTGCATAGGTATGTTAGGGAATCGAACATTATTAGGGAACATTGTTATCCACTAGGGGTTAAAATGTGACTTCAGTCCTGTTTTATTCCATTTGAACCTGTGAATATGGTTTGTTGTTTTTTTCAAAAGCATACATAAGATACAATCATACATTTTATAAAGATATACTTTCCATGAAACATTTTAATAGCTGCGTTTTTTCCTTGCGATAAGAAATGCTTACTGAACGATGAGACTTCTTGTCTGACCAAAATTATTGAAGAGTTGCATTGACTATTACAGCGAAAAGAAAAGTCCCACAGCCAGTGAGATGTAAGAGGTTACGTCATATAAGAAAAGGTGTGATACGAGGTTACCGACGCCAGGTTAATACTGTTGTGAGTTTTAGTTGTGTAGCCGGGTTTAACTTGATGGGACCGAGGAGAATCAAGTGTTTGGCTACAGGAAATTGGAGCGGCCCTATACCACGATGTCTGAAAGGTAACTTTTTTGAACGGACAGTTTCATCTATAAAAAAGGAGCATTACGAGAAAAGGCATTTTTACTTTCAGAAGAGGGCACATATTTCCATTTGCACAAAAGGTTGGGTCAATTGCCCCAATTTCCGGTCACTGTGAGTGGTTAGTTCATGTGATCTCTATCACGGAGCTCACATACAAACTGTAGTTTGTCTTTTTACCTGGCATTTTCTAGATATATCCTGTCCTAACCTGCGACCACCAAGAAATGGCGTGCTTGATGGAAGGGTATTCAAATATGGCCGAAGAGTGAAGTATTCCTGTAATACCGGTTATAAACTGGTTGGTTCATTATCACGCAAGTGCATGTCAACTGGCAGATGGACAGGGAAGCGGTCCAAGTGTGTGAAGATAGGTAAGAATATAGTGGACTACGTAGGTACTGGCGCAAGCATAGGAAACATGTGATTGCATGACCACTTTGAGAGGACATGAAATGAACAACAGCCATTGTTTTGCATAAATGACACAAAAGACGAGTTAGATCAGGACCAATTCGCGTCAGTTAGTTTAAATTAGAAAGCACAACCAGATTCTGCCTTGTTTTGTTCCAAGGACATTTATTCTGAAAATATCCTGATCTTCTAGTGTCTTCTTCGAGGGACTGGAGTGTCAAAACGTTGGGTCGTGAATGTAGTCTTTGTGTGGTGATTACTTTTAATATTAAAGCCAGCCGAGATTAATTTTCTATATTTGATACAGATCCTGCAAAAGAACTAAAAGAAGTGGCAGACAATTTACGCAAGAATTTGGTGAACAAATTTAGCTTGGTAACAGTAGACAGTCGGGCTAGAGTCGGAATATCCTCGGGCGCTTCCGGACTCGACTTCATTTTTGTTCTCGACAGTTCGGCGAGCGTTGGAAGAACGAACTTTCAACGAGGAATCGAGTTCGTGCAAACGATCATCAGAGAGTATGGAGTGTCGACCAAACCACAGGGAACCCGGGTAGCCATTGTGACTTTCAATGCTGTAGCAGAAGTAAGGTTTAACTTGGCTACCAATGTGATTAACGATACAGACCGAGCTATGAGGGAACTGGGTAAGACAATGCGGGATTTCGTCATGGTAAATATACCACCCCTACATGAACAGGTTCTTAGAAAAACCAATTTGGAAATAGTGGAGCAGTATGTGATATGACATAACCGCACTTTCAGGTCTTTGCCATTAAAACGGTCTTCTTTTTACAAGTTCATAGTCTTGGCTTGAAGTCCCTCTCCTAAGCGCTAACATTGAGTTCTTTCCCGTCAACAGGTAATATACATTTCCAAGGAGGTGGTACGAATACGGAAGCCGCTTTGAGTAAAGTCTTTCATGAGGTTCTACCACAAGCGAGGAAACGAACGCACAAAGTTCTCTTCCTCATCACAGACGGCCGCTCAAACACAGGAACCGATCCGCGAATTTTCGCAAGGAAGCTTAGGGAGCGAAAATACGAAATCTTTGCGATTGGCATTACAAAGAATGCCAATAAGGACGAGCTAAAAAGCATCGCATCGCAGCCGTACAGATCACATATTTACTTGTTGGCTGACTACAAAACCTTAGAGAAATTGAAGAATATGATCACTGGGGAAGAAAAAAGTAAGAATAGTAACGGCCGCGACAGTTTTCACGTCATCTCTGAAACGCTTCGCGAAATAATGTTTGAAGCATTTTTGATTGTATGTTGAACTGTTGTGGAGAACCCTCGGCAATTTCTATCATGTGGTACAAAAGTAGTCGCAATATCGAAGGAAATCATGTAGAATTGTAACTGTAAAATTATACCATTGTTGCTCCAGAATCTTCAAGGAGTTTAAAACTGAACATATAAGTTTGTTTCGTCAGTTGTTTCGGTTCAGTTAAAGACTTCGTTATTCTTGCTCTAGATGAATGGGAATGCGGTCAGGCTGGTGACACGAGCTTACGCGAAAGCATCACAACTCCGCACCACCAAGTTTCTAGAGAAGATGCGTGGCCATGGCAGGTTGCTATATATGTCAATACACCTTTCAAATGTGGCGGAGCATTGGTTGCGGACAACTGGGTTTTAACAGCTGCCAGTTGTTTCGACGAGGAAATGTTTAAAAACTTAACAGGGCATACCATTGAAGTTGTCGTGGGTAAGTAGATACAAATTAGAGGGTCTTAAAGGATATTAAAGACGCATCCTTTAATTTAGAGATCTCTGTATTAGGAAGGTTGTTATAGGTGTTCATAAGGTAATAAGGTTTTAAGTGTGACACTGGTAAATAACCTAAAAACCGGAATTCTAACGAATGCCTATTTTAGGTGAGCATGATCGGCTTGATGAAGCTGGAACTGAGCAAACGTACGAAGCAGTGAAATTAATCCGTCCTCCGAAACTTGGCAAAAAGATACGTGATGACATAGCAATGGTAAAATTACAATATCCTATTAAACAAACTGCTTATGCGCATTCGGTGTGTTACGATGAAGATCCGGACAGCTCGTTGATCTGGCCAACACAGTATGGTGTCGTTACTGGTTGGGGATCCAAGGTATGGTTTATTTAAGTATTTAAGCTCTTGACCAACAAGAATTAATTATCCTGCGTAACACAACACAAAGAGGAAAAGGATTTCGTCTGTACACAGGTTAAAAAGTGCTATAATTGAAGAGCTATCTCGTTTTCATTTGAACACCCTTTACGTTCAACGTTACTGGCAGCCATTTGAGACTTTGTTCGCTTGACTGACAGAGGAAACAGTATTTTTCATTGAAGACATACTATATGAAAATGTTTCATTCCGTCGTTACATCATTTGGGCTGGGACTTTCAACCTAACAATTTCTTTGTGAATCATATATTCACTTTACACACATACTTCACCAACTCTTTTTTCGGAATTCCTTAGCAGAATATCGCTATATCGCTTCCTTAAAAGTATATCGCTATACGTATTACGTATATCTGAGATTTAGTGACTTGATACCCAACACACTCAGCACTTTTCCTGGTGTAATCGTTGTCTTGTATGTCATGAAATGATGCGTCTTTGCCATCCCTCTGATTAATTGAAAAGGCAATGCTATAGTTCTGCTTTTAAGCATCAAAGTTGGCATTAAAGTATATATCTGTCCAATTGCAGAGTATCAACAATGCTGTAGCCATCCCTGAATATACCAAAACTCATCAAACAGTCATCAAGTTTGCAACGCAAAGGACATGTCGAAGGAAATCAAATTTGAAAAATTTGAGAAGAAGCGTGTTTTGTGGCAGCAGTTATAATGATAATGTTGATAGGTGCTTGGGTGATACCGGAGGACCTGTAGTGGTAAGTATAGTCACTTAATATACTTCAGGTGAATGAATAGAGGTGATTATATCCCATCAAATCCCATATCGTATTGTGTCGTATGATGTAGCGTTTATAAGAAACGACCAGCACACTACAAAACTCCATCAACTATTTGCCAGTTAGTCTCGGCGTCCTCGCACACTCAGGCCACGCGCAATTTTGTCAAAAATACGTAATGCGTGAAGATTTCTACAAAACACTTCTGTACATCTCGCTTAGGTTAAACTGATTGACGATAGTTGGACTTTGGTTGGAGTGATGAAGGTGAATGAAGGATGCACCGCTGACTCGAAGTACTCACTGTTCACAAAAGTTGGCTATTACTCAAAGTGGATTAACGAAACTATATCATTGGAATAACGACAATGGATTTAATTCCGTTTATATACCCTATTCATTTATTCTGTTTATAGAAAAATAATACGCTAAATTAGTCTAGTTTAAAAAAGCAGCTTAAAATAGTTGAGAAGTCAAATAACTATGTGCTGTGGTCATACGAAAAAATACCTCGTCTTAAACTGCATGGTAAACTGGTAGTCTAGTTCTATGCATGTATTAATTTCCTGTTTGTAGAAATATATAATGTTTCTAAGTCTTCGATTGTCCTTGCGCGAAATTGGACAGTTTAGTACATTGATTATAAATTTGAAAAACTAGCTAAAAAATCATTCATCATTCATTAGATTATTTCATCAATCATCCCAACCAAACTATCAATGCCCAAAATGTTGTTTTCTACTTGGTAGAACGCAACGATACATCTTTGGACGTATTCGTACCCGTAATATTTTCATTTCCGTGTTGGAGAGACGACATAACTATCAAAGGCTTCCCAAACTACCGTAGTCATACGAAGTGCAGGGAGGACATCTGAGCCACGACTCAAACTTACATCCAGTTCTTTTCCTGAAGAAGAATTTACGATTTGTACATTTTAATAATAGACAAACTTTGGAATTTCTGCAGATGAGATTCAAACTCAGGGTGTGACGAGTTCATGAGAAATCTCTTCACTAACTTTAGTTAAATGTTAACTCACCTTATACAACCTGCCTCAGGATATTAGGACTTCTCATCCCAAAATCAGTCTGAGGGTTTGGCCTCCCAATGCCTTATCAGTGCACGTGTATATCATATACGATTTTATAGAACGCCATATAAATCTGATGTCTTTATTTAAAGCCTTTTGTGTCTTACTCGGAAAGATGTATTCGTTTAGATCGTTCGCTGCAATAACATAACACTCACCTTATTTGGACGTCAGAATATTTCTTACATATGGCTTTACATTCTTGGGAGTCCTCACGAAACAAGCACAACAATTTATCATGCTCTTTGTTCAACTGTGAGAAAAACTCAAGTCGCATCTTCAACCTTTCTGTTGTATCTTCGTTGACAACGTTTCGAAATGCATCCAGTCGATGCTTTTCTTTTGCGATCAGTTCATCCTGTGCTAGTTGCGAAGCCTTGAGCTGACTTAGTAATCCTACAACATTTCGTCTGCATTCATCTCTTGGTTCACCATTCCGAGCTTTCGTTCTCCAGGTTTCCAACTCCACTCTGATCTGTGATTCAAGATTTTTCTTCTGACCTTGTAGTTCAAGACAGCGTTTCATGAAATGTTCAAATTTATAATCTGGTGGAGACGTGCTTTTAGTAAGAGGTACCTACAGAGACGAACAAAAGAGCAAGTTTTACTTCTGCCTCAGACTAAATTTGAATATACACCAGAACATTTGATTGGAATTACCTCACCCCAATATGGACATCAGGCCAAACGTTTTGAGAGAATTGATACATACTCTTACAGAAAATTACCTCAAATTATATCCCACCTCAAGATGAAGGATAATTGAAGAAATGAAGTTGACACTATTTCTCAACTATTCTATAGTATGAAAATGTAGTAGAGCAAATAGGGATAACTTAGAGCAAGAATGCATTGTTCATTCCTTCGGATCTTAGTAGTCTAGCTCTATGCGAGGACCATGCATTAGCTGATTATAATTATTGAGTTTGTTTCGTAATCATTTTGTAGCTATAGTAGTTACCTCTCTTGGTATACCTACATGTAACATCGTTTGAACACGAGTCCGTCATGCCGTGAGCATGTGATGTGTCACTGCATGTATTCGTTCGTCATAGTAGTAGTAATGTTCTGTTCAGTGTATATATCTGTAGATCTAGTATATAATTAGTATACAAATATGTTTTACAAGGGACCTGAAACCAGGAGCGCCTTCCAGTCAAGTCAGTCTTTACGATAAAGTTTCGCATGCGTGAAATTATCAGAAACTACCAAAGAAAAAATCTGCATCTACCCCAAATTTTAGCTATCCGAAATAATATCAAACCTCACTCATCAGAAGAAATAAAGAATATCCTACTAGTACTGATATAAGACGTTGGTAAGATACCATCTATAGCTAACTAAGCTAAGGTCAAATACCACCTACAAGGCTATAGCTAAGGTAAGATGCCACCTTTATCTACCTAAATTAAGGTATAAGATACTATAGCTGAGGTAAGTTACTAGCTATTGTCGTCGATGTAAGATCTTCAGAATCTCACCCAGTCGGGCTGGTTCGACCATGATATGAACTCTTTAACCAAGAGGAGACTCTTTAGGGACATCCCTCATAACTTACAAGTTAAGTTATACATAACTTACCCGATCATAGTAATGCCGTAATGCTGGTCTGTTATAATCGTGATCATTCCCAGATCTGGATTGTTCTGCACGACCACCCTGTCTACTGGAAGAGGAACCCATTCCAGGCGACGTGCAACTGCCACTAAATTATAAATACGACCACGGGCACAGAACTTGTGACACGTCTGTAATTGTGAACATGAGATGACCCTTGTTCAACCAGGAACAGCTGCTAGAAATACAAACATAGACACATCGATGGCAATCCATGGCGAACGTGGAAGTTCCAGAGCCCTAATTATATCCCTCTTGTCCTACTAACTTTTTAACTCTAGGGACTGAATTTGTTTGAAATTGTCAGGGCTACCGGCCTACCCTCCTGTTGTGGAGATTCCCCGTTTTATTGGTATAACAAATGTCGTTATCAACGACTGTTACTATGTCAAAGATGACTCTCGTGCATGTTTACACAGTTGGCTACAATTAATGCAGTGATAATTTTGCTTTCAAGTTCTCTCAAATGCGAGAGATTTTTTTGTATAAATTTTAGAAAGAACATCACCGTAACAGTCGAAAAGATCTCATGACATTAAAACGAAATTTGTCATGTCCAAAAAACACATTGAACTATAAGCAGTGCCAGTGGATAAGAATTTGTACTTACTTCTAAATTCGACCTATTTTGTACTATGTGCACCTGCATCCATCTTTGCCTAACAAATTTCAGCTACAAAGCCGAAGAATATAAAACGTTTGAAGTATAGAACATGTTTGCAATAAGCATATTAACATATTTCAAGCGTGTATACAATTGCCACCAGTTAAATTTCGCCGCGCCCTGATGGAATTAAGGCGACGAATACAGGTTGTCAAAAGTGCTAAAAGCTCGGTTATTTAGCGTAACATTTTAAAACAAGCAAACGAAAATTCAATTTACCTTATTTCCTATAGCCCCGATTCAATAAAATATTCGGTTTCCGAAGATGAGGCAGGAAAATAGAAGCAGGAAATTTTGTAGGAAGTTCATGTGTTTTTTACAAATGAAAACATAAAAACATAATTATATATTGCGGAGGGAACACTAAGCGTAAGGTAATTGAGTTTCCATGCAGCAAAAGTTCTCAAAGATAATTAGCAAAACTGAAGTATGTTTTTCACAAGGTTGTTCCAACTCTGCAATAGCATGCAATGGGTTTTAGGAGACGAATTGTTTGTGTTTCGCTAAAATGATAAACTAGGAAACATTGTCTCTTATCAGAAAATCTTATCTATTGTCTCAGACCCATAAAAAAAAATAATGCGAAATTTATTACTAATATAACCTTCCGTTTGCTACAACGAATATATAACTAAAAATCGTAAATAAGCATAACACGCACTTCTTTAGTTTTAATTTATGCAGGGTCAAGTAGCTTAAATTTTAAAATGTTATGTTATGTCTATAAGCTGAGCTTACGTTGTGCGTGTGTTACATTCAGACGGACAAATGGGTGTATTTCTCTCTATCAGCAACAGCAGCAACGAATTAACAAGATCGCAAAAGTTGTTTCGTCTTACTGAAAGCAACGAGGTAATGCAACTATATAGTAAAAGATTTAAAACGTTTTGAAATTAAAATGGAATATTCAAGGTGAACAATGACAATGTCTATGTCGCAAATTTGCATGCCTATAACTCATTTTGAAAGACATTATCAAGTATTATCGCGAGGCTCATAAAAAACATGCAAATCCAAAGACTGTATATTTAAAATTCAAAAAGTATATACGTTTATATAGTATTTGCCCTATAAACATCCATGTATTTATTTGTTTTGACACAAGACAGCTTCTCAAAAGTAAATGATAATTATATGTATAACGGTCTCATGTACTATATATGTCTATCTCTATGACATACCGTGCTGCTGTATGAGTACAATAGGAAAATCGTCATTTAAACTAGTTTAGGATAATTTTTTTAGGTTGAGTTGGTTTAAACTTATATAAATTTGGAGGGCAAACACATGCAGAGACGTCGTTGATATGCATACATGATTTATGTTTACATCTCCAAGTCTCTCTCTCTCTCTCTAGTAACAAACAAAACGCGTTAAGGGCACGAAATTTTTAATCATCAGTATATACTTATGATATAGATTAAAGTAGTACTCTCTTTCCACCGTATATATACTCTAGAGTTACATACGACTTCAGTGTAAAGATGTTTTAGTCATATTTGCATATAAATTAAATGGAACACCTGTTTTGTGGCGGTTTATTTAACAGTTTACGCATAAGACGCAAGATCCGGTTTTGAAGATCCTAATTCAGATTACCGGTGACTTACCGTTACAGGGATATTTACGCTACGGGTGTCGTTTTGTTTATAAACCCGGCCTGCGATTACAGTTAGTGGGTTATGCTATAATATTTACAGGTTAAAGGTTTAATAAAAGAATTATTGTTTTAAAATTTCTAGTGTGTATAAATTATATAACGGCAAATTTTCTTTACCAGTTAATTGATTAGAAAGTGTGCAACAAATTTTCCCTCTCATCATCAATATACGAAATTTATTAGTTTATCTTTTAACAAGGGGTGCATATGCTCTCCTTTGCAATTTAGAAATAATTTAGGAAATTTAAAATACGCCGAGTTTTACAACCATAAATACAGACTGTATATTTTCGAAATTATTGAGACTACAGTAAGGCCTGTTTCAGACGTCGAACTTTTCATGTGCCGAACGTAATGTTAATGAACTAAAGTCTTTGTTTAAGCTCATTTGCATTCGATTCGGCACATGAAAAGTTCGACGTCTGAAACGGGCCTAAATCAGTAATTTGTGAAAGAAATGATGTAGCCTGTACCATCCAAGGATGGCTTTGCGTCGATTCACCTTTCCTTGATATGGACGATGAAATTTCCTGACGCAAACGGCAACAGCTGGAAGATAATAAAATTTATGAACCAGCACACAAGAATGAATATTTTAAATGCCACGCCCTGTCTACAATGACAAACCAAACACTTTGAGGCCCCTCGAAATGCCAACATCCGATCAAAACCTCAACTTGCGTTGAAATGAGAATGGTGTATAGAGTCGTTGCGCATTTGGAAATATTTTTTAGTTTTGGGTCTATCATTAGACATTACGGTGGTAATGGCACTATTTTCCCTAGAAATTATGGCCCCACTTTCTCTATGAGGTCAGTTTAGGATCTACGACGCGCGGTTAGCTGACCCTTGTCCACGTCGCTAGTCAAATATTTGCTTGAAATAAGGGAAATTAATTATGCAGCCAGGACTTCAAAATATTCATACAAAAATAACGTGTCAATGTCGTTCCCTGTCAATGACTATCGAGTAAACTCGAGTCCGTACGTACATGTTTATGAATACAATAAGCTTCAATCCGCCAATTTCAATTATTCATTCTTGCTTCCATTATAACGCCGGGTTATTGTTGTAAATTGCGAACACAGCTAAATTAATTATCCTGGCCGGAAAATGAGTTTTGGACTGAAAGTTTTGTTGCCAATTTCGGTTAAAAACGAGGTTAAAAAGACCGGTCACCTAAAGTAAATACATTTCTTTTCTAGATCATCGTAGATCCAGCCGATTTTCAAACGTTTATCAAGACATTTCGATCGCTGCAGTGTAAGAAAGAAGACAACCAAATAGACCTAAGAAACCTTGTTTTGGAATGGAAGAGTCATTTGAAGGGCAACCTAAACACGCAAGATATACGAAGTCAAGCCTATGAACTTATCGATACCATAGAGAACCTTCACGACGAGCAGGACATCTTGCTGGAAGGTGAAAAAAAGAAATTGGAACTCATGGCTCGGGAGGTTGCTACAAATAACAGCGCTGGATCACACCATCATGTTGGGTTAGCTATGAATGATCAGAGTAATTCATTGCTTGGCGGCGGGGGTTTAAAAGGTACAAGTGGGGAACAATCGACCAAGGGTGGTGATTTTACGGACATGCATAAAGAGATATCGCGAAGACAGCAATATTTACAGATGTTTAATAACCAAAGCACTATTGCTCTGAAGCGAGCCCTTCTTGATATCGAAGCCTGCAGGAAGATGGTTGATTATAGCAAGGACTTTGTTGATAACTCAGAAGAGATCTCGTCCAGCGAAGAGAGTAGTGAAGAACCCTTTCCTCATCCCGTATAAAAACATCAATTGATGCGGGGAACTAATCAATTTTGTATTAAATGGTAAAAGTGCAGTCAATGTTTTTTAAAAGCTTACAAGAAGTACGTCGCGCAGATGTCTTGACAGTCTGTGAAGATAATTCTAAATGAGTGCATGGTGAATGTAATACGCTTGTGTTAATTATTGGTATATATTTTATGTTTTGGTTCAAAATACTCTTTGAATTTCACCCTATTCGAATGAGTGAGGTAACAGTTCAGTATCATCTGGCAAACACTGTTGGATCCACATTGACTGGCGTCGCGCATATGTTAAGCAATGTGTCCGAAACTTCACCCCATTAAGATCATCGAATTAACAATATGGAATCTGCCTCGTTATGGTGAACTAGTTCGACAGCCGATCCAAATGCAACAAGTTGTTCAATATCAATCTGTTTCCCAGCTCTTTGTCAATGACAATGCTCAATGCCGAATAATATTGATGATGCAATGCAGGACATTCTTTCAATCTAGCGTATATGATTTTCTCGTAATACGGCATTTGACGAGGAATTTGACGTCCACGAGCTATGCCTTCCATGCAAAGCTTTCGTCAGAATAAGCAATGAACAGCTCAAAGGATACAGAAAGGTTACATTTTCTTCCATTAGTAGCTTGAATTTCGCATACACTGTTTGGCCCTGGCCAGTCAGACGTGTTAACATGGACAAAAGATGATTCAGTCAAGTTGCAAGGATTCATAAGCAGCGAAGGATAAAAGCGAGATGAACAGACTCATTAGCAACACTCGCTATTCCGTGTCATGTCATGTTTATGCTATTTATTTGTTCCAGCAGTTCATCGCAGAATCTAAAAAACAGATAAACACAACTTATGTATAACTAGCATCAAATGTCGTATAACAACTGCCTAAAATAGATAAAACACTTCTCAACGTTTCGACCTGAGGGGCGAAGGGCCTTCTTCAGTAGGAGAGATACTAACTCTCCTGACGAGGGCCCTCAGGAGAAGTGTTTTGTCTATTTCAGGCAGTTCTTATACCACATTTGATGCTAGTTGTTTGAAGACGCTGCCACGTTGCTCACTTTTTAAAGGTCTTACATTTATAAACAAAATGTGTTTGCGAAGCAAGGGTATTCCAGCTCTACCATTTTGGGCCCGCAGTGCAACTTATATATAACATAAATGAATTATAATATTAAAAGTTAGTGATAAAATCTCTACATAATATCTGCAACATAATGGCTGTGAATTGTATATGCTTCAACCCAGAGTTGTTAACAAGAGAGGGGAGGGGAGCGGAGCGGAATTTTGCTTGTCTCTCTATAAGGCGATGAAGGTAGATGTACAGAAATAAAAACCTTGAAACTCGATGTTTATGTTGAACCATTGTAACTTGATCTTTCATTATTGAAGGATTGATATTACTTGCTTCTTTTAAACACACCAGAACACCTTCCTGTCACGTACAAAAACGAAGAAAATTCGCCAACAGTCAATGATAGGTGAAGCTGTAGTGCTTCCCAGCCTCAAGATAGTTTGATTGAAATATTTTTTAAAATAGAAATGTATACCTGAATATGAGATGAAGAATCATCCAAATGTACCAACAATCCTTTAAACATGGCTTCCAGATGAAGTTTGTATAGATCTTTATCGTAGTTCGAGGGGAAAGCTCTATAAATAGAAGTACAAGGAAAGTCGATATTGACGGTATAAAAGATGAAATTAACAAAAAAAAACATACCTGAAAAAAGCCAACAATGTTTTAGTAACAAACACTCGAATATCGTCACAACTATCATCCATTCTCTTCAGCAGCTCAGGATACAGTGAATGCAACAAATCAGCTGAAATAAAAAACATCAAAGTTTGTTTGTTGCCGCGTCAGAGGAATACTAGTGTCCGCTGATTTGCAGGCGTACCGCCCACCCTCACCGCCTCTGGGGGAAGAGCCTGAATGTGTAATAGAAGAAGAATACCCACCGTCAAAATTATCCTTACACAATGTCAATAATTTCTCTAGAACCTGACAAGTGATTGATCGAGTTGTGCTGCTGTGATCATCTAAGCACGAGATTATCTAGATAAAGATAAACAATTGGATTTTTTAAGGAAAAAATTTGTTTGGCTTATGAAAGCACTATAAGGATTTCAATCACATGATTATAGATAGCCACGTGTCAGTACATATATAAACAATGGATATAAACAATGTATAGACAGTATAGAAACAATGGATATATGTATATATAGTCCAGGCGTTGCTGGAAGTCTGAAGGGTAGTTATATGTAACTATACCTGTGTCAAAAGATCATTCAATGATTTATTACAAGTCTCGACTGGCAACAGTCCTGCATGAAGTGTTGCCCATAAAGTAGATATTGCAGCTGTGCGTATGGCTATGGCGACCCTAAAAACAAAAACACGAACTTCGAGAAATGTCCGAACGTTTTTCTGTAATCTTGAAGCTTTCAGGGGGGATAGCTGAGCTAAAGATTGTCTAAGTGTAGACAGGGGCTTAGTGACGTCTCAAAGAATAAAAATTCCGCTATTTCTTGTGGGATTTTCGTCTTTTGAAACATGCAAACGAGGGTATAGTTATCAATGCTCAAAGGTATACGTGTCTGTATATTAACATCCCTAACTCCCTCACTCTTTCACATTATTTAAAATCGCATTGAAATCTAAACAAGCCTTTAGTTTATTCAATGACGTACGAGAGACGATAATAGGGGGGGGGGGGCACATATTCATATATTCATGTTGTTTCTTTTCAAATCCATTGTCTCTACTGGTCTGTTAACATGAATATCGTCTCCCGTACGCAACTGAGTTTATTTCACCTGATAAGCATAGATCAATGCTATATATGCATTGCTATATTCATGTCAATAACTTACCTCCCCGCCCTCCAAATAAGATTAGGAATTATACATTCGACAAGAACTGTACCAGAGTGTTGTGGATACTCTCCTGTAGAGTTGATAGTTTTGCCAGAATCCACCGACAGTTTTGAGAGCAATGAGAAAAACCTATAAAACAAATACTTTACTGTATTTATTTCCTGAGACGGGGATCAATAAAGAAAAACTTAAGGAACGAAATCTAAAACATTATACACTTAATGTATGCTCCCGAGGGAAATAGTGAGTTTTGTTTTCCCAAGAGTCTGAATGTTTCCCGAGACGAAGTCGAGGGAAACATTGAGACTCGAGGGAAAACAAAACTCACTATTTCCCGAGGTAGTGTACATTAAGTGTTTTGTTATATAGGAACAAAAACATTTAAAAAAGAAACCCACTTCACTTTGTTGTGACAAGAAGCGGGCAACAATTTTTCACTTGTTTCCCTGGCGGGAAACATTGCATTTATTTAAAGTCATGTGACTACGAATGAACCAATCACATTTAAAATACACAGAACCAATATAACAATACATATTATTTCTACTTACTTTAGTCTTAATTCAGGATCTTTATCAGGATTGAGGCAAACCGTAAACATGGGTATGATGTATGGAAGTAACGTTCCTATCACTGGACCAGCATGCAATAGGAGTGTATTAAATAGTAATCTAGATGTGGAGTGACTTGTCCATGATGTATGACTTTCCTGAGTATAAAAAAAGATTGACACTAAAGGCGCTGTTACACGGTGCAATTGTTCTTGCAACTTGCAATGCAATTCTACTTTTAAGAGATGTAAATTAGTGAAGAGGGTTCAAAATATAAGTGTAAGAAACGCCATGGAGTGTAATAAAGGGAAAAGTTAGGTAGTTGCCAAGTTTACATCTCTTAAAAGAAGAATTGCATTGCAAGTTGCAGGGAAAATTGCACCGTGTAACATGGCCTTAAGCACACTAGCAACCTTTATAACCACTTTGCAACGAATCTTTCAAAATTGCAGACATTGAGCCAAGTTATCATTACAAACTTTATCATAACATTATATGTAGCTTTACGAGTTTATTCCTTAAAGGTGCAGTGCATGATTGATCTTAAATCACAGTGTTTGAAGAAAAGAATGGACTGTAGAGTTCAACAGAGTAAAACTAGAAACAAACTTTTAAACTAAACACACCTTTAGTTTTATAATGACGTCCTTCGTGTGAAGTTTATAAAGATCTTCGCAATTTTGAAGATGCAAGGAAACAGCCATATTGGTAAGACATTTCTCGACCTAGCAAAAAACATGTGAGTAAGAATTTAATTGGTGCGTTATAGACCCAAGTTATCATTTATTTTACTTAGGAGTACGTTTCACGAAAAACTATTTCTTAAAACTTCGGACGCAATCACTTGCAGAGCTGCGAGGGGGGCATTGCGTTTACGTGCATCCAAGAATATGACAAAAAAAGGGTCAAAATGATGTACGAAGTTAATACGCCAACTCCATATGGTTCTACTTGTTTGTAAACTCCTACCCTTTCATGAAACATCTGTTCTCTTTGTAGGGACATAACGTAAAGAACAACAACAAACAACTGAAGACTATATTGCTCACAGCCGCCGCCAGATTTAGACGTGATTATATTAACTAAACACAACAACTGTTCCTGGTTGTCCACGCTTTCCGTATCACAAACGTCGGGATTGACTATGGCCTCACAGATTACCTATTAAACAAATGTCATGTATGTTTGAATTATTCCTTACGTGACTATAAAACGAAAATATTGATGGTAGTAAGAGACAATAATTGTGTTGATGGTACTCCAGCCTATAATATATTATTGACAACGTGCATACGATAACAGAAACTTGTTGCTAGACTCAACAATAAGGACCTAACGCCTGCATTTGAAAAACTCACATGCACTCATTGATGGTGACAAAGAGATTGTGTTATCACTGATCAATAAAATAGACCTTATAAGTGGAAAGTTTCAAGTTAAAACATTAGAAATTCAAGTGGAAATACCGCAGAGGAATTGAGAGATCTCAATGAGTGAGTTTGTGTGCGAGTGAGCAAGTGAGAATCAGTGAGTTTGTGTGCGAGTGAGCTTTTCGATGCATACAGACGTAAATTATTCCTCTCTTCGCTGTTACGTTGACTCCGAGTGCTGTTTCTTTACCTTCAGACGTGGCTTTATTCTCTCTTCAGGAGTTCCTTCCACCATAGCTGCTAATATTTTGAGAATGCTTGCCGTTTGCTGAGTCGAGGTCGTACTTGCTGATTTCAGATGTGGAAGACAAAGTTTCAAGTACACTTCTGGTTCCACGTATTGCCCTATCAATCTCGAACTCGCTATCACCTGGAAATATTAAAAAACATCACTTAAATCTCAAATGCTTTCTACATACATCGCTGCAAAAGTTGAACAAAATTTGATGCTTCGAACAGGGACGGTTGGTCAGGTGATGAAGATGCTCTATCTTCACGCATGTCCGGTGAGTGATCGAAATGCCTAAATGTTATCGGCCGTTTCCAGGTAGATTTTCGGACACGGACAAAAGTAAACGACTGAAACTCAACAAATCTGTACAAAATTATCTCCATTTAAAAAGAAGTAATTTCACTGACAGGGTATGTCGCGTGCCTGATGATCAGTGGTAGTTACAGTACCGCATCCTGTAAAAAGAATGATTTGGAAGTACAGTATCCAAAAACAAGGCTCTCAGTGAGGGTTCTGTGTGGCAGTGTGTCATTAAAGAATTTCGTGTATGTTGCTATCCATTACTGTACCTCTTTAACAACAATAATTTCCTCGTCTCGACATCCTTTATAAAGTCCTCCTAATAAAGCTTCAATATGTTGTGTGGCATTGTCCTCAGCATAATACAACATATGATACAACAACGAGGCAGCCTGGATAAACGAAACACGGTCAATGTCAGTCAATATCTTCGTCTCGCCAAAGAGCCCTGGGCTCTCACGGTTAATGCAACACATCATTACTAAAGTGGTCTTCTACATATGTATGTCTCATGGACAAACTATATTTTTTTGTACCTTAATTCTAGTACCAGCTGTCCAATCAGTCATATCTCTCAAGATCGCAGGTAAAATTTTCGATAAATTGCGTTCAATGAGAGCTCTACATCCCAAACATGGTCTTCTTCTGCCTGAAAGACAACAAAGCTTCAGTAATCTTTTAATTATTTAAATTCAAACTACTGTAGATATTGTTTAGAATGAGACATGCATATTATAAGAGCATTTAACCTTTTAAAAACTTATCCTGCATCGAGTGAACTGCTAAAAAATCGAAATTGATTTAACCCACCCCCTGCCTCTATTCGCAGGCATCATACCGGTACTATCCTAAATAGCTACGCACTGAAATAATAATAAATCTCGCCCCCCCCCCCTTCTGTTTCGTCTCCATAGCATTCCCTTTATCTGCGTCTATTAGCTGTGACTAACTATGCATATTATTCTAACATTTGAAGAATAATTAACAACCTTCAACCACAGGATTTCTATCCCAAACTTGAAAGTCTTGTTTATCTTTGAAATCAGCCTCGTTTTCTTGTTCATATTGTTCACCAACCTGAATAATAATAATTTAACTCATTCCTTTGTGTTCTCTGATCGCGTGGCTCTATATTTGAATGGCCATGCATCGGATGGCAATTTTAACAATGAAAATTAAATGCATGAAAACTGTACTTCGCTTGCACTTAAAGATCTACCTTGTCAAATAAATCAGATGATTTCTTTTGGATCTCTTTGATTTCATCAGAAAGGCCTGTCAACAGCAATGGTATCAGCTTATGAAAGAACGAGTATCTGAAAAATAATTTGTTAAATAAATTAACGTTCACCCATGATCTTCTGCAATCCAGCAAAGTAAGCATATACCTATCTCTAAGATGAAGCAACCACCCTCCAACCACAGTGGACACCATTGCTCTAACAGCTGGGTTATCATCAAATGTTCTCTGAGCGATGTGACCTAAAACACTGTCTACATTTTTGCCATCTCCACCTTGAATTACAATACCTAAAGTCTGAAAAAAGAACCACTCATAAACTCAAGCAAGGATTGGATTTGTCTTTTGATTATATTTTTAGGGGGGGGGGATGGGATGGTTGTATCAGAAAACTTGATCAGTATTTAGTGCGCCAACAGTTCATCAATCACAATTACTATTAGTAACTACAGTGTTCAGTTTAATGCGAACTTATAGACATTGCCCATCATGAAGTTTCATGGCATGATTTAAATATGTTGCAAAAACCACGATGCCATGCCAAAATTTTGGCTAATTGCGAGAGCGAAACTTTTACGAGTACTCTGGTCTTAATAGTCGATATTGTAAAACGTAATAATGGGCGAAGGTCTAAAGGAATAATATATAATTTACGAACCTCTAAAACAGCCAATCTCACTTTAGAATGCTGATGTGTGATCGATAATAACAACGGCTTTACCAACGATTCCGCCTGATAATAAAATTGATCTGGGATTGTCTTGGCAAGGAGACACGCGCATTTACAACTTTCCTGAAACAGAATTTAGTAGAGACTGAATCCGGACTTCAGCTTGACATATAGTCTTTAACCCTGACAATCATAATCCATACATTTTGTCACTATACTAGGAAGGTTCGATCGTGAACAAGTTTTACTTTTCGCAGCACGATTTTAGACTATGGCAAAAAAAAATCACACATTCTGTCTCATAGATATGTGATAAAGGTAAAATTGTTGTCAGGAATGGAATTTCAGTTACTGAGTGGTGGTTTTTAAAAGAAATCAGTCAATAAGACGAATTTATGAATATGCAAGACCCCCCCCCCAAAAAAATTTAGCTCTAGGGATCAGCCCTGGTTACACCTAGCTGACTAATGTTATAATGGTCAGGGTGGACAGATGTTTTCAAATGAATGATAAAACTCCCCACAAGCGATACCTTTTTAACATGATGAAATGGATCTGCAATAGTTCTCTGCAAAATCTTAACCAGATCATCAATATACATCACTATTTTTTCCTTAGATACTTGAATCAATGTAGTCAATAACTCAATCAACAAAAGCCTTAACTCTTCACACATCTCAATAATCTCCTGTTGACCCAAGCGCTGGACACATGTTGGTATCACATAGGGAAGAAATGATGATATATCTTGAACACGGGATGACAGGCTATAAGTAAAAAACCCAACAATTTTATTGTGAGGACAATATATCATATTGAACTGTGCTAGGCTTGGTTGTAAAGACACTAACATAGGGGAAAACCAGCATACAAGTGCTATTGAAGTGTTTGAGACTAATCAATGAACCAATAATGATCAAACGCCACAGAAAATTATCAATCTACTCATAGATGTCTATATATTTAACAGTCTGCCGAATAGACACAAGGGATCAAGCACCTTGTGTCTATAGATGATTTACGGCAATGCTATGTTTTAGAGGGCATGGGAAGTTTTACATGGCATTGTTCTACAATATTTGAAGTCATGAAAAATTATATAAGAAAAAGTTAAAGTTTTCATTTTAGTGAAATTCTAAATGCAAGTTAAATGCAAGACTTACTCAATGACAAACTGTATTGACAGTTCTCTGCATTTCTCAGAAGGATCTGAGAACACTTTTAAAACAGGTTTGGCAATTGACTCGAGGCACTCCTCCAATATTTCAGCATCTAAGGGTGGTTTCTTTTTTAATAGTTCCTTCCCTATTTTTTCAATTGCTCTCTTTCGCGTAGATTTATTATCTTCAGAAAGGCAATTGATGTCCCTTTGGATACTCTGAGCATGAAAAGAGTCAACACAGAGTTGGAATTATGAAAGACTTATTTTGTTGGGTTTAAGTTGGGTTTTGGTTTGCTTTTGATACAAAGTGAAAACAGACTTGACCAAAATGTTTATTTGCATATAGGTACGAGTTGCCAAAAGTACAAACTAAGCCAGAGGGATTATAGGGCCTTAGGGGGCATGGATCTGCTGCGGAATAGTGAAATTTAAACTTTTGGAATCACAATTTGCCGTATTTTACACTGAATCTTAAGTTTGCATGGCCCTGACTTCCCACTAGTTCTTCAATCAATGAGGGAAATGTTTAAAAGCAACCAATATAGAACCAGTAGCCTAGATTTTCTAGGCTGCCTGACCAAGCCCACTATAAGTTGACAATTTTAAATGTTTGGCAGTTTCAAATTTTACGGACACAAAATAAACAGACATTATATTTATGCATAATATCCAAACAACCGAAATAGTAATCTAAAAAAATATAATATTGGAATGTATTATGTATTTATCAAACTTTGAATGCAAAAATTCGAAAATAGAAATATCAAACAATTAAATAAAAACAACATTTTAGACACAAATACGATTAAGCTGACGCATAATCGTAAAACACAACATATTTATCACAAACTACCTGAAGTATATTTGATAGCGTCTCTTTCCCAGAGCAACTCAAATCTGCCGCCATCTTGAATCTATCCCACAGTGCTAAGCGTACATATAAACGTAACCTTGGTGACTTTACGTTTTCGGATTTTTAAAAAGGCGGGGACGCCGAAGAGGGGTGCGGGGGCGTGAAAATGGGGGAAAAGCGACCCAAGCGGTAACGTTGAATGTGAATGTCCTGTTTTTGGTCCTGCCAATTTGATGTTTGCTATTTCAATGTACAAATTTCTATGAATGAACATTTTGGTTATTCCCAAAGGTGGCAGGATGAATATTTCTGGAAACGTCTAAGGGTAATCCAGACACATTATTGAAGATAATAAGAATGCCAATGAAAATTCCTCCTATGATCCTGTGAACGATAGTTCTCAATTTTTGATAATTGAAACAATTACGTCAGATGACACAAGTTTGTATGATAAAGCTTTTATTTTATATTATTGCAGTGATGTGAAGGCAACAATTCATGTATTTGAAGGCCTACAGAAAGAAAATATAAACCATTAAAACTTGTCTGCACAACCCCAGGAGATTGCAAAGTGTTCTTACCTCGCCCACTCGACGTTCAAAATAAGATGATCATAGCCTAAACCGGAGACACACTTTATGGCCTGAGCGGCATCGTCACGACGAACAAAATTGATGAATGCAAATCCCTAAAAGGAAAACGGGTACACTATCTTACGGTTGGAAGCTATAGTGATAGCAAAAACAAATTGTAGACGTAAATGGAAATGTAGAAAAAAGGGCGCTGTTACACCATGCACTTTTCCTTGCAACTTGCAATGCAATTCTAATCCTGAAGCATCTAAAGTAGTCAAATACGGGCATTTCGTACGATCTGTTAACGTTTTCTTAGCATTTCGAATACTCTTTACAAATTAACAACCCTCAAAATTAGAATTGCAAGGAAAGTTGCATAGTGTAATAGCGCCTTTACTCTTCCAACACTTGTGTCTGGAACCGCGACATTTTACTCGAAATTTCTAATTTTTCACAACGAGTAGGATGCAATAAAAATAGCAAAGCAGGTTCTCCACTGGAGCTCGTTGAATTAAAAAATGCATCTTATTACCTTCGACTGGTTCGTGATTTTATCTTTAGCGAGATATATTCGAGATATCGGTCCAAAAGGTCGAAAGAGTTCTTGCAAATCTGATTCTCGCGTGTCCTCTGATAAGTTTGTAACACGTATCGTTGCCGTCTCGTCTAGGAAATAAAATTATACACAATAGTTAGTACTGAAATGATGTCTTCATAGAAATTTGCATAAATACTATCCAGGAATTGATACGACAGTATATCTTACATTGAAACATACAAACATTCTGTTACATTATTTCTGCAAGCTTTCCATCACAGCGCGGGGGGACACAGTTATCGATTATATACGTATAGCAATCTGGTATAATAAAGCCAGGACATAGGTTTATTATGTCTGAGCGTATGTATCGCCGACGGAATGTTTTCCAGGATTCAGGAGGATTAGAAGAACACAAGCTTGAACTGGTAACCTACAAGCAATGAGCAAAGAAATTTACCTCTGTTTCTTGAACTCATCATTTCGCCTCTTCCTGTTGCTCCCTCTCGTCGACCTGGTGCCACATATTTACCTCCAGTTTGATTAAGATTTGCAGGCTTACTACCAGAGCTTTCACCACTAGCAGCTGAACAGCATTGTCAAGAAAACAACTAAATTTTTTCACTTTTTTTTAAAATCCGGCCATCATACGCATCTCCCTATAGCGGCTTAAACACCAGTCCACAATCTACACCAGATATTTATTGTATTCACCAAAACTAGAACTCTGTTGCTAAAAAAATCATTTCTGTACAGCACAAAAGGATACCAGCAGCATTCTCTTCTTCCTTCAGCTGTTGTTGTAAAGGCTCAAGTGTGTCCTTGTATGGACATTTTAACGTCCAATGGTCACCTTTACAAATACGACATTGCACAATGTTTTTCTGGTTTCTGAGTTTTCGCATTGGATCATCTTCTTGTTGATTTAAATCCTAATGAATTATGACTTGATGAGTTATAAATATAATGCAATATCCCAGTATGACACACAAAGTCTGATTGGCTCTGCAAAACTAATAAGCTTTGTGTAATTCTCTGGTCACACATGTGACAATGCTATTCTATTTTGTTACATGCAAAATATGAAGCCTGAAGAAACAGCAATGTCATGTGTGTGACCAGAGGGAAATCACCCTTTAGACCTTTGGTGTTTGATGTCATAATGAAAAGGTCTTAAAGCAAGAGAGGTAGATAATTTCCTAGCAATTCTCTGACGGTAAGTTGTTACACATCACATTTTTTTCTACTACCTCCTTGTTGGATGTGAGAACAAGGAAGACATCCTCAGCCACCATAGTTGTTGCAGGATTTGGACCTGGTTTATCCATCTTGGAATCACCAAATTTTGCCCACAACTATAGAAATTAGCAATCAATAATTAAAGCACAATCAAGTGTTCACTGTACATATGGCTAAATGAACACATACTATTTTCCTAATAAAACCTACCTTCCTCTTTGCAATTGCTTTGTGAACTTTGAGAGTTTCCAATTTATATGTTCTGATAACCTAATTGTAAGTTTAAAAGATTATACCAACATTTTTATTGCAATAAAGGTGAGTGATTATATCCTTCTTATTGGCATGAGAATCACTGCAATTATCTCACTACGTACTTTCCCCCAATGCTAGATTCAATCTTATCACTGCTTTGTTTGTTCATAGGATTACCTTGACCAGCTTATTGTCATCATTCCTCTTGAATTCTGTTACAGTCTTGATTCCATTCTTTATGACCTCCGTTGACTGAGGTAGAGCTGCATTTTCTGGTTCATCTAGAAGTGTGAGTGTATTAGTTTTGCAACATATCTCTGATATCAGTCTGAATTGTAGGATAACAACTAAGACTATACATCCTGGAATGAATTCATATAAGTACACCAATATTAACATGTATTGTTTAGAAAAGATCTGGGCTGTCAGAAGTTACTAACTCGTTGTAATAAAGGAAATGTTGTAATTTTACACTGATATTATAACTCAATATTTCTTCAATAACAGCTTCTCCAAGAGCATGCACTACTAAATGCATTCTTATCATTAGTATTTATTCTACATGAAATTTATATGCTAAATATTGCTCTAAATACCTTCTTGTTCAACTTGATCAGCCCAACTGGTTCCTGCATCACTAGAAAGAATCACCACATTTAAAATTTAAAAATAATATATTAATTAATCATCTAATTTCTACTATTTTTACTTTTTTTAACAAAGTAAACATTCCAATTGGGCTGGCATAACTATATTTACAAAGTTGCAAAGTTGATTTTGTTTGGCCACCAATTCGTTAAACGACCGAGCAAGACAGAGCAACCAAGGAATATAATGTATAAGGCCATATTAATACATTTTTGAATTTTGAAATAGATGTAATATAGGGACTACGCTGACATGAAAGATACCCTGGCATGGATTCACGTTAGGGAGTAAACATCACCGGCAATGAGTATCACTTCGTCTGTGCCCAGATGATTTTATTAACTGTGACTCCACTGAAAAACACTGATCATTATTGCTATCAACTAACAATATGAATATAAAATTTTATAAATACAAAAATTTAACTAAAAAACACACGTGTCCTACAGTATACATGTATAAAAATAAGTACAAGAAATATCTATCTTTCAATGAAAAAAACAGAATTTTAAATACACTTACGCTGACTCTGAAGTTAGCTCTGGCATTGTATTTAGTTCAACTCGAGTAAATATTGAAAAATAACACAAAATTATCTAATTTTCTCTCGCCTTCCTTTTCAACTTTTCAGTTTTCAACTAGAACCAGACTAGAACCCAGTTTCTAAATCTTGCAGATTAATCTCAGACTAGATCTGTTTATTTAGATTTAATCTGTTGATTAACAATTCGTTAATCTGCGATTATAGGTCACGAAACCACAATTTTATCATCAACTTTCAATCAATCAATAATGGCGGACAAAACAGAGGTATTTTTTTGCAAATTTTTGTTTATTTTCTTATTGTAGCTAATGAATTTATTCACCTATACCACACTTGTGAATTGTTTACGATAGGGGCTAGAGATTGAAACAAAAGAAAAGCAACGTGCGAAGATTAAGAAGAAAAGTAAGTCATTTAACATCCTGTGAGGAGTGGAGTCAAAATATGGAAACACACTATTAAAATGATAGGGTTCTCTTATGGGGTCAATTGTAGCATGTAGAACTGCTTTGCTCTTTGAAAAAACTGTTTACCATTGTTCTAGGATAGTACAATTTATATGTTTAAGTTGTTTTGAGAACACAAAAATGGAATTGATAAAAAATTAGACATCTTTTTTAGAAGTCTTTTTTGTTTAATACAGAGCGTAAAAGAAAGTCATCTGATTCCGAATGTAATGGAAATATGAAGAAAAAGCTCCTGTCACAAAAAGGTTCTTTTTACCATTAAAATGAAATAATTAATGCAAATCCATATATTGGCTGATCACTTGTTTTTCTCTCTCTCTCTCTTGAAAGGTCGTGATTACACAGTGAGCATTGCTCTGCCTGGTTCTATTCTAAGCAATGCTCAATCATTAGAATTAAGAACATATTTAGCAGGACAGGTACGATGGCCTTTATTTCTAAAAGACATGGAAAGACTGACTATGATCATGAATGAAGTTCAAATTAACATCAAATGTGATAAAACAATTGACTAAAATAACACTTCTTAACATTTTGACATTTGGGACTTGTTATACCTACCACATTTAATGGTAATTTGTTTGGAGATATTGTCATACTCCTCCTTGGCTAATAATTTAACCTGAGATTAATATTTACTATGTACCTATGTATTAAAGTTGCCAATCATTAAAGTTGTAGAGAACATTGGCATTCAAATTTTTAAAGGCCAATAATGAAGCCAATACCATGACAATATTTTGTTAGATAGCACGTGCCCTGGTGGTTTTCAACATTGATGAAGTAATCGTCTTTAATGAAACATGTCAAAGTACAGCAAGCGTTGATACAACATTCCGAGGTGCAGGGAAAAAATCTGACCCAAATATACTCCTAGGAAGAATCCTGCAATATTTGGAGTGCCCTCAGTATCTAAGGAAGTCATTCTTTCCCAGGCACCCAGATTTACAGTATGCAGGTATTTAGAGTGAAATCAACTGTTGAAGAGATAATTAACTTGAAGGTTCTGAGCAAAATATTTTGGTAAATGAGATAATATCCAAATGACAAAGCTTATATTTCACACAACTGCATGGAATGCCTATTCTTCTCAGGTTTGCTCAATCCTTTGGATTGTCCTCACCACATGAGAGCAACAGACATGCTGCCATTTAGAGAAGGCATAGTTGTAAACAGACCAGTTAAAGATGGTCACGGTTCATTGGTCAATGTTGGACTGCAGAAAGAAGTCTCTATTGATAAACGATTAAAAGCTGGTACAAGAGTCACAGTAAAGCTAGCTTATAAAGATAAAAAAGGTACAACTGCCTACGTACATCATGTTACCTTTCAGAATAGTTTGGGATATATTTGGTGTTACTTTTAGCGGAATTGTCTGCCTTTCTTTATAACTTCTACTTTCTTTTCTACTTTGTCTGCAGATGTCGAAGTAGAAAGTGCGTGTGTTGTGCCACCAAGTCAACCACGGACAGAAGAAGGGCTATACTGGGGTTATACAGTCAGACTGGCCCATACATTCAGTGCTGTGTTCACAAAGTCACCTCATAAACATGGTTACGATCTCACCATTGGTACTTCAGAACGAGGGACAGCAATTGATGAAATTGAGTTAAAGAAGTTTCAGTATGTTAAATTATTTTATGGGTTTATCAAGAAACAATACAAATATTGCTAGAACATTTCACATGTGTTAACATTTGTTTGAAATTGGCAACAACAGTCACTCAAGGATGTTATTTGATTTTATTGCTATGAGGACTGGCCTGGTTGGGGATTTGAAAAACTATTGCAAGTTGGATTATAAGAATGGACAGGAATGTTCCATTTATAATTGTTACAACTGTAGAGCTGTCCTCTCAAAAAGTGATAATTGTCTTTTTCATTCACTTTTTTTCATTAATTTCTCAACTTTTTCTCCAGGCATTTATTAATAGTCTTTGGTGGATTACAAGGTCTTGAAGCAAGTTTGGAATCAGATGAATCGCTAAATGCTATGGATCCCAGTTCATTATTTCATCATTATATAAACACATGTCCTGAGCAGGGCAGTAGGACTATACGGACAGAAGAGGCATTGTTAATTACAATGTCAGCTCTAAGACCTCACATTAAAATAGCTAATCAAAAAGGCTAATTAGTAAGGCAAATGCTGGAAATATCACGCTTCATAGAGAAATATGGACATACGTACAGAACCCATATATGCCATTTTATTAAAATTGGTGTATGTTAATTAATCAACCTGCTATTGGTACATGTTCCCACTGATTGTTTCATAGCTTGTTGAGAATCATTACATTAAAATAATGCTGAATCAACAGACTACAGAAAAAACTGGTTACCATCCTTTAATTTAAGTATAGTTGTAAAAATAAATGACAACTTTTATGTAGCTTGGTGAATAAGAAAAGCACTACCAGTTTGCTCATATGTGGTACCCATTTTCTATATTTATGGTTGCACCCAGCCACCAAATCCCTTTTCTAGCACCTTAGCAACTGCAAGGGTTAAGTGGTCATTATTCCTACCAGCTACAACCTGAATTCCCAATGGCAAACCATTTGAGTCAAGACCCAACGGTACTTGTGTCACTGGTAAATGAAGAGTATTGAAGATGCCAGTATATATGAAACTATTCAGTTTGAATATAGGCATATTATGACGTAGCACTGTAGTTGGGTGAGATGGAAACAATAAGACCCCATCTTCACCAAGAACTTGTTCGATTTCTTCACGAAGTTTTTCATTATTTTTTAGTGCATTTTCTTCTAAGCTTTTTGGTAGAACATTTTTAAAGGATTCAACAGCTGCTAAGCGTATAGCTGGAAAAGTGTGGTCTGACTGACCCAGACACCATCTCAGAAACTCCCAAAATGCTAACATCCCAGTTGAACTGTTTGGCTGATCAAAGAGTAATTCCCCAAACGTTGGTCCACCCAGCAAAGACATTCTTGTCAACCACATAAAAACTGCATGTTTCAAAAGAGGTAATTCAAGCCTAGTGACTGGTGCTCCAATCGTTTTTGTCAAGAACTTACAAACACTTTCCTGGGCATTGAGTAATTCTGAACAAACATTTTCAGCTAGTAAGCCACAGTTACCAATACAGCTATAGAATTTCAGTTTGGATATCTTAACATCTTTATTTAGACATATTTGAAAGTCAGTGTTGGATGAAATTACCTAGGAATTAAATGAGTATTGAATGAGCATGTGGTATTACCTTGCCATAACCTCACATAAGACTTTTTACAGCCAAAATTAACAAGTATGTAACTCCATGAAATTACCTTTAACATGAGTGCTAGGTCCACAGAGTATCTGCATATTGGTCCAGTAGCCAACATAAGTTCAGCAGCCTCAGTAGTTTTAATTGGAAATTGCCCTAAATTTGACACCATTCCCGGGCTGGGTTTGTGTCCAAATACTCCATTGAAGAAGGCAGGCATCCTTATACTTCCTCCAATATCTAAGGTATATAACAGCAAAATTTTGAACCTTAAGAGGGACTAAGTTTTACAATAGATCAAGAGATGTATTTTTGTAAAATTATATTATCTAGGCTTTTTTCCAAATGGAATGATGGTTAGAGAATGTATAAAATATTTATTGTAAATAGTCAATTTGGTTTTAATTTTTCTAACCTGAGCCAATGCCAAAAACAGAACCAGCTGCAGCAATTATGGCAGCTTCCCCACCAGAACTGCCTCCAACAATATACTCTGTATTATAAGGATTTCTTGACCTCCCATACACACAGTTTGTTGACTCCCACCACATACATAATTCACTCACATTTGTTACTGCCAGCAATATTGCACCAGCATCTAACATTTTTTGCACAACTACTGCATTTTTGCTTGCAGTGGTACCCTTTCTCCTCACCAAGCCACCTGTTTGTGGAAGACCTTTAAAACCAAATGCCTCTTTGCAAGTAAATGGTACTCCATACAAAACCTTAAAAATAATTAATCAAATTAATCGAATTAAATTAAAAGCAATTAAATTAATCGAACGAATTATAATACTATAGAGAGTTAAGCTACTGTACTTTTATAATTCAATTGATAATTGTATGGGACTATGGGATACTAATGTTGCAAAATAATACAATGTTGCAAAATGCAAAATACCTTGGTACTAAAAAGGGTTTCTTTTTCCTTATGAGATAGAGTTTCGAGGTTCTTGTCAATCTCACGGGCTTCATCCAAAGCGGCATCGAATCGTTCCTGTACAACCGCATTTATAAGAGCATTCACTTTTTTAATGCGAGCAATGTACGCCTGAACAATATCCTCACTCCTCAATTCATCATTTCGAAGTTTTTCGACGAGAATTGTAGCTGGAAGCGTTATGATATGCTTGGTTTCGTCGGGTATTCTTGGAACTTTCTGACCAGGCAGATTTAGAACCTTGTAGATGTACTTTACCGCAAAAAATATCGGCACAAATACAAGTAGGATAAAGGCATACATCGCCATAACTATTTACTATCTGTCTTCAAGTACTAAATATAAGCCCCTCCCACCACGTTGGACTCCCCCCCTTCAAATAGTAAGGTAAATGTCTGGAAAAACTAGTATAAATAATTGAAAAATTGTTGCCAAACATTTATCATGTCATGATAAATAATTGTCAGAAAACAATGTTCCCTAGTTTACACATAACTTTTGGGTGAGGAAAAACAGGAATGGTCATTTTAAAATTAGATTTTAATCACTTTTATTGTTTTGCAATTAGTCCAGTGAACAGTCAACTGTCCTCATTTACACAGACACAACCCAAGTGAAAACATTTCCAATAATTGTAAATTTTGCTACTACATGTGGGTTTAATGTTTTTTTGTTGAATATGGTTAGCCTTTTGCATATGAGTGGTATATTTTATTTTCTATGGACAAAACCAGTTTAGGTGAACTAGAATAAGGAGCCTGGAATCTGCTCTTTAATCATGACCGGTTTATTAAGCTTGCCATAATATGGCAAAGCGAGTCACTTTGTTGCATTCATTAAATCCCATCATATCCATTTAGGATTAACTCTGCATATCAGCAATGGGATTTGCATGGATCTTAATTTTCTGAATACGTACATCATGTAATGGTTTATATGACTTTTCATCAACTGGAATCTTTTCAAGGTCATCTAGTGTCTCTCCTCCATCAATAACTCTATGAAACAGGGAAAACAGCTTACTTAATAATTAAGCAACTTTTTATGACAAAATATACTTTTGAGAGACTCTAAATTTAAGAAGTAACATGCCTTAGTTAAGACACTTGCATATTGATCATATTTTTTAGCAAAGAAAATAGCATAGAAAATAGGTGTATAGTAAACAATATTGATATTTAATTTAAAGTATATAGCTGGAGGTGGTCAATACAAAACATCAGCACTCAACAGAGAATATTATCCCAATCAAATGCTTTATACTGAACACACCTGACCAGTAAATGCACAACTAAATTATTGGAAAAACTAGATACATGTGTTAGATGTATAAGACTACATGCCATACTTGCCAAACACTGTGTATTTCATATCCAAATGTGGTTGTCTTGCATAGGTTATAAAAAACTGTGAGCCGTTTGTGTTTGGTCCATTGTTTGCCATTGACACCACTCCACGAACATTGTGCTGAATAAAATATTCATGATAAGTACAGTAATCTCCATGGCAGCCATAGACTGTTTGTATTGAGATTTATGTACGGCTAGAGAATCATATAGACCATGCTGCATCATATGCATGGGGAAAGTACTTGTTTTTTAGTCTATTTGATCTTTGATCTACACAAAGTTGATTAATATGTGTTGCAATTACCTTCAATGTTGGAACAATTTCATCTTCAAACTTTCTTCCCCAAATACTTTTTCCTCCCTTTCCTGTTCCTAGTTTCAATAAAAAATGTTCAAGAAATTTAGTGAGATATAGGAGGATGTGACTTACATGATGAAAGACAACAATTAGACAAACCAAGAAATGAGTATATAAATGTCAGCACTAGATGTCAATGCAAACCTGACATGTTCTCACCAAAGTCATACATAGGGTTGGACTCAAACTCTGGTATACCATCATGCTTCAAAAAGAGTCGATTCTTACTTGATTGGAAATAAAGAATCAGGTCTAATCTGCAGCAGCCCTTATTAGGCTTTGGGACTAAGTAAGCCAAAGTCATGTTTTTGTTTATCAAATACAAAACCTGATGGATCTCCTGTTTGGACCATGAATCCCTTTATATTTCTAAAAAATGGGTTCAAATTAAATTTATTATAGGTTAAATTTGGCAGAAATCAAACCCATGGCCTTGAGGCATGCAATTTAGACCTCAGTCACCAAAAGCAGTTATGATGATAACTTAAATTAAACTTCTTATTTAATTGTACCTGTGGAAAATACATCCATTATAATATTCACTGGCACATAAGGCAAGGAAGTTCTGCAAAAACAACATAGGAAGGAAAAGTTTGCCAACTGAGCAGGCTCTAACATTTATCATCATAAAATAAAAAGCAGCAATTATTTTGATACCTCGCAAGTCTTTGGAGCTTCCTCGCAAAATAACTCTACTTTTATGTCACCAAAATCAGTTACAAGTGTCACAGACTACCAAGAAAATTCAACAAAATATTACCTGTGACGGTTTTATAAATATTTAGAGACGTTAAAAATATGAAAGCATTTCTAATTCACATTTACGTACCATTTTTGTTGAATATTTTCAAGTTGTATGCCAAAAAATAGACAATTTTTCGTCACTCTCTAAAAGACCTTTCGAATCCAGCCGCCATTTAGAAATCAAGGAACATGTATGGGTGTATATGGATAAAATGTCAATTATTTATCCCTTATTGTTCCCCTTATTTCCACTTATTTGCTGCTACTCTTAAGAGTTAAGAACGTGGAATATCACATTTTAATAAGCCATATATTTGCATGAATGCTGTTGTTGATATATATTGATTCAGTTTGAAATCAAAAGGTCACTGAAAGGTTTTTATATTGAAGGGAATCTCAAAATCCACGAAAACTGGAATAAAAAAGCGAGAAAACCTCTTTCACCCCATTCTATCCACAAATATCCCTTTAACCCTATTTTAGATTTTTTGACAAATAGGCTTTTATAAATAGCACGGATGATAATAGCATTTTACTTTTCATATTATTTCGTTTTTTTCTAATTTCAACGTTAAATTTTGCCTAAAATATGGCAAAATATCAACTAGTTTTTGAAAAGGTAAATTCAGATTTGGAGAATTTGCCCATGCCACGCAGTGGTCATCGTTGTTCAACTGATGGCGTATTTTTATATTGTTTCGGTGGTTTTAACCCAGAAAAACATAACAAATTGTTTTACGAAAATATATGGTGCTTTCATTTGTCATCTAAAACGTGGCATAAAGTCATAACGGCTAGTTGCAACTCTGGACAGATCCCAACATGTGTTGCTTCGAGTGTGGCATTTTTGCACCGAGGGAAACTGTTCGTGTTTGGCGGATCTGGGTATCCATTTGGTATGAAAAACAGCAACGGAATGTTCTACATTGACCCAAAGAAGCAACTTTGGCATTATTTGACACAAACGAATGATGTTGTACCATCACCAGGGTATGGCCAAGGCATTGCTATGGACTCAGATAAACGCATGTATATTTTTGGTGGTACAAAAGGCCTTACTTATTATAATGAGCTACACAAGTTTAATTTTGAGACATGTAAATGGGAACTTATCCAAGCCACCGAACCACCTTCAGGACGATACAGGCATGAGATGGTTGCTATTGAAAATGGCTTTGCTGTTATTGGTGGATATGGTATCCATGGTGCATGTTCTTTGGATAAATTACCAGTATATAATTATGGCACTTGTTTGTGGGATGAAGTAATCTGCCAGGAGGATCCAGTTCATGGTTTTCCAGAACCCAGGCGTGCACACAGTTGTGTACAATATGAAGACAATGTGTATGTTTGTGGTGGGTTTAAGGAGGAACGTAAAGATCAGATATTTGATGATATATGGAAATTGAACATTAAGACATTCTCATGGTCAAAAATACCTCAGGTATAATCCTATAATGATTTGGCTATTAAAGCAACATTAAGCTGGATTCCACAAGTTTCAAAGTAGCAATTAAAATATAGAGTTTTTATATATTTAATTGTTTTATATATTTTCAAGGTTATGCCCTCTCCAACATACTTTCACTCAGCTGCAGTGACCAAGGCAGGTTGTATGTATATCTTTGGGGGGATTCAACAGGCAAGAGAAGATTCTTCAGCTGAATGGAATCAAAGGACAAATAATCTGCTTAAAATGTGGCTAGTAATACCACCACTGGAGAGGCTTTGTTGGGAGGCACTTTGCGAAACCATCCCACAAGGTCAAAGATTTGATACAGCTAAACTGGGTAACCTTGGTCTTCCAAGATATCTGTTAACAGATTATGATGCTCAGTTTTTAGTTGGACTTGAAAATGATGATATATATGAATCCTGTTATGCCTTTCAAGTGTAGACTAGACAAACCCTGTACTCAATTTTTTGAACCCCTTAATCCTAATTTCATATTTTCACGAAACTCCTTTTTCACATAATCTATTGTAGTCCCAATCTAGCTTCTAGTGAGTGATGAGGACTAGCAATGTATTTTATATTTTTAATATTTCAGACATAAAGTTTTTTAGCTGTAATTTCAATTAATTTGTAAATTTTGTAAATCAGTCTAATGCCTTCAATAATAACATACCAGTAACACCTTATTTCCACTTTTATTTCTTGCAAGAAAACACACTCATATTGTCTCCCTAACTAATCCCCAGTAACCTTACTTTAGGTTTTACTGTTAGCAGGTTAGCAGGAAACACAGGCAAGGGGCATGAAATGTTTTGATCAGTTATCCTCAGCAAACATGCCATTTTCCACCGCACTTTTGAACCTGCAAATTTATTTTCAAAATGAAATTGCCTCGTGTAGCATGAAAAACTGCCCCTGCATAACCACCAAACATGTTGTTTGTTGTAAGTCACCACAAGTACCTGACTACCTGATTGGAACATATATCAAAAGACATTGTGAACAATATACTTACTGCATTGACTTTTAGGAAATATATTTGACATATGCAATCAAAGTATATAAATCATAAAATTATCTTAATCTATAATCAACCAAGATAAATCTGCTACAACATTGAAACGGAACTAGCAACCATTTAGAGCTACGGTTATAAGCGATATGGGCTATTATTATTGGCTTTTTAGCAAATACCTCTGTAAAACTTAACTATTGGTATTAAAACTGGGTCATCTGCCTACAAAAGCGAGTCTACTTATGATGTTAGTATTAAGACTAATCGAAAAAAAAATAAGAAAATTGTGGAACCACAATTACTCAGACGAGAAAGGTTCTAGCAAGTGCCCATGGACGTAGAACCATACATTGTGTATTCTGAATTGTTTTGCAGATAGGCTTCGACTGGCTTCATTCCATCAACTTCAAAATTTCGAACACAGCCTTGGAAGTTGACATCATAACGGATTCCAGAGGGTCCACCGAGAGAATACATTGCGGCTGCGAGGCCGTTCTGTGGTTTGATGTCCAAGAATGTGAATGAACCACCAGTCTGGGCAGAAACTAGAATAAGAGAAATAGTGGATTCACTTCGTCTGTGGGTGACATGTGTTGTTGAAGCCATATTTTTCTTGCAGCTTTCAACATTCCTCGGCTGGACATTCGCTTCACCGAAGCTTTCGTACGCCTATGCTTATAGAATATACGCCTTAGAAATATAATACCAGGCTTTTCAAAATAAATTCTCTACAAAAGTCGATCCTAGAGCGTGGGGTACCCGTACCACCATGTACTTTTTGTATGGCCTGTGTATGCCTCCGCCTATCCCTCCCCCTGTAACCACACAGCCACCTCCGAATGGCAGATTAGAGACCCATACAGGTACTGGGGGGTTTAGCCTATCGAGTAATCCCGTCAAATAATCCAGTCAAATAATCCGGTTAGGATTTCCACATGTTTTACTCTGGCAAGTTATTTACCTTGGGCAAGATTATCCACAGAAACCTGAACAACTTTTCCGCGTCTCTTCACCAAAACCGTATGCCAAGAATCATCATTTAAACTACCTGATGGTACCTTGACAGTAAGATTGCCTAAAACGTAATACAGAAGCACATTTGTCTCTATAACCTCAACTAATGCAACAACCAGGACATTCGTCGGGCAGACGGGCACGTCAAACTTTTCATATGCCGAGTACGTGAGCTTATGCAAGTCACGTTTTTTAGTTGTGTAGAGATGGCCGCGGATAGCTTCAAGCAAAGATGACATTATAGTTTGGGCAGTTTGATATGATAAAATAACCCAATCTGACATGATAAAATAACCCAATTTGACATGACAAAATAACCCAATTTCTTTACCTGTTCCTAAATCAACTTCAAACACAATGTTTCCATTCTGTAGTTTCAAAAGGATAAAGTCTCGAAGACCACCTTTCGCGTAAAAGAATAAACCGTCAGCTTTTGTGGTTTTAAATTCCAAGCTAATGTCATCGTCCGCACGCTTGATGATGTTGTTCACTGTTATTGGCCGTTTGATATACGAATTTCCATTTGCACAGCTGCAGGCTATAAAAATACTAGCATGTTAGATAATGCTACATCCCATAGGCGGAGGCAAACATACAGAGAAACTTTGATAGAACTTATTACCCAACCAGGAGTGGCTCCCATCCCATGTCATGACTTCACTTGGTTGCCAATAAAAAAGATCTTACAGATTATTTGAGTTGAACGGAGAGCCGGCTGTTGTAGCCTATTTTAGCACGGTTCCGGTTTTAGCTATTCTGAACATTCCTATACGAATATTCCTTTCTCGTTGACTGAAGTACAATCACAAGTTTATTTGCAATGGGCACGAAACATGCATATACTGTAAATCCCACGAGAAAAAACAAGTCCATTGACATTTGACATCCTCCCGGCAACACTACTCAGACGTTCATACGGGAGCGGACGAATTTTCGGATCGTCTGGTTCAGGTGTTCAGGTAAAATTGGGTGAAAATTTCTTCTTGTTCACACGAAGAAACCAGACAAATTTGAGGAAATGCTCATTTCTGTAGATCTCAGAACAATCAAATTTAAAAAATGTTGTCGGTCCCATAGCTTATAGGGCAACCCCCTAGGTATTTTCTTTACATGTTCGCCTCTGTTGACGGCCTTAGCCCCCCTAAACACCCCCCTAAGCCCATTTACACTACGCGATTCGTCGTATGCGATTCGCACCCTGGAGTATGTGAACGTATACACACATGCACAATGTGAATGAAGATTGTGGCAGAGGCCCTCTTTTGCATCGATCAGAATGATAATTGCATACATCTTATCGTGTAATCTAAATAGGCCTTAACAAATTTCGAATAGGACTTCATTAGCAATGACGCAAAGAGGCGTCATCAGCATTTAAACCAAGATGTTAAAAAAAACACAAGCACAGCCTGCATGCATGCTCTGCTTACTTGCGACTGCTTTATCGATGAGTTTGTAGGTCGCCATAAAGCCACTTCCACTTTCACTTCCGTCGGTGATGAAATGAAAGGAAACATCGCCATCGCTGTAAGTTGCTTTACTGGCAAGAGACGAGGCTCCGCATGTGTAGCGAGAAGCCGAAGTGTCAGCAATCGTGAGCTTATCTTTCGAGCATTGGCTGGCATCTGTAAGAAAGAGTACCAACTTTTAGCTACAAACAACTTGATTACACCACAGTTGATAGAATATACATGGTATGGACACCATTAACTATGTTGAGGTAGATTTATGCAAAAAAAATTGTTCCTTTCTCATCACATGTCTATTTGTATTTTACACAGATAAACCAGTAGCAATCGTATAATTAACATATTTTCCAAGTCAAGGTTGAGTAGCTTAGCAAGACGAATGCCATTGATACATTGGTACAACAGACACGTGACAAGAAAGGAATCGTTTTTTTGCATAAACCTGGAGAATAACATAGTTAATGAGTTGTATTGTACCTTTATTTAGTCTCCAAACCATTTATATTCTATTAACTGTGATTACACTGACAGTGGCTGACAACCAGGACAGCAAACACATATACCACAGTTTCAGTGGCGAAGCCAGCCTTACGTCAAATTATAGTCCTGCTCTGCAAATTTTGTGTTATTATCATTCTTCATTTCTTTAAAAATTGATTGTTTTCACAGTCAATGAACACCATAATATTAGAATAGCAGGACAAAATTGTCGGGCTGGCTACATCACTGTACCGACTTTACTTCTTCTGTTATAACACTTAAGGTCTCTCAACTCACTTACACTCGATTTCACGATAGTTGTAGAAAATTTCAACCTCTTTGTTTGAAGGAACGTCCAAGGTTAGTTTGCAGTCCAAGTTGGCAGAGTATTTACCAGCAAAACCGGGCGAGTGAATGCGACCAATGGCACTTGGTGTTATTGTTCTGGTGGGACAGACACTCACTGCTGGGGGCAATCCTGGAGCTGGAGAAACAGAAAATGCAAATTCAGTTGCTCTCTTTAAAAAATGCTTTCCTTCTCAATGGAATAATCTAAGCGAACAAGCCCTAAGCAATGGCAGGTTTAGGCCCTTAAGATATGAACTTACTTCGAGAAGTTGCGAATTTTAGATCAAACCCCTTTTGCTCCACACTACCGTCCGAAGCCATTTTAAGAGTGACAACATTCAGGCCAGGTGTGAATGGTTTCGGGGTAGTTGTACCACAAAATTCTTTTGATACTTTTCCAGAAATGACCAGAGAATCGTAGCACGATACGTCACCTCCTAAACAGTTAATAATTTAATTTTACAGTCTTAACGTTAACCGTTCAATTTCTAAAAAGTATGTATAAAAAAGACGCTTTTTTATTTTTTAAAGGTCACAAACACGCGATTTTCACAAAAAATTTATATGCCTTGTAAAGTCGCTGTTACACAACGCAATTTTCCTTGCAACTTGCAATGCAATTAGAATTTTGAGAGATGGTAATTAGTGAAGAGTGTTGGAAAATGCGACACCGCGGAAATTGGTAGACTTAAGGCGGTTTTCCACGTGGCGGAATTTTTCGATCGAACGAAATTTTTCGCTCAATTTTCTTTTCAATTGTGGTCGGTCAAGCGAATCCGCTTCGGTCGACTTCTCACAATTGAAAAGAAAATTGAGCGAAAAATTTCGTTCGATCGAAAAATTCCGCCTAGTGGAAAACCGCCTTTAGCCGTAATTCTCAATACTTAGACTTTAAATTCGGCAAGCTAAAAGATTTATAAATACTCAACAAAATATCTCTTGCACAAAAGATTTGAAGCTTGCACACGGCAAAAACAAATCATCTGAAAATGTCTGAAAATGTCTCAAAATGGCCATTTTACGGTGGCAGATGCATACGAAGAGCCTTCAAAAGTTTCCAAAACCGATATTGGAAGAAAAATTGAACTTGTTTTCAACTTATTTGATAGTATTTTCTTTGACAGCAGTTTCTGAATACTAGGATTCAAATCAGGTGAGCAACTGATGAGATATTTGACTTCCAACACCAATTTCTGCGGTGTCGGAAAATGCTAAGAAAAAGTTAGCAGATCGTAAGAAATGTTCGTATTTGTCAACTTTAGATGCCTCAGGAGTAGAATTGCATTGCATGTTACAAGAAAGTTGCATAATATAACAGCGTTTTAAATATTATACTGACTCCATCAGGGTATACATAATATGAGAAGTTAAAATAAATAATCAACTTAAACCGATCCCTTGAAGTCAAAATCGATTGCAACACGATCACAAGTCAATTCATATTGTCATTCTCATATCCTATCACACAATGGCCATTGTACCAAGAATTTCATACTTTATTTTTTTTTCGTTGTCATTCACTTATTATTCCTTCATTTATAGGCGATGGACAATTCACAGGACAAGTAATTTACATTTACATCAACAAAAAATATAGTGAAGAAAATGGTTTCGTTTTTAACTACTTACCATCCTCGTCACCCTCGATGTCTATCTTTTCGAAACTAAAAGTAAAATTCGTATCCAATGGCTGTTTGATAGTCAAAGTACAATCTGTGTTTGAAGGATAATCGGATGGATAATTAGGCGACCGGATCTGTCCACTGGATGCTGTTATCTCCCTTGTTGGACAAATGCTGATTTGGCCTGCGATAAAGTTAACGTTATGATGAAAATTTATTTCAAACTAATAAATGCCCCCATTCAACTACACAAGTGAAAACCAGAAGGGACGTATCCAGACCTAAGAAAGGGGAGAGGAGACTCGCGTGAGGCCCGGCTAAAGGCATAGTAGTGCTTATATACGTGCATCCCGCATTAATTACTTTCGTCAGCATTGCCATTGTGATCTGATTTTACTAATCATGCACAGAAGCTATATCTATAGACCCATTGCACTGACGTCATAATCATTAAAAGATGTCCTCTAGATGTTTCCTTGCTTCACTAAAAATAGTCGTTATGCCAGCGGTGGAGGTTTATATAGCGGTCAAAAGCAGTTAACGAAGCAAAGTTTCTCACACTAGTAAATATTTCTGTATTTTGCCCAAAATTTACGTTTTTGCAAAATTTACGATACGTTAATTTGTCCTCCATGCAGATGCCTAATGCGACGTGGTATGCAAAGGGTCCATGCTGAATTACTGATTGACCAAAACCATTCATGCACCGTCGTTCAGCTGATTTTCTGTTATACAGTTTAAAAAGGAAAAACTATATCAAAAGTCAAAAAACCAAGCATAAGTCCACTTACCAAAGGTGAAAGGTGCGACTGAGAACAAGATTACTAATATAGTGGAATGCATTCTCAAGCAAAATTCCTGCAAAACAGAAGGAGATAATAGCATAATCGTCAGGCAAAACGAATGAATGAATATGCACACCCCCTAACTTCTTGTTTTGCTGTGTCATCTGCTATCACACTTACTTAACAAAAGAGTTTTCTTAGCAAATAAATTTGTAGTCGCAGACGTAGGCTCACGTAGCAGCACAGTTGTACTCGATGACTAATGTAAAGTACCCCACTGCTGTGTACATGCAGTGTCCCTTCACTTCCTAACCCAAAACAGCAATTACATGCACTTGCACGTCCAAATTCTTCGACAGAATCGGAAAGAGAATATTGACTTTGTAAACAACCATTTCAGTTAAGTCGAGTACAATATTGTCATGCTAATAGACACTGTGAAAAAACGCTATGACCGTGGATTCACACGGACCATTTGAAGACGTTGGCCAAAGTAAAAAATTCAAATTCAAAAATTCTTGGTATCATATTGCTTATGATTATAGCCTGTAAAAAGATGCTGGAGTAGAGAAAATTAGGAAGAAATTAGTTTATCATGCTTATTTTGTTAAAAAAAATTGTTATGTAAGCAAAAAAGAGATATGTGTGTCTGTGTCTGGCTCAATCCCGGTGGTCTGTTAAGGTATAATAGATTTGATAAATAGGATTTTTACCACAAATTAAGTTGATTATTTATACCTCTTAATTAATTAAATGTTCTTAATTAAATCTTCACGAACTTTTCGCTAGTGAAAAACAGGAAGTTAATTCATATTGTTACGAGTCAGTCTACAACATATGGATGTTGTTAGGATCCGGATTGCCCAGACAGATTTTGTTCCAATACTATCCACCATTTGAATTATTTCGTACAACTGAAAGGTTAGGTCAGCCTAAAATGCTATAGCTAGCCAGAAGGCGAAATATATTCTGAGGGTGGTCTTCCACTAGGAATGTTTCAATCAAACGAAATTTTTTGCTTAATTTTCTTCTTGATTCATGATTGCGACCGGTCAAGGCTCCGTCAAATTCTCACACAACCGAATCGAAAAATTTCGCCCAGTGGAAATTGCCCTAGGAGCATTTAACTAGTATCTTTAAAACGACTTGGATGCGTAAATGTTGGACGCTCTGAGTAATTTTAACTCAATCAAATTATAGAATATAGAATATAGTTGTCAAAATTTAATATATCATAAACGAGTGAAAGTAAATACTGTCGCAAAATTTGAAATCCTACCATAGTAAATAGATTGATTTTGACACCTTGAAAACTATATTTAATGAACTCAAGAGGGTAAATAAAGGCATCTTTATTAATAAGTGAAATGCTTCATCTCCAAGGTAAAAAAAACTAGACTCTAACATCTAATTGGGTGCATTCTAATGATTCTATAACAACTTAGCATCAAATGTGGTATAACAACTGCCTAAAATAGACCAAAACACTTTTCGACGTTTCGACCCGAGGGCCTTCGTCAGGAGAGTTAGTATGATTAACTATAATACTAACTCTCCCGACGAAGGCCCTCAGTTCGATGTCTATTTTAGACAGTTGTCTATATACCACATTTGATGCTAAGTTGTTTGAGGATACTGCCACGCTGCTCCCTGGTTATATTGTAAGTTCTATTATTTCTATAACAATCCCAGCGGAAATACGAAGATATATAACGCACGCAAATCCGCAACTAAACGCTAATATAGAGATTTATAGATATATAGGTATATATAAGCGCCCTGCCTGCAACACTTGAACTTGCGCTCATGTCAATTTGCGCAAAACAACAAGTTGTGTATTCTTACGCACATCAACAAATTAAAAGAGAGTTTCAATTTACACTTTACTTCAATCGTTGATTCAAATGCTGCATGCCTTTATTTCACTGATGAGATACGCTCTCTTTATTTCACTAAAAATACGCGCGTTGTTACATAAAATTATGTTTTCCGAGGTGTATGACTTTGTTTCGAATCGTGTTTATTAAAAACGTTCGTTATAATCATTTATATGAGAGTGCTTGAAAATAATGAAGTGATATTGGGAGGTGAAAGATAATTTAAAAGACACACAAGACAAAGAACTGCGTTCTACCGTTGATATTCATAACACTATAGGGAAGCAAAACTTTACCCTTCGCTAAATTCGCTGAAATCTCTTCAAAGACTTTTTTTGTTTTCCTGTTAAAGCTATAGATATAATAAACTTTTTAGTTAGGGAACGTTTATTTTTATTCATTGACATTGTGTATTATTCTGGCTATGGCCATTTTTTATCTTCTATGGTGGTTTGCCAGAAATTGATTAATTTCAGAGCATGCAGAAACGCAATACACAACATGTAATCATGATAGTTTTATATGCCCTTGTAATTGTTACACGTTAGGTAAAACTTTTGCATCTTGCAATGGGATAAAATGCGTCACGGATCATGCTGGTTGACGTATTTTAAAACTTTATGTTATATTTTTTTCGATTTATAAACATTTAACAATGCACGTCGACTATTATTTACTTCATACGTTAAGCACAATAAATAATACATCTAAAGTACTCACCCAACTGTTGCTTTTCACTTATTTAAGTCGAGACTTTAATTCTCGATTTTGAGAGGAATATTCACAGCACGGAGCGGAGCAATGTCTATGTTTAATAACGAACTATAAAGAAAGAATAGACCAGAATTTTTGTTGATATGATATTACATTTGTAAGCTCGTGTTACCTTTTTTCTTGCAATCTCATTGGTTGAGAGGCTGTATTGAGAGTTCTTGTTATCAGAGACGATACTGGGGTCAGCAATTTCAATGAAGCCGTTGAGTGATACTTGATTCATGATTGGTCAGGCACGCGTTAGTATATCCGAAAAAATATGGTTAAATGAAACGATTTCCTTTACGTATGGTGTTTTAGATGTTTGCCAATATCTCACATCACGAAAATACGACATTTCCCTCTTATCACGACTTATTCTTTCACGACCAGCTTCGTAATGTCTTTTCAATGGGCAAAATCACGTAAATTAGTTCATTAATCATAAGGAATACATCGAATATTCTAGATGAATATCAGTGCTTGCTGAAAATATTTTGGATGATTTTACCAGCAATGAAAAATTCTGGTATGTGCTAGATATCAGTAATTCAACTTCATTATAACAGCAGGACAGGATTGAAATCTTAGGAGTAATTAAGCGTATAATTAGGAAGTCGATCTCAGCATGAAATTTATCGTTGTCAAGATGTCGTTCTCATTTATAACTTTGACCACAAGTATATTTTAGGCCTCCATTTTAATCGCGCTATTACAGTGAGTCAAGGTGAATTTAAAATTGTATTTACGAGTTTGATTACAAAATGTCATGACACTCGTCATTGAATCCTTATTGATCATCTATCAATCAATAAGTTCTATTCTCGGGTTCATGTGACGTCAACTCGAAAACACAGTAACCGCAGTACGTGAGTTTAGTTAACCATAGGCGTCGTAATATATTTGTTCTACTTGTTAGCTAGGGTATAAGGGGTTTACAGTTCACTCTAAATTTCTCAAATCACTGTCAGGCTAAAAAGGACTTTAATCGCGCAGATTCCATGGTAGAGTTGGAGGTTTTCGTATAGGGATTTCCGCGTATATTCGGTCTGTTGGCCAAAAACGATGGAATCATGGAAAAGCAAGGGAGGCAAAATTTCGTGAAGGGACACTTCATACTGCTCACTGATTCACTAGGAGGGTTGCCGACGCATAACTATTAGAGCATTATGCACACGCCTCCTGACTCCTGTGGAAATCAGCATTTGTTGACACCTTGACGGGGCTAGCGTGTGGTTTATAAATAAAGTTTTTCGGACTTTTTCCTACTATACCACTACATTCAGTACTAAATAGTCTCATCGTTTTTTTCTGTTTAATGTTAGATTTCGATATCCGGAGATTTTCCGGCAGACCATTGCCATTGTTGTATTCTTTATGTGGTAGCTATTCTTTATGCGTCATTTTTTACGTTGGTTGAATTTTTAGCGTTATTTACTAGCGTTATTACATGCGATCATCTAAATTGACACTTCCTGGTAAATAGCAGCTGCCCTGCTAATCTCGCAGTTCTGGTGTCCCTGAGTGCACGCATTGCAACTTACAAGGCCCAGATTTGAGAGGTGGCTGAACTCAACTGAGATGCTCGTATACACGGCTACCAGTACTGAGAGGGTGCCAGTAAGCGAGGTTCACAAAGTGTCAAGTGACAGCAGGAGTTCAGTCGTATAAGAAAATTTCCAGTTTCCCATCAGTTGATAAAGCAGTACGTGTCCGTATTCGGACAAGTGCTCCAATTGGAGCTCATAAAAAAAACACATAATTTATTAATAATATATATTTGATGGCTGACTCCTGTTCGGATCTGGTATTGACACCCAGAAAAATAAAAAATCCCTTAACTCAATAAGTCAATAAAAACAAAGATTTGTTTATCAAACTTAAAAAAAAACATGTACACAAATAACCAGCTATTTTGATTAATAAGCTTTCCGGGATCAACACGAGACCACACTGAGTTTGAAGCCCACGGGGCTTTTCCTTTCAATGGTTAGTTAGCCTCTTTACTTCTTCGATCATATCAAGATATATTATCTCGGAGCATCGTTGGTTGGGACTAACAGTAGAGGGTATTTGAAGGAGGATCAGTATTTCTCAACGGAAATTGGTTTTTATTCTTTAATTAAACGTGAACGAGAGAAAGCAAGTATGAAATCAAGCCTCTTTTTTACAGACGGATTTTTATAGGTTTGAGCCTGTCTCATGAGTAAAGACCCTGGGTATGAGGTTGGGGCCTAATTTGGCGTTTCATGAATATCGTCTTTAAAATGGACCATAAAATTAGGACAAGTGCTCAAATTAGAAGTGTCTAAATTAAAGAGGTGCTTGACTAGTATCACATAATTTATCAAAACTAGGTTACCCATGATGGGTAGAAATGCTGCCTGAAAGCATGCCAGTTTTCGGCTAGCGAATCTCGTTTCCACTGGAGTTTTCACTGGAGTAATGCCCAAGGAACGAGAATCCGGTTTTTTTATAGACAGTGACTAGAAACTACTTAAAGTTATTTTTAATGGCACATTGCGATAAATTAAGTAGATTTTTAATGGCACATTGCGATAAAAATGAATTTTTAAAATAAGCGATTAATCTTACACAGGAAACTTACTTCTTTCATGCCATTTATTGTAAAGTGCGCATACCGTCCGTTGCAAACAGCAGGCCTTTAAAAATTTTGATTAAACTGCGCTTTTTCCGACAGTGGCAATAAAAATTATTTCAATTATTCAAATGCTCATTTATGATCATGCATTTTTTGTAAATTTGGCATTTTGGAAAGAAATGCTTCATATTCACGACTTGCATGCTTTTTAATCTGAAACCGATGTAGACAACACTCTTCCAGTATCCCTTCCTACGACATGCACCGTTGAACTTTTTTATACGTTAGTGGATTACGGTTGACCGAAAATGGAGGAAATAAACGTAATCGGGCTCAACATTCCTTCGTATTAATCTAAAATTAGGATGATGCGAATTCGAAATTTCCTTGTTGCGTGCGCGTCTGCCATGCTAATTGCATTTTCTCACTTTCATCTAACGCTTTATAGCCATGATTAGCCATCATGCCACCAAGTGAAAAAACTAGCAATTAATGTTCCATCAAGAAAACTCGAAAACGCCATCAAGAGAGCTGTTAAAAATTTCCTGTTATCATGCATTGTCGAAAAGGGTTAAATGTTACTACGTGTGAATATACTAGGTTAGACCACCAGGACGAATAAATCCGAGAATAAATCATTAATGCACTAACCATGCATTACTCTAAACAGAATACCTATAGTATTTACCTCAACTAGCTGCCACTTGTACACCTGTCTCGTCATCATCTGATCCTGATGCGACGATCTTTCACTATCTGATCCTGCGAATACAAAATGTATTCGCGCACGCGAATACAAAATGTCACATGTATTTCCTCCGCTTGACACGACCATGCAAAAATCGCAAAGCGAAAATTTTAAAATCAAGGAGGTAAACAGATGAGTGTTCAGCATATCCCTGCAAAAAAGCCAAACCATGCATATTTTTACTCGTGTATATTTTTGTATTTGCGTGCATGAATGTCCCAAGGCAGTTCCGACATTTTTCCACTCTGATGATTCTTTCTTTCTAAAAAGAAAAAACCTCGGTGAAACAAAAAAATCACGGGCATATGTTTTGTATTTTGTTTTGTGCATGGTAAAACTAATTGTCATGAGAAGCAAAAGAATCACTACAGCACCATACGATACTTTGAAAGTAGAAAACACGCTTTGAACATTATACAATAGACACAGACACCGAGGCTCGTGAAACTCCGCACATGTCAAGTCTAGCATAAAGTACATACATATACCATTACGGATATTTATAAGCATTCAATTTCAGTTTGAATCTGTCTTTCCCTGAACAAAAATAACATGAAGTGTTTACGAACGGGTAACCAGACGGGAAGTTTCAACCATTTTTGTGAAAAATTTAGGATAAAGATTAAAGTCCCGAAATGTTTGAACTATATTTTAGTTAGTTTTAGTTTTACACGCCCACCGTGTACAAACTACAAACGTCTTATTTCAAGTCATAAATGCAAAATACACATATTACATTATATTAACACAAAATGAATACCTATTATTCGTTGTCGGCAAGCGTTTGTGTTTCGCCTTCTCCATCTTTCTGCGCCATAGTTCGTTCTGAAATGAAATGAAGGAAGGAAAAACAAAAGTTAAGTTCACAGCTCACTTGTATTGCACATTTTGAATCGAAATATACAAGACATAGCAATGAAAATCAGCACGAATATGCCTCCAGTCGCTGATGTCTTCTGGCTATTCAAATCAACACGACGACGAATTAATTTGCAAACTACGGATCATGCAACTGATGCAAGCCAACAGATTCTTGAAACCAACCACGACCATGTACCTGAACAAGGTTCTTCTAACTTTTTCCTAAACCTTCTTTGAGTGATCCTTTCTTCTTCGACAGTACCAAGTCTACGTTTCTTCCGAATTCAATCACCTTTTATTACCTCAAAGAACATTTCAACGGACAATGCACTTTATGCATTGATCACACCTAACAATAAGTTCTGTTTCAAACGTCGTGTTTCTCATGTGCCGAACGAATTGACAATCTCAATTGATTAACTATTGTTTTAAATGCGTTCGGTGTGACTCAAAATAGCTGTGGCTAGTGGAAATATTTCGTGTTATGACCAATTCGTTATCCTGAGACCTCCTGTTGCAACGCTACAAAACTCTACAAGAATAATAAATTCGTTGGAATATTTACCATAGTGTATGGTCTTGCCCGATGTCTAGCTTTTTTGTGATGAAGAGTGTTATGTTTTGTTCAATGACTTTTACTCACAATACAGGGTGTCCCAAAAAACCCCAAAACCATTGAAATCACCCATAACAATGTAATATAGAGTTTGAATGCCTATAAGCACTCTGTTGGGACTCACATAAGCAATTTTATGCGTGATGACATTAAAACTTGTTTGTACCCACAAATTATTTTTATTAACGATATTTACAATTTACAAATATGGATAACGATATTTAAATTTACAACTCACGCACGATGACCTAGGATCTTCTTATAATTTGAAACACAAATTCCCTTATAGGATCAAATTCCCTTATAGGAAATTCCCTTATAGGATCTTCTTATAATTTGAAACACAAAGTTGGGAATGATCAAGTAATGATTAAAGATAAACATGTTATTCGCTGCTCCTCTTTTCGTTGTTTGGGAGTAGAACTAGACGAAAAAATGAGCTGGGATAAGCATATAGATGCAACATGTAAAAAAGTTGCGTCCGGCATTGGAATTATTAAAAGAGTAAAACAATTTGTACCGTACGAAACTTTACAAAATTTGTATAATTCTCTCGTGCTCCCACATTTTGATTATTGCTCTCCTTTATGGGATAATTGTGGAAGCTTACTCATTGAAAAATTGCAAAAACTACAAAACAGGGCGGCAAGAATTATGACAGGGGCCAACTACGATGTTAGATCAACAGATTTGCTCCATGCTATGTCGTGGAAGAATCTGAATGATAGACATAAAATGAATAAATCTGTTTTGATGTTTAAAATACTAAACAACCACTCATCCCCTAACTTAAAACATAAATTTATTACCAGGGAGACAAATATGAGAAATTATAATCTTAGAAATGGCGACATAAATCTCTCACTTCCTAAACCAAAAACTGAATATTTAAAAAAGAGTTTTGGTTACAGTGGGGCTGCGCTATGGAATAGTCTACCAAAGCAAGCAAAGGAAACAAAATCTTTAGGTATCCTTAAAAATATGATAATATAATGTAACTACTGAGTCAGACATCGATTATTCCTAGTTTTTATCTTCTTTAATACTTACATTGCATGTTTATTCGTTTATATTATAATACTATTTTTAATACTTGTACATAGGTATTTTTAATGTAATTGTGTGACGCCGCTCACGAAAACCATCGACAGATGATGAGGGTAGCGTGGTTAAATAAAGTTTTATTGATTGATTGATTGATTGATTGATGACCTTCGAGGCATGTCCCCAGCAAATTGTAAATTTTTGTATTTAGCATTTTATAAGTTCCGTTAAATCCGCACGGGCAGGAATTCGCGAATAGGGCAACAGGTGATTTAAATAGTTGTTTTTTTCGGGGGGGTGGGGACACCCTTTACAGAGTGTATAAAAACTGCAACACTAAATCACAGAGGAAATAATAGATACAGAGATCTAACTAGTGTACCCACTTTTTCCGTGCGCATGCTCGGCAAGTGCCTGAGATGGAAAGTATAAACACTTGCCGAGCATGCGCGGTTGCCGAGCATTTTAGTTGCAATGCACTTGCCGAGCATGCGCAGTTGCTTACTTTTAGCTAACGCGTCAGTTCCATTCGAAAACCAACGAAAAACGTCCTGCCAATGTTAATTGATTTCTCTTAGAGAAACCTATAGAGTATAGACTATATGGACTACATACACATTTCTGGTTCGCATGTTTAGAAAATTTTAATCATTTTTAAATTCGGTCCCTCCCCAAATAAAATATATTCAACCGTCTCTGCCACTAGCTTGCACCGTCATTCATGCAGTGCGCCACCCAAAATTAGGATCTAATATAATATTCGATGGCTGACTCGCTCCAGCTTCGATTCTGGTTTTAAGAATTCACAAATTCTCTAAAGGGGTTATGCTGTACGCTGTGCGTAAACTTTCCTTAGGAATGAAAGGATATGAAAGGATACAAAGGAATAGGATACATGTAGAAGATAAGTAATAAAACTACTAAAAGGAAAATATCAACCACAGAGATACAGTAAGATATACCGTTTGTATATATTTACAAAAATACCATCATCGCATGGCTTATATATATATATATATATATATATATATATATATATATATTAATATATATATATATATATATATAAACGTTACTTTCTGAAATTAACAAATTAGAGCTTTTTTAGGCTTATCAAGTTATGGATAATCTTGGCTGTCATATTACAAATGTGTGAGACGTATAAGTTAGCCGAGCTAGGCTAACAAACTATATCTGGTCCACCTTTTTCCTATGTGTGCAAGTTTCAGGAAAATCGCTGAATGAAAGCACATTTAAGTGGGATATTAAAAGTATTAATTCCAAGGTAATCCTTTTAAATCGACACTACCGCAAACAAGTATTCATCTGTTTTCAACGTCGGCATATTCTTGTGTGTTAGTACAGGCAATTCACCTTAAATGAACACGATATTATATAACCGATAATATTATTCAGTAAACTTGATTCAAAAAATGCTGAAGAGGCCTTAGCGCCCGTAAAGTAATTAACAGTACCTGTGGGGACAGGACGCTAAGAATTGTTATTTGCCCTGAGCACCCGAAATGCTCTACAAGTCCCTCTATACAGTAGCTATGTCTAGTGCTAGAATGTACTGAGAGGGGTTGGCTTAGGGATGATCTGTGCTGCACTCTTGGACAATGTTAAGCCTGCTGTAAAATACCAAGCTGACGGCGACAGATAATCGGTAATCATTAAGTTAATCACTATTAGCAAAGAAAACTATATCAGGTTGGCCTGTCACTCTTGATCACAGAAGTACTACCGGTATGTATGAAAGAAGCATGAAAAGCCAGGTAATGAAGTGTATAATACTTAATACTTACCCATTATGTAGAAGGGCATCGTGGGAACGGATTAAAGTAAACAGTATGAGCTGGATCCCCACGTAAAGCGTCCACGATTGGCCTGCGGTTGTCAATCACAAAGTTCTTCAGACAACCAACAAAGTTTGATCCATGCCGACGGCGGGCACTTCCTGCGACGTACATCAATGCATTTGGGGCCCTGAGATCTAGTTTCGTGAATATACCCGGTGTTTCCACGATACCTGAACAAAGCTTCTTATTAGAAAGTGAAAAGCCATCCATAGGTCAACAAAGGGTTCTGAGTTGTACAGCTGGAAAGATTATCCTAAATTTTTTGCGGCGATATTTTTCACACTTTTCAGTATTTTGCAATCAGATTTTACAAAGTTTTTAAATTTGGGACGTTCTTTTCAGCTGTACTGATGGTCCATGGCGATGAAATATCATAAAATGATACAAATTGAAACGTTTATTCTTCAATCAGTAAATCATTGACGTAGGTTTCCACAATATTTTACCTGCAACTCGTCTATCAACGCTCACTTTTGCTCGTCGTCCGTTTCTTGTGATTTCTACACTATGCCATTGATTATCATTGAGTGGACCGGAAGGTACAGTGATCGTTCCTTTACCTGGAAACGAAACGAGATTTTTATTGATATGGTTAACGAGCGCACAGTTTTGTGTTTGCATTTACTAGACAAAATGCAACGCATTCGTTCACCACTGTTGAGGGAGGGGGGGCTCCCATCACCCTTAAGTAGAATATAGAGAGGCCAGGTATTGATTGATCCACAGGTATTGATGTTGTGGGATTATTTCAGTGTCAGAAATTAGTTTCGGCCAAAGTTTCAAGAAAAATGATATCGTAGTATTTGAAGGCTGAAGCAAAGTTACGAACTGTGGTGAGACTCAGACCCAATGGGATACAGTTATCAACTGTGGGAGTTCCCTTCTGTAATTGCACAAAAGTCCACAATAATTAATTCATACCTGTGCCAAGATCAACGCTAAATTTAAGTTGTCCTTGCACCAGCTTGACTCGGAGGAAATCTCGATGTCTGCCCATGGCGTATAGTAATAATGAATTAGATTGAGTGGTTCGGAATTGGAAACGAATATCATCTGTGTGTCGAATGAGTTTCTTTTGCGTCAAATCAACTCTGATATAGGAATTACCACGAGGACAGACACAATCGTCTAGAAAATTGTAAGCGTTTAACAAATGACATATCCGGAAGAGAAAAAATCGCGACCTGAATCAATATTTAAAACCACAAATCGTTTACGAATCAAATTAATGCAAAAATTTATTAAACACCTATATAATCAATAGATATACTAATCATCAAAGAACTGATCATTTGAACAAACTATTGATCATACTTTTATATGTTTCGTCATCCGTGAAATGATATCTGACAAGGAAGCCTTTGGTGGTAGTTCGTGCGTTTGTTATGAAATGAAAATTAACTTTTTCGCCATGAAACACACTTGCTTTTGGGCTGCCTTCACCACAGATAATTCTGGACTCAGTACTTGAAGAGATGTTTAGGTGATCCTTCGTACAGCGCACGTCATCTAAATATGACATGAAAATTGATTTTCGAGATCACTTTAACAAGATTTGTCTGGACAGTCCGAAAACCCCAATAATGAATGTAGCCTTGAAGGTGAAGCTTGCTTATTAGGTTTCAGTCTTTCAGACCTGTCAAAGTCATTCTTCAACTTCACAGACTCACAGTGATTATACATACATTGAATCTTCATTTCCACAAAATTGATATGAGTTTTCTTTCCAGCTGGGACAAGAAGTGTGAACATACAGTTAATGTTGTTTCTGTAGTTCAAAGGATAGTTGGGTGAACTAATGTAGCCACCGTTTTCGTTACCGATAAACTGACGACCAGGACACACATTCGTGCCTTGTATATCTATGAGAGAATAAAGAATTATTAGAACAGACAATTTTGATGTGGAACGTTGCTGTATACAGTTTACTACATATTGCCAACTTTATCAGTATCAAATTTTTATACAAGATTATCGCTTATTTCTTTTAACGAAGTTTCAAACTGCAGGAGAAAAATAAAATTAAAAACAAGTCTGTCAAGACAGGCTGTGTGAACAATATCTACCTATAGCAATACCTATACTCTGTATCAAACAATAAGCTATTGACTATAGTAGAGCAAACACACACACACGTGACACGACAGAGAATAATTTGGCACAGAGCTGTCGCAGGTTTGTCGTTTACTTGTTTTTAGGTCAGTAATGAGTTTGAACCTTACTTGTTATAGTTCTGTACGTTAATTGAAATCCAGTTGGTTTCAATTCACCGGCATCAGAAAAATCAGAGACAAAAGATATTTGTACTCGGTTACTTTTGGACGTGATATCCTCTGGTATCTTGGTTCCACAGTGCATAGTCTTATCATTCGTCACTAAATCTTTTATCTCCAAGTAGTCATAGCAGGAATTTTCATCTAAAAGAACGTGATACGTCACCAACTTAAACCTGCAAGTGCTTAAACTTGAACTACACCACCAAACTTGTATTTGAAAAGCTTTATCAGCCGGTCTATTATTCAGGGGATGGTTGTTCGAAAGGCGTTTAGCTTAAATAGTGAATAAGCCAGACTCTAATACATCTTTTCAATCACTGAGACTACATCTTATGCATTAAACATTTTTTCCCAGTGAAATCTAAACTATTTACATCGAAATATATCAGCTCAGTTGTTCAATGAATAGATCATTTTGTTTTCCATTTTGGACCGATCCACCGTTTAATCTAAACGCCTTTCGAACAACCGGCCCCAGAAAGACTAACTCATACGAATATCACTGAGCCGGTTCATAACTAACTTATACGGATATCACTAAAACACTGCAAAAAAATCATCATTTATTCTATGTTAATACAAAGCAGGGAACAGGAGTGTTCTAGAAGAACCGGACAGAGACTGTTGGACGCACGTGTAACGCACTGTGACCTATGGGAAGAGGGAGGGGTTTGGGGTGAGCCCCGTGAGAACTATTGCATTCGGCAAAGTTTAAACTATACGTATAGACCATATATAATTTCTAAACCATGTTTTGAATACGTTTATGATCATACCTTCATCTTGTTCAAGATCCATTGCTTTAAACGAGATAACAATGGATTTACCAGTCGGTACTGTTATCGTGAAGGAACAATCTTGGGATACTGGGTAATTCCTTGGGTAATTGGGGGATGACACGATACCAGTGGGGTTAGTGGTATCTCCGAGATTACATATGTTCGACCCTTGAATAGAAACACAGTCAATGAAATTGAATGAAGAAAACTGAAACTCTACTTAACGGAAAATTCCGGGCAAATCTAAGACTAAGGAAATTCTGTTGAATTATTACATATTATAGACATAGTTCTAGAATAGATCTAATTGAACTTGACGGATAAACTCATTGAACAAGGCGAAAAACGTGAACATATTCGACGATAAATGAACTGACAGAATTCATCTATATCTAGACTGACTTACCTTCAATCACGGTCAAAAGACTGAGCAAAAATAATGAAACTGTTATCATTTTAATCTGAAGTTTGTATATCTGCAATAGAGATAAAAACCATATCATAATCATCAATTTAGCACGGAAGTTTTAAAATTTAACTAATAAAAGGAAATCTAGCCCCCATATATGTATTATAACTGATGTAGGTGAATCAATCAAAAACCTTTATAGGCAAATTCGACTTTGAAGAGAAACCCGCGTAAGAAATCGCCTCGGTTAAGCTTGTTATCCACCACTTGCACTGAATGTAGTATTGAGGGGCAGCACAATTTCTTCAACTGAATTTATAGGCAACCTTTATTCGTAGCTTGTAAACACAATTCTCAGCATAGGGTGAGTAAGACTGACCTCCAAAATGGCACAAAAATATCATCCTAATTAGCACCACTGTGTGAAAGCAGGATCTGACAATTCCGGATTTATTCAAAGTTCTCAATCTCCCCCCAAAAGATCTTATATTAGGCATTTCCTGTTACAGAATAGGGCAATTATTCTAGACAAAGGGGGATTCCGTTAATCATGCAAAAATGATATGTTAAGAGTGCAATCACAATGTGAACAGACGACACTCAATAATTGAATATGAATAAAAAAACGAAGTTCCGTTCGCCTTTTCCTTCCTCTATATGCATGAAAATCCCTATCACTTTGAAAATCCCTAAGAATTTTTTGAGTTATTTCAGAGTTACTTCTATATCATAAAGCCTTTATAGTATGGACTATAGGTTATAACACTTAGTTATGGCGACATCAACGCTCTCACATTATATGAATTATGAAATACAATTTTTCTTCTATTGTATCAACCAAGTTATTTTGCCAGCATGCATAGACGTTACGTTAATATGTCTTCAGGCAACTAGTGATACATAAACTGAATATTATATTTTGACTCATTTCATTTGTAAAATTTATCAAGTCTCGCGTGAAATTGTTTTGATAAAAGAAGAGTGTTCAGCTATAAAATTGGTTCAACTGACCTTGACAACGACATGGAGGAGAATAAACATTCTCAGTTTTAACACTGAGATAATAATTACTTGACAAAGCGTCGTCATTTTAACGCCATGCCGAGTCGCTGTGCCGTGAAAAAAGTATTTTGACTCAGAATATACAGGAGATCTTGTGGTTGGAGCAATTTACAAAGGTTATACTTAAATGAAAATAGACTCGTAATTTCAATTACGTCTCATGTACTTAAAAATAGAAATACTTTTTATCGATTGCTTTTCTTGCCGCCAAACAAAAATGCGTATAGTTTGTCTTAAACTAAAACTGAAAGGACACTGCAGAAGCGAATTTTCTCCGTTTCTCGAAATTCCCATCACTGATAGACATAAAGTGTCATTAGTTCAACTGTTTGCAGTGGTATTGCCAGTCAAATAAGTGAACCTAATTAGGTCTATGATCAAATTTGCATGTGTAAATACTTCTTTAAATGAAGATTGTAAACAATTATATAAATGAATGACTTTTACGTTATAGGCCAAAAACCTTTTATATCACTATACACTATGAATATTTTATTCGCTCCTATAATAGAGATTTTTTACGAGCTGCACCGCTATCGTCACGGTGGGAAACGACTAACTTTTTCTGATTCCATGTCAGAATCAATTAATCTTTTTCACAAACACTATCCGATCCAAAGGATATTTATACAATCATGCACTACTTAATATTCTTCAATTCTTTAGGAATTTGCAATATAAATAAATTAACGAACAAATTTACCTCAATTCGAATTTGATGTTTTCCGAAGACTCTGCACAAACTGGAAATGATGAAAAATTTATAGAGTTACTTTGAACAGCACATAAAACGGATCACACTATCCGCGGGTTTGGCGAATATCGCAAATGACTTCTAAACTGACACAGTACAACTTCTAGGTACAATATATAAATGACTTTCAGTAGTTAGGCCTGGGGTCTTTTTGGTCTGAGGTCATTGTTTCAATATTGGTTTATTTTAGACACCCTAGTGGCCATGACAATAGCATCGATTCCAACTTACCTTCAGGATTCGCGTACCGAGCCAAATCGTCAAGACCTCACACGCAGGACAAAAAACACACACCACTCTTAAAAAGTTTGCCAGTGGGAAACTTAGAAATATGCGGAAAACAATCTTGTTGATCAGTTTGACGGCATGGGTAATGCTATCACTACAAATCAATTTTAACAATACTTTTCAGCACAAGTTTATAACTTTCATTTCAGAATCAATACCCAAATTTCTTTTTATTCCGGCTATTAAAATAAATTCATCAATTTACAAGAAGACTAAAATATTTAGCTGTTTAGAAAAGGGGAGACGTGTCATATTTAGACTGATCTTCTACTGTAGAAGCGGGGTACGAGGTTGAAGGAAGTGGTGGAAGGAATTTGTGGATAGAAAAAAAATCATATTTTTTTGGGAGCTATAGCACAGAATAGACATTATACCAGAAGTCTCACTCTTTGCATTTTGCGAATGTTTCGTGTCCGAAATTTTTCAGAAGCGCACGCGTCATTCTACGCAATTCTACGCCATCCTGGTGTGTGCAGGAATGTAAACAGGCGATTAAGAAAATTGATGTAAAGATTTGCTTTTAACCCAGGGTTAAGCTAACCGGCTTTTGATACAAAATGATGATATAATACAAAATATCAAAGGATATTTTTTATTATTTTATTTAGAACATTCCATACAGTATGTTTTCAAATATATGAGTGCGTGTGAATGTAATTTCACTTAAAACACAGACTCTTCTTTCGTCCTAAAACATAGAAAATGACCAAAAAGCGTTACCGTTTTCCGTGATCGTTGTCTTTGTGATTTCGTTCATAATATGGTGAACCATATACGGTACCTTTTAATTGCAACGACTGCAAAATCGAACATTGTCGATGTGGACAGATCCTGAGTTGGGCGTGGAACGGAACAACAACTGCAGATTAAAACAAATGGTGAAATGAAATATTTATTCACTTGGAATCTGAATGGCTTGATCACTTGGATGGTTCTACTGTGATATTGAAGAAATCTCAAAGGAATTCTAACTTAAGCTTGACTGAAATTTTATGCTAACACCAACCCTAATCCTTATCAAATATATTTTAAGAAGCATTTACGAGTTCCGTGCAGTCTCTCAATAGAAGAAAGATTTTAAGATATCCAGCAGATCTTATATACTTTATGTTTAAAAAAAATAAGAAAAATCACGAACGTGGTATTTCTGTGACGCTCTGAAGTTCACTCTCGCCTTCTTCCACGAGCCCCTAGAGTCAGACAATTGTAGCTTGGTCTCTTTTGGATAGGTCTTGCCATTGGTGACTTGATAAACCACCAGTGATCCACTAGATTAAAATTAAGTTAGAGCAAATTAGACACTATAGTATACCATACACTATAGCATACAAGAGTTATACAGACTGATAAGCAAATATCATAGTACCACAACATTACAGTGCATTATATACTATATACCAGTCTAAAATACGATGAATACCATTCATGCTTAAAGGCCATGTAACACGGTGCAATTATTCTTGCAACTTGCAATGCAATTCTTCTTTTGAGAGATGTAAATTTGGCAACCACCGAACTTTTGTCTTTATTACACTCCATGGCGTTTCTCACACTTACTAATTGAAGACTCTTCACTAATTTACATCTCTTAAAAGAAGAATTGCATTGCAAGTTGCAAGAAGAAAAATTGCACCGTGTACTCTGTGCCATATAGGACAGTACAAATACACAACTTCCAGTATAGGAACTCTACTTTTAAAATAAGCATGCAGTATTTCAGAGGGCGCATTCAGGTCAAGTCTAAGAATAACTTTACCTTCGAATTCTGTAATAGAATTCCATGCACATTGTGCCGTAATCTCCATTGTGAGAAACAAGTAACTCCAGTGGTACAATGAGATCAGCCTTACCACGCCCTGTGGACGATAGATAACCTGGCAAAACAAAGACACTTCAGAGTTCATGCAGGAGACTGTGGTTCAGGGGCAAGCTGAACGGCCGGGCCCCTACATGATGAAGTCTGACTTGAAATATATGACGATCGTACAGGCGTGTAGTCGAACACATACGTCAGTATAAGAAACGTACACGATCGTATATTGTAAATGGGTCTGAAAATAATGTTAAAACGCGGTAAAATAGGTGGCTTTCACAAGACAAAAAATGTGTTGGTAATCGAACAGTTGGTAGATTTTCCAAAATTTAATCTGGAAAATGGTTAGTTTTGGTTACCAAGGTCCTATACCCTAAGTATACTGTCCAAGTAACTGATACCACAGCTGGAATTTTGCAATTTGCACTATAGTAATTGCTATGTTATAGACTTGTATGCTTGGAATATTTAAAAGAACTAAACAGTGATTGACATTAGCTGGGATTCCACATATTTTACAACTTGTAAGGATTTACCGGAGCATATATAGTTTCAGGTATCAAGTGTATATAGTCCGGGCTTACCCCCGTTATCTTGTCCACCACTGGTTTGCAAAACAAAATCATGATCATCATCAAATGGAACATCGACAAAATCACACGAATCAGAGTCGAATGAACATCCGTCAAGTTTACTGGAAGCAGAACACGAGCCTACAGTATGGAAAAGAGATGTTCTTATCGCGAAACTTTGCTGAATTACCTCTAAAACACTCAAGAAAACATTCCTTGCAATATATAGAGCTTTGTGTTTCAAGCATGAAAGATGAACCCCGTTTAGTAGCACGGATCATCAACTCATAGGAAAATTAGTTAAGCTAAAGAGTTAGCGAGTATGTAAAATGGCTGCTGCCATTTTGGTGGTCACTTTGTTTTACTATTTAACAGCATTAATTTATCAGTTTACAATACGTTTCTTTCATATAACCTTTGTTATTTGAATATCTTTATTATTTAGATAAGGGATAAAACAACAAAGTTAAAACAGTTATTTTATCCGTGGTTTACTAAGTATAAACATAAGCATTAAATGATTAGGATCAAGTATAGATTAATGCATGACTTTAAGTGATTTTATTGATGCGACTGTAGCTATTTTTTTAAGCCAGTGTTTAACTCACCGCTTGGTTCTGTTGGGTTGGTTGAGACGGTGGGTTTAGTTGTACCTGGTTGAGTTCCTTTAAAAGATTATATCAGTTTATACCAATGAGACCTTTTTTAAATGATAACGATGCCATCTTGAGATATATCAATGTATTATGGACAATTAGTTAATCCAGTGAGACATTTGGGGGGAATGGATTTAATGGATGTTGAAAATAAGCGTCAGGATAAAGGTCAAATGCCGTATACACTTCTCGTGTACCAAACACTTGATAATCGATTGTAATGTCTCATTATCTGTTATATTTTATGCGATTATTTTCTGATCGTGTGCATGGTACCTTCTGGTTTTCTGATCCTGTAATACATCGCGATTCAGGATAGCATCGTTATCGACTTAAATTTTTATAGATTTACTCTATGAGATGGACTGGTTTAAGAAGATTGGTGGATACGACCTTCCCACCTCCTTCCCACAGGAGGTTACATATGTAGTTGTAGCAATCAACGAGGGACAGTTTAAAGTAATCTAGCCGGTTTACTTTTGAAGTTTCGTCACATATGAATTTAGGGAAAAACTTTAGAACTCTTTTACTATTGGTTTTAAATTTAGCGAAGAAATTTGTCACAGAGTCTAAACTGTTAGACACATGATTTTAGTTTGGTTATCATTCAGTATAGTTTAACCATCTATAATGTAGTAAGATTCTTATCCACGGTCCACGGAGACGTAACATCTACAAAACTAAACAGTAAACTACATTTTACCACACCTGACTGGGTGATCCAATCACGAAACTGACGAGAAAACTAAATTTAGGACTCTAATTTCACTACATCCAGTCATGGGTTCTACTAATTTTCTTTCTTGGAATCGAATCTGCATATATATTAAATATATATTACCACAAAACCCACAGGTCTTTTGACAGTTGTCTTTCATGTATTGCTGGAAGCGATGACCATCGGCACAATAACCAGAATTTTTCCAACGAACACAGTTACTTGACGACTGTTTATCAGTGCACGCTGAAAATATATACAAATGCCTACAAAACATTGCACCATTATCTGGAAATAGTTTTCAATTCTTCTTTTTGTTTTTAGACAATGTCAATGGTTTGTGAAGTCGTATCCATGCACATGACATAGCAAATGTTATTCATCCGACATACAATTCAACATTGGTCGAAATTCCGGATCATGCATGGTTGCACCATCGTCATCGATAATAAAATGTATAATTACATGCTAGAAAAAGACACGAATCATCAACAGTGTCTAACCATATGCATCCATCCAATCGTTGATTTCATGTCATTTAAATGATTTAACTTTTACGTTCGTTTACGTGCGTGCAAAAAACGCAACAGTGGAAACCAGCGCTAAGCCTAAGGTTCCTATACATTTACCAAAGCATGTCCGAAAAGCAGAAATTTTAAACATGTTTTAGTTTCTATCACATAGTGTTATAGTTAGAGGACATACCTGTTCCTGAGTCTGTGGGTTTCACTAAAACGAATATAAGAATATAACATAGAGTGAAAAAACCCAAAATACCGGCATAAAGTACCTGGTTTACACTTCACTCAATTTTAGCTGCGAATTTTCGTTTTTGATAGATGAAACGAGCAAAGAACCTCCTCAGAAATCAAACCTCATAATCAGCATAATGATTAGATATTCAAACAGCTTGAATTCAAAAGGGGTACTTTTTTTAGACTCTCTGAATAACTAACTTATACACTTGTTCACATCCATCAAAAGAAAATTGCTACCTAAAATTGTCGCTGTAAACAGGCCTTTAGCGTTGTATTCACCTGGGAATCCAGTCATGAAGAAGAGTATGAACTATTTAATTATCACCATTAGGAACCATGTTCATGTAATCACAAGCTTTTGGAAAACTCCATACCTACTGTACAATAACCACATTTCTTTGGGCAGTTTGTCTTCATGTAATCCTTATACGTCGTACAGTAACTGTCAGGCCATTGAGAACAGTAACTCAGTTTGTCTGCACATAACTGTCCTATATATTGGAACATCAAAAATTCTTCATTACTCCCAAATCCCAACACATTATCATACCCGAGATTCGTCACTATGGTTATGGGACAACAAACGAAAATCTCAATAATTTAAAAATAAAGCAATTCTTAAAGAGTCGATGACCCCGTCGTGGTTTTAATTCGCGGGTCACGGGCATTATTCGAGGGTCGTGGGCACTATAATATTCACTGCACATTTCGTATTCCTAAATTAAGTCGAGAAGACTATAGAAAAAAATTCGAAGCGAAATACTCAAAGATTCAGCTTTCATTCTGAATAAATCGCGTAACTTTATGTAAATTTTTGGCCTAAAGTGATCTACCAAGCGCCGGTGATCTTATCTTAAATTCTCTGTTTCATTTCAATGACGTCGTCATGCATAGAGCGCCCTACACGTTTTTTCGTCGACTGCACGTATTCAGTCTTTTGCTTCCGCATCTCACATAATTCCGGATCTGCGCCTGGTCCTAACCTAAAATGTAGAACAAAAAAAACCTGCCCGAAATAGATTTATTACCAGTATTGAAAAGCTGTCATGAATTGGGGAAAAACCTAAGGAAATTAAATCTAGTTAGGCCCAATTTCTGCAGAAAATCTCTAAAACTTCTCGTATGTAAGCTCCGCGGGCAACCACGTGAAATAAATAAAGTTCGAGCACTCGAGATAAACAAACGAATTAGATATTGAGGATTCGTAATCAAATCCAGATGAGGTTAATGTGATCACTGAATGTCAACAGGATTTGTTTAAATTTAAGACATCGAGAGGGGTTTTAAAAACGGTATTAGTTCAAACACATAGGACAGTGTTATATAAACTGCGTCTGAATATTCTTGTATGTTTGCATGGTGACATCAATAAGTAATTTAGCTTGTAGGTACACCACGTAAGTATTTAATACTGCAAAGCTTTCGGTCCGTTAACCCAGGCCTTCATTGAATTGAATTGCACTGATGAAGGCCCGGGTTAACGGACCGAAAGCTTTGCAGTATTAAATACTTACGTGGTGTATCTACAAGCTAAATTACAAACTGCGTCTTGCTGACAATCTGACCTCTGGGGCCACTTGTTTCCTTCTAAACGGACTGGTCCTTGCTGGAATATACTAGAATAACTTTGGTATCGCCGGAAATATGGCACACTAAAGATTTTTCAATTCTAAATTAATTATTATGGCAAATGAGAAATGAATCTTGTATTGGACAAGCAATTATAGAACAAGTCATTCAACACCATTAACAGATTGTGAAAACGTTTTCTCTCTAGTCACTCAAGTTCATTCGCGGTTTATCTTTTAAAATGACCAACGTTACGCAAATTTAAGCCTATTTGGTTTGTGTCTGAACAGTGTATTGCATAAAGAAGTTCTCGAAGAACCAGATAAGATCCTTTATGATGAACTCAGTAGACAACAAACAATATTATTTTACTTACAAAAACTCCAAACAAAGTTGAGGGTTTTTCTTCAAAACATATTGCAGACGCTTTAAAACTCTTCAGTTTTGATAATAATAGTATACGAACACAAACCCCCGTATCAAACCGCGTGGACTTTTTGTAAATGATACCAAACTAACCATATACACCATAATACGAAATCTATCTTACTTAAAATACAATAGAGTGGACACTCCGTATAACATAAACATTTTTAATTTTACATTTCACTGTCGTGTAGTTATCATAATTTCTAATGAAGACTGTGCGAGAGTCAAATATGTAGAATTTAAATGATTACGATCTACACATATAGTGTCCATTATGTTTTATAAAATTTCCTAAGTGGTACCGTAACTTCATCTTACCAACTGTTGTGCTTATACCAAAGCAGAACACCACCAAAGTACACAAGATTTTCAGGTCCATATTACACGTCTTGACACAGAGAAGAGAATTTATTCAATGAAGGAAGTGATTTAACCGGGCGACTTTGTGACTCACTGTGTTAGTAAATACATTCAGCTGTTGTGATCGATTTTCAAGTCCGCAAAATCAGTTGTATAGGATGACAGGAAACGGGGCTATCCCGCTGTGTTGACACTTGAGGCAGATTGTTTGTCGATTACTGTGTGCTATCTGAGTTGTCTTGAATACAGTGTTATTTCAGTGGGAGAGTCCAGTGGCCTTGTGTAGGTTCAGTTGCGTTTAAAGAATTAATATTGATAAAGTAAAAGGTGATTAAATACGGCTGCGTCTGTGCGAAGCGCGGTCACAAAAGAACAGAAAAAGCGTAGTTTATACAACTGGTGCTTAGGAAAGCCTGATAATATACGTATTACTTCGCATGACAAAAATATGAACACTCAGTTTGAAACTACAATGATTAATATCAGTCATGAATAGTGGAAGTTTTGGAGCTGGAAAATTTTTTAACAACAGGCTTAATATTTCAGATTTGCTTCCTATTTGTAAATCAGTCGCCCGGGTAAATGCATCATTGAAATTATCGCATTCCCATTTTCATATTTTTTGTAATCGCTGTCATCAAGTCGATTTATGCGACGTCTTTCATCGTTCGAAATTTTAAAATCTGACAAGTGGGCCTGGGAAAGAATTGCATGACGACATCGCATAAAGATTCTTAATCACAAGATGACGTCAAACGTGGAAAAACTGGCATTATTAGCGAGACATTCAAAATTCGTGGGAAAAGTCTCACCACCACAATGAATTGAACCATCTGCGGAGATATGCAATATTAAAAATATTTCGCTGAGGAATGGCCAAGGACATAATTAAAATATTGCAATTTCCTCCAACGACAAAGTTTAAATACTTCAACTGGATATAATTAGACCAGAGACTTAAACTCCGGTTCCCAATCCCAATTAGTTCGATTGTGCAATTGGCAGAACAGCGGTCTAAGAACCTGTGCTGATTATGCCTACTTATATGACTATATTGATTGGTAAAGTAACCCGAAGGCAAAAAAATAATTAATTTATCCATATATATATATCAGGCCGGTGGTCACATCTTTTGTCTTTAATTGTTATAGCAACCTTGATCCTCAGGAAGTATCTAATATAAAGACTACTTTTATACTTACAGATAAAATATTGTATAGTATAATTTAAAAGGAGTATTAAATAGATTTTACCATTGTTTCCAACAAAGCCTTCATTGACTTCAACTTCTCGCAAACTTCGGGCGGCAAATGAAGATTTCGTGAGTGTATTTCTTGAAGGGTTATTAAATGTTTCGATAATTCTTCCAACGTCGATGTTAATGTTTCTTCGTCCTGACGTATCACACAATATAGTATAAGGAATTGTCAGCTTGAGGCTCCCACCCCCCCTCTTGCCTTCCATGACAGAATAACCATCAAATCAAATTAAAATGAATCAAAAATTTTCATTAATTATACGAAAAAAAAATAAATTATCAACCCTGCTTTTCTCAGTAATTTTCCCATTAACACTCAAAAAACTAAAAGAAGTTCTCCCCTTCTTTTATTTTTAACGTCTAGAGAAAGGTTTATTCAAATACTCCTACCATAAAGCTCAATGGTCGTCGAATAAGCAACAGAAACCTATCAAATATTGTTTTATGGGATTACGTACCTCTTTTGAAGTTTGAAGACTTTCAACCTTGGTTCGTTTAGCATCACTCTGTTAAAAATTACATTACAAATTAACGGACAATCACAATAAAGTTAAACCAAACAGGTGCTAAAACTCACTTCATCATCTGTAACTTCGCGTTTTCGTTTTTCCAACTCTTTATTATCAGAGTTTGACGGCCATATTTCTGGACTTGAACAATTTGCCACAACTTTTATATTCTGTTCGGTATCTCCGATCTAAATAACCATACCATCAATATATATATTAATATATATATATATATATATATATATATATATATATATATATATATATATATATATTGTCAGAGGAATATATATATATGCCACCACACCACACCACACCACACCATACCATACCATACCATACCATACCATTAAAACACCATACCATACCATACCATACCATACCATACCATACCATACCATACCATATCATACATAACCAATGCACGTCAAACCCTACCACTCCACACTAAACATATCATATACCAACCTTATAGCATAAAACCTATGTACCTTGGCCACTGGTCCTAAAGGCGTGGTTTGCTCTTTAAGTTTTTGAACTATCTAAAATTGAGAAAAAATTAAGCAAACAATGATTATCTTTTACCATCCCTAATTATCCTTAGTACACGAGTAATATAAATATGCTTTACCATCGCATCGAGATCGTCGGCCTCACATCTGCTATACGGAATCTGATAAATACAAAAAAAAAAGAAAAAAAAAGTCTAATCACAGGATTTTCAATTGCATTTGTCATATTTTAATTTTAAATACTCACGCTACAGATAAACTTTTGAAAATCTTCTTTCATTTCATCTGGAACACATTCTTCCAAGACAGGCGTGTAAGGAGTAACCTTGAATTCAGAGTATATTTCATGAAATAAGACTAATTTCGTTTACTTCATTTCAATATAAGACGAAATTTCTTGACAAACGTACATGGTTTTCTATGGCGTACCTCGGCAAATCGTTTTAACGCTGTGAAAGCTTCATTGTGCACTAACCACAAATTTGAAGAGATCAGTGCACGGAAAATCTTTGCAATTGAAGTTGACTCATTCTGAAACATTGAAATATCATATTACGAACGAAACTGGGAACTGAATTGCCTGCGATATCAAGTCACTAAAATCTTTGAGGAAACAAACACTTCATTTATTGAATTGAATACATGACTGATACCTTTTTAATAACACATTGATATGAAGTTAATGTGCTATGATAATGGGAATGAGAGATTTCCTGTAGCTACTAATCGTACTCTAATCATGATAGGAGTGATTTTAAGCAAACTAGATTGTTCCAGAAGCTTACCTGCCCAATTGCGAAGGTAAGTTTCCCACATTCAGCCATCAGACGTGCAAAATATACGTTCAAATAGTCATCTTTATGAAGGTTAACAGCTTTCGCAAGGTTGTGTAGGACCTCAATTTAGGAGAAGGACGAAGTATCAATATTTGTACGTGAAGCACACAATGAAATGTTGCTTATTCTTTGTAAATATCGTGAAAATTACCTTGGTAAAATCTTGTCCACTTATGAGAGGCACGACTGAAATAAAAATATCAACGAAGCTCGTCCAACAAAAATCTGAGATCTAAAAAGGATAACACGTTGAATAGCTGACATATATACACAGTGTAATGAAAGACAGTTACATTGCATTACCTGTTTGGGTGTATTTATAAAAGCATCAAATAGACAAATTATGATAATAATCAAGTCAGATTTCAGATCTTCTGAGAAGCAATCAAAGACAATCGGGTGAGTTAATACGTTTTGTAGACAATTCAGTGTCTTTTCCTGTGAGAAAAAGAAAACAGCAAGGTGAGAAGAGGGAAAATTTTTCGGAATGTTTAAGAGAGTTAGAGCAATATAGTCTTTTGTTGATCAACCTATTATTATGTGTTGACGTTCAGCTGTTCTGTACCTACCAGTTCAGGTTGCGAATTTTTCTTCTTTAACCATTCTTGGAAAAAGGAAATTGAGACGTGCACTGTTGCTTGGGTCACCTGCAAAACAGAGAATTTTAAAAATCCAACGAGAGACATTGCGCCGTTTCAGGGAGCGCGGTGAATAACCATGTTTTATTATTCACAGTTTACACTAGTCATAATAAATCTAAGCAACTGTAAAACCACGAGCTTCTATGTGGAAAATGTTAACCACGCCTTTAAAAAGCCAAGTATGCAGTATAAAGTCGGTCCATACAGAAAGAGCTGGAGTAAACTTCATTGATTACCTGGGTTCGTACAGACTCGATCATTTTGTGAACAGGAACAACAGACCAGATTTCTAAGTTGTCAAAACAGTCAGGGGGGTATTCATAAACAAGCAACTCCTGGAAATATGAAGTACGTATTGATAATCAAATTTCAATCCTTGAAGGAGCCATACGACTTTAAAAATGCATATATAGGGGAACATTATAACGTGTATCATAACTGCATGTTTGCATGTGTCTATTGTTTACCTGGTGCTCCTGTGCCACTAGAGGCAAGAGTCTGCGTACCAAAGTACACATTTTGTTCTTCTGTTTATTACATGTCCATGAAACAGAACTTAGCTGCAAATGAAAAAGAATAAAATAAATACAACACTGATATATTTCCGAGAATAAAATGAACGAACTTCACGAAAATCATTTTATTTAAAAACCTACGAATGGTAACTATATGACCCGCGATTGCTACAAGACAAGGGATCGACGCCTTGTGCGAGAGATCATGTGCGAAATGAAACATATTTAGCTTACCCAATGAAGAAAAAGTTTCACATGATTATAACATAGATCGGCAGTCATCCATCTATAAAAACCATCCATTCATACTTTAGCTACGTTTTAAATGGACATGGAAAATCATTTCCTTTCATGCACTACTAGGCTATCCTACTATTTCATAGAGGATTTTTATTCATCCTATATATCATTTTCATTTCAAAACGGGAAATGTGTGAAGTGAATATTGTGAAGATGCTACTCTGAGTCACAAACCGGGTAAGCTGAAAAATTAGCTTGACCACGGTGGGAATCGAACCCGCGACCTTTGGTTTCCAACAGCTACTATAGGTCAAGACGGTTCGAGTAATAATATTTCGGAATTCAATCTAGTCCCTTCTATATCTTAAAGTGATAGTAATAGTGCGTCTTAAAGTGACAGTAATAGTGCATGTGTTAGAAATATAAAACAATAGAAACTCCGTGAAAAGTAAACATTTTGGAAAATATAATTCTCCACGTTTCGACTAAAATATAGTCATCATGAGAAAAAGAGTGACGATGATATTACATACTGTAATTATTCGAATAAACGCCGCGGCGTTTATTAAATTTTTAGCAATTAAGATGCGGCGTTTATTCGAGGGCGGCGTTTATTCAAGGGAGGCGTTTATTACAAACTCTTAAAAACTCTGAATTTCAGTGTGTAATTTAAACACCAATTTAACCAATACAATCAATACCCAAAAAAACTAAGTAAAAAAGTTATGTGTCTTTTCTATTTATATAATTATATACGAAAATTGAACTGTGGTTATAAATAAATGCTTCGAATAAACGCCGCAATGACGAAAAGGTTGCGGCGTTTATTTGAGGGCGGCGTTTAATGATATTTTTGCTTGTCCCTGCGGCGTTAATTCGAGGGCGGCGTTTATTCGAGGGAGGCGTTTATTCGAGTAATTACGGTATGTACAAGTACTAATGGTTCTGGGGGTCTTAATTTCGAGTGGAATTATACACACTTCAAATTCAAGCCAGGAACAGTTGAAGGAAAAATGAGTCAACTATCGGTCCTCCGGCAGGAATCAAACCTACGCTTTTGCCATGCCGGTGCAATGCTCTTGCCACTGAGCTTCATAGGTAGCTGATTAGTATACCATTGGAATTTGCCTACATCGAGTGAAGTGCCAAAAATCATAATATGTACAAGTATATATAGTGAAGTAATTAGATATGTTGAGTTAAATATTAATAAATCTTTAGAAGCTTTTGATGACTATATTTTAGTTGAAACGTACAAAATTATATTTTTCAAAATGTTTACTTTTTACGGAGTTTCTATTTTGAGTATTTTATTAAAATATGTGGTAGAAATGTGTGCTTATATACCTCGATATAAAACACCACACATCTGTGGCAATGGAGGATCTGATTGTACTATGATGAAGAACACTTCTTAAAAGAATATTTTCCTAAACATATATTTTTACCCATTTGAGCCAATTCGTACATTATTATTATATCGTCAAAAGGAAACATTTGTTGTACAATATTATCACACTCACGATAATATGGAAATGTTGAGATGAGATTGCTGAGATCGAGGCTGACAAACGTGATACAACGTATTCGTACAAGCTCACCATTCTTTATAAGAAATAATAAAATTCAAGTGAAACACTGCAAGAAATTATAAGCTGTAGTAAGCAAAAAAAACAAACAAACTTTACCTTTGAGCTTTACCGTTACACATCATCCCTGGAAGCAGAACTGGAAGAGACATTTCAACGAAACCTAAAAGAATTACGAGTGTATAAATTTATTTTAAAAAAATGGTGCAAACAATTGCTTTTACGAAATAAAACACTAAAAAGCTGATTTGCACGAGCAATCGAGCATTCGCATCAAAATGGGAGAATTCTTCTAACTTACATGCATCGCAACTGTTTAACAAGGCTTCAAAGATAGAAATACGTGGTTCTTCCTAAAGAAGGTTATAATCTTTTAGCGTTACTGTGACATGGGATAATTTACATTCACATCAACGACACAACAACGGTTGTTAAATAAACAAGCATATACATTAAAATATACAACGCCACAAGAGGCCACACATCTCACAGGCTACAAAAGATAAATATGATAATGCTATACCTCAGTGTAATTTGTTGGTTTTATCCAATACGAAGACACCTCCTCTGCAAGAGCATATCATTTTTTTGAGATATAACTCTCTATATAGGTTTCTATAGCTGAAGGAATGATTAATCAATCAATATATATATTACCTGGAACAAGGGGCAGTAAAACTGCGACGTTTGCTAAAGTGTAACAGCGTGGAAAGTTGTCCTTTGAAACAATTTCTGCAAGAGTTGAAATCGTCACAACTTGCAGTGAGAAAAATATATAATAAATATAAAATTTTGCAAATACACGTTTAACCTTGGTGAACCTTGGTTAATAAATCTGCGAATTTCTTGTTTAACACCACGACCTTAAGAAACGACTCAATCTAAATGTAAGAGAGGAGTTTTTATGAAGCACCAAGGGCACAAAAAATTAAAGTGCCTTAAAGTAGTATTAACCTATAAATAAATTACAGGCACAGTACTATTAACATCAACCTCACATCCAGGTTAGTCCACAGATGAAAGACCCTGGGTACTTTTAAATGTTGTAAACGTTGATAGTGTAGGTTAGGAGTACAAGGGTACCGAAATAGAATTTAAGATTAAACTAGGAGCCCGGAACAAAGCGAAAAATGCGACTTAGATCGTCTGGCAAAAATCTAGTCTGGCATCCTGTAGCAGTTCTCTCATCAGGAAGAATAAAGGAAGTAGGTGAAAATTAACGAATAACATTTAGGCAGCGCGAAAAAATTGCAGAGACCAGGCATGCATTTTGGTCTCCCCGTATATCATACGCTTCTCTACAATTCTTTATTCTCCTGACCAATCATCGACATTGAGTTCATATCTTATTACATGTGCATGTGTGGTGTTACAAACTAGAAATAAATATAAACCTTACCACGATCATGAGAGAGGTTCTGGTATCTTCCGAAGATAGAGTCCTTGACGACTGCCTGCCCGAAAATGAAGATGGCACACAAGATGATCATAGAGCATCATGTAGTAGTTTGAAGGGAATACAGTTTGATATGCAAGACTGTAATGACCATTGATGACTGTTCTGTTTCCTGGAAATGTTTCTTTCACACTCACTTTATTACTAAAAATATCAGCTCAATGATATCCTTGAATGCGGTTGCCAGAAGAAAATCTTGAAAACTCTGCAGCAGAAATTAAACAAAAAACCCAACTGTATTCCTAATATGTGGTTAAAATATAAAAAAAAATAAGAAAAAAAATCTTCCAAGAGTGGTTTGGGAGTCCACTTTTAAGCCGAAGGGCACTGTTTAAAGGCCAACACAGACCGGACGCGATGCGGCAACGCGACGCGAATTTTGAGTTTTCAGAAGCATATAAATTAAATTCCGGAAGTAAAATTTGGAAACTATGGACGCTAGAGCAGTCAAAATGTTTTATTGTTATGCAATATACAAGAATATTATAATAGTTTAAAATTTATTTGATTTTGAAAAATTAAACAACGTTGAAAATTCGCGCCGCGTTGCCAATTCGCGTCCGGTCTGTGTCGACCTTAAGAACTGCATTGTCGCACAGTTACCTGGACAAAATTTATTAACAGCTTGAACAAAAACTTCAAAATCTTCAAAAACTTCAAAGACGATGATTCATTCTGAAATAGGGAAAAAATAAACACGCATTTGGTTCTCTAGGTATTTTATATGCATTTATCACATATTATCTGAAAGATTTCACTATATAGTAATGCACAACACATATGTTTATTCCCCCATACTCACTGTCAAGTCTGCTTCTGCATTATCTTTACTGTCCGTAAGATTTTCAAAACTTTGCAGTCTTACTTTAATTGTAGCACACATCTGAGACACAAATCTATCGCTCTAAAGAAATGATTTCATGTATTGTCGTTGATCCTTCGTCGTTTTCATTGACCTAGTCATGTCACCTCTTACGTCTTTTTATGCAATACCTGAAGATGGTTTTTGATCACTTCTTTGTTTTTCATAACTAACCTGATGAAAGTTGATAAACAGTTTTTTAGAAATTTATTATTTGCGGAAGAGGGGAAAAGAAGCTGTATTTATGTGAAATTAAAACGATGACCGCTCGCTGATCACGATTTTCGTCATATTTCTTTATTAAAGGTTTTTCTTTATTAAACTCCTGCAGAGGTTTAAACCATCAGGCTGAGAAAGGTGCATATACCTCTGTTAGGCTGTGAAGTACTATTTTCGAAAAAATGTGGAGAAACGTATTCTGCTTGCGACTATAAAAGTTCGTGAAAATTGCCTGAGCTAGCTCACTTGGCACACCCTGCTCCATGATATACACTCCATCTCATCAGATCAAGCTAAGCTGTCTAACAAAAGCCAATTTTACCACGACCAAAGCTTCAAAAATACTAGAAAATTTCGCACTTTTCTCTGATTCGTTAGGCGAGCAGTGAGTTCGAATGATAATCATAGCGATGTTAGAAAGACAAGAGCTAACCAATGCGACTGTGACAGTGCACTACAACAGCAGCCCCCTCCCATGCAGAGTAAAGATCGATCTCGACAGGTAAATGTATTATACTGTACCTCATTAATGATTTCCACATACCAAGCGTCATGTTTCCGTCAAATCGTTCAGTGATCTCACAAATATCCAGAAGATTGTCACATACTGGTTGGATTGTAATAATAATACTTGTAAATCGTGCGATTATAGATTTAAAAGTATATTTACAAGTTATTGTGACCAACATCAGTTTGAGAAAAAAACAGACAAACTGAGAAGTTACCTGAAATAATGTTCTGAAGATCTTTTTCTGAGCTGCTGGTATTCAGTGCTTCTATTTTAACACATATCAGATCGAGAAGAAGCTGTTAAAAAGATATTTGATAATTATCGACAAGATTCATAAAATTTGAGGAAAAAACTGCGATCATCAACAAATCTCCTGACATGCATGGCTGATATTTTCCCATGCAGTCGACTAACGAAAAATTCTTCAAAGAAAACGAAGTTCGGAATTTAACCTTCACCACTGCTTACTGCTAAATTCCGTTAAACTACTGTATTATGCGAACGATTAAAATGACAGACATGCCACATTATAATTTATTGGTCTATGTTCCTATTAATCATATGTACTGTAATCGTAAAGTAATACTGGAAGTCAAATGAAATCTTAATATATCACGCATGCAAGCGGCCGAAAACAAATGATGTGTTAAAATAAGATCTTGTAACATTGAAACATTGAAACAAAATATCGAAGTGTCGACTTCTTCACTCCTCATCAGAATTAAAACAGCACGAGTTTTAGAGTTGTGACCAGATATTACCAACTTACTAATCTGATCAACTTCCAGTTTCTATTTTAGTTATTAGCTATAGGTCATAAGCTCTAATTTTTCAGGAAAACAAGAATATAACACACCCGACTTTATTCCGTTTGACTGCAAAATAACAAGCGTTCGCAACGCATGTTGGGTCGTTTAGAATATGACGTTTGAATTTTGAAATGTCACACGGTTTTGGCGCGCATCTTGCATGTAAACATATTCGAAACGCTTGCGGTATTTTAAAATATAGAAAGTCAATACGAAAGGGTGATGCTACAGTCATGGGAAAGCACTTTTTTAACACAAGCACTTTCTTTAAAGCACTTTCTTTCAACAACACTGCAACTATGTCAAAGGACAAATGGAACGCTCCGCCCAAAACAGTGCATGTGGCATTTCAAATGTCATCTATTAAACGACCCAACATGCGTTGCGAACGCTTGTTGTTTTCCAATCAAACGGAATCCGCTGTATTTACCTTTTGCAACTCAAAGGACTTTCTGAAAAGTTGTGACAGATCCTCAGAAAAATGACTAAACAACTTTCCATAAGAGGCCTCGCTTTTCTACAAGCAATAGAAAGTTATGTTACATAATGTTGACAAAATTTAATAAAAAGTTGGATCTGCATGTACTGAAATACTCTATACCAGATAGCTCCATCAAGTCAATGCTATTCTCTGCAGAATACTTTTATTAGCAAAGTGTTGGTAAATATTTAAGACAGATTACAAAACTATTGACTAGGTATATATATAGTAAGGAAGACGGACAGTTTTGTGTAAAAATTTCAAAACTCATCGTGTTTGTCTCATGCTGAATATCTACTTATCCACTGGCAAACTTTGGTCTCAGTCGGTACAATGACGATCGACCAGTGGGTTTTATCAAGAAATCTACCGAATATTAATTTCTTTCCGCATAGATAAAGATTTAAATCTTTTTATTATATAATATGCAGTGTTTTATTGACGAATCCGCCATTCTGAAAAGCGATAATAACATATGTCCGATTATTATTCACGATAATAACACATGTGCGATTATCGTGTTTAATCCACCGATCTGGAATCAGGAAGGGGGATAAAAAACTTTTCAAAAAAACCCAGTTTTTTATTATATAATATCATTCTCAACACTCGAAATAAATTCCATATTTCCGCGCATTCATGCATTATTCTCTATATTAAATTTTTTGTGTAGAAATTTAAGATCCCAGAAAATTTAGAAATTCATATTTAAAAATTTTCCAAAATATCTTATTGTGTTGATTGACGTCAATAACACTGTATTTCATTAACGTCTTAAAAGGTAAAAAATGTAATACTCCTGCTCTGAAATAAATATGCCCTTATTAATATACAATTACATTTAATGAAATCGTAAATATTAAAACATAATGCCAGTAGATATTTGACGCAAGAAGGAATATACAATATACAATATAAAATGACCATTTGGTGATAGATTTTTGATAAATACTTTGACGTTTTATCACCATAATGAAATATGACGGGACCAGTTTATAAAGTCTCAAATGAAGAAGTATGTTAAAGGAGGTTCCATGCGGAACCACACTTCATTTCAGCCGATAGGGGGCTGATTTTCTAATTTTCGTTTTATGAATATTTAATAGTGCAATTTCATACACTTCCCAAGTGTCATTCCAGTTTTCGCAGCACATAATCTGATACGACAAACGTCGGGGAAAATTGGAAAATGGGACTTGGAAGTTATCAATGGCGGGCATTATTGACGTTCAAAATTATCAGCTTGTATCTTGCAGTATTTTGCTTCGCAAAAACGTCAAACAAAAACGGTAAGTATTTGAAATCTTAGGACTCAACGATGAAATGTCTCTACATAAAACCGGTAGGTTTTATACCTTCAGTTGTATAAATTTCTATATTCACCTTGAAGTTAAGGAAATACTTGGGTCTATAATGAGTTATAGCATTGTATATATAACACGTACCAAAAAGGTATGATTGTTTTTTCATGGTGAAGGGTGGTTTTGGGAAGGAAAAGCTATAGTTCTGGAATAACTTCATGAATTCTTGCTCAATCTGGTTTTATATTTTTCTGGCACTTTTGAAGAGGGGTTTATTGCAAGGGGAGGAGATATTTATATTACAAAAAATTGCACAATGATATTTTTCATAGCTTTTGTGTTACTTTGGGGAGGGGCTTAGCTCCTATCTTATTTATTTAATTATATATATCACACTTTAATTTCAATTCTGAAAGAAACATTTATTAAAGCCTAAATGAAGATCTCTATGCTAACCCAAAATTATTATATATTTCCACAGTATACAAGAACATAATATGAAGATGTTTGTGTTTGGGTTTCCATGTGATTAGTGCATGTCAATGTCTTATCTGGTCTAAGGCCCGTTTAAAGTGCGATTTTCTTCTTTTGATAGATGTGAACGAGTGAATTAGTTACTGATGTTCAAATAGGAACTCGTACACGTCAGAGCATTCGTAACTTATCACTCGTTCATATCTATCAAAAGAGAAAAATCGCACGTGTAAACGGACCCCAACTTTTATTGTTATCCGCATATAGTATACAGGGTCATAAGCGTACAGGCCCAAACTCGTGTGAGCGGGGAAATAGACATGCTTGCATTTAGATCTGAAAACACCCTCATTTTTACAACAACTACGTATGAAAACAAGATTTTATTCGCATTAGAACTCGTTATTCTATTATGCCCGAATCTGCACTGCAGAAGATTTTTGCCCAAATATTATTGTGGAGAGAGGATCGAGGCTGTCCCCTTTGTCCCCCCACCTCTTGTACGCCTATCTACAAAGTGACTCAAAATGACTACGAAACTTGGATATGAAATGATTATATATTACCCTACTTTCAAATAAGGTCCGCTCGAAATGGAAGGAGATATTATCCTAGGCGGATTGTTTCCAATTCATCTAGCGAGTGAGGAAAATTGGAACGCGTGCGAAGGAATAAATGATGTCTACGGTTATCATTTCACGGAAGGAATGTTGTTTGCCATTGAACAAGTAAATTCTGATCCCAACCTGCTACAAAACATCACCCTAGGAGCTCATATTCACGACACGTGTGGAAGTGGAACAGTCGCAGCCAATGCAGCAAAAGAGTTCATCAAAATGACTTTGGTCAAAGACAGTCCGTCGCAGCTAGCAGGAGTGATTGGAGCCTCGTATAGTGGGGTATCCGAGGTAGTTGCTAACTTCCTACGGGTTTTTGAAATCCCGCAAATCAGTTATGATTCCACAAGCAAAAGTTTAAGTAATAAGGATATTTATAGCTATTTCTTCAGAACTGTTTCCCCAGATTCCTTCCAAGCACAAGCGATTGTGGATATTTGCAAGGAATTTGGATGGAATTATGTTTCAACTATCAACACACATGGAGCTTACGGGACCAAAGGAATTGAAGAGTTTTGGAAGGCAGCAGAAAGCAGAGGTTTGTGTGATTTTGTATAACATTCAATTCGCGATGAGTTGTAAGCAAGTCGTCTGTGATCATGTTTAGTAAGAGTGAGACTGGCCCAGTGAACGGCAATAAAACCTGGAACGCTAACTTAGCCGCCATCTTTGAAGCCAAATATGAAGGTAGTATTTCTCAGTTTTTGAACGTTTGAGACAGACGTAGAGAGTAATTAACTAGGAATTGTCTAGAACTATGTAGAATATAATCATTGGTAATTTTTATAAGAATTGAACGAGTACCAGAGTCAAACTCCTGCTTCAATTTTTGGTTTCAGCCAAGTTTTACGCTGAACTAAAGGAGTTAGCTTCCAGTTGATATTCCAGTTCACTGGACTGGACCCGCATGCGTTTCCAATGCTAATGGCGGCCATTCTTATATGTCCAGTATTAGTATACATATCAGTGGATGACGAGATAAGCCTGTCAGCATGTGAACTCTCACAAGAGAATATTCATGTGTCAACTGCAGCTTTTTATTCGTACAGGAATATGTATTGATACGAAAGAACGCATGAAAGCCCATCCAACCGATTCAGAGTATGAGGAAACTATACTGCGAATCTATGAAAGAGCTGAGCGCAGTCAAGTATCTGTGATTATAATATTTGGTACGCATGCCGTCATACGTAATTTACTGAAAGCTGCCTCGAAGCACACTTCTAGAGCACCCAGGCGGTTCACGTGGTTTGGTAGTGATGGTTGGAGTAACACACTTGAGCTTGTTGGGCCTGAGGTTGAGCCGGCGCTTGGCGCGTTGACTATCATGATGATCAAGGGTGATATACCACAAACGTTCAAAGATTACTTCACCAGCTTCAATTTGACAAATTATCCAAGAACAAATAAGAGGTATGCTGTTTTCTCAGTACACAATTGAGAAAGGTGTGCGAGATCGACCACGCCTGGAAAGGTTCAGGCGTAGTCAGTAGTTTGCAACACTAGTCGTCACTGCACAGCTAGTGCAAGTTATAACATACCCTACCATGCAGGGATCATTTGACTATTTTATCATAATAGTAAAATTTGTGCAGAAATAATAACGTTATTTTAGAAAAGCTTTGGGCTGCCCTGCATCTGATGGAGTGCGTGTACTGTTCCCTGCAACTTAAAATTTAGGTAATTGACCAAATTACGCAACGATACACATGCACGTACTATACCATCACAATGATATGCGTATAGTGCGTCTATAAAAATACAAATGAGGTAAACATCGGATTTATCAATGCACAAAATCTCTTTGATCACTGCACAAATTTTTTATCATTCCACCTTAGAATGATCCTTTACCAAGAGAATGAAACCATATCTTAGCACTTCATATAAACAAATTCTGTATTTCTTAGATATTTTCAAGAGTTTTGGGAAAACCATTTTCAGTGTAGACTTGCTGAATTAGACGCATCAAAATATCATAAATTTCAGACGAATTGCCAGGGGAATGAGACTCTGACGAAGAGCGATTTACAATACATTCCAATTCGGACCGTTGTGAATGCAGTGTATGCCTTTGCTTACGCTTTGGAGAGTTTGCATAAGGAACTATGTGGGAAACAAGCTGGGGTCTGTGGTGAGATGAAAAATTTCAAGAGAGCAAGACTGCTGGAACATCTTAAGAACATCTCCTTTTGGGATTCATCTGTGAACGCCACTATCGAGTTTGATGAAAATTATGAGGTGAGTGAGGTGCGAGGGGGACATTCGAGTAGAGTCCCATGCACCTGTATTCTTGCGGAGCATAAACACGCCACATCAACTTAATAAGGGCTGTTTATATGACCCAGGCTAGCCAAGTTAACCGGAGTGATTTATGTCATTCGAGTCATTCTTTGTTCGCGAAAACTGTTCTAAGTTCTAACCAACCCTACGACAAGTTCGCACCTTTCCTTTCTGCTTCATTTGTACCTATTCCTATAAATGGCCACTCTTTTCAGCATCATTTAACGCATGTCTTATCAATATTTTCACAGGTTAGCGCTATGTATGATATCATGAACTACAGGAACGACAATGGTGTCCTTAAATACGTTCGAGTGGCGACCTGGAAAGGGGAGAAAGTAGACGGAAAATTAAGATCCAAATTAGTACTTTTAGAAGATATTAAATGGCTTCAAGGAGTGACCAGTCCTCCAGCTTCCTACTGCTCAGGAAACTGCAAAGAGAAATATGAAACACCAGTTCACGTCCCTACATTTGACTATCACTGCTGTTGGGAGTGCAAAAAATGCAATAAACTTCAAATCGTCCAGAATTATACATGTGTTGATGGCCCCTTCGGGTTGGTTCCCAATGGCAATAGAACAGGTTGGATGAAGCGTGAATTGGTCTACGCAAAGTGGAATGATAATCTATCAATTGCATTGATTGTTTTATCTTTTGTCTCACTGGTACTAACATCGTGTATCTTTGCATTTTACATCAAGTACAAACACAATCGCTGTATAAAAGCTAGCGGTCGAGAGCTGTGTTTTGTCTTGTTAACAGGCATCGCCCTGTGTTTCGCAGTGTCAATATTGTTTATCGCTAAACCCGGAGGCATCGCGTGCAATGCGAGATACCTCATTTCTGGTCTATCACTAGTTATGTGCTATGCGCCGTTATTCATCAAAGTAAACAGGATACATCGTATTTTTACCCACGCGAGAACCTCAGTCGCTCAACCCTCGTTCGTTTCACCACGCACACAACTGCTGATAACATTCGCATTCATTGGAGTCCAACTGCTGTTCACCACATTCACTGGTCTTGTAAACCCAATAGTGGTTAAGGAATTTTATAACAGCGACAGGGAAGAGCTTCTCCTGGAATGCTATAGGGGTGATCTTGGATTCACGCTCAATCTAACCTATGTCATGTTCCTCATGTTTCTCTGTACCGTGTACGCATTCAAGACAAGGAATTTTCCAAGAAATTACAACGAATCAAAGATTATAGGAATTACGATGTATATCACCTTTGCTGTGTGGATGGTGTATTTTCCATTGGCTTACAAAACCGCTCACAGTTTACAGTATACGTATCTTACATCAAGTGTCTATCTCGTCATTGGTGTAGTCACCTTGATCGGGCTATTTAGTCAAAAGGTTTATATCGTGTTTTGCACCACAGATGTGATGGAGGAAAACCTTAGTATGTCAACGAGAGCGAGCATTTCAATTCCGATGTCAAAGCCCTACCAAGAGCTCCAAGATGAGGGTTCAATGGAGGAAGCTTGATAGGACCGTTGGAGTATTTCAACATAGATAAGCCGCTGTACGATGAATGCACCAACAACTCTGAACTGATAATTAAAAGGACACTAAAGGTTCGACAATGAAAAGAAACAACGGACGTCTGAGCAATAGAAGACTGCAGAGTCTGCAGTCATTTGAAGAAGACTTTCGATAATTACGTCATTTGGCCTTGGAGCCTCGTTTGCATGAACGCGAATCTTTAGCCAATCACCACCAGTCCTACCTCCATTTATATAAATAAACCCTGATCGATCCGATGAAGCTTATACAACCTTTGTCACAACATAAAGGCAATTCAAGCTATTTACATTCTTATTCTTTCACTGAACACTTAATGAACCAGTCACTATTTCTGGTCACGAATTCTTCAATTCTAGCTGCTGCAGCTTGCAATTAAGACTTGATATGAGACTTGGTAGTGCAAGTCTGGTTTTCACTTGACTGGAGTAATGAGAGTTTAAAAGAATCAATTATACCTTAGTAGGTCGACTTTCTCAGTACTGCTATGAAACATTTAAACTCACAATTTATTGTAACTAAGTATTGACTATTAAAAAACAAACTGTATTCAAACTAACTTAGAAAAATATGTAAATAAGTAATTTCTATATTTAAAAAATTAATTCATTACCAAAATGAAAGAAAATGCTTGTGAATGAAAAAATAATAAAAATGAAGTTAAATTGTTCAAACCTGACAGTGCATGAATGTTGACTTGATGATCATCAGAACTGGTACAGGGAGAGAGTCGATTTCATGAATTCTGATACATTGAAATGTCTTGGAAATATGTTGCACACATGCTTCGATGCATTCTAATACAGTTATCACCACCTTGAAATATTAGACAATGTGAAGAAAAGTGTTTGTTCTCAAGTATTTCAACGCAAGCATGATTATTCTAAATTAGTAGCATTAGGGTGCCAAGCCAGCAAAATTACGATTATACATACCCAAAGAAGATCATGTAAAAGTTGTGATCTATTTGCTATAGTGTTCTGTTCATCTTTAAGTTGAATAATATCCTCTATTTCAAGAAAAATCTTCTCAATGCAACAAAACAACTAAAAAAAATGTATAGCTTTACATTGGACTAATTGTTTTAGAGCTTGCAATGTTTGCAAAAGTGAGAACAATCTGTAGATTCTGACTATATATGTGAGATTCGGAAAATTGCAGCCTTCCTAACTATTAGCACAAACAAAATTGGCTTAATTACATCTGAAAACACATGACGTAAGAGAGTTTCTTCTAATGTTGTTAAAGACAACTTTGGTAGCAATCCATGACACAGAAATGAAAAAACATCTAAAAAGTGAAAAATGTATACATATAGACAATGCATATATCTACCACTATTTAGTATACACCTGACTATTGTCTATTACAAATCCTACATTCTGATTGGCTACTCAACCATCGTCTATTCGTGATAGTGCACGTTTGGGAAAAATTCGCTCGCGCGACCGTTTAAAATTGAATTAATTAAATTATTTTTCGGTGAAATTTTGCGGTGTATCGATTATTTCCTCGAAATTAATATATCTAGGTACAGGGTGTATACTAAAACAATTAGACAACTCGCCTTCGTTGCCTATGAGCGGATAGTCAACTCAGGCTTCGCCTTCGTTTACTATTCGCTCATAGACAACTCGGACTCGTTGTCTAATTGTTAAATAGTGTGTAGATTATGAACACGAGTATACATATGAACATATATATATATATATATATATATATATATATATATATATATATATATATATATATATATATATATATATATAGTGCCAGAGATGTTTTTTAAATTCATTTCAAGATATCTAAATACCAATTTTTTCTTGGTGTTCTGAAGTTTCATGGAATAATGTTTATGTATGGTTAAAGATTATAACATAATCATAATTACCAATTTTAACCTACTGCAATTAAGTGTTGCATTTGACTGATTAAGTAAAACTGAACAATAGGCAATAAGTAATACTGGGAACATGCATACGAGACTGCATCAAATCAACATTACAAATAAAATCATAACTAGCCTGTGCAGGCTGTGGCTGAGAATCCTGAAATTACATATTAGTGGTTTATCAGTCCAGACTGATAGGTCTACAGTTTTCAATGGATATAGACGGCGTACATTAATTCTCCGTACATTTAAATCCTTAAAATGACATGTAAAAAGGATATAATAGCTTTAGGAATGACTTCTTCAAGGTCACGTTCTTGATGCCTCCATTCTGGTGGTATTGTGATTGGAGTTGTCGCCATTAAAACCCTCTTAAAGGTGTTTGCATAAGTATATACTATGTATGTCCCATGTCTCTAGTATGAATGGAAAAATGAACGACAGCATCTCCTTAAAATAGTGTAAAAGTTATATTATCTTCGCTCATGTTGTCGTTTTGAAAATAAAAAATAGCGGGAAAATTAATACTAAAAATATTCTTGTTCCCAGTCTGCAGGGACCAGTGGCAGGGACCAGAAGGGACGGAATCTGAAGACATCATTCCGCGTTGAGCTTTTGACTTCAATAATGCACCACTATTCGTTAAGTAAAACTTGTGTTTACGTAGTATAACCTCAAAATTGAAAGATGGACAATATAGGTAAATATCAGTAACGGTGTACTCTTTTGAGCTGAGCTACACTGGGTTCCCCACCCAGTCGGCAGACTCGGCACTTGGCAATATTGCACTATTTCAGCTCAACAGATAAAAGATTTTCGAAGACTAGGCGGCAATAATACGCCAATTAACTGAAATGATAACCATGCTAAAGTTATAGTCTTACAAAAAATTCCACTAGAAATTAGGTTATACCTAAATGGGAAATCTGACGACAACTAGGTGGATTTAATATGTCATATTATATGAGCTGTTAGCTGTAGAGCGAAAGGTTTTGTATTTGGAGAAAAAAGGAAAGGCCTTCTATGTTGTGACAATTTATTGGAATGAAGTCGAGGCTCGGCTAAAGCCCGAGTATCCGAGTAATGGAAATATGACCAACGTGACCTCGGAATTTCCCATGAAATCTACTTTGTTTTCAAGCACAGATAAATTCCACATTAAGCTTTTGCAATTATTCCATTTACGTTTGACATTATGCACGTTTGGTATTCAATAATACTTCTGGAAAGTATTATATTAGAAGCTATAAAGATTCTTAAGAGTTCTTGGATCTTTAAAGAACAAAGTGGATCTCTCAGGAATTTCCAAACTTATTATTATTTTTTACACGCTAATCTGTCGTATATTATACCTTTGAAAATATAAGTGACATGTTTATGATAAGAATGATAAGATTGAGTTCAGTCGGTTTAAAACTATTTCTTTTCTAAACTTAAATTCCCATAATGGTGCGGAAAATCGAAATAATTCCCATTATGAGGTAAAGTGAGGCGACTTTACTCAAACGAGGATAAAGTTAAATGATAAATTTGTGCTTCGCAAATCTTAACTTTTGCTTTTCGAAGTTGTTTGTCGTAGAAAACTTTGGTGCATACTCACTCGCGTTGCTCCGTATTCGATTATTGCACCCTTCTGATCGTATGCAGGGTGGCGGACGTCGCGAAGGGAGAGTTTAGAACGGCGGGGCATCGGTCACATTTATAGCGAAGATATATAGGAAGCTTAAATTTATAAATATGTGAAGATTTACAGATCCAGGAGTAAAATGAAATCCAAAACTGGCAAAAGCAGAAGTTTATGCAATTAAGGTTTTAAGATCCGCTCAGGCATTCAAATTATAACATTAGAATAAATAGGATAAAACGTTTTTTTGAACACTGAAAAGAGTTACCGGATAAGTTAAGAATCAATTTACCAAATCGTCATTTTAGTGCCGACATGAAAACAAATGACTCTAATCAAATGAGATGTTTGGCCTAACTGTTCATGCAGCTAGTCTATCACCGATTAACCCCCGAGTCATATATAGATAGAAATCCATATACCCATGCAGATATACCCTACATAGGCCTAGGCTTATATAGCTATAGGTAAAAAGTCAAACTAATTTTATTTAAACTGAAAAATTCGACCGTCTCATACAGCTCCAAATATTAGAAGTAACCAGTCTTGCTGGAGAATTGCACCGGCATCGCAAAAGCGTATAGGTTTGGGCCTATAGTTGACTCATTTTTCCATCAACTGTTCCTGGCTTGAATTAGAAGTGTGTGTAATTTCACTCGAAATTAAGACCCTGCATCGAGTGAAGTGCCAAAAATCATGTTGATAAGTTGGTTCAATTCTCGGGCAAAATAGAAGAATTCTATGTTTGTTTTTGTTATACACCTGCCCGTCAAGTGATATTCAGAAATTGCATCAATGCAAACAAGCAAAAAGGAACGTTAACTTCTATCAATTAGTGATGAAAAAGCTTGTAAACACGTGGGAGGTCAGTCAGAATTAAGTGCATGCATTCGATTTTCAAGCTATTTCTGGCGGTCTGTAATAAATTTGAACGCCCTACCGAGGCAACAGTCATATATGTCTCAAGCCTCTGTGCAGAGTAATACAGTTTAACTTCAAATTCCATTCGTTTTGCGTACAGGTATTTTGTTTTAACACTGGTCGTTTATTCACGATAATTCTTAATAGAACCGGATAAAAGAAATATTGTGTTGCAAAATAATTTCCAGGTCGTACAGAAAACATAGAAGTCGCCTAATTTAAAAGCTGTTAGGCTAAAAAACTGTTCGACCTTTTTAGAAATACTGTTTTCATAATCAACAGCATTTTATTGACTTTTCGTTTTTCATCGATCTTTACAGCTGAAGTCGCTATCATGTACTCTAAAAGCGTTTTTGTACTCAGTTTGGTAGTATTGATGTTCTTTTCCACGATGAACGCCGAGGTAAGCAAAGACATACGTCACTTGCAAAAAAAAGTCAAATGGTATATACTGCCTATTTAACGAGCTCTACTTAACGAGATATTCAAAAAACAGCTTCTCAGTCACAGCTCACACCATTTATATATAGATCAGTAACTTTTTAAATGATGTGATGGATATAGATTTTCCATGAAATTGATTGAAAATGATTATTTATATCAGTCAAATTGCATGCTTTTATGGCCTTGTAAAATCTATGGTATTGTGAAATCATATAAAAATACAAAAGACCAAATGCGCGGTCTTCCGACTTCCGAAGTTGATTTTGTTGGTATGTAAAACATGCAGCTTATGAGACTGAATATATAATAATATTGCTTAATAATAAAGCTCAGTGACAGTGGACAAGAATCAGATCATTCAGATGTCGAGCTCAAACAATGCAATGAAAAGAATTACGGTCGACGTAAATTGGTTAAAGACAAAGAAGGCAAGGAAAACTCGGTCATTTGTTCCAAACAAAATGGCGTGTATTTGTGGAAGAAGGAAACAATGGAAACTGAAAGTATGATTTTCCGTTCTGATTTTAGTATCCTATAGCTGTATGACCTGTGAATGATGCATTTAAGGACGAGTAAACGAGGGGACTGGAACGTATAAAGACATTTTATTGTGATTCAGAAAAATCAGTGATTGTATTAACGCAGACGTTTAAAATTGAGAAGTTTTCCAACGATTGTTTCATTTTATCATTCGTATCATATAAATTTTTATACTATCACAATAACGGTAGAGTTTCTTAATGTATGCAGAGTCCTCAATATTCCAGACTGTGAAAACAGTAAACAATTTAATAAAAATTGTCGCCTTTATTTATTTATTGGACCAATTTTTTATCGGTTTAAAACAACTAAAAACAATTCTGGTTATAAAACAACCAATTTTTCAGTTGCTTTTACCAAATAAAATTGATTAAAAAAAGGAATTTGAGACAACATTTGTTGAATGCTTTAACAATTTTTTGAAGAGATTTTACAAGAAAAGTATTTAGATTTTATAATAGAAATCATATTGTTCAACAATAGTTCATGATGAGAATGAAATTACGGATGACATCATGTTGAAGCGTGAGGCAGCCGCTGAATTCTTTGAACGTTTTCGTCGTGGTTTGAATCATGAATGTTACGCTGAGTGTTGTTCCTGGGAGGAAGTTCGTGAACATTACGAACACGACATGAGAGCTGCAGTACGTATACCTGAGATTTTAAAATTCAGGCCCAGCATGGTATTTTATAGTTATAGCCTTCAATAAACATTAAAAACCTATTCAAACTTGTAATATTGTAGGAAAGATATTGGCGAACTTACAGGAGATGGAAGATCCGTTATCACCGTTGTTAAAACGTAAGATTCACGATAATTGGCATAATAATATACGAGACGTCTATATTATCTTATATTCTCTAGGGCGTAGCGAATGAGATAGGATTATGGGGCGGGTGTAGGTGCGGTGGTGGTTATGTGATATTGACCTATTTTTATAATGAAAAACGGCCTAAACTTTTCAATCCGCGTACGGAGACTACGTTTTGAATAAAATTTAAATATAGCTATAACATTACTCCCTTTTCACAAAGGTATACTCTGCGACTTTTAATAATTTCGATAAAGCCTTATCCCGGCAATATATTTAAATAGTTGGTAATAGCGCATAGGCGAGCGAATGTTCTGACCCTCCAGATCTATAGAAACAGCCTATTTTGAGTGACGAAATTTTTCTGACCAATAACAAAGCAATTTAACCAACTCTTTATCCCTTCCAGGTTTCATGAATTAACTGCATGAACCCTATTTTCAGAACGGGCAGCTCCGATGATTTTATTACAAGGAAAAGTTGGGGGAATTGATATCGGGCTTTCATTGACACTTTTTCTGGGCAAATCGGTCTTTACAAAACTAGGGAAAACTGGACTTTTCTCTCTAAGTTAGGGGGCGACATATTCAAATTGCCACATTGGGGTTGCCTAATGAAATGCCTTTTTACTATCACACTACAACTTCATCATTTTTGGACAACAGGCCATACATAAAATGTTTATTAAAATAATGCGTTTGTCCTAACTATTCCCGTTTAGAAAAGTTGGTCTTTGGGAAACTGAAGTAAAAGATAAAAAGAAACATTGGGAAATCGACAAGACATGGCCTTATTATTGACGTTATCTAAAAAAATCAATGTAGAGTAATTCTTAAGTGTGCATGGTAGTTTTATCATGATATATGATTAAATAAACGTAATTTTTTTGCAAGTTTCATTAGTACACTTTCATTTCAGACAAGAAAGACTTATTATAGGTGAACGAATATACATTGCTACAGTGGTTTGGGAGATTGGATCACAGTTAAATTATTAGACTGCATTTAAATTATCTGAATGCGATAATTTCTATCATGTCACATTTTTGGATAGTACGTTCCTTATGGCATGTAATTTTTTGCACCATTTCAGCAGATTACTGAGCTGAATATTAGCTAAATCGTCAATATCGAGGCGAAGTACTTGTGGGCATACCTTAAAAGATTATTGCTCACTGGTGCATACACAATCATTTTACTTGTCAGTTGACATCGTTACTTATATCGACAAGGTCACATCTATAACACTGAAGATAAAAAAAACAAAAAGGCGACAATCGATCAACTTTAGCATTCCTGAAAGGCACTTTTATTTTTTCTGTTGACCTTTCTATTAGCACTTGCAAAAAATAATTTGAATATCATTCAGAGTTAAAAGGTAGTGATTACATGTTTAGCAAATCCTAAATACGCGAATTTAATCACTGAAAGGTTCGGGTTAGAGTTAGATTTAGGATTAGGGTTAACCCTAATCAACTATAATCCTAATCTAAGCCCTAATGCTAACCTAATCTTGATCTTACTAAACTGACATGTAATTATTACCTTGTAAAATTGATGATATTCTTGCAAGTGTATGCAAAAGTATATTTACAGGAAAATACTTCGTTGATTGAAACGTGCAACAAATTCTGTATATAAATCCCTAATAAAAAAAAGCATTATGCATGGTCTATGGAAGTCTTAGTCACGGGGTGTTCAAAGTTTGACATACGGCAGATGTAGGATTGATCAACTTTATGCTCGGTGGTTAGTTACCACAGACTGAGTCTTCAGGAGCTGACTACATTTCATCAGCACGTGGGAATACGGTGAATCTGGATAATATCCTATTTGGATTACTGATACTATAGTCTCGCGTCTATATAGCCTATACTGTAAATCGTGGTGATACTTTAATGCTCAGTAATTGAGGAGGCTATGTGAAACACTACGGTTGACATTGACTGTGCCAAGATACAAAACAACGCTGAAGTAGGGTATTTTTTCGACATCCTTTCAATGAAGGTGCGATCTTCACTTAAGTTAAATCTATAACTTTGCAACTGCACCAAGTATGTCGACGTGTCTTTCACTTTAGAGAACAGTGTCTTGTACTTGTATAATATAATACTTGTATAATACATCTATATTTTCTCACTGATAACATGCATGTTAGCTGGTATATTAACAAGAGGTTGATCAAGGGTAGCTTTAGAAAGATTTACATGCTTTATCAAGACATTTAATCACTAGTTTATGGATTAAACAATTTAATGAACTTGTATGTCATAATAACGTAGTCCTCATGCAAGTGGGAATTCTATAGAAGATTGTATTTATTTTGCAAATGTAACAAAGAACCTTTATTATATTTGATACGTATATATAAAACACGATTCACAGAAACATTTCGGTATCCGTTATATGTAGACCTATGTATAGCAATATATTTGTTTTTTAACAATTTCCCGACAACTGATTTCTGAAGTTCTGAGATTATGTCAAAGTAGTGAAACCTTATGAAAAACATAAACATTTATATTCTAATTTTCTAATCCTCATAGAACGGAATTACAGAAACGCACCGAACAAAAAGAACAGAACGAAACACTACCGTCTAAAAACTCTATATGTAATCGGCTATTGCTTGCTCAACACCCGGCAACTTTGAACCCATTGCTGTATAGGCTGTGTTACCTCAGTCTGAGGCTCAGAATAAAGTGCCGAAAACAATTTAGTATTCTGCAAGTATTCTGCTGAAGCCAGTTAACTATTTCCGGTGGTCAAATATCATGCACAACAATAGATCAACAATCATATCTCCGGTTTTCGTGCACGGAGAGTACTATACCGTTTTTGGAACTCTGCTTTATACGTTGATTTTGTCAGTACATAGATTTTGTTCAACAATCATTGCTTATTTACATCTTGTGTGGCTTCGTATTAACGTTCATGCAGGTTATATATGCATGTGCTTGACTAATCCAATAGAACAGACAATCAGAAGTCAACATCAATTTCAACATCAACAACAAATTTTAATTCAACTTTATCTCTTCGAATAATTTTCGACAGTCGCCACTATGTATTCAGCCGACGTTCTGATATTCAGTTTGGTGGCATGGATATCTTTTCCCTCGATAGACACCAATGACAAGGTAAGCACTTGCAAGGTCAAGGAAGACTAGGCTATCGGTTCGTTATACGAGATATATAGTTATAGTTTACACTCAGCTAAATTTAACATTATACTATATAAATAGATATTGGATAAGGATGGACTTAAAGCGAACAAACTTTTTGTATTAACACTACGGCTTTCTTATAAAGCTCGGTAGATTGGAATTAAACGTCGACCTTAAACCATGCACTGAAGAAAATTACGGTCGACGTGAGTTGGTTAAGGACAAGAATGGCAAGGAAAATTATTTCATTTGTTCCAAGTACAATCATGGTGATTATGCATGGAAAAAGAAACTGATGGATGTTGAAAGTAAGATTTAAACAAGTTTTGTTTATTACGTATTTACCTACGCGATGGGGTGCATTCACATTATTTATACTTTCTTTTCATTAATAAAGTTGCTTAACAATTTCAAATTGCTATAAGTAGTATTCAAGACGCAAAACTGTTGGTGTATACATAATGAGTTCTATCGATCGAACGAACTTTTTCGTCTGATCTCTTCTAAATTGTGAAAATCCTACCTATTTTCCCTTCAAGTAAATTATTTGCTTCTAAAAACTGAAGATTCGTGTCGCGTTGGCGAATCACTCCCACCCAGTGTATGTGGGCCTTGCAAGGGGTCCACCAAATCCTCGTTCACAGGTTTTTCGCGTCTGCTTTTGGCACATGCGGTACGCGAAAAACCTGGGAAAGAGGATGGTGTCCACCAGTGAAAATTGTTTTGTGGGGCGTGTCCCATTTGCAATGAGTAGAGAATTGAATAATACCTATAATTTATAAAAGTGCATGTATATGAAAGTTAGATTTTATTACTAGATGATAATGAGAATGATATTATGGATGACATCATGTTGAAGCGTGAAGAGGCCGCTGATTTCTTTGAACGTGATCGTCGTGGTTTGTCACATGAATGTTATGCTGAGTGTTGTTCCTGGGAGGAAGTTCGTGAACATTACGATCACGACATGAGAGCTGCAGTACGTACTCTAGAGCTCCAGTTTCACACGCTGTATTGTAATCCTTGTACATAAGTACTTACATGCCTTAAAACATTGTGATATGCCGGAGATGAAATATTCACCATTATCTGCAGAATGTCTCAAAAAACAAAACAGCGCTAACAGGCTTTTTACAGAATAATATATACAGAATTTATTTTAAGGCAGGTTATGAACAGGCCTATATAGAATTTTAGGAGTTATAGAGTCCCCAGTTGTATTTTAATGTACTTGTAAAAATGAAGGATTCAGAAGAGTTCAACATTTTGCTTTTTGCCTAATATGTAACGTATTCAACTGCTATGTTTTCATTTAGAAATTGTATTGGGAAAGATACCTCTATTGGAAGAGATATGTTAACACCCGTTGTAGACGCGTAAGGACTAAAATATTTGTTATTTTGAGATATCTTATATACATATGGCCTGGTTATGATCGCCGACCTCCAAAAGCAGTACCAATCACAACCATCTATTTGAGATTATGTTATTATTGAGAGTGTGTATAATTCCCCTCGAAATTAAGACCCTTTAAACCTCTATTATTGAAAATGTTTAATTTCAACTTGCAATTGCGTGAACAATATAGAATTGCCCATGCACTTATTTAACGCCCGGCTTTAGTTCTGACTTCGCCTGAAGTTCATTTAAAGATAATAGAATATATATAGTCTTATTTGTGTGCCCCTATATAGAAAGGTAGTTGGTCGTGGTGAACCAAAAAGGAATGGAAGAAAACGTAAGAAGAAATGGAAATAATTGATGGAAAAGTAATAAAATTATGTGAACAATATATAGTATCATCAGGTTAACCTATATATAATCAATAATAACCCTTATAGCTTATGCTTAATTTAGCTACCCATACACATGGCGAGTGCGTATATATAACTCGTCGGAAGACGGGACCACTATTTCGAGACTCGACAATTAAAATAATCCTTGATTACGAAAGGGATAGCATGCTGAGAAAGTTATTTTACAGATTACAGAATTCATGAAAAGGGAAATTGTCCTAGAAAATGATTCGAACGACGTTCTTGACAGACAGACAGACATAAAGGAGGTTTTTCTTTTTTTCTGTTTTCACGTCATTGGGTGTCGTTCTTTTATTTTTAATTAACTGACTATGTAATAACTAATCATACCGCATATATTTTAAAGCAAAATCTTGAGGTATATGTTTTCAGTTAAAGTTGTTCCGGTATCCTGTGGGATATATAAAATATGTGTCCATATATAAAATTATTTATATATATATATACCTCCTGGTGGATCAAACTGGATTTAATGTTCAAAGGGTCTTAATTTCGAGTGGAATTATACACACTTCAAATTCAAGCCAGGAACAGTTGATGGAAAAATGAGTCAACTATCGGTTGATATTGGGTATTTTCCTCCTGTGAACACGGAACGCGCAAACCGGTGGAAATTTAATCCATTTTTACCGCGTGAACACCAGAACCGGATGAATTCGAGCACGGTTCCAAATTCGTCTGGTCTCGTGTAAACGTAGCCTAAGTAGTACGGGGTTTTGTTTGGGTTTTGTTCGCATAGAGGTCAACTCGCTTTGCTCAGGCGCATGCGTTTGCGATAAGTAGAAAGGGCCTTTAATGTCTTGCGCTTTTATGGTGTTGGTATTTATCATCATGATTTGGACTTCTTTCCCACGAATGTTAAATCTGTTTCAAGGTGACCCTTATAAAGAAGGAGATATAAGGATAATGTAATATAGTAATGATATATAAGATATATATATAGGCATATAGTTACACAGTTTCATAGTTACGCACAGCTAATAATATTTGCTTGCAATAGAGCACTGCATTTTTTCATTTACTTGGTTACTTGATAAGTAACATTTGTATAAGAGATAAAATAATTCTCGGGGTGGATTTTATTCATTGTTGATCTCGGTTCATCTCGGGATGTATCGATTGAAAAAAAAGTAAAAAAAGGCGTAGATTGGAAACATCCTTTATTCGAAAAGGCCCAAAGAGTAGCTATAATGTTAAACTAAGTCGAATGCCCATGGTTATGAACTCATGGTGGTGCGTGTGTTTTTTTATGTGTATAATTGGTAGTATTTAACCTCTTTTTAACCTAAGTCCGCAATAATGCTTCGTGAACGTAGGAACTGGGCCCTCACGATACTTATATAGTACTAATAAAGAGGGTCAATTTCAGCACAGTTGTTTAGAAGCCGAAAACCCGATGTAGGTAATTCTGTGCAGGAATAAAACCGGATGACCTGGTGAAGACCCCTCAAAATACTGGGCCCTGTTGTATAAAAGACTAATCAACTTTTAACTGTAGTTGAGGACAGAATTTGTCAATCAGAGTCGTGTATTTCTGAGTTAACTAGGATTTAACTATGCAAAACGTAGTGAAAGAGTTTTATACAACTGGTCCCTGGAGGTACGAAACCAAAAGTTTGAAGGATGGTCAAATCTCAACTTTACTGAATTATGCATGCTCACCTTGATTGCGGCTGCAACTGCATTGACATCCAGAAGAAACGTATCATGACCAAATATGGAGGGTAATTCGTAATAAGTCACTGAATGATTCCCTTAAATAACACAAGAAAACTTCAATTCAGGTCGCGACGAAGGCACCGGCTCAGGTTTTACACCACCTCCTAAGAATCGGGGACCCATTGTATTATTTTCCGATAGACAAAGGATCTTCCGCACCAGTGACCTCAGACAAAAGGAATCCCAGATTCTTAGGACAAGTGTGAACCAGGCTTTAACGAGATTTAGATTTGACTTTAACTACCACAACCTTTGGTTTTCCTACTGGGGCTGGATTGGTTTGTCTGAGTTCTGAGTTCTTGCATTTGATTGGTTAGTTCATATTTTTTTAATGGCAGAGGAAGTCGGAATCAAACTCCGATCCTTGGTAATGATAAACAGGTTTTCAGGTTGGTTGATTATAACAAGAAAACTCGGGAAGACGTTTGTTCGTAACAACGTCGAAACTCGAGACAGGCTAGGTAAGGTAAGGGGCTCTAATGTTGTTAGGGTCTATTTTTACCTGATTCTTTCAATAGTACTTCCAGTTCTCTTTGTTGTTGCACTGGAAAAAGCAGATCTGATTGGACGCCCATAATCTTGGACAAAATACGTCGTCAAGTTAGTATTTTTCATGAAAAGTTGATACTGATTTTTATGATTCCGGGTTTATTTATCGTGACCACGTGATGTTTTCGAATACGAAAAATAGTTCACTAGCGAAATATTTAAATATTTTCTTTAGAATTTTAACAGCATAAATAAATTAGTTCAACATGATCATTGCTCTCAATTCAAAAGAAAATATGCAAATATTTCGCTAGCGAACTATTTCTCTTTAAGTGGAAATCCACCCTAATATAGTTTTTTTTCGACACGAAATTTTTTTTTAAGATCCCTTTTCGATCCTGAATTACCTATTCACACTCTTGGTCCCCTCGAAAAGTGTTCATGATTTCTATACATTTGAATGAACAAAAATATTAGTCTTACCAGAGAAGGACATTTTATCCTGGACACTCCTTCAATGATAGAACTACAACCGTCTCCCAAGTCAAAAAGATCCATAGCCTAAGAAAGAATATGCAAACATTTGATACCTTGTGTGAAAGGCGAAGTGCTTTGTTTTTGAGCACGTTTCTAGATTTCAAAAAAACGAATATATGCATGTGAATGATGTGAACATCAGGGTTGCCAGGTGGTCTGGGAACAAAAGAGCCAAATGATATGTAAAAAGTAGTCAAATCCGGCCAAAAGAAGCCAAACTCGGAATTTGGAGTGTGGACTGGGGATAATGCCTTTAAAACATCAAAAAACATCATTACTTTCACTTCACACTTTGATGCAAGAACGTATATAACTGAGTGTAATTTGTCCTTTGACGATGGACCGTAAAAAAGACTGCTTAGGCCTGGTGAGAGGGAAAACATTTCGAAGTTCCCAATATTTATTTACTTCCGGGACTTGAAAGACCGGAAAACATACGGAAGAGTTACAAATACGCCTAAAAAGTCGTATATTTTCACACTTGATAAAAAGAAGCCAAAAAGAGCCAAAAAATAGAAAGAAGCCAAATGCAATTTTTGGTAGCCAAATGAAGTCAAAAGAAGCCAAAATCGAGAAATTTGGCTCCAAAAGAGCCAAACTGGCAACCCTGGTGAACATATACCTAGGGAGAAAGTTTGTCGAATAGTAGTATATTTCTTTTCAGATTAGTAAGGCTAACTAGCCTGCAATCAAGACTAGAGCTAGTTGCTTTAATTTCAAATTTTGTCTCGTGCCTTATATAATTCTATTATAACAAGGCAGCCATCTTTGATTGCGAAATCCTGGCATTATGTTAATTAATATCCTGAATTTCTGGTAATGTCGTATTTTAACAGCATCTCTATTGTGAAAGTTGATATCATGATTGTCTAGACAATATGATTGAATTTCCTAAATTATGCATACGAGTTCCTAAACTGTAATACATTACCTTGGAGATATACAACATGGAATTTGGATCATATTTCAAGCAAAAGCTTTCACCCTGAAAAATTAAGTTTAGTATATTTCAGAGTTGATTTGCCGGTTGTAAACTGGTGATCCTATATCAGCCTATATTAGTATGTATGCATGGGTTCGTCAAGATATCTTTAATAAACCCTAAGCCAAAGTTGTATAGCAATATGGCATCTAGTTCATACGGATGAAACTATAGCTGAACTAACTTCATTTAAATCGGCTGAAAATATCGAATCAGAAACTCGAATCAGGTTGAGTGGTTGACCGAAACTTGAAATTAAGGATCCAAAATTTAAAACTAAAGTATGTTAACGGCCACCGTTATTAAATTAACTGACAGACAGACAAACTCGATTTGTTTGCATTCCTATCTTCCCGTGTATTATTTGTCGGCAGCTGTGCATAGGAAGTCAATTAATTTCTCAAACGGTAGTATTTTGCTGAAACTAGGTTAAACTGTTTCCTAGCCGTTTAAATAGATAAATTTGCAAATCACGTACGCACATATAGGAACCGGTTTATCACAACTCAAGATCTCATTAAAAGTATACTGGAGTAATCGGAGAGTCTACCAAGCTATTAGCTATACGTTTAAAACAGGTATATTTTTTAAATATCGGTGGTCAATGACAATGGCGATCGGTTATTAACGATATACATTTATTCAATAAATATAAATTAAATTCATTCATTTATTTGCGGTAATGTGCTTGGTCAACTAATATAAGCATTTTCTCTGAGAATTAAGCCGCTTTCAAAACCGTTAATTCACTATTTTACATTTCTGTATTTCTTTTCACAGCTTTTCCTAAGACGCTATCATGTATCATGCAAACGCTCTCGTATTCAGTATTTTTTCATGGATATTCTTTTCCTCGATATATGTCCAGGTAAGCAAGGACAGGAAGAGTCTTGAGTTATAGTGGATGGATAAACTGTTTTGAATTTTTTTGTGAGTTTGTTTGGTAGATCAGTCCTACCCATGCTTTAAAGTCTTATCAATACAGATCAGTGCCAGTGGAGTGCGATCGAATGAAACAAAATGATCTTGAACAATGCAATGAAGAGAATTTTGGTCGACGCAAATTGGTTAAAGAAAAGGATGGCAAAGAATGGTTCTTTATTTGTTTTAAACACAATGGAAACTATACATGGAAGAAAGAACGTATGTTTCTTGTTTTGATAGTGCCACGTAATATAGCAATACCACTTAGGGCCCGTCGACACGTATCATGATATTTTTAAAAACGGAAGTTATCTTATCCGTTCTGGCCTTGCGTCCAGACGTAACCGGCAACCGAAAACGGAGGTTTTCAAAAACGCTCTCCAGAGTGGAGTTTTTCGAAAACGCCGGTTTCGTGTTTACGTGTGGACGGGCGAAAACGGAGGTTTTCGAATTCGATTGCACATTCTGTGCACATTGAATGTGCATAATGAATTAGAGAAAGTATATCACGTAGCTGATGCGATAACTGATGTACATTTGAAAGTTTTGGCCTAAAACTACCGAGTCTTCAAGTTAAAATGGTAATTACCTATTATTAACCCTGATTCCAACCTCAATTCTAACCTTGGTCTCAATCCCAACATAACACTGACGGAAATAACCCAAAACATTGATTTTGAAAGCATGACGCACTTTTAAGATCTCACGATAAAAGTTATTGTTGTCAATTCCCACAATTTCATTTCATTCCAATAGTTGATAATGAAAATGAGGTGATGGATGACATCTTGCTAAAGCAGGAAGCAGCTTCTGAATTCTTCAAACGTGGTCGTCGTAGTGTGTACGAAGAATGCTATAGTGAATGTTGTCGTTACGAGGAAGTTTGTGAAAATTTCAAATCTAACAAAAAAGCTGCAGTGCGTTTTCAAGATTTTAATAATCTTAGCTGCTCGTTATATGCTGTATTTTGTGCCTTGAATAGCAAAAAAAGATGCTGTAAACTAGAGTTTCTGTTTCTGTTTCTTAAATTGTCTCAAATCAACTTTGAATGGCAATGTTAATGCATACAATCCCCGTACACGGATAGAAAAGTTTATAATTCATAATAAAGGTTGCCCAGTATCACATTACGTCTCGGATGCTGACTCGTCAACCCCCATTTTTCTGGGTTATATGGCTAAACGTTTTTAAGCAATTCAATTCATTCGCTGCATGTTTTACGATTCTTTCATATTTGATATGTTTTAGATGAAATACTGGACAAATTTCAGAAAATGGGTCGAGAAGAATAATTATTGTAGACGCGTAAGGATTCCATTATTTTACATCATAATATGTTACAATATGTGGTTACATTCTAAACTTATGATAAATGAGCAACTGGAACGTCATGGGTTTGTAAATGAAGGCCCTAATGTGACTAACGTTGTGACTAACGTGAGGTTCATGAACCTCATCTGTTGAGCAATTCTATTTGAGATAATCGTAAATATGATTTCAGCAGTCACATGGGTAGAATTGTTAAAGATACAACAATTTATGGTTTTGACTTATTACATTTACAGAAAAGTGGTTGGTCATGGTGAACTAAAGACATAGCATGAAAATAAGAATAAACGAAAAACTGGAATTTCTGGACAGATCTCATAAGGCTGAATGTAACTGAAAGTAGAGTGATGTATATATAGTGCGATGTAGTTATGAGAATTGTTCAAAATTAAAATGACGGTTGTTCGAAACATAATCCACTTAACGCGTTTGTTTATAAATCTTACGTTAAACCGGCTTTGGAAAATGCCGCAGTCAAGGACATTCTGAGTACTTTACGCTACGATGACGCTACGACATTATGTTGTGGGCTGTATAGTCAACATGCAACTAACAGTGATTTACACGAACAGCCAACAACTTTTCATTAACTTACTTGGTGATCAAGATAACCTTCAATCATAAATTCGGCACCCAAACAAGGGTTTGTTTGGCCTTCACGCGGCTTCTCAATTTTTCTCCGGCCAAATCTTGTTTCCCATTCTTGACCACTTCGATAACTCGCTGTCGCAATAGATCTGGCATATTAAAATGTTTCGTTATTTTTAATTACAGATTATTTCATTGTAGCTATATATAGTTAGTCTGATGTTGATTTTGGGATAAGGTGAATATGTCAAGAAATCTTTCCCGTCTTGTTTAAACGTGTATTTTATAGGTTTCAAGATGTTACTGACTTTTGGGACTTTCCACGTTTTTTTATTTTTTGTTTATATAATTTTTAACGTGATATATACATTCATAGCGTTACCTGGCGTTTTTCATTCCTAAGAAAGGAAACGGCCCATCATAATAGAATCCATTATTCCAGTTTGGATCACTCATTAGTACCTGACGTTGGATGTATCTCTGAGCTATGGACGAAGGGTGTGACTGCGCACACGATGATATGGATACAACTCTACAAAAAAGCAGAAAAATACGAGAAAATCAGTTTTAATTTATCTGTAATGTGCAAATGTTACCGATGCAATATGTTAAATTTTTTGCAAGAGATTTTCTATTATATTTCGAATAATTTCGAATAATACGCGAATACTCGGTATACAATGGACAATGAAACCAAAGAAAAGTAAAACTGAAAACCATTGAACCATTTCAAAATTCAACTAACCGTTTCACTCTGTTTGGAAACATTGCTGCTGCAAGTAGCGAGGACATTCCACCCAAAGACGAACCAACACTGCCATGAATCTAAAATCATTGTTACAGAGTTTGTAGTAGCTACTGTGCAAACGTTTTAGCTAGGGCATGAATTCTAGATTTCAGAAACTACATTTAATATTCCGGATTTAAAACTGCCAGTTACCTGATCTCGAAACTATATAAATTTGGATTATTCGGATTAATTGATTAAATTAATTGATGTATGTCCACATTACCGTATTAATTCCGAGATAATCTAGCAATAGAAATTGAGATGTTATTATATCTTGGACGCGAACGCATGGGAACGTTGTACCGTAATGCTAAAATAAAAGGAAAACATTATTTGGGTAGGAGATTGACGTCTGAATTGAGTGCAAGGCCCGTTTTATTGGCAGAGGCTAATGAAGATTTTTTCTTGATTTATCGTGATGTGTAATTGCAATATAATTGAAGGAACTGTGATAGACAAACCTATATTTCCTTAATCAAAGCTTTCTACGCCATTCTTACCTTTCCAGTTAAAGGGTTAATGGAAGAGGGGCCACTAAAATGCAAGCAGAAAGTTCTCAAGTTATTGAAATGGCAAAAAGTATAATATATGTATTTGGTAAAAAAGGTGATAGTGCGTTTGTTTTACGTCTCCAGTGAGTCACGACTATAACATCTCATCGAATGTGGTATGACAACTGAAAATATTGACCTCTTCACTTTCGATTCGATGCGAGGGCCTAGTTCGTACCAAATCTCTTTTGAGGGACTCTCCTTATGGGAAGGTTCTCCGGTCAAACTTTGTACCCTTTCGTTGAGATTTCTGTCTATTATAGGCTGTCCTTACGCTACATTTGATGAGACGTTTTTTGAAGACGCTGCCACGCTGCACCAATAACAGTGTGCTTACGTTTTTAGTCTACCAAGTTTGAGCAAGTTCAGGAAGGTCTCAATAGATTAAGTTTCAGCTATGCTCTGTGTCAACGGAATATAGCTGATGAGCAGCTCATACATTATGATACTTGCCTTGATCCATAACACCCACCAATGACGTTCACACAAATCACGAAAAATTTATCCGTATCCAATGCACACCCATGTCCGATAAATCTCTCCCACCAACCAGGATTTGGGTTTTCCTGGATGGATGGATAGAGAGAGAGAGAGTTGAATAGATTAGGTTTCCTTCTGAAATAAGTCTAATAAGACTATTGCCAATTTCTAAGGAATTCTTAAGAGTATCTAAATGGAAATTTGCGATGTTTATTAATGCACTTTTTCACTGGAAAGATAAAAATTTTGGTTTGAAACATCTTCAAGTACCTGATGACTTCTAGCATGTGACGAAGGCGAAAGGCCAGTAAAGAGCAATATAACATTATCTTTTCCCTTGTTCAGCTCTCCCCACGTTTCATAAGCCAATACTAGTTCTGGTATTTCACCACCTCCAAAAAATTTAAATGCTTCTTTCGAATGGAAGATTTGATAACCAGAGTTGACTTTGTCGTACATTGGTTCGGGTCCTCCATCGTCTAGATTTCCCAATCTATATGGCAAAGCCTTTATTACAAACAATTACATCCAGGGGCCGGTTGTATCAAACCCGTTTAGCTTAAACGGTGGATAAGTCAAAACTAAATAACACTCTTACATCTCTTTTGAATGAGTCAACTTGAATATTACACACTGAATATGTAATTGTAAACAGTATCTTTGTATTAAGGTTTAAAACATTTAGTTCGGTTGTTGAATAAAACGATAGACCTGCTTTCTATTTTGAACTTAACCACCGTTTAAGTGGCTCCCTAGAGTTTCGTAAAAATTCTAGATAGCAGGTTTGTTGTACCCAATTAATATTAAACACCAATATTGTGGACTTAAATCCTAGTTTACAATATTGGTGCTTAATTCTACATCATCATCAAACCTGCACTTAAACAATTTCTCAAAACCCTAGGGAGCCACCTTAAAAACGGGCTTATACAACCGGCCCCGGAACAATAGGAACTCCGTAAAAGGAAAGCATTATGAAAAGAAATAGTTTCTACTTTTTGACTAAATAATATTGTTATAAACGGGAAATGGATGCTACTAGTGTTTAGTGTATGATGAGTGCCGCCAAAATATGATTTTTAATATTATTAGTATTTCATAGATATGTATCTGCGCTTGCGCAGACCCAAGACCCCTGTAGATCTGTCAACATGCGTAGAAATTGGAGAAGTGAGAAGTTTCGAGTTTTTCCAAGAGTTAAAAGCGGTAAGGTAAAGCAAAAGTGGTACTTGATGTGGATTACGTCATCGTTACAAGTCTCTTTTTTCGAGTGTCACTATGTGTATTAGTATACAACACCTGAGCGTTTTATAACTTTCAATTGCGTTTTTAAATCGATGCGTCTTGCCGTCTTTGGTAAACTATGAATGTGCTAAGAGCTAAGGCTATTTGAGTGCTTTTGTAGGACGGAAGGACTAAGCACGTCAAAATGTTGGCAAAATTAAAAAAAATGGAGGTCATGACGTCGTGTCATGAGGGGATGATGAGGCTATAGTCATGAGGCTACAGACATGAGGCAACAGTGTGAACTTTGAACTTATTATGCAATAAACGATCACGTTGACTGCATGTGATTCTTCATTTCTCGAAAGAAAGATAGACCATTGCTACGTTCTGAGAATTGCCTTCGTAGCGCTCGTTTGTGCAACTGTAAAAACGCGGACAGTCGAGATCATGCACTTATTTACACATGTTTTCGAAATTGTTACTGTGAATTTGTATTGTAGTCATTTGAATCAGTGCCAAGCTGCCAACTTAAACTCTTACTGATGGTGTTAGACGTAGTTTCTCCCGTGCATTGCTTTCAAAGCTCAATCGTCAAAGTAAAAATAAAATAATGGAGGAGTATAAACATCAAAGAAATTGACGAGCTAGCTTCTAGTGTAGGTCAACAGCTGTGGCAGCAGAAAGGGCACCGAGTGCCACCTTCGACCCGGCACTCTTGACGGTGCATTTTATGTAATTATGTCTATGCTCTAAATTTAAACTAACTATATTACTATAGAATACAACCAATTATATTCTTACCCATTCGAAGATGATTTTCTGCGATTAATCTGTTGGATTTGCCCTAATTCATTAATCTCTAATGTATAGGTTCGTTTAAAAACCTCCGTCAACCGAGGTAATGTCGCTGAATAGTTCTGGCTATGCTTGAGATGCCCCTTGAGACAACCGATGAATGACCGCGTGAGACTAGAAGATTTTAGATTGCGGAACGCTGCCATACTGTGAAACACTTTGCATACCAAAATAAACAAACCTTCTCCAAAGCCTTTATCCTCGTAGATAAAACGTAAATAAAGCCTTGGATAGTTTACCTGTTTATGGTAATCATCGTCGAGTGTTAGACTTTACAGCCAATAAAATTCGTCTACTTGTTCATGCAGGTCAAAGTTCGATGATCGCTAAGTCGATTAACGTACAAGCAATCGTACAAGCACGATGGAATGACATCGTCAGTGATCTAAAAAAACAGGGTGCGCCCCCCTGCGGTGGAAATATGGAGTGAGCAAAAACATTAACTAGAAATTTCTCAGGGAGTGCACTTTGTTCTTACTTACGTGGGGGAGGGGAGAGTTATGTGAGGATCTAAATCAGTGATTACTAAGACATACATCCCTATAATTTGCGTAGAATCCTCTGCAATTAGCATACATGACCTGTGCAAATTTTTATACATTTAATAATATATTGAAAAGAAATTGCGGTGTTGAAAAGTGTGAAATATCAGCAATTCGACATCTAATTCATAGGGGTTAAATTTTCTGTCAAGGGCGACGAAACTAGGATTAGCAGGGGCGGAGTCCTTCTTGCCTTGCACGCGAGGGATGCCCTTCAATTTAACGGATTGTATGTCAGCAATTCATTAATAAACCTGCCTCAGACATTACTGGGAATTCAGCTAACGGCAACGAGCTCGAAGAATATCCCCCCATCGTCACGAGGTTGCCCCATGGTCAGGCCGAAAACCTCCAGAATGTTAATCATCTAACAAAAAAATACGACCAGACGAAGTTAAATTACGATCCTCTTTGCCAGCCCTCGTATCGTCCAGGCCTCCCTTTCCTTTGTCTTTTAAGAATAATGATTTCTTTTTCAAGAATGAAAAAGTTTCTTGGGAAATTCAATTTACACAGCTGGCATATCAGTACCACGCTAAAAAGTTCAAGATATTTTCAGTCTGTTTTCGTATCTCGAGAATCTTTTCACTAAAACTGATTCTTTTTACTCACGTAGATTTAATTGATTTTATAAACTATTTTAGATCCTAGAGTACCGACATTATTTTAATTTAGTTGTGCTCTACACATCATATGACCTAAAAAAACTGAAATTTGGTTACTTTTTTACAATTTCCGTATTTTCACAGGTACAAACTTTCCTACAAGTTCGTTTTACTTGGCGGGTACACACATTACGACACCAGCATTTCTGGTCGTTTGAATATTCTTGATATGGGGGCCAATTTGAACAACAATATGATGGACAACTTGGGGAGCATGTGTGAGAACATATTGATGGACACGTAGGTGGTGGTGAACTAGGAATAACTGGTTGGGATGAGTGAAAAATTACAGGCGGAGATTTGGGTAAATTATTTATAACGGTTGGTGGGGGTGAGTGGACGATAATATGAGGTTGCAGGGGAGGGTCATGGACTATTATAACCTTTGGAAGTTTACATGGGTATAAATTTCCTGAACTAAGACATGGGCCCGGGTCTTTTTTGGTTTCACTATGGGGTACAAACGCATTTACTTGAGTTACACCTGGGGATCCTGGCGGTCCAGGTGGACCTGGATGTCCCGGTCGTCCAGCAGGTCCCTGTGGTCCTTGTTGTCCAGGTATTCCGGGAGGTCCCGGAAGACCAGGAGGCCCGGGGGGACCATAACTCGTACATACAGGCATCGCAAGAAATCTGAACGGCGAGGAGTTCAAATATTCATATTTGCGTGAAGTTCCGTTGCTGTTTGAAGGACTACTTGCCAACTCTTTTGGTATGTCAGACCTTTGTGTAACTGACGTTGCATCTCTTGGATTATCATTCAAGTTTAATGGGTCAAAAACAGGATATGAATCTTTGTCAGAGAGAGATTTATGTTTGTTTAAAATCGGCTCATTTTTGTCGGGATTCAAAATTTCGTCTCTACATAATGGGCTGGTACACCTTGGGTCCTTGCAGGAACAGAGGGACACCATGATACCTGCATGACTTGACTGCATTGTAGTTACCTGGTGTGACACTGTTTCCTTTTCTTTGTGTGTTATATTTGCAATAGACCCTTTGGGACCAGGCTTTCCAGGTGGACCTGGCGCTCCAGCTATGCCAGGCGGTCCTCGTATTCCAATCTGTCCCATCATGCCTGGAGGGCCCGGACGGCCGGGTGGACCTGGTGGCCCGGGACAGAGTATCTTCATTTTCTTGGGTCTCTCTGTAGGTCTTGTTGGAGGTTGTGTAGTCATGGGTGGCGGCGTTGTTGTTATCGCTGGAAAATCGTTTATATTATTTAGTTTCGTTTATTATGTTTACTACTTTGAGGTGGTCGAAAAACTGAAACAAGGTATTAAGGCTAGTTAGTACTTTGAGTTTTTGATACCAAGAAATGCTTTGACCCACGGAAAGAGACCTGACGAACCTCGACATACATTCAACAGTTCCCTACTGGAAAGTTATCTGAGTTTTTACCGGGTAAACACGGGTAAATTTGACCAATTGCAAGTGACAAATACATCAGTTTGCCCTAATCAAGAAACAAATCCCATACCTTGATAAACGCATGCTATTTCGATTTCCACGGTGTTGTTACAAGATATTTGTGGTGATGCTGAGAAATACCTCCTTCCATTCAGAAAGCATTGTCTCTCAGTAAATTCAGGATCGGAAGCATTGAATATGACAGGAGTGAATTTCAGTCCCTGGAATTTCATGGTTAGAACAAAACGAGGCTCTGTGATTCTGTACGGAGTTGGTTTGACTGAACTTTGGATGAGGATTCTTGTGTGCGCGTGATTTACAAACAACAGCGAAATACATGTGTCTATAAAAATAGAGTTAAACCAGTTACATCGTGTTCATATCCATGTCTTTTTCCAAACTAAGTCCCTTATATCAACTAGTATAAGGGTGGATGATAGGTAAAGGTGGACGAAGTTTAACAACAAAGAACAGAGCGAGTAGAGCCTAGGTACAGGACTCATGACATTACAAAAGCAAGGGCACATCATGTGCTAGTTCCTTATGCAGGTACAGCTTGCATGCCACATTACAAGGAGTTTTTAATATTGGTAACGTGTCAAACTGAGGTCTGCAGACCTACCACCCATATGCACCCTTCCTTCGCACCTTAACATCCACGTTATGCACTAGCTGCTAGTGCTCACGTCAGCACTCACCTTTGGGCTTTTTTGTAACATTTTTTGGTACTTCTTTGACTGGAACATATTTAGGCTGTGTACAGTTATCCACAGGTTCGATATAATATGAACAGTTTCGCACATACTTGACACTTTCATCATCAAATAACATTCTCATTTCATAACGACGATGTCCTACCGAGCCTCCAATACAGAAGCCCCATCCCCAGTGATCAGCGGCCGAAAGCGTGAAAAATGAGGTTCGTGGTGCACTCACTCTATGGCGTTCTGTAAAACTGGACTCGTAACCTGGTTTTTAAAAAATTGCACGGTTTCTCAAATTTGACCAACATAAAAAGGATTACTCTGAAACAATAACCATGTCCCAGCTGTATTAAAATTAAGTCGTCTGTTTTCTGCAAGCACCTTGCAGCGTTTCTATACCATGTTCTTTCTATATGGCACACCATATAGACTTTTAACAAGCTTTTAAATCGAACTGTGCCCTTTATAATACTAAGAACCACTCCATGAGCTAATTTAATTAGACTTCAATGATTCAAACTTACCATAATGAGAGCTACCATTGTATTTTGCTACAATAAACTTGTAGTCCTTCTGCATTAAGTAGTAACCATCACTGTTTAGAAGCTCAAAGGAAACCGTTTGACTTTCGTTATAGTTCGAATCCTTTGGTAAATTACCAGGGGAATGTGGAAGCCAACAAGATGGAGTCTCTCCTAATATCACTTGATCACCATGTACTGTGATTGCGAGATTTTTCTTGTAGTCTTTTTGAACAGCCGGAACGCTCATAGAATAAAAACGAATTGCTCCTTTGTGACCTGTTGAAAAAAAATCAGTTCTAAGACTTTGTTGAATTTGATTGACTGCTAGGATAAGGTTTAAATACGAGTTGCAAATCTGGTACTTGTTTGAAGACTTGATTTCGAGAGGAGTATTTCACAATGGAATATTTATTCAGAAAACGAAATCACGAAATTGCGGGATTCGAATACGGTATAACCCCCCCCCCCCGCGCCTTTTAAGGCAAATCGACAACAGGATAAATGATAGAGATGACAACAAAAATATCCATACCAGTAGCTGACACTCCTTGCATTGACGCAGGATGAACTCTTATATTCATTTTTTCAACAACTTCAGTTATATTCACTTCTTCAATGTAGCGCGCTTTCGGTTTCTTGCCATTTCCTACAGGTAATTCAGTAATCTTCAATGCTTCTTTAACCGCCTTTTCTGCCGCCTTTTTTGCCTCCTCCGCCGCCTTTTTTTTCGCCTTTCTAAGCACGTCTTGTCCAGCCTTGATACCGGCAGCTACGCCAGCGTTAAGCGGATCTGTTGCTTTGCCTGTTATAAATAAAGATGGATGCAGCCGAGGTAACAAGGAATCACTAATCAGTAGATTACAGTGAACTGGTAGATTATATGATAGCGCTGGTGGTTATATAAGTATAGTAATTCAGTATATAGTAATTAAGGATCCACCCTTTGGACTGACTTACTACCATCTTTCGACGATTTGTAATAGAAATAAAGATATTCTTCGCTAATGGGTCCAATGAACTGTCCATTTTCCATTTGAACTGCAACTTGGAGGACGTCGTTACCAAAGAGTTCTTTGTGAACAGCTTCCATATAGTAATATTCACCCTTCAGCATTGGAATCGGAGGAGATCGTTGACTGTCGTATCTAAAAGCAAAATGATCGAAGGGATATAATTGAAAGAAAGAAAAATATAAAACAAATGTGAAATAAAATAAAATAAACTTACTTAAACCATTCTCCAAGTGTCTTGGAGTATTCGTAGTTGGTAATTTCACAAACTAATCTTTTGTTTTCTGGTTTATCATCAGTACTGATATACAATTTTCCATCATTATTACTGGCTGTAAAACGTAAGAAAAAGTAAAAGAAATATCTCCTTTATAAAATTCAAGATTTCCGACTAAGAAATTTTGATGTCAAATTTTAATTTCAGAAATTTGCTAAAAGAAAATCTACGAGTTATGTTAGACAGATTCGACAATTCTGACATGAACTGACTGATCGTATTTCATACTTACAAATATAGAAAACATAATATCCCGTTTTCGGAGGTGAAAACCACGCGAACAATCTTGAACCGTAACTCTCGCCAATGTTAGGAGGCTCAGCAAATCTGTGAGTCAGTACCCGCAAGTCTGGAGTCTTTGGAAATTTGAAGTTTCTTTCTAATGATTTGATACTATATCCTTCCACGTTGAACCAGATCTCCAAGTTAACTCCACGTGCTCCTATGGCTATGTAAATTCAGGTATAAATAGATTTTGATTGGTAAATGGTAACAGTAGAAGCAAGATCTGAGCCGGCTGAACCCAGACCGGACATTGACGTGAGAAAGCAAATTCAAGGATGTCTATGATATCCCCTTGGGGCCTGTTTTAATGGAGCGAGTTATACCGGCTAGGCGAGGTAAAAAGCGCATCACATCAAAGGCTTAACCTGATTAGTTTCATTATATGCAGTCTTCACCTCCCTTAGCCGGGATAACTCGTTCCATGTAAACAGGCCTTTAGACTATGCTGCCCTGTCTTGCCCCATAATAGCAACTTTTAACTCGCGTGAAGGTACAGGTTTATACTCCGTATCAGGACACCAATAAATGTTTTGTGAAGAAAAATACAGCAGACAGAAAACGTTCATTCACAAAAGTGAGAAAATCCTTACGACTAACCTCTCTTTCTTCTTTCAAAGTCTTTATCTTCAAAAGATTCAAATGAATTTTGACTACCAGTCTTTCCCAATCCTACGAAGAAATATTTTATCTGTTAATCTTAAAATGGGTTAGATTACATGATACCATTGGGCTGCATCGACATCATGACTGCATGAGCTCTGGGTGCTACAATTTCCGAAGAGAGAACATCAGATCTGTGCTTGAGGAAACTTGGAGCGATAATCATATAGCCATGCACGACTTGATAAAAAACTAATGCATGGTCTTTAATTACACGTCCAGTGTATTCAATTCTATGAAGTTGAAACGTAACTAAATTTGTCAACCGCGTAACATCTTACTTTTATTTTTCATGAACATCCATGACCGGTTGAATTTAGCGGCTAATTGTGGACCGGTTGGAGCCATATTGGCCGTCCAAATTGCCAAGAAGCCATAGAGCAATAATGCCAACGAACATTTACACATAATTTTGAATCACACATGTCCGTCACCCCATTGCAAAAAATATCTTGAGATTTCTCCTCTTTATATTAAGATATAAATTATAATTCATTTTTGAACCAGAAAGTTCTACATTTTAAGACATTGTTTGAAAGAAGCTTTGATCAAAACAAACTCATAAACAAAGAATCGGCTCAGATGAGACTTTTCTGTTTCAAAAACATCCCAAAGGCACCTGTTGGTAAATATAAATAAGTGAATATGGGCTCTTCGGCCAGAGTTTTCACAACTTATTTACATATGCATGCTGTCCTCATAGGGGGATGGCAATGACAAAAAAGAGAAACGAAGAACTTCTGAAAAGAATGCACGAAATATTCTGCCGAATATGCGGAAAATGGCGTGTTCGACCATGGTCGAGTCTACCCGAAAACAGCGTATTCGACCTTGGTCCAGTCCGCCGAAAAATGGCGTATTCATGCAACCATGGTCGAGTCTACCCGAAAACGGCGTATTTGACCATGGTCCAGTCCGCCGAAGAATGGCGTATTCGACCATGGTCGCGTCCGCCGGAAAACGGCGTATTCGACCATGGCCGAGTGACTCGAGTCCGCCGGAAAATGGCGTATTCGACCATGGTCGAGGCAGCCGGAAAACGGCTTATTCAACCATGGTCGAGTCTACCCGAAAACGGAGTATTCGACTATGGTCGAGTCCGCCGAAAAATGGCGTATTGGACCATGGTCGAGTGCACCGGAAAAAACGGCGTATCTGACACGACCCGTCGCGCCTCCTCCACCCAAATTAAACAATGGTATTGCCTGTGATAATGGCACTACACTCTTCCTTCCAACATGGGTGGAAGTTCAACCAAACGACGCTGGAAATCAGTTCTTTTTTAACTATATATCTTGGGACAGAGACTGGGAAAGGACTTGAAATCCATTTCTGCGCCTGAGGTGCGAAATGATTGCTCATGATTCCAGTCAAGTTGATTTACTTGACTTGTTCCTTAAACGCACTGAACAACACAAATATATCCAGTTTATTATATCAGATCAGTGATACATATTAACTTTAAATGGTGCAAATCGGCACTTTCTGAATTAGCTCGAGTACATTCATTAAACTCTTGTTCTGATTTGATCACTGAGTGAAACCTTACTAATATCCGAAACAGTATTAACTCTACAGTCACTAGTGGTCGTAACCCAGTAAGAGTTGCCACTTTAGCTGTGAATTTTGTATCGAGCACCTGCTTATGTTTAATTTGCTATAAAAGTCACGCTAATGGAGAACTCTCCGATAAGGACAATGCCCCCGTCACCACCTTTTTTCAGGAGCATGTCCCAAACTTGAAAATTCGTACTTTCTTTCCACGTCATTTTCCACATTTGCAAGGCATTTTTGTATTGTCAAAGAGTGAAATGAAAAATAAAACGTAATCCATAAAACATATAAAATGAGAGAAATCAACTTGTCAATAGAAATTTAAACTGCATGCACCTATAGTTGTTGGAAACGATTTAATTCGGAACAGCGTTTAAACTCGTACGGTTTTGCATCCTATGCAAACTTTCGTATGTGATTAACGGTCACTATATTTATAAAGTCGTTTTAAATCTGGCGCGAAATTCAAATATAACAATGTGAGGAAACTCGCGCTGAAGATTGATTAACCTCAAAGGAAGTCTGAACCTTGCCACCCGTTCGTCCCGTTTTAAATCTAAACAATAGACTGTTAAGTCACAAAGGGTTCGATTTTACTCTCGAACGTTTTTACCTGCAATTTGACTACCGTAGCACAAACAACAGACAAAAAATATGGCATAAACGTTCTTATATAGATACAAAGAATGTTCAAGATGCATAGAAAAAACATCGGTGGTGAAATGTACGAGTCCTAAGCCTCAGATCATGTCATTCATGTCTTGTTTGTAATCCTTTTAAAGTTATGGAATTATGGTTTCACTAAAGAAAGGACAAGCTGTTAAGTTATCTTCTTTTACACAAGTCGTTCTATTATGTCTGTTTACAGTGGAGGAAATTGGGTCCACATTAACGAAAGATGAGAATCGATGTAAGTTCACACGTTTTTAGGTCTGTCTTTGGTCTTAATGCTCTTGTACTTATGTGTACAAGACGATCTAGAATTAAACATTGTCTGGTCAGTCTGGACGTGTGACTGATAGTGATATAAAATACAAGATGAACTCTCGCAAATTGTACAAGAATGAAAGGAAAGCGACATATCTCGAGTTCACTACATTAACCTTTTTACTCAACGGGCCTTCAGAACCTGTTTTTACTGTCAAAAAAACTTTGATCACACACCTTAGTAGCCTGGTAATCCTATAGGTCGTGTTGAAAATAAATGAGCGAACTAAAGGAGGGATAACACTGAACTATTTTACACTGATACTTAATTATATTAAATCAGACTAATGTGAACTAAAACTAGAATCATGGTTTAACTACAAAAATCACTATGCTGGTTGATTCGGTCTATTTGTGTTCGGAGAAGAATACACCCCTCTTTATCATTCCCTTAAATATAAAGCCAGCTCATTTTGTGATTGAGACGTCGGACTATAGTTGTTTCTGTCGCAAAAAAAGGAAGTGTATTTCCTGTCAAATATTTACTACTTATGATCGTCCTGTTTCCGCATTCACATTTTTTATTCCAATTGAAATTTGATTTCCGTCATGATATCTATCGTTTAACTAAACTAAGTTGAATATAACTTTCTAACACCTTTTTGTACAACCATGTTTAGACAAATGCATTGCTATTCGCTTTATGAACCATGTTGGCGGGAACTTCCGAGTCGTATCGACCATGAAACCAGAGGGTTATCTGGTGACAACAGATGAGTATAAACTCAAAACTATGTTCAGACACTCCCAATTGCGACATTTCGTCATATTTCATGGTGCTGATGAGGGAAATAAGAAAGAGATATTGTTGGACGGGGAGAAAACTATCTCAGTGTCTCCTCAGGATGACTGTGAACATTTTGCTGATGTTATTGTTACTGCTAGAGATGGTAAGGGGAAGATCATTATTCATACAGATGGTTTTTATTAGCCTCGTTAGGTCAAATATAGCATCTAATAAAAAAAATGCTCCTATAGTTGGCCCGTTGCATTTTGCAGTCGAATAACGTGTGAATTCGCGTTGAAATTTTGCTTCAATCACTTGTGAGAATAACTGTATAAAAGTCTCTTTATCTTTATAATCTTTGCAAGCAATTGATGAATCTAACATGATTATCCGCTACTCTCAGGGCAACGCCAATGGTCATAAATATCCATGCAAGGTTTGAAATTAATAAAAAAACAATAACCGTGTGTTTTGTATCCTTCTTTTGTTAGCCCCGGTTCACAAAGAGGGAACAAGGTTTTCTGATACAAATCTACCATCAGATAATCCAAGTAGTAAAGGCTCCCCGGCAAAGACAAAAATAACTAACCCAACAAAATCAGGTACAAAGAAAATACTGTTCAATAGCCTTCTGAAGTGCTTACGTCACACAGTTTTCTATCTATACAATTTTGTCCCACTTGTTTCCCAGATTGCATTGCGATTCATTGTTCGAGACCGACATGACGTAAGCACCTCAAAGGTCTATTTATATGAACTCTCAACGTTCATTTAACTCCAACACTGATCTAAACAACGCAACTGTATAGTGAGATATTTTACTATTTCTTACAGAGAATACGAAGATAACTCGTCACTTGATACAAGACTCTGACAAGAAAGGTAAATGTAGCTATTCAGTAAATGAAAAATTTCATAGCATCACCAACTATACTCGTTACTACTTACTAACGAGAATGCAGATCATCATACGGGGAAAAAAATTGGCGCCTATTTCTACGTATAACTGACAATATTCAGAATCTCACATTCGCTCTGTATATTTTGTAAGGTACAACAATTACGAAAAGCGAACAGTTCTACGGTCTAAAAAGAAATAATCAAAGCCTGACATTTTCAGACGACAACAGGAAATTTACAACCAAACTGCCACTTACAGACTCAGCTACAAAGAAAAACTTAGACAAACTCACAAACGTACAAGACACACTACAAACCGCTATGAACGAAAACAATACGGGAAACTACGACGAAGATACGAATATAATGTACGTTGACGAAGATGAAACCGACAATGTAGCCGACAAAGAAACGAAGTTGAACTACAATGTAATAACTAACGCAATAGACAAAAATGGGGAAGGATTTAAGAATAGGGTTACGAACAATGCCAAAACATCTGAAGGAAAATCTAAGTATAGTGCACAGATAAAACTTTTGAAGGATTTGCTGCCATTATTAGCGAAATACAAAAGTTTAAATTTTGATGAGAACAACAAAAATAATGAAAAACAAAGTGAAGACAATGGTGACAAGCAGGGTGCGAAAACCCAATCGGTATTGAGTGACAGCCAATTTAAAGGTTCCCCAAAACATGAAAAGAATTTAAATTGGGGAATTGAAAGAAACAACAATCAGCTCATCAAGCCTGCGACATTTCCCACGATAAAGAAAACACAGAACGATGATTCTGGTGAAGTTAATACGGAATCCACGCAGGAAAACTATGAAAATAGCGTTAAAAACATGAAAGCTGATCATTTTAATCGTGCGATTCACAATACCATAAAAAATAACCAACACATTGGGACTTTGATGCAATCCAACATTGCTCCAAGTAGAATCATCAGCCAGAAAAGTCAGAACGTGAAAACAACTACCAGTTTTAATAGCCAAAAACTAAGCGATGCAATAACTCCAGAGCAATCAAAAATCACTTTGGGGAAAACCATAAGCATGCAGGCAAATAAGAATGGTACAAAAGGTCTTCAAACAGTCGTTCACCATACGAAATTAACCAACAAAGATGGTACCCTTGATATTGTTAACAAATTACAACAAAGTCCAAAACAAACGCCTCATGCAATGAAACCGAAGGTCATTCACTCAAAGCAAGAGGCTATCAGCGAGATTTTCAGAGCACTTGGAAGCAACAGTAAGATTGTGAAGGATGCTAATGGCTTGTATCTCATTTCTGGAAAACACGTAAAAATTTTACATCGCACTCATGGCGGCGTTGACGAGGGGAGAAATCGTGGCAATAACGAAAACGAGGGAGCGAAATCAGTTGAAAAACCAGGAGAGGTCGTGATAGAGTCTAATCTACCAAACGATTTGCCATCAAACTCGACTCCACTATCACAGATAAATTCAACGAATTATCAACAAAGTTTAGCTAGTAATGCCTTTAATATTCACAAAGAAGTTGGGTTGGATCTGTCAAATTATAACCTAAAAGATCTTGGACACAAACTGCACAGTGAACCGAAACTTGGTTTTTTGGAAAATGGAACCAGTGAAAATACCAAAACAAACAATACAGTACTTCCACCAAAGGAAAGGGATGATTTAAGTGTAGAAAGTATAAATGAAAAGCAGCCTCAAAGGAAGTTCAATAATGATTCCTATTTCAATAGTATAATTCCAAACGAAGTGAACAATAATGCCGTGCTTTCTATGGAAGAAAATAAGAATTTCCATAAGAGTGTGAAGCAAAGCAAGTGGAAGTTTGATGATGCTTATAGCAATGGTACAGTTCCAAATTCAATAAATAATACTGCCCTCCCTGTAGAGGAAAATGACAACCTCAATATGGATAACATAAATAAAAAGCAAAGTCAATTCAATGACGCTTTTAGCAATAGTTCAACGAAATTAGTCGAACAGCACGATTCAGACCTGGGAAGTTTTACGTCAAATTACAATAATGATGATGATTCAACTGATAATAAGAAGTTGGATGCTTCCGACAAAGAACTAAGCGATGTTCAAATCGAAGTCGTCGACGAAGCCAAGGAAGAAAATTCAGAATTTAAGAACCAATCAACAGAAGTGAACAAGGATACAGAAAATTTGGAAATCATCGATGAAGGGGAATCAAATCAATCAGCGTTAAAAATAACTCCAGAAGATATTAGCTCAGCATTGCAGGAAAAATTTAAGCAAAAGGCTATTAATAAAAACGGGCCAACAGAACCTGCAGAAGAACCTGGAAACGGAGGGTTGAAATCGGGAAAATTATTGCAAAACAGCGCTGGATCACCAGGAATAATTTCTCTGAGGAATGCGTCAAAACCAGGAACCTGGTCAAACATATCGTCCTTTAAGGCTAGTGTTGCGCCTCCGACCCAATCTACTGATGAAACAAGATTTGGATTGAAAAAGTCAATATCACAACTGAAAAACTCCGAGGCACAGAAGAAGACTGGGTCAAAATCACAAACATCTGGTTCGACGTGGAGTATGGATATTCTAGGTGTTGTTGGTAGACCACAGAATAACCCGTCGAAACAACTAGATGGATTGCACACAAGGAAAATCTCAGAGTCGAAACAGAGAGCTCAATGGTTACAGCAAGCATCAAAGGTTGTGAAGGGAACATCGAAGTTTACCAATGCTTCCCAAGAGCCAATTATGGTTGGTAAACAAGCTGAACAAGGAACATCTAGGATAACTAACCTACCCCGTGAGCCAATGATTGTTAGCAAACAGGTTGAACACGGGAAAACTGGGATAACTAACCTACCCCGTGAGCAAATGATTCCTAGACGAATTGTAAACTCTCTATTGTTAAGCATTGCCCAAAAGTTACAAAGAAAAAATGAATATATTCCAATGAGCAACCACAAAAAAGACCTAAATCAAGCTTTTGAAAGCGATACAACAGGTATTGATAACCACATACTGGAACATATCAACCACAATTCCAGGCCATCGAAATTTAAAAATATGACCACCGCAGAGGACAGAAAATTAGATAACCTTTTAGACAAGTTCGTAAAGCTGATTTCCAGACATAGAACCTCGGTTAAAACAGTAAAACCGAAGCCTAAAGTGAAGTCACGAAAAAAGTTTAAGATCTTAGATACAATTCCTCTCTTGAAACGTCAGGAAAAGTTACTAGGGAGAGAACAACAGAAACTTGAACATGATTTAGAAATGGAAAATAAACTTTTAGTAGGAAGCAAGGAGAAAGAAAATATTGACAGCAGCGAAAGCTTTTCAACAAATGATGAAGTAAAACTGAAGAAAAAAATTCAAGAGCTAAATACTGAGAAAAAATATTTGCTAAAAAAATTTAAAACACTTGGCTTTCAGGAGAAGTTTAGTAGAGGAGATGGAAATATGCTGATGATTCCAGATCAGGAAGCAAGCTTGACAGAGGTCTACGATGGTTCTGGCCAAAAGACCAGAATTGCTCCTCATGTGACCTTTCTTCTGAACGACAAGGGGTTGAACAAAGAGACTGGATTTGAATCAAAAGTTGAACAAGCAGATAAACAGTTGAGGCGAGTACTTGCAGACTACGACGCTCTATTACGATCCCCCCATGGCGGAAATACGGAGGGTACCGAATTCAACGAAGACACACGAGACAATTACGAAGATCACACAAGAAGAACTCCAAATACAGCCGAAAAATTTAACGATAATTTAATAGAGGAGAACAGAAATCATGAAATTTTTCCGCTAGAAAAAGGTTTCAAAGACACAGAGTTAACCAGTGACTCACAGGAATTACATAAAGGAAAATCAACAAACATAAGAGATTTCGACAATATACCACGAAACACCGCTAACCAAAATTCCGACGACATTCCTGCATACCACCAACGCACATCTGAATACATAAACACACATCCAAGTCAAAATGACGCATACATTCATAAACCAGATCCTACTTTGACCAAAAGTGTATTCAGTGATCCTACGCTGTCCTTCATAAACAAGGAAGCAAATTACGCCTCAGACACGGCGGAAAAATTCGAGGAATCAATCAGACAATCAAAAAAAGACGATGACAACAATTCGGAAAATTTAGACCAACAGGTACGAAACAGTCATTCCAAATACAAAAAATCATCAAGCGGACAAGGGGGGATAGGGGCTAGCAATGTATTTCCTGGAACTTACAATTATAACGAGGGACGCGAGGGTACACAAAGTACTCCCAACTGGCGACATGAGGATGAAACGTTGTTGAATGAAATGCCCGAGTATTCAGCAAAGGACAACACGGTTGAAAGCGAAGGGCAGTCAGGACACTACATGGTGATGACAATTCCAAAGGAATCTGATTTAGAGTTTAAACCACAGGGCATGAACATTGCAGGCTCCTATACCGAGATAAAACCGAAGGTTACAAATAATGTCGGCTCAGTTGGCAACGAGAATACAGCCGGGATCCAAGGTTTCAGGAGTGGAGGAGTGCAACCACCAAAAGAAATCCAAGAATCAATTCCAAAGGCATTTTCACAAAGATCTTACGGTTTTAGCCCTGATAGAAGCGAGACATTGAGACAATCAAACTCGCTCGACAGTATTCACTCTAAAATGTATCCGCAGACCTCCGATATCGTGGAATCCACTGACATTCCGAAGGTTTCCGAAGGCAACGAATTACGAAGCTCTTTTAGAAACGAGGGTAGCTTTAGGTACACAAATCCAGAATTTCATCAACCCGAGGTAAATCGTATTGCGATTATGGGCAGTAATGTAGAGGAAGGACAATATAATATTCCCGCATCAGGACGAATATCTGAAACACAGGGCATGCCGGTTACAAATTCGATGGGCTCAGAGGGAGACGAGTCACAGGGAAATTCCCGCCAGCCAATGGAAAACGAGATTGACGGAGCGTTCGATGTGGTGAACGGGGGGGAGGAACCGACATTGCAAAGAAACACAAATAACCCAGAAGATGGGGTGCAAGATAAAACGTACATTAACGGTGACGAGTATCATTTGCAGAAAAAGCATAAAATAGAGAGCAAATCAAAACAGTGAATAGTAAATAACAGTTAATATAACAGACGCCTCTGAAAAACTTTTATATTGTATATAAGCATTTAGTTGTAGTTGGTTTGCGGCTCTCAAAATAGTGACTGAATGAGGGACTTCCGCGGCGGACAATTTTTTTATCTTGGTAATAAAAAGGATATTTTCGGAAAGAGATTATAAATTTAGTAAAGTTGCCAATTTGGGCTGCGAAATGTTGTAAAGTCGGCAAATTTTATAAACTTTTTAATACGGGACACGAAGTGTGTAACTAAATTAGTAACAACATGGCTTTTGTTCTTATGCTTACAAGGCAAGTACAGTAGTTCTTAAAATATTTCGCGCCTTCTTAGGATGTCACGTGACACACGACGGCAACGCTGGTGGCGCATGCTGCCACTTTCCTTTTATTTATCGGGACTCGGTTTACGATCGTTGCACGAAGTCTCCCCGAGATAACCGGATATGGTGTGCGACGACAGTTGATTACGACAGAGATGGCCGGTGGGGGTATTGTCAGGGTAAGTTAGGATATTCTTACCTTTCAAGAATACTCATTTTAGAAATAGGGATATTTTAGGGATATTTTTATTCTTTTTTCCATTCAGACTGTATGAACACGGAAGGAGGCAATGGCAATGGCGGCTGTTGTCAACTGCCGTTTATTTTCAAGAAACAATTACGTCATCACTGCGTTGTTGAAGATAATGCACGACCGTGGTGTTCGTTGACGACCGACTACGACAGTGATGGGGTGTGGGGGTATTGTGCAGGTAAAATAAACAAACTAGAGCTTTGAATACACCAACCAATGTAGCGTTGAGAGTTTATTCCTCTATATGCTATTTGACGTGATTCAAGTGCTTTGTTTTCACTTAATGCAGGTAAAAACATAAACATTCTTCCACATCCACCAACACCCTCTATCAAACCTATAGCTCCGCCAGCAAAGAACCTCGACAGAAAACTTATCGTGAAATCCTACACTCCATCAGACCCACCAGCGAACATATGCCCTGGAAGCTGTTACATGCACTGTACAACAGCGTGTCCACAGACGTGCTGTTCGGGGGGAGACACTAGAACCCAGACGTCCACCTCATGCCCAGGGTTCTGCACACAGAGCTGTATGCCCGAATGCCCAGTAAAATGCTGTCCAGATGTAGTTGGCCTACTACAAACTGGTTACCCCGATTATTATTGGTATTCTCACCCAGCACCTCCTCCACCCCCTCCTCCTCCTCCTCCACCCCCACCACCTCCTCCTCCACCACCTCCTCCACCCCCACCTCCTCCTCCACCCCCACCCCCACCTCCTCCTCCACCACCTCCTCCACCACCCCCTCCTCCACCAACATACGTCACCCCTGTTCCAGTCCGCACCTTCTCGTGGTGTCCATCTACATGTAAAGACCGTTGTTCAGCGCTCTGCCCTCAGGTGTGCTGCCGTATTCGAATATTTGCTAAGAAATCTGAAAGACCTTGCCACCCCACTTGCTCAGTGTACTGCTACCCATACTGCAAGCCATCGTGTTGCAAGCCTCCACCTCGACCTAACGTGATCGCTCCAGCTCCCTGTGCTGCCTCGTGCCGAGTTCATTGTAGCTACAACTGTCCATGGCATTGCTGTTTTGCTCGGCGAACATCGATACCACGAAGAAATGAAATCAATCCTGGCTACAAAGTCGGACTTAAACCATCAATCAATAAAGAGCGAAAAATGACACCTCTTTCACCACCACCGCCAAAAGCATTGTTGCAAAATGTCAAAAGGCCTGGAGCTCTAGCTAAAAATCAACTGATAAAACAAAGACAATTAGCAGCTGCCCAAAAACCTTTACAAGTAGGGAGCACTTCCAATGCTCTATTAAACAACAACAGAGCGTTAAAGAAACCAACTTCTTTAAATAATAGACATTTATCTACAACCGTATGTCTGCCATTATGCAGAACACGCTGTACTGCACAATGCCCACCGTACTGTTGTAATCTGCCCTACAGAAGAAACCTAATTCCCAAGCACAACAATGTTAGATCGGGTATAACATTACCTAACAGAAGAAACATTATAACGAACAATAATCCTGTTGGACCAGATCTCGTCCCACAGCAACCGAAAGCAAAGCCATCTTGTCCAGCTGTTTGTCATCATAAATGTGTAGCGCAGTGTCCATGGTATTGTTGCAGGCCTCGAACTTCATACTCTACGGGAAATAGCCGTCGTGATTTTATCCCCACAAGGGCGTATACCCAAGGACGAAAGTCCTACAAGTGCCCAGAGGCATGTAAAACTAAATGTAAAACGTTTTGCCCCTGGCAATGTTGCTTAGTACCGTATCGACGTTCGTATATGAAACCATATTGATCCAATCATAAAGGTCTTAGGAAAAATGAACACATTGTTCTCATACTTGAACGCACTTCGGCATTTTATAGAATTTTGATATTTTTACAAATATACAGTATGTCAAAACTGTTAAACGATTTAAAGCATGACGGATGGCAAATCGTTTTGACATTTAACTTGCATACTGTTTTTCCGTGCTGAAAGGGTTTAAGTTTTCCTCTTTGAGAAACCATCTCGGGCCTAAGATTCGGCAGAGTGCTATTTCCTAAGCCCAAAACGCCGAGAACGGACAAAAATGTCTGTTGAATCCTGTGTCGTGTGGAATACACAAGTTTTGTTTCAGAACAGACGCACTCAACGCACTCATAGAAAGGAAACCCCCCCCCCGTCTCTTTTGGTCTGAGGATCGATATTTACTAATAAATTAGGATTGGAAAGCCCGCGAAATGAAAGATACTGGTTTGTTACGCGATCCCTATGCATTAAAATCATTAATAATCCAGAGATCTTCTGATCATCTGATAATGGGTTTACGTATACGAAGAAAATGTTTTTAATAATACATGAATAAAATATAATAAATATTTAAAATTACCAAAGTTAAATGTTACAACGTTACAAATTTAGTTACGAATTCACTCACTTAAGATTTAAAGTGATTATCCCTGGAGTAGATAAAATTAAATATGATTCGCCTTGTCTTTATACTGACTTTAAATCAAGTTATTTATTCAACGATGAACAACAGATTTTAAAACATCAGTTCCAACAAATTTACTTTTAACATACTTTAGTTTTAAAGGTCAGTTTTTACACAAATTTGTCTACCATGCAGCTGTGATAGTATTTATGAAAATATTAATAACTTAAAATAATAAGGAATGTGAAAGTATACTCTATAAGCATAATATTTAGAATTCAATTTAAATGACATTATGACATGATTAATGATTGTTTATTTATGTTTAAACTTTATGTTTGAAAAGTCGATTGCTCAATGGTTACGCAATAAACAACTGGCCCAATTTATACAATTTTAAGCATATATATAATACAATGAAACAACTGGCCCAATTTATACACTTTTAAGTCAAAATTTAGCGATACTATACGGGACGTTACAGCAACTACAGCTAAAACCCCTGAGAACAAATCAAAACATGGCTTACATGTACGTGAATCACTTTGAACCGTCCAGCTCAGGAACGTCATTATCTTTAAATATATCTCCCTCATCTGTGAAGAAAAAGGTTCAGTTAGGAATTAAATTAAATTAATTAATTTAAAATAAATTAAATTAGTTGTATAAAAGACTAGTTAACTCTGTAGTTAAGGACAGAATTGGCCAATCAGAGTTGTGTATTTCTGAGTTAACTATAGGATTTAACTGTGGAAAGCGTAGTTAAAGAGTCTTATACAACCGGCCCCTGATTTGTCGGATCTAATTCAATAATATGACTTATATCACTGTGGAAAAAGTTGTTGTTTCGGGTGAGATCCTATAACAAAGCAAATGAGCAACGTCGAACCCAGGGTTCCATATCTACGCTCCCGGCGCCTTCCCGAGCGTTGGTAGAATCCTGGGTACGAGGTTGGCAAATGAGATACTGTTTTTCAACAGCTTGCCCTTCTCACCTTCTAATTTCTCTAACTCGATTTCATCTCCCATTTCTTTATTCAGTTCTTCAAACTGTTTCCACTGTCCATCTTGTTCCAGTTCAATCTTTTTCTCAAGTTCTTTCATCTGCTTCATCTTTTTAAGTTGCAGCAACGTCTGAACCTGTGACATTTCTTTAAGTTGAGATGGTTTCATGTTCTTCGCTTTCTTAAGCAGCTCCATGCCAGCACGACTCAACTAAAAAAGCAAAACTGTTATAGTTAACTCGCTATAAACAATGCAGAATAAATGAACAACTGCGTACAAAATATCCCACTGCAGACTTATAATTGTGCATGACATGCGTGCTTGTACCAAGGAAAACTTCATCGGTAACATAAACAGACGTATATAAAGACGTGTTGAGGCCCATTTACACTATGCGATTTGTCGTATACGATTCCTACCCTGGCGTATGTGAACGTATGAACACGCGTACAAATGTGACACTTTAAATTCTAGCCTGAACAAAATTGAATGAAGATTGTGGCATACGCACTCTTTTGCATTCGTCAGAATGATAATTGCATACAACTTATCGTTTAGTCTAAATAGGCCTTTAGAAACTGTTTACAATTTTCGCGTCGTCAGGAATTGAAGTTAATAAGTTCACGGCAACCATGTATATAATCCACCATCGCAATTATCGCTACTCTGGTTTAATTAATGAATGTAATCACTACACAAAGATTACATGTCGTGAAATTGACGTGAATATAATCTTTGTGTGGTGATTATTTTTCGATTTCCATACCTGTCCTAACATGCCTTTGGCTAAGCCTTGTGCCTGTGCCAAAGCTCCCATTCCAGCCTGTTTCAACTGATCAAAAGCACCCATTCCCAGGCCCTTGGCCTGATCTAGAGCACCCATCCCCAGGCCCTTGGCCTGATCTAGAGCACCCATGCCAGCCTTTTTGAGATCACCGACTGCAGCCATGCCCATTCCTTTTGCTTTGTCTAAAGAGAGAAAGTAAAACGACAAGTATGAATTCATTGATGGTTGAAATGCTAAATGGGAAGGTGTAGAAATACTTTATGTTAGAAATATTTAATGTTAGCTTAAAACACTACCTTCTTGTTTTGCTAGGTTTAACGCTTACTTTAAAACCAAATCAATGCGGTCTAAAGGTAGATTCAACTACCATTGAAAGATAAACAATGCCACTTCCCGCAAGCATCCACAAGTTAATTGACTTACCCAATGCTCCCATTCCCGCTTCTTTTGCCTTGTTCGCCATTTTCATGCCCGCGTCTTTAGCTTTATTCATTGCGTCCATTCCAGCTGACTTTGCTTTGTTCGCCGCATCCAATCCTGCTTTCTTCGCTTTATCAACAGCAGCCATACCGGCGTCTTTAGCTTTGTTAGCCATATTTTTCCCAGCAGCTGTCGCCTTGCCTGCCACATTTTTCCCCATACCAGTGGCTTGATTCTTAGCGCTATCAGCCTGAGCAAAAATTTAAAAACTATATAAACAACACACTGATGTTGACTTGCCAGAGTCTGGGTTTTTGTCGAGGGTCGAGGGTCTGAAGTCGAGGTCGAGGGTCCGAAGTCGAGGTCGAGGGTCGACATATTGCGTTAAAAAGGCTTTGCGCGTAATAATGAAACTTATAATTAATTATCGTCATTGCTACTGTATTATCTAAATGTGCGTTGAATCATTTTAGAGAAAAACACATCGTAATTTTAATGAGTGATAAGATTAATATTGCAAAGATATCGCTTCGTTTAAACCCTAAAACGCCTTTCAAAGTTGCCCTCACGAAGGCTTGGGTTAGCTGACCGACCGAGAGACTCAAGATCATATGGATTACTATAAATACCTTTACTTTTATTACTGTGTATCAAGAATGTTTTTAATTTCTCTAAACTGGAATTTTCGCGAGTCGTTTTGGCATCGGGGTGTCAAATTCAAAAGAAAACCAAGCCGCGGCTAACACATTGAGTGTCATATCACCAACACCGGCGAGCCCGACTTTGAAAAAAGACACCGTGCTCATCCTATTCTCTTCACCGAGGCAACATTACTAGACAATTCTAAAACGAATCTTCTATACGAAACTAATATGGCTAAACGTCTCTACTCTGAAGTCGTTAAAAATCCATTGTTCAATGGATTTGCTTTTATATCTCGAGATCTTTTGTCTTCACTCGATGCTCGGCAACGAGAGATTTTATCCGAATGCGATATAAAAATAGTTCCTAAATAAGTTCCAGTACATCATAAATATCTATATAGTTTTAGGCATTTTTAGGTTAATAACTAGATTTCAAGATATTGCGTTTACAGTAAAGTTTATTACTGTAATTTTTAGGTGCATCCACCCGAGCTTGTGCTTTATGGTTAGGGTTGTGAATTGCAACTTTGAAAGTAAAAAGTATACTTCTAAACTACTATATACTAGCATTGATTTAGTTATTAGGGCGGGCCAATTTTCTGCAGTAATAAGTTTACGTCGTGTTTACCTTATTTGGTGCACAAATTACGATGTTATTACAATGAACGCACGTTTAGATAATACAGTAACAATGAAGATAATTCATTATAAGTTTCATTATTACGCGCAAAGCCTTTTTAACGCAATATGTCGACCCTCGACCTCGACTTCGGATCCTCGACCTCGACTTTGGACCCTCGACCCTCGACAAAAACCCAGACTCGACTTGCCATTACATAGGCCAACATCGTACTATACGCATCATCCTTATTTTTTACTTGCTTTTTCTCAACTCAAATTTACATATTTTTGTTTGTTGGCATTCTCTAAGGGAGGCGGGTTTCCTTTTACTTTTTCCAATGCTTCCAAAAAAATTCGATTATTACCATCTAACATTCAGGCTCGGAACGATTTTTAATCATAATAGCAATACAAATAAACGTATACGAAATTTGATTGGCAGAGAAACCTGATACGCTAAAAATCGTTAAATATCGTTCCGTGTATAACAACATGGTTAGGGTCTGGATTTGTCTTCTCGAAACAACATGGCATACTTGGTATCCTGAGAACAGTCTAGATTAGGAAAAGCTCTTCCCAACAAAACCCAATCTACACAACAATTTGCTTATAAACCCACCTCGCTTTCAATCTCATTCTTGGCCTCTTTACCCTTCTCAATACCAATCTCTAGGTACTTTTTAGCCATTTTCTGCATCTCCTCAATAAACTCTCCAATCTTCGGCTTTGCTTCCTCAACAAAATTTCGAACTGGCACAGGATCAACATCATCCAAAAGACCTTTAATATCACTTGTATCATATTCGCTCAGGGTGGTAATCTGTTTTGTCATATCTCCCGCAATACTCGAAATAGATTCCATGAGCTTAGCTTGAATAAAAGCAACCCCATCCATCATCATGCCAAGTCCAATATCCATGTATTCTGTAGAAATAGCAAAAGTTATTCGAATTACAGTTCCGTGTATTTCAATCAGAAGATCTGACAGAAATTAGTTGGAATTTAAAATAGTAAACTGTAGTAGCTTGTGTAAATTATCTTTAAAAGTTTTATTACCTTTCCCTGTTTCTATGTATCCTTTTTTCTTGAACTTTTCCATCTCTTCTTTGCCAGTTTTTAGATAGTCTTGACCCTATTTTGATAGGAACAGCGGCATTTGTTCAGACTTGTATCTAACACATTACGCAGGAGCTGAAAATCCTTCTTACCTTTTCCAACATTTCTTTCAACTAAAAAGAAGAGTAACAAAATGAATTAAAGTGAGTCAAAAATGGTACAACCCAACTCAACTCAACCCAACCCAACCCAACAACAGCACGACATGACACGACACAACACGACACAACACAACACAACACAACACAACACAACACAACACAACACAACACAACACAACACAACACAACACAACACAACACAACACAACACAACACAACACAACACAACACAAACACAACACAACACACAACAACACAACCCAAACAACACAACACAACACAACACAACACAACACAACACAACACAACACAACACAACACAACACAACACAACACAACACAACACAACTAAGAGTGACAATTATTGTGACAAAATCGTTTCACATGCAACCATCTAAATATCCAAAATTAAGTTTTATGAAAGTTTACCTATCTCTGAGTATACCAAGCACTTAAAAAAAATCACTTCGTTATAGCGTATCATCAGACCTACCTTTTTTTTGAATTTATCCTGTTGCTGGTTCATCTGTCCTTGCATATCACCGACCATTTCCATGCCTAAAGATACATTAAACACAAATCACTCAAAAGGCGTAGGTATTATAGCTGTAGAAATATGTGACCGTCGAGTTAAATTTAAGTTGTAGAAAGCAAATCAAGAATGTGTTATTACTTTGTCCCTGTAACTGATTTGCCATTTCCATGCCTTGTTCTTTCGCTTTGTCAGCTGCTTCCATTGCTTGCTTTTTCGCTTTCTCTGCTGCTTCCATTGCCTGTTTCTTGGCTTTCTCTGCTGCTTCCATTGCCTGTTTTTTTGCTTTGTCCGCCATCTCCATTGCCTGGTCTTTCATCTTATTTGCCATTCCCATTGCCTGGTCTTTCATCTTATTCGCCATTCCCATTGCCTGGTCTTTCATCTTATTGGCCATTGCCAATCCTTGGTTCTTGAACTTATTCGCCATTGCCATTCCCTGACCTTGAAAAAATACAATTAAAATACTGTATCTCGATCTATTCATTAGGGATTGGATACAATAAGGCGGACGCAGTCACCGAAACCCTGTTGAAAACTATGACCAGTCAGATTTCTGGTTTCTCCAGGTCAGTAAGCCTAGTTAAATCATAGAATAATCTACCTCTATGCCTAAAATGAGTTCTTGATCACCGTTAGTTCAATGATTACATACCTAACGGATCTCATGAGGAAAAACTAACAATGTCTATTATTTTTACCGTCAACCTAATATTAAATTAGTATTAAATGATTTTGCTGTCAATCTAATATTAATATTAAATTTGGTAATTATATTGTTTATTCAAATACCTTGAAGATTATTCAGCATCCCCATTCCCTGTGCTCCAAGGTTGTTCAACATTCCCATGCCTTGGCCTTTCAAATTGTTCAGCATACCCATTCCCATTCCACCTTAACAAGAATACATCACCAGTATGAATAAGAGACGGAATATAAGCGGATTTCACTCGTTCAAAAGTTCATCTTCATAGGGTCTGTTCACCGATATTTAAAGAAGCGTAAAATGGACTTTGAGGTATTGAAAAAAGTCAATTTGAAACGAAAAAATCACATGCTATTGTTAGGATGATAACACGACTACCAGAATTGTGTTATTTACTCATTTCAATACCTCAAAGTCCATTTTACGCTTCGTTAAATCTCGGTAACCGGGCTCATGTGAACAGCCCCTTATTCCGGTTGAAGAAAGTGAGAGACTTCACAGGGAAGTAGAAATTTTGTTTGGGCTAACCCGTCTGGGGTAAAGAGAAAAATCACTACATCAATTCACTAAAATGCTATCCTTTCATGTGACGACTAAACTCTAACGAAATCTTAACCAAAGCTCATTTTCTATCATTAGTTAGGCATATAGTCCAAATATACACTTTTGTGAGAAGTAATATGGTTTAAGCAATTAAATCATAGCTCTGAAGGAGAGCGCTCACCGAGTATTATTATAATATGTTATATTTTTATTCATATACCTAACTGTCCACCCAACTGTCCACCCAACTGTCCAAGCAAACCACCAACAGCATCACCGGCCATGCCAAGTGCGTTGTCCTTTACAGACCCAGTTTGTAGACTACTGGCGATATCTCCAAGTCCCAACCTCACAATGGTGTCAGCTATTATGAGATAATCAAATACATGTATAATTCTATAATTCTACACCCAGGTCAAACAAGTAGGAGAGTTGACGAACTTTCACTAGCTTTTGACCGCCAGTTTTTATTTACCCCTATACCCTATGATAATTGATTATAATACGTGTAAACTTAATAAATCTGCTTCAATGAGATTATTTCACGGCCTTTGGTCTGTTGCAAAAGATCTAGCTTAGCTTTACTGACAGATTGTCGAGTGCGGGAAAAGAATGACTTGCAGGAGACAGATAAATCAAGTTGAGAGAAATCTTACCTATTCCAATAACTGCCACTTCACACAAGCTCAGTTTTTGATCACCTCTATTCACTCTGATGTTCACATAACGCCCCACGGTTTCATTCTTGCACGCGATTGTCTCCAACCGTCCCGGCAAAAGGGTATACGCTGGGGTACACTTAGGGTTATCGTTTCCCTCGTTATCAAGACTGTTACCTACTCGTACTTCAAAGTCAAACATATCCCAACCATTATCAGAATCTTGGTTTGAAATGAATACTTCTTTGACATGGTAAATACGGCGAAGATCAATACGAAGCCAGGGTGCATATTGGGAGCGTGTATGGGTACAGGTTTCTGAGAAAGATGGAGGGTTTTCAGAGAATATAATAGGGGCAAGGGGAGGGAGAAGTGGAACCAGAATGGAAAATGTTGTTGGAAAAGGCAACAACAGTTGTCTGCGAAGCAGATCCATTATGTTGATGTAGACCTACCCCAGTCTACTAATGAATGATCTTAGTCATACTCTAAACGTTAGATGACGGCTGCACAAATAGGCAAAAATGGTTTGCAGTTGTTTCCACTTGTGTGGAAGACGCACAATTTTCAGTTAACCCACTACTGCATGTATTGTGCCACCCCTTGAAAAGGAAGCTTTTTATCATTACGAAGCCTTTTATCTTTTATAAAATTCACTAACCATTCGGACGTTTGGGGACAAACACCCCATCCACGACGTTACTGGACGTAGAATTTCGTTCACTATCAGATAACTGGACGGGTTGATTCTTAGCGACATTTACTAGAAACGAAAAAGAAACCCATTTGATATTTAAAGAATTCGCTCCATAAGATCCTCTTGAAGTCTGAGGTAGAGCAGGATGCTTGTTAAGATCCAATGTTACCTGATTTACGACAAAGAGATAAAACTAAAACGTGCAGAGAGAGACTGTAAAGTTGGTTTAGCAAAACTGGAAACTAAATTTTCTTTTTCTTATTACATGCCAAGAAAAGCATTTCTAGTCGAAACCACCTCTTTAGTTTAAAATATATCTAATGAAGGGCAGCCAGTACATACCATCATCAGGATGACAGCCGATGGCTTCCACTCTCATACAAATCAATTTTCCATGAAATGACTTGGGTGTAAACTTGATATATCTTGCTGCAATTCTGTGTGGAAAACTACCAACAGCCATGGAGTTACGGTCATTGTTTCCTTTCAACACCTATGAAGGGGAGACATTACAAAAATGTATTCCAAAAACATACCTAAATTAAAGTCCATAACCACTCATTGCATGCCTAATATACTTTGTTTATGGTCGAACACATTGCTTAAGGAGATTCTCTAAAAACAAATTTTCGTACCAAAAGTTCACCATCCTTTTCAATCTGCTTCCAATGTTTCTTTGTACTGCTGTACGACACAGTGTATTCAGTAACCCAGTTGTCAGAGTCTGATCTTCCTTGGGTTATAACTCCCTCAAGAATTAGCACTTGACCTGATTTAAGATAATTAAGAAGCATCTTAGATAACAGTATCTCCAAAGGAGCCATCTAATAGTGTTAACTTTTATTCGGAACTATTTCCAAGAAATGTTTTCAAGGATAAGTGGAGTGAAATCTAACTTTTGTTGCAACTTGCAATGCAAGTCTACTTTTAAGAGGCGTACCTTACACTTCAAAATGTAAGTGTAAGATACGCCATGGAGTATTGGAGTATAATAAAGACAAAAGTTTGGTAGTTGCCAAATTTACATCTCTCAAAAGAAGAATTGCATTGCAAGTTGCAGGAAAAATTGCACCGTGTAACAGGGTCTGAGTATAGTATACACATTTAAAACGTAAAACCTTTAGTTGAAGGGAGCCTACCTAAGTCCACGGTGAGGTGGTGCTCTCCTTCCAAAAGATCTCCACTTGCACACCACGATCCCTCAGTGTTCCCCAACCTTCCATGATGCGCTGCGGTCATGTTTCCAGTAATGGTAAAATTTGATTTTACCGATGAGGATGTCTCATTAGAGTCATCATCGAGCTCTTCCAGTGTAGAATTGATGAATTTCTCGAGATCAAAGAGCTCGAGAGTCGAGCTTGCAAACATTTGTTCATCTTTGATTATTTTCTTGCTCTGTATTCCGAGATAATTACTGCATACTGAAATTATTACAAACAAAAGTTTTATCAGCAATTTTGATCATGCCACTTGATTGCAACGTTTTTCGTGGTCATATTAACCGGGTCCGCGGGGGTAAGGAGGGAATACAAATTCGGGGGGGGACGGTGTTTCATAATAATGTAGTGAAGAAGATAATGTAGTGACATAAATGGATGGAATGCCACACTTCATAGCAAAAATTTTAAAATTAACTGTCGCTTTTAGCCAAAAGAAACACCGTTATGTTTTTACATAAATTTTAAGACCATTTTTAAAACGTTTAGGGTCGGAGTCACCTTGCTCAGTTGGCCTCTGTATGTTATTAAATGTTTTCTCAAATAAAAATTTCGAGTAAAAACACGCTGTCGTGCAATAATGGCCAGTGATTTGGTGTGATTTACCTTTAAGATTCAATATATTTCAATCGTAACAAAGTAGCTACGTACCGGGATAAAGGATAGAGCTTGGTCCATCATCAACAACCGTTGTGGTATTTGTCACATTTGAACTCACAGTAGCATTTTTCAAACTTCCACCGGTTGTATTCTGCCCAGACACTGAACTTTCATTGGCTAAACCTTCTGTTGTTGATGGCGTTGAGCTCGGGACATTTGAAGGAGTCGTACTCTCTTCAGAGTTGGTGGTTGATGTTGAGTTTTTATAGACTATGTCTGAAAAAAAAGGGGGGGGGGTATAATCTTTGACTTTGGCAGAAATATTATTACCATGCACAGTTGCAAGCGTATCTACCTTTCCTTAAAAAACTTAGCGAGAATAGAAAAGGCGGACATTGCTCAAGCAATTACTTTCCATCTTTCCTATTTCCATCTGCGCTTTTTCTATATCATTCCAAAATTTAATTTGATTCGAAATTAATATCGCTGCATGGTATAGGCTGCCGTCTTTCATGTATAAGAACATAGTCAAATTGAGTGACTAACTTGTATTTAGGTTTCAAGTCAAGACTGTATAATACCTTTGACAGAGGAAAATTAAAGAAAATTTGCTTGTGAACATGTTTTGGAATTTGCTTGTGAACATGTTTTGGAAAAGCGATTTACTTCCATCTCAGTAGTCGACAAGAGTCGTTTAACCAAAGACTTGGATAGGACCATTTTATAATATTTTATTTGGTCTTGTCGTATCAATAAGCATTCGGGTAAATATATTAATGCATACAAAGTAAACTAGGCAACCTGCTATTGCTAAACCACAAAAGTGACACATATGATTTTATATTTAAAACAGAACGCGAAAACATGTAATTATATCAAATTATGTGTTTTCTGGGTATATATTCACCGGTACGAATAAGAATTAACATTGAATTAAAAGAAAATTCTATTGAAAAATTTTATAACTTTGAAAGAGAGAAACAAAATTTGGGATTAATATTCATCGACCTCCCCTCCCGCACCAAATAACGCTTGGATTGATGCTTAGTTGAGGGATTTTTTGCCACGTCCATTATAGCTTATATACCTAGAGCATGATAAACATGTTTGCGACCTTCGACAAAATACAATGATCAGAAAGAAGCTTGATTTTGCATCGTTGACATGCAACGTGAAATTGTTTTGCTCGTTATATCGGTAATTGGGATGACTAGTCATTTTTTTAATAGATATAATAAGCAAAAACATTTTGCAAAAGAATGTGCTAGAAGTTTCCAAGACAAATATAATGTACAAAAATAAACTACTCTTCTATCTATTATGACTTTATGCAACATAATCAGATTATTGACTGTTAAGAAACTATTTTCATTATACGGTAATAGAATAAAGCTAATGACATGAAATGACTGGATATTTGGTCAACTCATTTGGTTTTTAAATGGTAGCATTTATTGTACTTTCTATCAAAAATTCATTTCCAATTGCTTCAGTCATACGAGTCTCTTAAAAGAATTATTTCCCGCCATTTCGTGTGATTGTCTCCACTGAGAAAACAATTCCTCTGCGTGCATGGCTGTATATTTGTCACGGAAAATTGTTGCTGGCAGCCTGGCAAACAAATTTCACTGGCAAGCATGCAGAACTGTCATGCAATTGCACAGAAATACAAATACAATGAAATCTCGTTTAGGAAGATTCATACAGTTTTCACTCTTTAACACAGGGCTTTAAATTAAAAGCCCAAAAAGAAAAACATTGGCATGTCGAATGCAATCAAATAACAAACAGTTTATACGATGGTTCTTATCGACTTACTTTTAGTTGTACTCATAGTAGGAGCGGAACCACTCTCGCGAACCAGGAATAGAAGACCAATTACCAGAATACAGCGATAAATCGCCATATTTTTCGATGAATATTGGCCACAGTAAAGATTTCTGTATACTTTAACGAGATCTGTGTCCACTAGTGACCAAGGACGCGATATACGATCTAAGCTTGCGGTCACAGACGATGCTTGCAGGTGGCTACATAAATAAGGTAGAGAGTGTTAATGAGGGAGAAAATGGTTTATTCTCATTGGGCCAATTGTGAGTAGTGGAGTGAAAGAGAAATAGACTGCAATTGAAGCGAATCTCTGGATAACCTTAGTATATAATTTTAGCAAAGAGACAGATCTATATATAGGAATGTTGCATGTCTTCAGTTTTTGACTGCGTGCATGTCTAGACGACATTTGAATAAATTCGAAAACATTTCTCGACTGTAGTTTTAATTAATGAAAAATTTACAAAAACTAAAACGAATAGGTTAGTCATATCGGATCATTCCTTTTTAAAAAAAATAATATGGGCTATTTTCAACGTGTATCAACGTGTAACTAGAATAACACAGTTGATGGCCCTATAACTTATATTCAAAAACGCTTCATCTATCTTTTTCGCCTCACGAAATTATACTGATGATATATTATTGACAATCAACGCATGTAAATAAGCATGCCGATTTGACCAACGCATGGGTGTTCCGACCCTGTCATCCCAAGTGAAAGCTGTAATATTATATATACTGTAGTAAACCCCTGAAAATACGGTTTTGCATTGGAATTTCAAGTATCAAATCTACATTATTAATTTCTCTTACCCATTTATTTGGTGGAGGAGAGTCTTCAAAGATTTGTCGTCTACTATCAATTCTTCAATTTGTTTTCTTCATCCTTTTTCGGTTATATCTACCATGCAAACATTTTAGCTTTTTTTTGGTCCTGGATCTTTTCTTATACATAGATCTCCACACCATCACAGCCTAGCTTAATACTGTCGGCTTTTTCCATCTCTAAAATCAGTTTCCTTTCCTTCCTTAAATTACTACCACAGCGCGTCTTTGATTAATTCAATCTCTCCCACTCATTTATAGTAAAACACCATTTTGTTCATGTTAAAAATGGCATCAGCACTGTTCAGTCGATGTTTTCTGTTGCAGCCTGGTTCCATTTAATCGTTGTCGTGAACATATATCAAGGTGTTTTTGAGTATCGTTACGCGTGTGCAGTCAACAATGACTGATTCCAATAAAAAATACAGACCAATTTACCTTCGGACGATTTCACATGAGAGAAAATAACTTCACTAAAATGCAGGCTTTGTTTACACCAGCTTATATAGACTACAGAGGCTGGTTGTTCAAATGCCGGTTAGCTAAACCCTGGGTTAGAGCAAATCTTGGCATCGATTTTTTTAATCGCTTGTTTACAAAGTTGAATATCTCATTTTCCAAAAATATTTTCTGGACCGACAAAAGCCATATTCTGTAACGGTTTTAGCAAGAACAGCGGTTCAAAGACACTTAAACCAAAACAGTTGAATAAAATTTAACCCAGGGTTAGCAGCGCTAACCCAGCTTTGAACAACTGGCCCTTGAATACAGTAGCTGCATGAGGTTTTAGTAAACTCAGTCAAGCGTAAGGCAGGGACAGTCGTGATTTAAAAACAAACCCATTCAAGCGCTAATATCCTTACAGTTTGATAAGTTTTCATCTCTCATAAAAATGCGAAATGAGTGTTTAACTTCCCTATTGGGGTACCTAACTATTCTTTACTTTTCACTCAGTATTGTCGAAGGTAAGTGAACGAAATATTATTTTTCAACGCAGTTTAAAAACGTTTGCAATTGTTAATTGTGTTTAGATTATATTTATTTATTACTTCAAAATTAAAGTTTTGAAACGCCTTGTATTTGGATCAGGGTATATTATTAACTCGAAATCTAGAAACTAGGTTTTTTTGTAGAATTCGAACAGAATAAAACCAATTTGACATTCTGGTTGACTCGGTTAGTCGACTGCCAATTGAACTCTCTTCCTGTTGGAAGAACCGCAAAGGTTTTAATCTTTTGCAGGTATTGTCTGTTTTGCCCAGAGACCTTTAGCTTTGTGAATATTGCTTTCGTAATTCTAAACAACTGAAGCGGCAATTTCAAACTAAGATAGACCAATTTTAGGGTCAAATATATATCGATAGAATAAATTCTTGCTCCTACAGTTGTTTTCATCGGATACTTAAGTATACGACGCCATTCATTTTAAAAATTTTAGGTAAACCAGTTGGCCATCATCATTACGACCTTTCCAGCACTATTAAAAGTTTGCGTCACGATATACACAAAGTTCTTCATTTTATCGATCATTTGAGCGAAGATGTTCAAACTAAAGGAATCACAAGTAAAGGTAACGAAGCACATTCAAAGAATATCAATTTCACCAAAAAATCCTTAGGGTAAGAAGTAAAATCATAGGTAGCACAACACTCGTGTTCCGCGCGCGTACACGCTACTCAGTGATCAGTGTACGCGCGCGGAACACGAGTGTTGGGCTACCTATGGTAAAATGGGAGACTGCTTGATATCTAACATTTATGAAGCTTACTCGCAGAATCTCCACAAAAGATCTACCACATCATTAAAGGTATTTTGTCTCCATATAGACGACAAAGGGAGATCAGGAATACCGTACTTCCAGGGGCAATTCAATCACCTAATGGCAGATGAATCTGTGATCAAAGAAACTGCTAATAAAGCAGCCAAGGCCGTGGCAGATACCGCTAAGGCAACCCTTAAAACACAGAAAGGTGTTAAACAAATCGCAACAGGACTTGTACAGCTAAAGAAATGCTTAGAACGATTTGAAAAGACAATTACACTTTAAATTTTTAGTGCTACACATGCAGTTGGAATGAAGAAGGGAAAGACCATTACGTAAGAAAGTCAGTGAGGTCTGTGAAAAAATGCTTATGTACATAATCTCAAGTCATTCTGTAGCAAAACCTGTGAGAAATAAGCCTTCTAAATAACTTTGGAAAAAATAGCGTTCTTTATTGACAAATTGCATCTACTACAACTTGTCACATTACATTCCTTGCTTATACTCTCTTTAAACCCCAGTTTTATTTTCAGTAATAATTAAATACAATTTCAATTATAGAGATTTCTCCATTAATTCACTTGTTTAAATGTAAGCACGTTTTCTGGTTAGCTTTTCCGAATAACTCGGATGGAGTTCTTAATAGTTGCATGTAGGAAAGCATTCATCTTGCAGACCTGAACTCATTCATGCTACTGACCTGAAATCATTGTCAGCTATAGTTATGTGTGCATATAATATGTAACAGTCAGTCCAAAAAACGATTCAATTTCTACATTAGGTGATGTTTATTAAGTGTTTTGAAATAATTATCATTGTCATTCATAATATCATTTAGCTCTCTGGTTGCGGAGACATCCCCAAGCTCTTTCTATCCTGAAGAAAAGTATGATTCAAAGCCTCGTTTGCTGTTATTCTAGTCGCAGGGTTTAAATCTAGACACCTCTCCAGTAGATCATATGCCGATGCCGGCACATACCGTGAACACGAGCCACAATCACATGTACAGCGGCTTCCATCGAGATGTTCTCGAATGGGTTCACCCGTCTGATCACGTGAACCTTCCGACATTAACCGAACTTTTGATTCCCCTTTTGAAGCATGTGTTCTAACAGCAGTATTAGGAACTTTGTCATCGTTCCCTACATGACCATTTCTCAAGTTTTCACTTGGTTTGGTCTTACTGGATTTCAGTGAATCAGTTTGGGAAGATGACAACAGACCATTGGTAGGATTTTGTTGAAGAGGAGAAACTTGCAGGACTTTTTTATCTCGGTCAACGGTACGAGAATGAGACTTATCGCTTTCTCCAATCTTGGAGTTTTTTGTTGATAAAGTGTCTTTTGTATTGCTTTCAACACCTGTAGTTTTTGGACTTGCATGTAAACTAGTTCTTCTTAAATTTGATGCCGGAGAAGAAGGTTCGTTCTTTGGTAGAAGTTTGCTACATGAATTGCAACATTTCGTAGAGATTTCTTCATTTTCTTTTTGCTGCTTTGCCGAGCGCAATTTCTGGCAAAGTTTTTTGAGTTCATAGCCTGGTGAAATGCTGTTGCAAACCATGTATTTGCCTGAGCAAAAGATTTAGAAAGGTAGAAAAGTGAGATGGATTTTCGGCAACATTGCTTGCAAGACTGTTTTCACCTCCTGGTAAACGTATTTAGGGTATTTAAAGTTGAGTGTGATGCACATTCAGAACGACTGGCGCCTGTGAAACGATTACACTGCTTAAAGTCTGCCCAAATACAGTACATAGCAAGTCAACAGACTATAAAACATCCATCAGAAGTGAATTGGATCCGACAAAGTTGGATCGTGTGAACGGGACTTTACAATAATGCACTTCCAAACGCATCTCGTACCTTATTACCCGTATTAATAATTGTACAGCTTTTCTTACCGATAGAACCATAGTGAAGGCCTTTATTGATAGATTGTTCAAACTTACCTAGATGTTTAGTGCTCTCCATAACACGTTGCTTACCAAACACGGTAATGATTTGAGCCAAGGCTGTCATGTCATCCGCACATCGAAAAAATGGATATTTACCACTCAGAAGACACAAAAATATTATTCCAGCCGACCACACGTCGACAGCTAGAGGGTAAACAAAAATAAACATATAACCAAGAACAGTACATTGCACCACATTGAGCAGCTCGTAGACGCAGAGTAAGACATCTCTCATACTGTAAATATCTTGACTAACCCGTTGTCTGCTCGGGATGTTTCAGTAAAACTTCAGGAGCACGGAAGCCAGATGTACCAGCTCTTGGGGCACTTTGAGCAACTCTAAACGTATAATACACGAAAATTACTTGCAATTTGTATTTCCAAACAAGAACGTTTAGCTATAATCATAGGGAGAATCGCATTGGTTTTGTTAACCCTCTCAGCCAAACAATCGCCAGGTGTAATCTCTTCCTCAACAAGGGCCAGACATTCACATACAGTTGAGTTTATTCACTATATGCAATTGATCAGTTACTGCATGCCAATATGATGTTCATATTTGCGAGCCCAGTTAATGTAATTTAATGTACCTTTTAATACAGAGAGTGCATATTTCATACGTCTTGTGTTTTGTTTGACATAATCCTGTAGCCATCTTGGATGAAAGCGGCAAAGATTTTCCATCGAGTTTTTTCTCTTGCTCGCTCGGTGACACGAATCTCACGGCTCGATTTTTTTGCTTGGCGCTTGTTTCAACATCCTTACTGCCACTATTTTCGACAGAAGGCTTTGCTGTCTCCTTCACTGTTGACTTCACGACACCGTTTGCTTGACGAGCAAGCTTGTGTGAGGTCACCGCCACTCTTGGGCTTGTCCTTGGCTTTTTAGGTACTTGACTATTCTTGCTGATGCTTTCTGGTGATAGTTGTCTTGCGTTTTTCACGTTTGAGGATTTCGAATATTTACCTAGTCGGATTAAATAGTAGAGAATAGTACAAAAGGTACAGGGTATTCTTTTGCTTCAAGCCGCTACTAAGTCCCACCCAGCGGAAAAAAGACGAATAAAATACGCTACGTTTCGGATATGTAATAAGTGGAAAACATAGCTTAATATTTTGAAATTATACAAGATTTTTCCTCTCTGCTAAGCTGTCGTATCTAATTTCTCATAAATATTAATCAAATCTCATAATAATATAATCTCATAAACATTTTCTCTAGTTTTGCTCTTTTCATAGTTCAATTGACTATTTTCTACAGCTCCAAAAAAGAATACCAAGAAACAACATGTAGGGCATCACAATGACAAACTGAGAGTGAAAGAAACGAAGATGTATAGGTTGCAATAAATGTGAAGAAGTTTTTAAAATAAGTACACATACCATTTTTCTTTTCAATATCCCATGCATTGCGAGAACCAGGTTCATGCATTGCCAACCCAAAGTCAACCAAATTGTATCTGTGAATAATAACACAAGGTAAAAAAGGGCTGAAAAACCTGACATTATTTATATACTTTTATATACAGTACATATAGCTAAAGAAATTCTAAAATATTTATCTGACATGATCTAGTACCTTCCAGATTTTCTACAGTGAAGAAAGTTGCCAGGTTTAATATCTCTGTGGATAATAGAGAAGCTATGGATATGCTTCAAAGCTAGCAGGAGATTCTTAATATAGTCTTGAATACTTGACACTGTCATTGAATGAAGATAATCCTTTATAGAAATAGGGACAACAAAATATTATTTTTCCAATAAACGAGAATGAGATGTTCGACAAACATATTCCAAACTTCTGCAACCTCAAAAATCAAACCCCAAAGGAAAATCCAAATTTGAAAAATTTGATACCACACCTGAAATCTATCATGGGGAAAATAAGGCAAAATAATGACATTATGGTCACAATGTCTGATGGTTCCTTTATAACCAATCACATTATTCTTTCCACTAAAATTATAAAAGAATTATTAACATAAAGTGCTGTGATATCTAAGAAGAGGATTGGTAAAATATTTTTATCCTTTACTGGAAATTTTATCTGCAATGCATGCATATGACTACTGTCAGCTAGCAAACAGTCCAGGCATTTCAAAGGTCCCAAGTTTTTTATACATCTATATAATGGGTGAAATTGATTGTATGGGCAGAGAGATGCAACAAGATTTTATATATACAAAATTTTCAAAAAAAAACTCACCCCATTTCCTGTAAGCATCGAATTTCCCTTTCCACTCTGTCAGGAGAACTTGTTGGAATGATGTGTTTTAAAGCAAACTTTTCATCTGGATATTTCACAAGGCTAGCCAAATAAACATCGCTAAATGTACCTGCACAGAATAAAGTCAACAGCTTAGAAAGTAAGGTTCTCCAACCTATTCTTTTGCTGAAGTTGGAGGGCTCAAGTGCCAATATTTAATAGGCATACAAACTGACTTGCAATGATGGCCATTTTGTAATATCTAAGTGTCATATTACTGTATGTAATTCCATATATAAACTGTACCTTCTCCTATTTTGTTTTCAATAACAAAGTTTGCTTTAAGTTCTGGAACATTTGCAAACAAATCATCACTTTTTCTTTCCAAGAACTCTAAAACGATAAAAATAATTAAATAAACGTGCGCGGTGTGTATTTAATAAATACAGCATGTTTTTAAAATATATTAAATATTGCCCAAATTATGACCTTGTAAACAAAGCAAAGAATACAATAACGAATTTAAAAAACTACAGGGGAAATACACCAACCTTTACAAGGTTCTTGAGTAAAGGTTTTATCAAAATCATTCTGCTTCTTCCCTTCGTGTCTCGAGTCATCACGCTCAAATTTTTCCACATTTTCCCAACATTTTGGAACATTCAAATCAGGACTTTCACGTTCTGTAACGCTTGCTTCGAGGACACATTCTTTATTTGCCATAATATTGGGGAAATTTAGCTTAGTTTTTGTACAATTATCTTTCCTCTGTCTTTTATAAACAAATATGGACGATTTCCCGCGCTTTTTAAAAGAAAAGAAGAAACGCTCTTTAAACTCAGGACGGATACTTCGTGTAAGATTATTGTTAGGCATACGAAACAAATACGGCATACATTTATATAATATATATTTTTAAAAGAAATAAATATCGAAAATATATTTTACAGTCAGTTTGAGCTATATTTTTTCCCTTTAAAAGTCTGTTTACACGATCCAATTTTGTTGGATCCAATTCACTTCTGATGGATGCTTTATAGTTTGTTCTCTTGTAAGTATATGAGCAGCAAATCTACTGAAGCCAATGCAGACTATATTTCATACGTCAAAAGTGAATTAGATCCAACAAAATTGGATCGTGTGAACAGACCTTAAGACTTTTAAGTTACATAATTTAATATTCGTTTTATCATCTAACTCGACTGAGTGACTGAGTTACATGTGTTGAGACAAGAGGTTGGCACGATGATCCATCAACGTCAACATGTGGTCTTGTAATTTCTGGCGATAAAGAAACATTGTATTTATTACCTCGTCAGCATAAAGAACGAACTTGGGAATAGGGGCCAGGGAACAAGAAGGAGGGGGTTGGGAGGGTGCTTTCGCCTCCCAGTTTAATATGTAAAAAAGGCCTGTCAGGGAATAGGGATAACAACACACTGCATTCACTTACCGCTAGAGTTTCGTCTAAATGGGTTTCCACGCCTTTTGTAGGCGACCTTTGACTTTGTCTGTGGGAATCGCAAACCTGAGATATGAAATGATAATTAATACCATAAATTGAACTGTATACCATGACCAGCTACAGTAGCAATTTATAAAGTTAAGCAGACAGTCTCGACCCATCTCTATGGTCTCGACCTGTGTCTTACTTGATTCATATTTTGACTCTCAAGATGTCCTGTTTATTCGGAATTTGTTTTTTGTTGAACTGTATACGTTTCCTAGTCTAACTACATGAGGGAACTTCTCAATCTTCTGACTCTTCTCGTCTGGACTTACTACATAATATGACCGTGGTAACTTTACACTTTTTAATATTACAGTATGTTGTACAATTATTTCAAACAACTTACTGTATGTTGCAAGTTTTGAAGATCAGAACGCAATGTGTTCAGCTTATTCTAGGAAAATAAATTATAACAAATAACTATTGATAATGAATGATAACGAATTCGAATAAATAAATATTAAAATTGTTTAGACTTTCTCTTGGGTCTTAGGAAATATTTTGAACTACCTCTGTCACTTGAGATGATAGTTTGCTGTTAGTTGAAGCTAGTTTTTCCTCTAGAGCAACAACATCGTCTTCCTAAATAAGGAATTAAATTTTGAAAGACATGAAAAAATTCGACTGTCTGATTTCATTTTTGAATTTGAATAAATTTGCTACATTGATAACAAATTGGCTCAGAGATTAAGCATACATATATGCATGAAGATTCTCACCAGGTAGTCGTGTTCAGAAACATTGCAATATTCTTTCTTTTTTGTTCTCTTAGTCTTTAACTGCATAGTAAAATCACCGTTACCATAGTGTAGGTGACGATGCAGTTGATTGACAGTACTGGTTGCCGGTGTCTGTGCCACGACGTTGTCATAGTGATGATGGTTTATAACCTCGGTAATAGGTACCGCTGAAACGTCCATTTGAGCCGGCGATTGTGTAGTCATTGGTGCATTGTCACCATAGTGATGGTGATGGACTTCATTTATTGGGGTAACCGCTGGTAGTCTTTGAAAACCCTGCATTGTTTTCGAGTCTCTTGTATTTTGTTGAGGAGGAAGACTGGGGTCATGGTAATGATGATACTCATGATCGCCATGAGTGCGTGGCGTGTAAATATGATGACGTATCTCGTGCGTCGGGGTGACGTCATCTAAAATGTAAATCAATGTTTAAGGTACTCATTAGATGTACTATACATAACTTCACTAATGAAAACAATGATAACTAGGGATGCAAGCTATCTACCAAAGTAAATAGAAGGCAAAGAGCATTTAGTAGCATTGAAAAGAAGGGACAAAATCTATTTCGTTTGGGGCATTACTTTATCAAGTGTACTACTTCTATTTTTGTAATCTTAAGAACCGGCTTACCACGGTAACCCTGAACCGATCGGAACACGCTTTCTAATTGGCTGGTAATCACTAATCAGGCATTGTTATACATGAATTGCAAAGTACTAGTTAATTGATCATTTAGCTGTTTAGCTGTTTAGCAACAACCAATCATACATGGTCTTTCGATTGGTACTAGCTAGCTCGCCTACCAGACTTTTTTGGTCTTGATAATTCGCGATCTCTGTCGTCCAGCGCCTTTCTCAAGTGACCTACTTCGTGAGCAAGAGCATCAACATGTCGATCTGGAAAACACAACAATATGTCTACTCACGGTGAATTTACACAAATTATTATAAAAGATAACGAATAATGTTTTCTGTACATAGATAATTACCATGTTTTTTATCCTCGAGTTGCTTATGTTTCAGCAAATTCTCGACCGACAAAATCTGTGTGAAAATTCGACATATATTTAACCGATCACGATAAATAACGATATGATCGATACTGAAACTGATATATTTAATCCATATCTAACAGCCACATAATAAGGCATGCATGATATAAGAATAATATACTTTATTTTCAGCATTTTTCAGATCAGCTTCTATTCGTCTTCTGCTTTCATCCATCTTGCGCTGAGCTCGGTTCTTTTTCCTTTCTTCCTCAATGATATCCTATTCAGTGCGTTGAATTACCAATGAACTGTCCATATGTATATAGGTTTCGAACAAAAATTAACAAGCTCCATACTACACGAATACCCCGAGAAAGTTGTTCGAAAAGCGTTTAGCTGAAACAGCAGATAAGTTGAAAACGGAAAACAAAATTATGCATGTATTTATTGAACAACAAAGCTGAATTTTTTCGATGTGAATAGTTTAAATTTCAATGGTAGTACGTATTTAATCCATGGGATGGAGGTTCAGTCATTCACAAGATGTATGAGAGTATTAACTCTGGCTTATCCACCGTTTAAGCTAAACGCCTTTCGAAAAACCGGACCTAGTTCTGTCTAATCAGTTTATTTCAACGCCCACTTTGTCGGTTGTTACCTCATTTGCCTTCTTGCGTTCGGACAGGAGTCTTTTCAATCCATCCAAATCCTTACGTAATTTTCTCTTTTCATCTTCATTCTATACAAATAAATGTCAATGCATTCCAGTATTTTCCAGGTATGCCATCCATGTTATAATGTCGACTACTCACTAGCATACGAGGAAGTTTAATGGTGGAAATGCTAAGAATACTTGTACTAGAATATAATACAAATATTGTACTTGATCAACAAGACTAGTACTAATATATACTGTACACACACCGCAGCATTCTGAGCACGATGAGAAAGCATCGCCTCCAATTCTGAGATCGCCTTGTCCTTGTCACGAAGCTAAAAGAGCAAAAGAGCAAATCCATTCAATATTGTGTTGTGCATTATTTTAAACATCGCTTTAATTCACGTGGAAAACATAGTCATTAGTACTGGTCAAAGTTGCACCGTAAAACAGAGAATATATTTTTAGTCAAACCTCTTCAAAATGCTTATCTTGAAGTTCTTGAAGTTCATCTTGTAGTTCCTGAATCTCGTTTTCCAAACGATCTTTCTGTCGCTTGGCGAGATCTCTCACATGATCCACCTTTAGAAGAAAATTTCCAGTTTGTACAGAACTTGAAGGTTTTATGAACACAGAACACAAAGGAAATATAGTGACACTTCTTTGGTAAAGTTAGTGACACATGTTTGGTAAATGTGATACACAGAGACCAACAAGGGGGAGAATACCAGTACGTGGTTAGAGAATCTGGTCTATACGTCTAAAAACGACCAGGTTATTACAATATTGATATGAACAGGATTAAACAATGTTGTGCTGCCCACATTGTTCAGTCAAAATTAAACAATATTGTTACACCAGATTTATTTTCAACGATAATATTCGTTGTTGATAGTGGATGTGAGAAGGTTTAACCGCGACAGACTTTCATCCATGTAGATATGTAGTGATAAGTTGTTCTCTGTTATCATCATCCATTTATTACAATTAAATACCAGCTGATTCACTGTATAACATGCATGCTCACCTCGTCTTGATATTTATCAGATGGTTCTTGTAATCGTTTACGCAGTCTTCCAATTTCATCTTCCAACTCTTTGATTTCATCTCCTTTTCTTACGGAGTCATCTTTTAACTGACGAGAAAACGTCATATTTTATCTTTAATGAGATTGTTTGAGATACAGTAGTTGAAGCTAAGATAAGCACATCTTCACTTATTTTATTATATGGCAAGCGTCACTTCCGCGAAATGGAGCTCAGTGATTGGCTGAGAAGAATTTTCAGGGATCCATTGCTTTCCCGTAATGGACCGGCACTTTCCTGTAATGGCTGGCGTTACCGGCGATCCATTACGAGATGAAAAACAGAGAAATTCTGAATGAAAAAGGCACAAATAAACGCTCAAGAGAAAATTTAATCACTTTTGAAATTAATAAGACGTCTCCAGACAGTTTAGATAAACTAAATAGTTCAATATTTATAGTTTTTGTTTTTATCAAATTGCTCGTCAGGCTACTAATACGAATTCATGCATTTCTTGTTTGTTTCAAGTGCAAATACATGCCTTATGCCATAATAAACTTTTTATTAACCTCGCTGGCTCGGTCTTTACCGAGAAATATCGGACCGAGGACTTTTTGAACAGACCGAGCTTGAAGAGTGAGGTTTGTACAAAAAGATCGAGGGTAAAGACCTCGCACTCGGTTAATAAGAAGTTAGTAAAATATGCAGAAAAACGAGGGAAAATTATGGTGCATAAAAGTGGTCTTTATACTAATATATTTGGGCAGCATTGGAATAGTGGTGTACAAGTTACGTGATATACTGTACCTGCGCTAAAGCGTTTTCCGCCGCCATCAACTGACTTTGTGTTGAGCTCAGCTCTGCTCTTAAACCATCAACTGCGGCCTTTGCCTTAAGGAAAAACAGTCAGGACCAAAAAGAAATAGCTATTACTGGTATAAAGGTAGTCTGCTAACATATATTTCTCGATAAGTGAATAGCCATACTTGTTTTTGTTGATGTTTTCTCTTCTGTCTTTCATCCTCGAGATCATTCAGCAAATCAAGATATTTTTTATGTAAATCAGCCAGGCACTCTCCTACACCGTCTGTTTCATCAAAAGGCTGTCTTATATCCGTATGTCCTTCATTTAAATCATTTACTAGGTTTTTCAATCTTTTAAGCAGTTTATCTTTGTCATCAGCGTCTCTCGCTCTTCTTTTCAGTTCCTGCTCTGCTTCGACAAGACGGTCTTTTAAAGCTTCGTTTGTCGCCTAAAAATAATAGAATTTAAATCAAACGAAGTTAAGAGTTGCTGCATGTCTATACTGAAATACCTGAGTTGGACCCGTTCATTGTTATTTGGGAAACCGAAGCACTAGTATATATATAATACATACCTTCAGAGCGTTGACTTGTAAAGCAAGTTCCTTAATATCTTTCTCCTTGTCACCAAGTCCTCTCGCGGCTTCTAGAGCTTTTGCAATGCGATCTTGGTCGCGTTCAGCACGCGCTCTCGCCGCTTCACGTTCTTTCTGGGAAAAATATCGAAGAAAACGATATTATTAGCCAACGGTATTATTCAAGACTTTTAGTGTAAAATTAGCTTGACCACAGTGGGAGTCAAACCCGCGACCTTTGGTTTGCTATTCCAATGCTTTTCCAACTGAGCTTCGAGTAGTTGATATTTCGGAACTCAATCTATAGTCTCTTGTATATCTGTGCTTCTTAAAGTGATAGTAATAGTGCATAAGATAGAGCCTAATTTTTCAGCTTATCCGGTTGATGACTCAAGAGTAGCATCATCACAATATTCATTACATATATGCACCTGAGTCTTAGGCACAATAACTTTCAGTGTAAGTTTGAACTATAGAAAACAACGATTATTTCTGGAACACCTTCGCCGATACCGGCGATCTCAACAAATAGCTATATAGCAGGCTATATCATTGATCACACAAGAAATAAATCACACCTCCAGTTGCGCTTTCATCTTCTTGATGTTGTCTTGAAGTTGTGCAATTTCTTTGTTGGCATGTTTCACTTTCCCGTCGGCTTCCATTAATCCAAGTTTGTTGTTTTTCTCAAACGCTGTCAGCCTTTCCTTTAATTCATCCCCCTTCAACTCAGCCTCTTGTGACTTCCTCTCCTCGTTATTTAATGCAACTAATGCATCTAGAGTAGAACTGAATAGTTTAATAGATTGTCGCATAAGTTACCAGACAGAATGTTCTAGAGATGTAGTTTTTTGCTTGCCAACCATCTGCTGTGACACTTGTAACGTTTACTAAAACCCGCCAATGAAATCCATGGCATGCAGTGGTAGGCAAACACACAGCTTAAAAAAAACATCAGTTTGTTTATCTTTAAACATACTGCGTATTGATAAAAATATGAGTTATTTAGTTGATAACTATATACAGTACTAAATTATACTTGGGAAGATAAGAATTAAGTTACTCGAAGATGCTGCCACACTGGTTATTTGGTCTACATGTATATCTTTAGCTACTGTAACTAAAATGGTTCTATCTTAGGTTTATCAACATCACCATGCATTTCCCAATACTACGAAATACTACGAAAGCTAAAACCACCATGTTTTCGGGAGATCTCCTTTGGCACTTACATTGCAGTTTTTGCTCCATATCTTCCAGACTTTCTTGTGTGTCTTTTCCTTCTTCAATCTCAGCTCTCAAATCATCTCCTTCTTGTTCCAGATCATGTATTCTAGCTTGCTGTTCTTTAGCAAGATTTTGAAGCTCTCCCAATCGTTTGTTCAACGCAAGAATAACTCCTTCAAGTTCATTCTTTAGTTGCTCAATCGCCTCGTGAGATATCGGAGGTTCTAACAAAATTTTAAAAAAGACGTGAAGCCTAAAACAATTGTAATCGGAAGGTATTTATCGGAAAACTACAAAATGATTAACAAAGAAACTAAAGTGGAATGATATACGTGTACAGGCTGGAAACATCCACACTTTTTCTAGACAAAATTATTTTATGGATCAGTCCAGGAGGTCGGCTACACCAACCTTCTTCCAATTCTTTTCTTAATCTTTCGACTTCAGCTTTTTCTTCTGCAATCCGCTGATTCAGCATTTCTAGTTCTTCCTTCATCTGCGATAATTTGTCGTATGCATCCCGTAGTTCAGCTTCTTTCGACCTTAATTCCTGATCGAACTGCATAAAAGGAGACATGCACATTCCTTCACAAAACTGAGAATTGAATATACTTTGCAAAAACACGAATAAAGTCAATTAGCCTTTCTCACGATGACGTTTTTGGGTACAATTTGGGTTCAATTTTTTCAAACGGGTTTTAAGAGTTATAACAACATGAAAAGCAATTTTTTTAGAATCATTGGAAGAACAACTCCAGCCTAAAATTAAAGACTGTGGCCGTTATGAGGCACACGCTTGCAGTTTTGAGAAAAAGTACCCCAAAAATGGCGGCATATTCGTCATCGTGAGAAAGGCGAATTTAACAAACGTTATATTTAGATTAGACGTTACATTAGAAAGTTTTGAAGTTTGTAGTTCGTTGAAAAAAAATTCGTAATACAATTACTAGCACGTTTGCGACAAAGATTCTAATCCGCTGCTAAAAATACGGCCAGTCTGATGCTGGCTTTACTAATTTAAAAACATTATTGAAAGTTGAGTTGAGATCGACCGTAGAAATTTATCGCAAATATTGTTATCATTGAGCACTTCATAAATTAATACCGGCGCTGAGGTCGGGGTACCTGTGGATCATCATCGCTGCCACCAAAGTTATCCCTTTCTCTCCCCAGTTCTTCCAATTCTCTCTGTTTTTCTATGACGTCATTTGCGACGATTTTCATCCTTGCCTCCAGTTCCTCGGCGGCTGCCTGAAGATTCTTGATCTGGGAAAATGCATTAAAATAGATGATTCCAGTCAGAAGAAATTCAATGTAAAACAATGCAGAACTTTACGAAATGTTTGGAAACGTAAAAAAAACATGTTCCGATCTCGAAATTTCACTAGATTTGTGTACGTAATGAAAAAATAATTCAAATATTCATTATTTAGTTCGGGTTTTAATCATTCTAAGGTGTTCTTTCCAGCTGTGGTTGGATTTTGCTCTCTTTGCCTGAATAAGGGTATGTAATTTTGTCTATAACAGGGTATTATTTTTAGTACTCACAAACTCAATCTTTTCTGCCAGTTGTTTCCTCGCAAGCTCATTACCTTGACCGAGAGTCGCCATCTAAAAAATAGATTTTTGATGAAGAATAAAATATTTCATTTCTACTGAAAAAGCGACAAAAGTTGCGTCTAGCATTAAAGTACGGTATAGGATGTAAAGATGTAATTAAAGCGTTTAGCTTTTAATCGTGGAGTTGAACCAGATGTGAACCTTTGTAAAACACAGTCGAATTTCTTACCTGTTCCGCGAGGGAAAGTTCTAGGGAGGCTAACTTTTCTGAAACATCCCGAAGTTGATTATTCTTCTCATCGATTTCGCGTTGTACTATTGATAAAAATTACTTGAATTATTATTATACAGAGTATAAACACAGGACATTTAATACGGGGCTGTGTTCACATACGACTCTTTCGTTCCCTCCCCAAACCGAAATCGATTATACTATATTATATGGTATGGTATGGTATGGTATGGTATGGTATGTATGGTATGATATGGTATGATATGGTATGGTAGGGTATGGTAGGGTATGGTATGGTATGGTATGGTATGGTATGGTATGGTATGGTATGGTATGGTATGGTATGGTATGGTATGGTATGGTATGGTATGGTATGGTATGGTATGGTATGGTATGGTATGGTATGGTATGGTATGGTATGGTATGGTATGGTACATGGTATGTCGCACACATTTTTTGCGTTAAGTAGAAACCTTTAAGTAGAAACCTTACACTGTCTAAGTGCTTCTTCCTTTTCATTCAACACTCGATCTAGGTCAGCTCCCATCTTTTCCAAATCTTCATAATTTCTTCGTAACGATTTCACATGAGCATTCTGTCCTGCCATTCCAGATATGTGTGATGCTCGTACGAATTGATTTCGTTTGAAAGTCGCCTTTCCAATATATGTACTGTCGTCCATTCCATCCTGTTCATCAACCTGAAAAAGAAATTATCTCCTAAAAATCATTATATCTATGGGACTATTAACTAAGGATTGCAAATTATTGTTACTTCATTTATCAGTTACATTTCTGTATTCGTACCTCATCATCAAGTAAAGGCAACTGACCAAGAAGTTCAAATTTTGCATCCAGTTTATAAAACGCCAACTCTTGCTCCAGTCTGTACTGTTTTTCCGAAGCTTTTATCAGATCTGCATTTTTTGCTTTCACCTTATAAAAACAAAAAACATCTGTAAATATTTTCTCTCCTCAGTCGTGCTGGCCAGGGGTCAGATATTGAAAGACATATACAACTAAACACAGGCCGCTTTCCTTCATACGGAAAAAACGGCCAGACCGGTCCTGTTGTATTTCGGTACAGTCAGATTACTGGTATTTTAGAGTGTTTCAAGAACTTTGCATTCGAGTATATCGTTATCTACATCTGCCTAGCACGGGAAATATAGTTTTATCGCTATATTCTTAACGAAATACTCGATTTAAATTTAAAATATGACCGGTCTGACCATTTCGGCCGCTTAATGGAAAGCGCACACAGACTAGAATTACGGCACAACATGTATACGGTTTAATAGTGGTGTGCTGCTACTCTGAGTCACCAACCGGGCAAGCTGAAAAATTAGCTTGACCACCGTGGTCAAGCTAATTGGTCCAGCTAATTTTTCAGCTTGCCCGGTTGGTGACTCAGAGTAGCAACATCACATATACATTTAATATACACACCTGAGTCTTTGCATTATCACTAGTGGTATGCTATTCAGAACAGTCTTATAAGATCTCGGTATTCACATACCAGTGTATTCTTGGCTTCTATGTCTTGTTCCAATTCTTTCATTTTTTCCGCTTGTAGCTTTTCTTTTTCTTTCAAAGCATTCTGGACATTCTTTAACTCTACAATCGTCTTATCAGCTTTCTTCTTCTCATCTTCTAACGCTTGATGAACTTTTTCTTGTTTTGCAAGTTCCACCTCAAGGCGCTGAACCTCTTCTAAAATTTTCCACAACTTCGGGTTATAGTAGAATAGTACACATATAGTTTAAAGGTACGTCGTTTAAACTCATGGTATATAGTATATGTACAAAATGAATTTAAATTACTGGGAAGAGTTATAATGACTGGTTGAACAGTCGTTCACCATATTGGATTATTGAATGGGAAACTATTCGAAGATGCCGCCACGTTGTTCCATGGTTATTTTCGAACGTATCTTCAAATATTTAAACAATTTAATGGCAATTTTACCTTGGGCAAATCGTGTGTCTGCTTCACGTCTTTCTTCCTTCGTGACTTTCTGATTGTCCAAAATTTCCAGGCTTCGCAATTGATAGATAACAAACTGACGATAATGTGGCAGACTGTTGAATGGATTATCTTGAAGATTCAAGTTTGTCAAATCTTGGAGTGGTCGTAGTTTCGTGACTTCTAATAACTAGATATTATGAAAACACGGTGATTTGTAACATTACAGCCCCAGTTAGGGCTGCATTTAGACTGGGTTCATAATGAAATTGGCTCAATGGACCAACTATGGTCCTTCATCATTCATTCACAATTAAATAAATTAATTAAATAAGGCTCAAACAATGAATGGACAAATTGTTTTGTTGACATGCTAATTTATCAATAAATTCACAACATCATACTAATCCCCACTTACTGATTCCAATTTATTGTTTGACAAATTCAGCAATTTTAAGGTTCGTATTTTCTTTATTGTCTGCCGAGGTATTGATGCAATTTGATTTCCACTCAGATTTAGTGCTTCTAGTTTCTGCATACTTTCCACACACTCAATCACTTTGATGCAATTATGTGATAGGTTCAGCTCATGTAGCTCAGTCAGGGTCTCTAATTTCTGCATTTTTTCTATCATGTTGTTGCTTAGATTAAGAGTCCGCAGCCTCTTCAATTTCTCTAGGTTTTCTATGTACTAAAATGATTACAACACATAAATGAATCAATTTACAAGTCTGCTCAAAGCATTAAGAGGTGTGCCATATAGTATGCACATAGTTCTTGATATGAACTTGCATACATTTAGGTAAGGGGTGAGAGTTTATCAACAGCTGGAGTAACATATTTGAGTGTGCATGTAATACCTTAATCTTTTTATTTAGTTTATCTTTAGGGAAGTGAATGGTCAAAGATGTTATTAGATCAAAATTTTCTTCTTTTGTTATTTGCTTGATCAAAGTCTCAGAGATGTATGCCACTGAACCACTTTCTCCAGAAGCATTCGTTGATTTCCCTGTATTTGTTTCAGAATTCTTCTCTTTTTCTTGTGTAATACCTAAAATTTATAGAAAGATACTGTACAGCAAAACTCATCAACGTACCCCATGCATGCTGGCAATGACCAAGATGCAAACCACCCTAATATGTAGTATGTATATACAACTTTACTCTATAGAGCCAACTGGTTGCTTGCCAATATGGATACCTACAGTTGTGCTATCATGCACTAATTGCACTTTTATGCTTATAGGCAAGTGACACTGTTGGTATAACAAAGCTGTAATTAAGTGTGATTTTCTGCTGACTGAGGCACAAAAGAGGCAGAAAATGTTTTTCATACACACTGATGGGGGGGGAAGGCTTATCTACAGGGGGTCCGGGAGGGGAAGGTCAGTTTTTGTTTTGCTAGCAGGCCTGACCTAAAATCACCACCCACCCACCCTGGGCAGTAATTCAGTTATAATTGCAGGGTTTTGTAAATACTAAGTTTTAGTTAAGGATGCAATGTACATATGAGAGATGAGGATTTATTAAAGGTCAAGGGCAAGCAAGGCATCCCACCTGGCAGTGTGTGTGAATGTATGTACAGTAGTTGTGCTGTAACACAAATTATTACTTAGTTTTTAAATACATGCTGTAGTCTTGTTGTATATATGTTTACAAAATATATGTTTAGAATTTGACTGGGACCACTGTTTGATATTTTTTAGCTAGAATAAAAAGTGTGCAAAATTGCATGCCTGAGATTTCAGAAAATAATAGTTAACATAAATATTTTGAATAGCTTCAGGGCAGATTTTTGTGCCTTCACATGAAATGCACCATGACATACCACATTGTTCACATCATGCCTACAGCCTAGTGAGCCTACCTGGCTGTCCAGTTATATGAGGTAACTTTCTTGAAACATCACCTCTTGAAGTCGGGGACAAAAGCTTGCCTTCAACTTTCTCAGCCTTATCCATTTCTTTTAAAGTTAAATCGTCCAATACAGCATTTTAAATGCGATGTACAGCATTTACATTGTCATATTTATTGGTGTTTCATTTGTATAAAATATATACAAATATGCCGAAAGATGATCATACTCAATTTTCCATTGGTTTCGCGTGGACGTGCCCTACTGCAAAACGTTTGCACACATAAAAGCAGTATAAACAAATATTATTAAATTAGAATTCAGTTCACAAAGTCCAAATAATCAACAAATATAGTGAGTAGTTGCTAAGAATTTGTTGTTCACTCCTCATGTTGACTTTTCCAAACTGAATAATAACTGTGCGTATTAGCGAAGTACTTCATTTAAAATAACCTTTGAAGGATTCGAGCTCCCAATTCATTCCCAGCTAACCCAGGCGATGCTCTGGGCCCAGAGAGGAGTATGTCTGGGTGACGCGAGGTTGTCTAACCCAAGGAAACGCTACCAGGAAACCAACACAATGAACACATATTTGATGTTTCTGTGTACCCGAGTTAGGAGATCGCAATGAATCTAATGAATTCCTTGATGTAATTTTAATATTTATCATTTTACTAGAAACCATGCCTTGGAATCTAGAGGCCTTCTCATATACTTGTGGGCCTATCACTACCTATGATCACTACCTATCACTACATATTAGAAAAATACAGGAGTTAATTCAAATGTTTACATTCGTGAGACTATTTTAGGAGTAAAAAATCTTGCACTTAACCATAAATCCCTATTTATAAAGATCTCATTTAATGCACCCTTTTTCAAAAGTGTTCCTTGCATGCTTATGTCATTCTTGAAATCAGTAATAAAAAGAAATTAAATCCCTTAATAACAATTGATAATTTTAACATGAAGGACACTTCTAAACATCATTAATTAAAACGCACTCAAGCCAAAGCCTGTCCGGCCGGAAAATTGATTTACGAAAACCTATAGTCGAAAGGCTTAACTCTTATTCCTGTATGCCAAAAGCTTAGTCACAACAAAACTCGCTGAACGTAAGTCATTTCTCTATCCGACTAAGTGTAAGATTGTAAGATTTTAGGATGTAAGCTTTAGTATCGGCCGTGTCGGCTTAGGAATGGAAAAGTTAAAAGAAATGGAAATTTATAAAATAAATTTTATACTTCTCCATCCTTTTCCCATTCTACTGAATGCATTGAGAATAATGTAGTGATATATACTGTAGATTTAGTGATATATTTCAAACTTTAAAGCTTCGAAGCAAATTCCCCCTTTAACAAAGGCCGTAAATATTTCTCATAGGCTGGCATCACCTGTAAAAAAAAAGAAAAATTATTCAACCATACCAATCAGTTCGGTCGACAAAATTCCTTTTTAGAAGAAAAAAACTGACTAACTCTTTACATGATCGAAGCATCGTAATTAAATACATGTAAGCTACAAGAGTTGCCAACCCCATCAAAAATGACAATATCAGCATGTCAACTCTTTTACAGTAAAATAATAATATATCGAGCGATAAGTACAGTTTGGTTCTCAATTAAGAGCGTTGTGCAAACTGCCCCCTATTATCCGCTAAATGCTCCTATTATTCGCTATTATCCGCTAAATGCTCCTATTATCCGCTATAGAACTTATCCCGCTAGCAGCTGCATGGGAAGTAACTCAAGTAAGTAATGCAAGTAACGTGCACAATCACATTTAAAGTATATTTGGGTTTCGGCAAATATCACTCACCTCATTTTTATTCAGTGGAGATTTCTCTGCCCATTTCATGAGATGTTCATAAACATTCCCATCATAACGACCGAGTACTGAGTTGAGAAGATGATCGGAATAGTAAAAAGCATCTACGAGGCCAACGGCATTCGGTCTGAAATGAAATTTGAATAGTCCAATTATCCCAGTCAGAGAAAGGAGCACAGCTGTTGTCACAAACCGTCATTACAAGTTACCTACACCCACTTGCGAGTTCAGAAGCTAGAAGCATAATTAGTTTGTTTGTTTGTATTTTTTACCCTGCCATTATTCCTTTGCATCAATGACATTTGGCGATGGGATAGTGGTTGGTAAGTAACTTAATGATAACGACTTTAAATCAGCGATGTTTTGCAAATTTTGGAAGTGGGGGAACGCCGAACGCGTATTTTAAATTTCAATGGGCGTGGCCTATATATGGGCGTGGTCAAAATACGTATAGGCATTGCCAAAATACGTATAACACAATATCATGATATACAAAGAGTAAATTCAAACTAATTATCTTGTTGAGACTATGTTCTATATCAGTGATATTTACTAGGTATATGGAAAATTTAAAATGTCTAAAGTAATTGCCAAAGTCGTTGTTTTGCGGCTGTCTGCTCCTGCTCACTTTCAGCATCTTCCTCTAACTTTCGCTTTCTTACTCTTTCATCATTGGCCGAATGATGTTTTCGCAACCAGGATTTAGTATATTTGTCTGGATCCCAAGCATTAATCGGAGGACCAACAAGTTTAATAAACATTAAATTCGATATTCGTTCAGCAAGTAGGTGATTTCTTACTGACGTACAAACCAAGTTCATTTGACTAAACCCACGTTCGCATTCTGCCGATGAGACCGGGATACAAGAGCAACATGTCAATAGAGGCTGAAGATCGTCAGGTACTCGTCTCCCTTGACATCAACATAGTCTTGGAACGCAGGCACTGTTGAACTTCTTGGAAGGGAAAACCGATCGCACAATGATCGTACCTCTTCCTCACCATAATTTAGATCAAGATCCTGTGGCCAATAAGTTGCCAGGGTAGAGAAAGCAAATCTGATCAAGAAGCTTCTGATAGGCAGCACTTTCGCGAACAGTTCCAGAGGCACATGTGGCAAAGAGACGATCTTTCATTGCATCTAGCAATTTGTCTATTGATGCATTAGCACCAATATTGACATGTCTCGATTGGAAACTAGTGGTACAGTGCCAAATCTTCCTTCCTTGACCGCATCCTTGGCTATCATCAACTTTGTTCCAGTCTTGCGCTTCAATGTTTCGATGCTTCTCGTGGACCGCTTGATACATCTGTTGGCTTTGATGATGTTCATTGAACGGTGTTGCATGGCCTCGGAGAGCTCAGAAAGCTCAAAAAGAACATCACACATGAGTGCCAAGTCCAACAGGAATTCCTCCGACTGGATTCGCTTGTTTAACCCCTCGTACATTGTTAAATTCTTTCCTTTTTCAGCTGCTTTGTTTTTGAACTGTTTGCAGAGTGCTTCGTAGTTGTTCCAAACTGCCAAAACCATCCTGTGACCACTCGCAATCCATCTCGTACTCAGTACCTTACCGATCTTTAGAAGCTGGACATCTAGACTTTTAGCAACTTCTCGTAGTTCGCGCACATTTTTGGGCGATTGGCTGTAAATTGAATACAGTCTTTCAACAAAAATCTTAAAATGGTTTATTCCCGTCAATTCTGAAATCCCATCGTCAACCGCAAGTTCTAGGCGATGACTAACAAATTTGAATAAGCGGAATCACTTTAAGGCTTGGCTACCAAGCACGAATCTATATATTTTTTTCACTATATGTTTAGATCATACAATATGTACGTTTCTTAGTACTAAGCAAAACTACAATAATCGATCATGCATTAATGAGTTTATGAGTTCTATACTTTTATAATGAGTTCTATACTTTTATAAATTTCGTTTGGGGGGACGGCGTTCCCCCATATGTAATTTTCACAAGGGGAACGTCGTTTTCCCGCGTTCCCCCTGCAAAACATCGCTGCTTTAAATAGAGCTACTAAACTGAAAGAATCATTTAAAAGTGTTGATAAATTCAACACGAGAACGATGATGTATGTACGAAGATGATGTATGTACACAAGAACAGTCATCAATGTTTCGTTGAGTACAATTGATGAGAAGTTATTCAAAGACGCTGTCACCCTGCTCTTTGTTAAATTTTCACGTTTTAGGTTTGAAACTGTCATGCAAATTCATATATAGCAACTGCCACTGTTTAAACCTACCTTATTTCATTGAACAATTCCATCATTACATCGTTCGCCATGCTGACATGAGTTCCTGTCATGTAGCCGTCCTGTGAAATGAGACAAGTATTATAACACCAGAGTGGCTTGAAATTCAAATTTGTCATTAAGGCTTTTCAAAATTTCGATAAAATAAAAATAATGATAGTTCACCTCTAAGAAATCTCTTGCGTTTTCCACAATTCCATGAACGCAATAAAGACTAAACAAAGCTTCCATAACAGGACGAAGGGTCGCGCTGAAATTTTCGTTCTTCATAGCATTGGAAAATTGTTCAACCACGAATTGATGACAATGAGCCTACAAAAAAGATCACAATGATGCACAGAATCCAAGAAATACTTTTCTTACTTGTACCAGAAACATGTTGAAAATTTGAGATTTACTTTGAAACGCAAAAGAAAAATCGCACCTGAGCAGCTCGTACTAACTCCACTGAACAATTGTTCCAAGCATCACCGGCACTTATACCATTTGACGTGCTCGATTTTACCTTTCTGGAAACAGCCAAAACTAATCTAGAGAGCGTCAATAAAACACAGTTAATTTACTTAATGCAAAATTGAGACGGTGATGGTATAATACAGTACTTGTATAATATTTGTCACGATATTGTAATGTGGTATGTTGTGGTATACTATATGTCATCTTATGGAAGGTATATCACAGTATGGAATGGTAAGATATTGGTATTGTATGGTATGGAATGGTATGGTATATGGTATATCGTATATGGTATATGGTATATGGTATATGGTATAGCCAAACCAAATGTTATTTATTGGTTAGCTAGGCAAAAATGCAATAGAAACGTGCTAGATAGGAACTTTTTGTATAAACCTGTACAATACAACAACTATTGTACAACTATCCCGTTTTAAAACCATGAATGCATATTCTAATAACCGTGACTTGAGTTAATATCACAATTCTACATGAAAGTTAGTGCTTAAAACCTTGCTGCTCTGTGCTTGTATGCTCGGAGTAATATGTCTGGATTTCTAAAGTCCTGGGATGAAGTTGCTATACACGCGGTGTCCAAGACAGCAGAGGTAAGGTAGGCAGCTGTCGGCGTCGATAATGGTTGGCCAGATGCTATCATTGAACAACATTTCACCAAATACCTATGTAAAGGTAAATAAAGGCAAGCTTTATTCAAAATAAACTTTCAAGGGGAAACTCGGGCGAAACTGAACGATCAACGCAAAGTGAGCAAACCTTGCTGTTTGTAACATCATTACAATGTTATCTCCTTCGTATGTGCACGCGGGCGCTGCATGGTCGCCATAGATTGATGGAAGACCACTGGACATCGAGAAACCATGACCACCACAACGAAACCGACAAGCCTACGATTAAAAATACAACATCACGTTATACAGGACTGTTCTTTCACAAAAAGCTTTGTGCTTATGCATGCCTTGTTGATATTTTGTGCAATTTACGCCTGTTCCTGCGCTCTTGAGCTCACTTCGACGAACGTTTCATAGTTTCAAACAAGGTTACTTCATTGGGATAATATAAAAGTTATAATAACAAAGAACAATGCGCATCAAAACACAAGTGTGGTTTCTCGATACCTCACCTCAACTCCTGCTGCAGCAACTTGGGTTGTAAAAGCCTTCATTCCAGCACTTGTCGCATGTAACTAAGTCAAATATATAATCAAATTACTGCCGTGACGTCATGGAGTAGTTGTTATCTTGAGATGGGCAGTCAGTTAAAAAGCAAACCTGGGTTGGTATAGCGGGAACATACAGGTATTAAGTCGTTTCATAGTGTTAGGACGTCTACTGGGGATATATGTGGCAATCTATCCGGCATATAAACATGTTTATATGCCGGATAGATGATTAGTAATTAGACCATGCAATATCTCTGAACCAACCTCTTGTGCATTGCTGAGATTTCCTTCTTGGATTTCCATTTGGACTTGAAAATACAGTTTTGCGGTTTCAATTGACGTGAACCAGAATGCATAAGACGTTGCAAGCAAAGGCAAAAGAACATATTGCTGTGTCTTGTAGTCCAAAACTTGTAATTCAGGTTTGCTAAATGACGAAATCAAAATCGATGATCAGAACTGTTGTTTGTTGACATCAATATTTCTTGTGTATCAAAGACACACCTTTCATCCAGCTTGCTTTGCCTCCGTACAGCGCTGTATCGTATTGCGATGGTGCAAGCTTTACTTAGCGACTCCGCTGTAGCGAAGACAATGTATACTCGCGTCATCACCATAGAAATATACGTCAATTTCGAACTGTCTCGTTTCAACCTAGTGTAATACCCATCCCTTGATACCTGAAAAAGATGGTTTAAGTTAAGAAGTGAAATAAAATGACCAGCTAACATAAGACTCCACTAACACTCCAGACAAGACGTTTTTGATGTATATTATAGGCAGTTCATTGCTAAGCCACGTTTGATGAAAGTTGCCAGATGAAATTTACTCGAACACGCTGCCAAGTTGCTCTGCAACTGCGTCAGTAGATCCCATTTACTCTTTTAAATCCCATAAAAAATTAGGTGTTTATTGACCCAAGCCTATTAACTAATTATGCGCTCATCGGCGTTATTATTATAAACTTTATTAAAGTGTCAAAAAAACCCTGATAGCTTGGGATAAAAATCCCATGCTAATATGGGAACACGACAAGGATAAGTACAAAAATACTACTTATTATAGAAATATTGCTAAACTACGAGTTGCACAAAGTGCAATTCTTGCAACCGTCCTCTAGTAATAATGATAAGTTCTTTTTTCTAATCATGCTTTTAAATGAGGACAGCAATGTCAAGACTCTCTCCCCTGAGGAAAGCATACCCCACAACTTGGGCCCAAGATAACGTAGAGAATGTTTGCCATATGTTACTGTACTAAATCTAGGTACTGAAAAGTCTGATCGTCTAAGATTATATTGAGACGTGTGTTCTTTAAAAATGCTACAGATATTAGGCGGACTTAACTTATGCTTAACTTTATATATCAATATACACACGTCTTGTAGGCTACTGTAGGCTACTGGTATATTATCAACCTCGTATCCAGGGTCTTTTCTCTGTGCTCACTCTTGGAGAGGGAAACCCGCTGAGAAAAGACCCTGGGTACGAGGTTGGTATATTATAAGTTTATTGTTGTATGAATTATATACTAGAATAGAAATACCTGACTATATTTCATCAACATGTTTTCTCTTGGTATGTGAACTTTGTTAAAGTTCATGAAACCATTGTCTATTATGTCGTATGCCATTTTGGGACCAATATGACCCAACTTTATTCCTACATAATTTTGAACATTTCTATCAGCAGTATTTGAGGTAGAGGGGGGGGGGATTTATCTCATGTCAAGTAATATCAGGAGAATATTAGATGGCAAATGGGGTATTTTATTTTAACAGTCTGGCAGTCTGCCGCTATCGATTAAAGCCTCTGGCGAAGAGCGTACAGCTTATTCCAGCTATATTAATCATCACCTGGTAAAACTTTATGATCTTCCAGGCTTCGGATTTGAACAATAAAGGCATGAATCCCATGATCTTGTCCTTGTGTTATCAATCTTGCCATCACGATGGCGTGTGTCGAGGTGTGGGCAACTAAGACGAATTTTAAAAAAAAACACTATCATAAGAATATAAAACATTTTTAAATAAACGGTATCTTCACACGCCTAGACCATTTTTTTGAAACGGACTGTATCTCCACAACTGTTTTATGGTTACAGATCGGAAACGGAAATGTGGGAGAAAAACAACTTACGTGATCCAGGCCACCATTTTGTTGCAGTTAATGTTGGACTATGAATGATGAAAGTTTCAGTTTCCGGACTGTATGTAGCTGTGGTCTCCAAACCACGCACGTTGGTTCCTAGATTAAAATACATTATCAGTGTTCTGTAAGACAGAGTGTAGATGGTTATTGCAATAAGACAAACTACTCACTTACCATGACCCATCTCAGTCTGAGCATATGTACCCACAATTCTGTACTTCTTGATCAATGGCATCCATTTTTCAAGCTGTTCCGGGGTGCTCTGAACCTAGAGAAAAAAATTTTCCTCCTTAGTTGGATGCAAACAATTAAACCCTTATTTCATTTTGAACATAATCATAAACATAATTTAATCTTGTTCAAATTCCTGTGTTGAAATTTACCAAAAAACATTTCATTGAATGAAGTCACTGGACTCTTGGGTAAAATGCGTAAATAGGTTTTTCTAATTTCCACAGTAAAATTCACTAGGCAAATGTTCAATCTTCAATAGTCAAATCGCAAATAATTTTCATAATTTTCTTGAACATGCTTGAACCGTCAAACATGCGTAATAAAAAATGCGTATTGACGTAATAAATGCGCATATAATCTAGCTATAATTTTAAGTGTTAATGCATGCAGTATGTATGTAAGCCAGACAGCTAGTTTATTATCATGATCTTCACACTTGGAATTCTATAAACACCTTGGAATTTCTGTTCTATTAGGTTAAAAAAGCAATACATACCAGAATTCATTCAACACACTGGTCTATTACTGTACTTTTATACTATACTTTTAATTTAATACACTTTAACTGGTAGTAATTTATTTGAATTTTTCTACCTCAATTATCATCTTATTCAATATATCTATTTTACTTTACTAACTCAGAAGTAGCGATGATATAATGTATCACAATTGAGTGTTAATATGACAAGTCATGTAAGTCTTTTATCTTTAAATTTATAGGTATTATTTTCAATATCTCTATCAATTGAGCACTACAGTGGACATTGATGTTATGATTAAAGATTAAACAGTGATTACTTTATGCAACTCTCTGTCTCCAATGTTTAGGACAAAAATAAATGAACTTGAAATGCAAATGTCATGGAGCATGGTGACTTAATTAGAAAGAAATTGGAAAGAGTTAGAAATATTGGAGAATTGAAGATATATTAAATACTAAAATCAATGTATACATATGATGGTCAGAGGTTGAGACATAGCATGTCTCAACCACTGATCTTGACCAACAAAACCTATCATGTAGCCAGGGTAATATAAACAGCCTAGAAATAGAGTTACCTCTATAATGGTAGTAAACATTGATCTATGTAGGCCTGTGAGGTGCAATGGAGTTACCAACCTAGAGTGTTGTAAACAACAGTAAGAACAGTTATCTGAACGTTATCAGTGCCAATTCCTTAAGGCAATTTGATTGGTAAGCAAAACGAGGGAAAAGGATGAAGCTATTTTTGTTTATTATTTTAACAATATATTACCTTCCACATAACTGTTGAACTATAGTAGGCTGATTATGCACACCTAGATCTTTCTTTGTCTTTAAAAAGTGTGTTTCCTTTTTCAACGAATTTTCATAAGCCTCTTCGATTGATAAAAAATATTGATTGGAGTTGTCATAGACAGGATCGGAAAGAATAGCACGCTCTATAAACAAATAGAAATAGGCAACTTTATCTTTCGTATTTCAAATTAAATTACATTGGTGATTGTAACAATTAAACTCTTAACACAATAATATACAGGAAAAATTAACACCCTTACGCATTGCTAATAGATTTAAGCTGCGTTTACACTTGGCCCTTTACCTGGACCAGGTCTAGGACAGGTCTAGGACAAGTCTAGGTAATATGTGCCACGTTCACACTGTCTTCCTTGTTGCTGATATTGGATAGCCAAAATAATTGACAAAATACTTGAAAAAAGACCCAAAACAGGCTGAAAAGTGGTAATACTATATGTATCCTATACAAATCATACTATTAAGTTCAAAATTTGTCAGGACTAGGTAAAGCCTGTTCACATTACCAAAATCTTGCCCCAGGTCTGGCAGGTCAGGTCCAGGCCTGGTCTAGGCTTGATAAACAATGTCCACATCTAGGCCTAGGCCTGGTCCAGGTCAGGTTAAAGCACATAGTGTAAATGCGGCTTTAGCCATGCCCCAACTTGAACAACTTGAGGTCACCCCCTCAAAAATTAATTGGTGGAATTATCCATGGGGAACAGCAAAAATTGAACTAAAACCAAGCTAGTGCCAGCTGTGTCCCAGGATAAAAGATCTCTGTTATTGATGCCTACCCTGAACTTATGGGGGGAGGGTGTTCTTAATTGTATTTCCAAGCTGCGGTGCCAAACAGATGCCCGGATAAATTGACAACCTGGATAGCCATGGAGATGTATTATATCATTTATATGTATCAATTTGGGGCACATTTTTGCCGTGGTAAAAAATCTCTAAGCTCACTGCGGTTTGCAGGTTATTTTAAATCACAAGAAGAAAAGCATATCGCTCAAACGTGATAGGCTCGTGACATCCCGTTATATGAATTAGTTACGCAGACACACGATAAAAGCATCAAGTATTATCAAGATCATGATGATGCACTGATGCACACAGTACGGTGACGGGTGACATACCCAGGCGTTTCGCCTCTCTGCGATTCTCAGCTCCTCCATAAAGAATACAAGACAATTCTTTGATATCAAATCTAACATTTTTGCGTTCCCGTTTGAGATCTTCGTTCATTTTTTTATAAAATAACAATCATGGAAATTAGAAGCTAGAACAAATTAAACAGAAAATACAGTCATATTGTATCATACACAAAAGTTTTGGCCCTTGCGTAATCCTAACCAGGTTCGTATCCTAAGAAGGACCCTGGGTACGAGATTGCTGAAATGCCTTCTCAAATGGGTAGTGTCGCAGCTCCTCGCAAGAATGATTTTCATTGGCTGAACTTTGCAATACATTTTTGTTTCGAGCACTGCGACATGTCCCTCTCAAATGTCCTCTTGCCAGGCCGTAGCTGGATCTCCACCTCTAAGGGGGGACTACTAAAAAAATTTGCCGAGAAGTTGCTTTTTTGGTACACTCCGGTACTAGACCGGTAGGCGGCATAATATCAATTTTACTTTCAAACGTGAGGAGGGGGCACTTCCCACCGGCCCCCTCAGCTAGGGCCTGCTTTCCCCAACCTATAAATATTATTTCCAAATTATATTTATGCACGTTCAATGTTTTTCGTTTTCGTGGGTCATAGTAATTTATATTCTCTTTTCTGCAGAACTTTAAAGCTTCGAAGAAAATTCCCCTTTCAACAAAGGTCGTAAATACTTCTCATACGCTGGCATCACCTGTAAAAAGGCGAAAAATTATTTATTATTCTTGGGGCAAACACTTTTTTAAGAGGAATTTTATTCATAACTTCTATTCATCTTTCTACGCATCGCTGAAAGACAACCAGTGCCATGTAGTATTTACATGCACTAACAAATAAAACATTGATAACATAAATCAATTTGGCTGCATGAAACATACTGCCCGTAGCGTGCATAATCATATTTACTTTTGTTCTGGCAGACACTGCATGAGACACCGCTCACCTCATTTTTATTCAGTGGAGACTTCTCTGCCCATTTCATGAGATGTTCATAAACATTCCCATCATAACGACCGAGTACTGAGTTGAGAAGATGATCGGAATAGTCAAAAGCATCTACGAGGCCAACGGCATTCGGTCTGAAATAAAAACAGGAGCACTTTTGTAGTTCACCGCTGCAGAGTTTTTGCTCCTTTTACTTATTTAACGACTTGCGCGCCTATGGTTTGCAATATTTGCTTGGTCAGATTGTTTGAATTAGCTCCTCTCAATTTCTCTGCACTTTGTCATTATTACTCACGTGACAGCCATGCAAAATGTGGCTCACCACTTCCAACGCAGCACAATAAACCCTCCAAAGGCAAAGAGTCAATTATATCGCTAAACAACAATTGTGCGATTTTCAACGATACTACAGCTAAACAACAATTGTGTGATAATTGTTATTTTCTGATGAATATTTTTGTGAGAGAATACGAGTGTTGGTAAAAACAATATCGGGTTATAATATAAGTCGCATCAACTGTCTTGAGTGTTTGACCAAAAATGAAAAATCTACCTTATTTCATCTAATAACTCCAATAACACTCCGTTAGCCATCCTGATATGGGCTCCTGTCATGTAGCCGTCCTGTAAAATTTATCAAATATTATCTCCAGCGCATGGTGTTGAAAAGTGTCCAAAAACCCTGCCATAAATTCTAATGTGCTGCCAAAATGTTTAATTATCTCACAGACATAAACCAAAACATAGTTTACCTCTACAAAATCTCCTGCGTCTTCCACAATTCCATGAACGCAATAAAGACTAAACAAAGCTTCCTTAACAGGACGAAGGGTCGCGCTGAAATTTTCGTTCTTGATAGCATTGGCAAATTGTTCAACCACAAGTTGATGACAATAAGCCTATGAAAGTATGAATATATAATATCATAATGCACAAAGTTGGTTAAAAGTATTTTACTTTTCCTACTGTTTAATCAGAAACTAACCTCTTCCGCAGGCATCTCTTCTAGCCCAAGCCAAATATGCATTTTTTAATACATAAGAGATGTCTGTGGAGGAGGCTAGTGACTCGCTAGTCAGAAACATCATGGGACCTCTTTGGTAATTACATCGCAATTTTACTGTTTTCAACTTTAGAATACAAGACTATATTTTAAATAAACAATTTGTAAGTGATAAAGCTTCTTTCTGCATTTAGAAACAAAATCAGAAAAGTGACATTAGATTGCCTTGATATTATGATAAACCCAATTGAAAGCAAGACGCTTTATTTGAATGCCTCAACCTAATAAATATGCTATTTACACACTACTGCGTTGATCATGCATTCAAATTCCAACAAAAGCTTCATTTCAATAGCGGGGACTTTTTTTTGGGACACTCTGTATATATATATATATATATATATATATATATATATATATAATATATTATATATATATTTATATATATATATATATATATATATATTTATATATACACATATATATATATATATTTATATATATTTATATATACACTCCGAGTGACTACCTGAGCAGCCCGTACTAACTCCACTGAACAAATATTCCAAGCATCTCCAGCACTTTTACCATTTGACGTGCTCGCCTTTAACTTTCTGGAAACAGTACAAACCAACCTTGAAAGAGTAAATAAATCACATTTCAATTACTTTATTGCCAAGCTTCTGCGTAAAGCGGCCGTGGATGGTGTTCCATGTTCATCTCGCCTACCCGGCGATTCGGGATTACACCCGGGTATTGTCACGGAACAATGTGAAATCAAATCGCTTGTCATGTATTGATAGCCTACGGCTATGTCCGCCATTGTCCTAGTTGGTGGTCCAAATTTATGTCTCCTACTACCTATAGATTTTATTGGAAGTTTTTCAAACTGGCTTCAGCCAGTATAGGGACCTGGAAGATTTGATGTAATTACATCTAGATTTATTAACTTCTCGTTTCACCTTAGTTTCTGTCAATTCACGGGATTGGGTCAACAGTGGATAGAGCTTCGTAATCGGCCGGTTGGTTTTCCCACTGCTAGTTCGTAAATTTACAGCGCGTATCCCTTCCTCGTATGAGGCTTTCGATGACGGCCATTCTCCATAAGAGTCTCGGCTTATCACTGTGTTTTAAAACCACGTCCCCTACTCGGACTGATTGATCGTTATTCCCTGTGCTCTTATGGAACTTTCTGAGTGACGTTAGATATTCTCTTTTCCAACGCAATTTAAAATGTTTAAATCGTAGCACTTGTGAGTTTACTCGCTTTCTGTCTTCCAAATCGTCCATGAAATCCGGATCTTCGATCTCGTCATCGTCAACGTGTGGATATGCATGGCAATGATGTCATTCGCCTTCCATAATGAAGGTGTGCTAGAGTGAGAGGTTTATCATCATTCACGTCGGAAGAAACGTAGGTAAGCGCCAAGCGGCCGATCGTTTATCACTGCTTCGATTTCGGTAACTCTCGTTTGAAGAGCGATGAGTCTGATTCTTGTTCGACGAAGTACTTTCTTGATCACCGTTTTTGTCATGCCGATCAGACGTTCCTAGGAACCCCCGTACCAGGGGGTTCTCTTGGGGATGAATTCCCACTCGACACAACGGTCACTGAACGCCCTTTTCAACGGTGGGGATTGAAAGAGCCGTTTAAGTTCATCGGCTGCTGATTGGTAGGTCGATGCGTTGTGTGATATTATTCGTTTGGGAAGAGACTTCCTGCTGGCAAAATGACGGAATCACCGAATGCTTGAATGAAGGTTTCTTCAGTGTCAGGTCGGTGACGATTTCGAGATGAATTGCTCTTGATGTTGCGCAAGTAAAAAGGCAGATGTATACCTTTGTTTCTGATCCGTTAGTATTGTTGACAAACAGTGCACCAGTAAAGTCTACTCCAATTACCTTGAACGGTACGACCTCGTGTATTCTTGATTTTGGCAAAAGAGCAGGATTAGGAGCGGGGTATACATCTCCTACCACCTTTCGGCAGGTAACACAGTTGCGTGGTACTTTCTTTACCGATTGGCGGTCTGCAGCTATCCAAAACTTTTTGTTGTTTTTCTTTGTCTTTGTACAATATTTTTAGGCAGATCAAGTGGAATTTGCCTTCTTGTAATTCATGCTCTTAGTCCTGTGCGTCTTTAGCGGGTTGTACCAGTTTATACGCAGACGGACAAATAATATAAAGAACTAAAGAAGCTACGAGCATCAACTCGAGCTTCATACATACCCAGGCGTTTCGCCTCTCTGTGATTCTCAGCTCCTCCATACAGAATACAAGATAATTCTTTGATAATAAATGTAACGTTGTGTTCCCATTTGAATTTTTTATAAAATATTTTAAAACCATCGAAATTAGAATAAATGAAAATATTACAATTCATTTTGGCCTCGAATGCGAGCCTCTTCTTTGATACCTTCCCATGCAGGTTACCTTGGTGCACCTAGGACTATTGCTTACCAGAGCGAAAAGGCACCCTAATAAACCATATTAAACGTACAGTAGCACCACTGCCTTGCTGGCAATAGCAATTACCTGTGAGACAAAATTTCGCTTTTTTCGGTCAATTATAGCATATGCCATGATTATAGCTAGTGATTTCTGACTGTACGCACAGTTCACGCGTCACAGATTGAAGTGAACTCGTTTGACGGGCTGTGCTGTCGACTGTGTGGCAAGCATGGGTTACAAATGGGACGAGAATCGCATATTCGCATAGAGAAACATTCGCATAAGATAAAAACATTTATGTATATATTTATCATAAATTCTGAAGTGAGCACACTTACTGCATATTAACAAAACATGCAAAAAACTATATTACAATTTAAAACAAAATGTTCACAGCTCTGTTTTATGAATCAATTTCATTCAACTTACACGGGGCAATTTTTAAACATCATGCAAAAAATATCTGACAGAAAGCAGTAATAAACAGGTAGCTAGTTTTAAGCGAACTGTTAGTGCATAAAAAAATCAAATTCATTAGAGAAGAGACCGAATTGCTTTGCGGTGGGATATCCACTTTGCGGTCGATATTCACTATTTTTGTGTAAGAAAAAAAATTTTAAGGTTACAGAAAAACTACTCGGACCCAGTAACTAGTACGTATTGTTTTCAGATATCTCGCATTGATTAAGGGTGGGAGGTAGAAAAGAGTACTGTCACACAGATTAGATCATAGCATATTGGTCGCCCACGTCAAGCTTGATATTGTAATAAAATTTCTAGGTGTCAATATCTAACGCCAATAAGAGTTTGATTTCACTTCGAGCCTTGTTATAATATCCTTTACGACCGTATGGTGAACTGGAGTGCGCTACTGTTATGATTGAAACCTATGTTATCCTTTCAAAAACTTTGACGATTGCCCTGAAAACGAGCCAGAAAAATATCTTGAAAATATGAATTGATTTGTATGATCCAACAGAGTAATGTGGCATTTTAATTTAGAGCGCTATTCTATTTTTCCTCCCCAAATGTGTATGTTTAAAATACGTAATTCGTTCTACATAATATCGCATGATACTGTACATAAGTGCATGGAAATTTATACCCAACGTGTTTAACTTGGGTTAGCTGATAGGAAAACAAAACCGTGCATATGACAGGTCTCGTATGTATATATAAAAACCCTGCGAACAAGGCTGGTGTATATATGCATGGTAACAAAATGTCAGATGTAAGGTTCACTAACTGTGCTATCGATCCCTCCTAGATCTTTCACGACTGTCCCTATCACGACTTCTCTGCTTTCTTTTATGACTATCGCGATGTCTTTCCTTGCTACGACTTCGCCTATCTCTATCTTTGCCATTCCTCTCCCGACTTCGCTTTCTTTCGCGACTTCTACTTCTCCGACGCCGTTCCGGGCTCCGCCGTCGCGGCGAACGGTCTCGACTCCGATGTCGTTTTCGGTCCCGACTTGGACTCCGGCTGCGTTCAGGTACCCTTTCCTCTTCACGATTTGGACTTTGTTTACTTAAAAAAAGAGAAAATCTTAATCCCCGATTTCCGAGATACGATATTAAAGATTTTATGAAAGTAGCTATGTAGCGTCAAGCAGTATTTACAAACAGTTGACAGACACAGATCTTGTGTACTTTAATCGTTCAGTTTCTTTTTTTGAATTATCTATTCACACACCCATATCTCAGGAGTTAAAAGTTGTGTCTGTGTAAAATCACTCTATCGCTATGTCGCTTGCGGATCCTGTGGGTAAATAATTAGTTCATGGTATCTAGAACTAAAATTTATATAACGCAGTACCTATCTTTTTCTCTCATCATTTTCGAGTATCGTTCCGCCTCACCAAAACCTTCATCTGCCTTGCGTTTTCGGTCATCGCAAAGATTTAGTGCTTGTAGTTTGCCATTGATTTCCTTCTGAATTGGGACTGGAATACGAGGAAACAGCGAATCATACCAATCCAACTTGAGCATGAAGCTACGAACCATTTGTCCAATTGTCATTGTACATCCACCACCAGCTTTTGGATCTATCTCCTAAAATAGGTTTGCAAACATAGAAGCATTGTTTCTAGCAAATGGGAAAATAAAAACCCAGGCAAAAGAAGTGAAACCAAAAAGCATTGTTTCATGGACACGTCTTTTGACTTAGGGGTGGGAAATCTGTAGCTAAAAGCATTGTTTCACAGCCAGCCAAAATTTTCAATCTCCATCAAAACTGGTTGGGTGGAATTGTTTGTTTAGTGAACTGTGAACACCAAGATATGGCAAACTAATGAATCCAGTATGTGTGTTAGAGGATAGCTTTTGGGGAAACTAACTACACCATACTTTACAAACCTCTTCATCTTCTAAGAAAGGTTCATACCAGTCCCAGAGATCAGCAGGTGGCTGTGAAAACCTAAATAACAATTTTTTTACAGAAATTAAGGTTTTCACATAACAAAGCAATATCCCTGGATTTTCAATATGTAGGTAAAAAGATCACTTTAAAAAAAGATGGTCTCAATAAGAGCTGGCACTCAAAATATCATTTTAAATGTCTGTTATTGAAAATAAACTCTTTTCACATGGTTTTAATTGATAATAGCACATTGTAAGCTATATGTTTGTCTGTCAGAGAAATAAGAGTTTTTAGTTTCTGTACTTTACCTGAATGCACATACCTAATGTACATGAAACCAAGCCCTCTGATGTATGGAGAGTCTGTATGATTGATTAAACCATTTAATTGCTTTCTTGTTAAACGTAATGTAAATAGTTTGTACAGCAAACAGAAGGCTGTTGAGATGATTCCACCTGCACCAACACCTCGTACCTGGAGTAATCAAAGTATTAATTACTTTTTTACTTATGTTTTAGAGCGTGAAACTGTAACCTTAGACACAAAAAAATTAAGACACAAAATAATATTGTTATATTTATGTCAAAAACACTGTTTTTTTCTGTGATAAATGTACAATCTTGCTTGCTTGCTTTAAAGCCCATCCACTGCTAAACAGGCTTTGTACGACCACCACATTAACTGTGAAATGTGGCAAACAATAGTTCTGGTACCAAGTACTAAGTGAATTTTGGTGTTATATGCATACTTACCCCACCGCACATTCCAACTTGACCAGATGTTTTTCTACTTCCCCTTTCCCATGGTTCCAAGTGATCAACCTAGGAATAAAACTTTACATTAACTTATACAGTACATTGGCCAGAATTTATAATGGCCACCACCAATAACATCTAAAATTAAAAAACAGGTTGAACTGTTATACCGCCAGGTTCAAATCAAATACTCAAAATTTAAAACAAAACCCTTTCTCTTATTAATATAATTTTACTGATGGGAGATATGGGCTTGCAAAATAATTTTTTATAGTATTTGGGGTTTGTACTGAGTCTACCAGAGGAGGTTGGACAGCAGGCCGCAAAGCATGATGGGTATTGAGCGCTCAATTATGCGAACGCTTCATTTGACGTTTTGACTGTCGTGATGTGAAGAGCTCTGCAAGTATAGGAAAAATGGATGCTTTCGAAAGACAGGATTTTCAAGCTGCGATAGTGCAAAATACTATGATGTATATGTATTGTTGCGATCCGCATTACGACTTATCTTTTACTGTACCGAGTTTACCGTTTTTTAAGCTGCATGGGCTTTGCTGCCATTTCGCCTTTCATAATACTCCGTCTGAAAGAAGACTTTGTATTATACCAAACACCGAAGCACTGCTTTCGAAGTTGAATGGCCTTAAATCTCCTTGTGTCATCAACGTTAAAGCAAGTACTATATTTGAGGTTAGTATAAAGTACTTGTCAACACCTCATTTTTTAATATTTTTTATTAACTTTTAAGGCTTGATTTGTGTATTAAAATTTAACTGAAACTTTTTTTTAGTTTGGTACTATCCCTGATGAATTTATTCATTGTAAAGCGGAGAGAATGCTTTTAATTTGGGATTTTGATGTGGATCGTGTATTGACAGAAAATACGAGCGCTGTGGATGCGGTTACTCCTGATTTTGATGACATCGAAATTAATAATGAGGACAGTGAAGAAGATGAAAGTGAAGAAGTTGAAAGTGATGAGGAAGAAATCACTCATGCTCTACCATTCAAGTGCATTGGAGCTGCTCATGAACAAAGTTACCAACATCATCTGGAACAGGCATATCTTGCCCTTGAATATAATGAATCAGTAAATGTTAGACTAAGACCAGAGCCGGAGAATCCTCGGGACCAAAATGCAATTGCTATTGATCTTCATTATGGAACTCAATGGGAAAATGTTGGATATATAGCTTCTGAACATTGCAAGTATTTACATCCACTGATTGCAGCAGGAGATATACTAGACGTCTATGTTGAACACATCAAGTTTCGGGTTAACTTTTTAAAAATAGGATTTTATCCAAAAATCTGGATAAAGAGGCGTGGTAAATGGGAAGGTCAGATTGTAAGGGCTAGTATGAGTGTACGTTGACATATAATTTCATAAGAACCAGGGTTTGCAAGTTGTGAATTTCTGCAATTATTTCCATTGGCTAACCTATGTAGATTTTTCCAGCATTTTTGCCATCAACTTGTTTTTAGTCTGGTTTCCATATGACAATCAAGTTGTTGCATAATAACTAATAATGATAGATATTTTTCTTAATGGTTAACACAACACCCTGACAATGTTGTATGGAAACCAGGCTTTCTATTTTATATCCTCAAAACCTATTGTCTATAACCAAAGCACTTCACTGTCATGTGATATTTCATACAAACCCTTGCAGTATTAAGAAAATTAGAAAAATATTCATACAATACATGGTATAAATATGTAAATCTGTATTTATTGATGAACAAATAAATAAACTCATCAAATTTTATTATGGTTATAAAATATTGTAAGTAAAATTGCCTTGACAAAACAGCCAAGATTTTGCATTTATACATATATTTACATGATGTTCAAAAAAGTAAAAACCTGCATACACACACCATTGTTTTTTGTTTCTATGCTATTGTTTCTATGCTAATAGCATTTACAATTCATGCAAACTTGAAGATCAATTGTACTAGATAAGGTGTTCATGCCTTTAGCTTTTCAATCAACCTAATATACATAAATATTGCCAGTTCTAACACACAATGGCTTAGTAATGCAGATCTTAACTCACACTAACTGTAAACATCAACAAGCATCTAAAGAACAGAACCAATATAAAATGTCAGTTTATTTTACTGAAGAAGTGAAAACATATAATCACACAATATGTTTCATATTTATCAATTTTGTGAAGGTGGTGGTGGTGGTAACCTTCTGGTTGTTTGAAATGTGCTGATCTAACACTCAATTGACCACGTTGTGGGATTACAGCTAGGCGTTAGCGAATGAGCATAGGAGTCGTCACTGCCAAAAATGGAAATCTATATAAAATACAAAAAAATACTATTTTCCCGTCTAAATGTTAATAACTAAGGAAGTTAAACCATGAATACAAATAAAATTTACATTAATATTACAAATTATGTAGTTAAACAATATTTGAAAGGGAAATATCCCATTGACCCGAAATGCGCTATTTTGAACATCTCAAAACAAGAGTGGTAAATTCAAAGCCCGATATCTCGGAAATGGTGTGGGGTCGCAAGGGGTCGATCCAGCCGATTTTTTTTTTACATACTTAACTTCATTCTTACAAAGAATCTCAAAAATCGAACCACAGGAATTCGAGATTTTCAACTTTGAAAATTGTAAACAGACAAGCACATGACTCATCACTTCGGAACGACCCGACCAACTTCAGTTATAAAAATCGACTTAAAAAGTAACGCTTACCTCGATAATCTCGACAGATATCGCCAGTCCAATGAATCTTTTTTCAAAAAATATGCGTTTTAATCAGTAAACTTTAAAAAATATACTCAATATTTTTATGTTTCTCCGTCTTATGTAAATTTTCTCGCTCAAAATCTTCGCAAGCACGCTTGGAAAATAGCGCAATCTCATTGGTCGAGAAATTCACGTGACAGCTGTCCAACCTCCTCTGTGAGTCTACTGACACAAGTTCAGGTATTCTGTATTCAGCAATATAAATTAGCAATAATAAAGATTAACGTATAATTTTCTAAATGCACCTATAATGTAAACATTATACCAGAGCATTTCATTTATTTGTTTGTGTAATACAAGATGAAACCTAACTCAATATAAACTAGTTTCTAGAATCTTACTGTTTTTATAGTGTAGTACTTTCCAATGCTGAACAGTTCCCGCGTGAAACATGTGAAACCAACTGGTATTTGTTGAGGCCACAATCATTTGCCGATCATCCGTTAAATTGCAAATGTTGACCAATTTCTGACTGCCATGTGAGCATTTCTTAACCCACAGTCCTTACCTTGTAATATATTTCGTCTACTACGCCGTGATACGTTTTGAGTTCGTACAATTGATTTTTGAAGTACGGCGAAGCTTGGATATTTGTCAGGATCATCGTGTTTAGGTTCATAGTTCGTTCATTTCCCCAGACCGGTAAATTGTTGGGCTTCTTCTTTGTCTCTCCATCCATCATTAAATGCAGTAAAATTAAAAAATAAGTAAGATATGAAAGAAATTCACAAAATGAAAACTGCCATTTCGATTTTCGGTAGGAAGATCAGAGATAATTGAATAGAATTGAATTATTGAGAAGTGACCGCGCATAAATTGAGGCGAGATAGCACTGGTCATATATGTGCATAGTATCGCAGTCACAGCATGTGTTGCCACCAATGGTTGCCCACTTTCCAGTTTAACTTGCGTGATTTTTCTGGATTTTTCATGACTGGTTTTTATGGTTACAGATTACTTCTCGAAGCTTGAGTCAATAGTCTGCAGGAAATAATCAGTCAGATATTTTTTGATAAAAAAAATGTTCAACTTTAGTTGCTATGTGCAACATGGTAATGTTTGGGGCGCTTTCCGTTTCATGTCAAAACCATATCAAATCGGTTGCAATTCGGTGAAACACTGTTAATTTACGATGATTGAAGCCAATTTAATTTTCTGAGGCCTAAGCATATATCTCCTTGGATTACAATTTTGCCCGAAAAATAGACGGTAAATCGTATCTTGGTCCCGCCCAGCCACCAGCTCGTAGGCCTATGGCACATAGTCTAATTCAACAGATAGATGTAAATACTTAAACGGCAACTATTTGAGCGAAATATTACATAGTAGTAGAATTTTGTTATTCGAATAATAGCTTTATACTTGTTTTCGTCTTTGGATAAGGGAAAAACTGGCAACAAATCACTTTCTCTATACAATAGCTAATGACGATAATTACGCCTTCGCAAAGGTTTAGTGGGCAGCAATATGAATCAATTTTCGACACACAAATAAAGTTGAATTGTTTTATTTGAACTCATTAAGCGTATCGAGTATTGTTTAGCTTATCCCACGCAACAATATAAAAGTCCGCAAATTTCTGCCACAAACACTTCGAGTTTAATTCGCAAACTGGCAACTGACACTAGGAAGCATCAAGCAGAGAGACATGAGTTCTGACGAATGCCCTTGCGAAATCAGAAAAGAAAATCGATGCAAAGAAGAAGTGGTGATCGCAAGTCCTACAATTTCAGAGAGCAGTTCTGAGAACAGTTTTGCCTTCGGGTCGGGAAACAGCTGTGGGAGCGGCTACGCCACCTGTATGCCAGTCCGAACCAAGCGAAAACGATCAAAAGCTCCTCCTGGCAAACCACCATATTCATACGTGGCATTGATCAGCATGGCCATCACAAGCTCCCCTCGCCGGAAAATGACCTTATCCGAAATCAACAAGTTCATCGCAGATAATTTTCCCTACTACGTAACATGTCCCCTAAAATGGAGAAACGCGATTAGACATAACCTTACCTTGAATGACTGCTTTGTGAAGCTACCTCGTGATGCTCGAGATGAAACCAAAGCGCATTACTGGACCATCGACCCCGCGAGTGAAACCATGTTCGAAGATGGGAGTTTCCGAAGACGGCGCAAACGCTTCAAACGTGAACAAGATTTACACGAAATTCTACCAGCTCTGGTTGAAAGAACAAACCTCCCACCAAAGGTAGCAATGCCACCACAGTTTTTTCAACCCTACCCATCTTATCCCACCGTTGCAACTTTACCTGGCCACACTACTCACCCGTCTGTCAGACGAGGCTTCGCTATCAACGACATCCTCTCAACTCCTCCAATCTATGGGTCCACCCCTTACCCCATACCCACCGCCCAACAAATGTTGTATCTCCCACCACAATACTACATGCCCTATCATTATGGTCTGTGGCCCTCCTATCCTACGACACCAAGTCAGGCAAATTCTGAAGTTGGATACCTCTACGCGAGAAAGCAAGATTATAGCGAAGCTGATGATACGAATTATGAACAGTATGAAAATTCTCATGAACTATAGCTCACGAATCTTTTCACTATGACGATGTGAGCACCTTCAAATATACACTAGCTAGTTTAGTTCACGAGAACGAATGACAGTTATGTAGATGCCTATAATTATTTAATTGTAATTTATTGCCTATTATTAAATGTAATTTATTTGAAATAAAAATTTTTGTAAAAAATTACGAGTTCCTTTAATAAACTTTGAACCTTTATCATATCAATTATCGATTGTAAAACTATTCACATACAAGATTCTTTTCAAGAGCATAAAATCTCATTGTCAACCACAGTCCATAGAAACATGAATAAATAGTATTTCCACATCAGTACAAAGATTTTAACATCATGGATGGAAAATAATGTATGAAATATTGCTTGGACCTTGTTAGAAGAACTAGTTCATGTACTTATTCAATAAATTTGTAAACCATATTCTTAATTTCCCTTCACTTCTGGAAACAAGTTCATCCTGAAAAACAAAGCTTTGGTGTTTTATTTCTTTTTCTTGGCTCTTTTTCCTTGACCTGTTAAAAAGTGGAGTGAGTTGAAAAATTTGGTAATTGCAGGACAATAATGGTATGGGACCACAATGTAACTGGGGTGATAGCTTGAATAATTGTCCAGGTATAAGGGAAGCAAAGTACAGGTTATTATACAAGATATTTTTTTATTTCTTTTATCCAACCTTTTGTTGGTGCCCCCTTCCCTCTTTCTCGCCTTCGAAACTGCATCTCTTCTTTGAAATCCTGGCAATATTCAAACCAAAATAAAACCAAACGAAAAAGGTGCATACCATTTGAACAGTATTTAAGTACCATACCTCATAATTGTATTACATACTCTAAAGTTTGAAGACTTAAAACTTACCAAATGTTCATCATGATATAAACCTAAATGCCTCAGCTTAAATAGCAATGACTGAAACTGTTTTATTGGTGGATAATAACTTGTAATTTGCTCAGCACGTGGACAGCTTCTGAAATATTCCACAACTTTCTGTCCTCTAGTGAAAAATATAATGAACATGCAAAATATAAACACTACTTTAACCTGGCCCTAAAGATTACAGGTAAATATACAATATATACACTTAGTCAGTCTGTTGGTGTAACTTGTTCCAACATCCAAGTATGAACAACTTATAAAGAGCACATCAGAGCACCTTATGCATTTATGTTACAAGATCAGCTCCTTGCCTTCCTTGGGAGAAATATCAAGATGACCATTGCAATTTGTGCAATGGTCTTAGAAAGGAATAGACCTTTCTCATTATAATCATAATGTCAAACAGGAAAGTCCAATGTCACATAAAGTTTGATAGCTCTGCAAAACTAACGAGCGACTTTCCGTGCTACACATCACTATATGAGAAAGATTCATTCTCTTCTTTTGGTGTCACAAAAGTGTTTGATGCCATAACATATTTGCCTATTTTCAGATTTCAACAAGGTTGAATACAAAATTGACAAAGACATAACTGGGTATAACAGCTTGTATGTCAACTATTGGGAATTTGGGAGGGGGGTAAGGGGGGAGGGTTCCTCGACAGAATATAGAAAATTTAAACATAATATACGGCTTATATAACCAGTTATGTGACAAATGAAAATAATACATACCGCACAGTTGTTGGTCTAACAAGTTCTCCAAATATTCGAGCACGAAGAACAGCAATCTTTCGAGCATAATTTGTGCTCATTTTATTTTTGTACAACGCACAGTGTGTCTCTAAAACCGCGTAATCAATCCTGGGCACTGGCACCAGTGTTTCTCAGTTCATTCTCTTCTTATATAGCTCAGTGTTCACTGATTTACAATGTCACTGGAGTGGTCGAAAATATTTATTTTCGATTTCAAATACGATGTTTTTTAATTTGATGATTGAGGTATGTGCCTGTGGAAGTAAATGTGCACTACATCTCAAAGTAAAATCGTAATAGCCGCATTCTTTTGTAAACGCGATGTGCTTGCAAATATATGTATAAATTTTGAAATCACACTCGAATCTCTATTTAAATTTTCATTATTATCACTTTCACTTATCAGCATTCATATCAGTAACCTATGAGTTAAGACTTCCTACTACTTTTATAAGCAACTTTAATAAATGTCCAATTTTGATTATCAATTTTAAAACAATTTTCTATATATTGGTTCTTTCTACGATTCTGGTGGCCGGTGCGTGCTATAACTGCTATTCTCAGTACTTGCCCGGACTTGAAGTTGCAGGAAATTGAAAGTGTAATAAAATGTCGCGAGAATACAGTATTTTCTATAGTAAATATTCCTTTGTGTAAACTCATGAATAATACACACTAAATTATCGCTACAATTTAAAAAATATTTCCCTCTTTGAAATCGAACAATCAAATTGCGCTTAAATAGTGCATTCCTAAAGTTTTTTGCCTAATATAAATTTGAGTGCAACAAAATACTTCCGGATGATTGGAAAAGTCGGAAATAAACATTCGTCTAAAATTTTACTATATCACTGTAAAATTTCGAACTAGCTCTTCTTGTAACGGGAAATCGTTTTATCCACCATGTAATACGGGTCTGATTTAAAATATAAGAACTTCCCCGACTACCATGAAGTTACTGAAGTTAATTAAATCGTTTGTTGAGATTATGTATCGGTTCTAATGGTGGATTCAATACGCGAGAGGCTTTCGTTAAAGTTCACGTTCCAACTGATCAAATTTGCAACTATTTGAGCACAATGGAAGGAAACCAAGACCCCGTAGGAGATGCTACTGAAGATGAACTTTCACCAAAGAGCAATTCGTTTATAAACGATCTTTTATATCGGCTTGAACAACAAAATAGGTAAGTGTATTACGGTAATACCAAGGTATTTATTATCATGTCAGTATAAATAAAGGTAAACAATTGTTTATGTAGACATAAATTTCAATTTGAGATTAATTTAGAAATTGATTAGCGGTTTTCTTCGAGGTTTTCTCCCTTGGTTTGGCGGTATAAAAAAGAAAAAGAAATATATGTGGTTTGCATCAGAATTTAATAAACTTTAATCGATTAAACAAGTCTTAAAAGTTTTGCCCTCGCGTTAAAATTATTATAATAATATAATCAGACTTAAAATTTTTCAATTTTTATATTTAATATTTATAAATCAGTTCAACGCTTAAGAGGTTAAAAGGTGATTTTTAGCCGTGCTTCTTTGGGTGAAGATACAAAGGGTCATTATAAATTTATAGAACAGACAGAAAGCATATGCCAAGTGGCATATCCGGGCGAATATCAAATATAGGTCTTCTGTTTTCGTTGGGTTTCGTTAGCTTTCAAGTGTTCCGACAAGATACTCGATGAGTTAGTTTATTGCCGTGAATGTTGTAAAGATCGATTTGTAATATTGTTACGAATAGCGGCATGTGAGTATCAACTGTTTTCTATTTGATATCATTGTTGTCATCAGGGCTGTTGAAATAACTGTCACAAATATCGGGTTAACTAAAGGGTAATCAAGTTACAATGTTAAAAATCTAAATCTGTGAAATATGATAAAAGTTTCCTGTGCGGTTTTTCGGCGTGACAGACAAGAGTAAAAGAGTGAATACTGTTATAAACTGTTCAAAATTGCTTGGTTCGGGGGCATTCAACAATGGCTGTATGGAAAGAGGTATTGTAGTATTAATACGAAGTGTGCCTTGGCAGCAAATCCAAGCCTAGTGTATTCTTATACTCAGAGAGTATTTATAACGATTATACAATATGACAACTATCTGGAGTTAACCTGTCTGTCTCAGACATTTACTGAAATGAGATGTTAAAGAGTAAGAGATTAAATGATGTTTTGTAACTCAACTGTTAATCGAAAATAAATCAAGGGAATATGAAATGTTTATACTCATAGATCACACAATATTTATATGTCTGTTGTCAATCCATATCTGTCATGCAAAAATACTCCATTGTTTTGGCACTTTCCCAATACAAGAACTAATCATGAAAATATGAAAAATCTATCACCAATATTAAACAAAGAGTAAAAATACAATTAACTTGTAAACATACTAAATTTCTATTCTCACTGAGACAGCCTTGACAATGACCATTAAATATTTTGCCAAGCCATATTTGGTTTCTGGTACTAAGAATACACATAGGGTTTGTGTGATGTCTTGGGTACTAGATGCCATATATGGATAGACTCATAGACCTATCCTGCACCCATGTTCTAAACTTCTAATAGGTGTTGTATGATAACTGATGATAACTGATGATACTGATCAGTGAAGTGTCTATAACAATCTTAAGATAAATGTCTGCAATCCTTTCTCATTTTATTTACCACAAAGCCCAACTGGCTGTTGATGGTTACTAGTCTGTGCTACCACTCTCATTTTTGTTCACTAATAAATGGTTTGTGAAGGGTATTGCATAGCAATTAGCACTAGTTCAATTTTAATTGTGAGTAGAAAAGTGGATTGATTATTAATACATAGGTAAACCACACATTCCTCTGTCTCCATTCCGACTACTGACCATGGCATCCAGAGTTCTCCTCTTCTAATCTACTCTTCCATCCATAATCCATATTTTTTCCATTTTTGCCATAGGCAACTTGAAAATGATGAACGAGCTATGCTTGGATTAACACCTACAAAGAATAACAATGTTGATGTAAAGCTTCCCTCAGAGTCAGCTGAAAGTACTGACTCTCTCTCTGATATATCATCTGTTGATGGCCTGACTGATAACTTGGAGAACTATGATGGGTTTGACTATGCCTCATTTCAAGTGTGGGGTGAGATTATCCGAGACTGGGAAGAAAATATGAAGAGGCGGCCAAAATTCATAAGAGACTTAACACACAAGGGAATTCCTGAAGCGATGAGGTGTATTGTGTGGCAATATTTTACTGGGGCATGGGAGTCCTCACTTGTTGGAAAATATGCTGATCTGATCCAGGTAACATTTATATCTTGTTTGATCCAACTTTGTATACAGGGTCTTTTACCTAAAAAACTCTGGGTACAAGCCTAGGTTTCTAGCAAATTTAGGCTGATATGTTTCTGTGGTTAATTGATAGATAGTAGCATGAGTCTTATGGTTAAGTGTGGGAAAATATGAGTATTGAAGGCATATATGATATATGCAGAGGGTTTAGGTATGGTTAATTTTGGCATTTGTGACAGGGGCCAAGGAAGCAGGGTAGCTGTGGCACCCTCAATTATAGTATATGTAGAGGGTCTGAATATATTTTTCCCACCCCACCCTCTAATAATACAGTGTTTTGAAATGCAAACTATATGTATTGCAGTAAAACATGTACCAGTTCCCTAAAGTGGCCATTTCCATAAATTCTAAGGATATAGAGGAATCCAATTTTTAAATTTTTGCCTCCTGACTGAGTCTCACCCCCAATCCTCAACATCTTCACATACCCCTGATAAGGCCTGATTCATCAGACAAGGTTTTGCCCCCTTACCCCTAGCATGTTACTGAACAATAAATAACCCCCAAAATTATGCACTGAAACCATCAAAGATTTTAGTAGGATGAATAAGAAATGCTTTATTACATTCTGGCAGCAACAATCTGCATGTGAAAGAATGATAAAACGTGATATAGCAAGAACGTTTCCAGAGCATCCACGGTTTCAACAAGAGGATGGCCAGGGACAACTAGGGCTGTATAACGTTATAAAGGTATACAATGTTTTATGAATTACATAAAATTTGATTATCATTCATTAAAGGGTTTGTTTTATGTGGTTAGTAAATTGTTCAGATGCCGCGAGGTTACGAGCGGCTGCCAGGGAGACTAGCCTATGGCTATCGGCTAAGTGGAAAATATTCGCAATAGAAAAGTCGGAAGTCATCAGGTAGTACTGCAATGGTCAACCTGCAAGCCTAACCAGGAAAAATTTTGCTTGTGAGAACTTCATACTGACCGGCAAGTTAAGAGCCCAAATTAGAAAATGCTTAATCTTTTTGCAAGTATTTAGTGGAAAAAGACCTTACGTTAATTCATTTTGACCCAATGACCTTATTTAAATCTCGGTAGCTGTTCGATTTAGATTAGGAATGTCGTTCTTGCGAGGAAACGAGGCTACCGGGTTGGATTTAATAAATTGTGATCTGTTCCTAAAACATTGCATCGTTTCTACAACAGGCTTATTCAGTCTACGACAGAGCAGTTGGTTATTGTCAAGGAAGTATGTTTATTGCTGGCATGTTACTAATGAAGGTGGGTTTTCTGGTGCGCCGAATCTTTTGTCCTTTACTATGATTTCACCGTCTCTTGGTTGGCATAACCTCGTTCTGAGGAAAGGAGTTGCTAGTTCAAAAATTGTCGAAGCTCAAAGTAGGTTCAAGAACCAAAGAGAAAAGAATCATTTGTGCATGATAACTAAACAGAAGAGAACCAAATAATTTGTGAACCAAAGAGAAACTGAGAATCATTTGTGATAACTAGTCATAGCCTTTGGTAAACCGTCAAATTCCGTGATATAGCTTGTATGTTGAACCCCAGAAGTTACGATTCACCAGCACTTGTTATTGCTGATAACTCTGTTAACATATAACATCAACATATGATTCGTGGCAAATAAAAGATATGCAGTTGTACAGTACAATATACTCCTTTACCGAGAGTACAAAAGATCAATCTCCGTCTTATCAATAAATGGATCCAGCCCCAATGGGACAAATAGTTAGGGATAGTTTTGTGGTAAAAATACTTTATGACATTTTTTATCCAGATGCCCGAGGAAGAGACATTTTGTGTGTTTGTAAAACTAATGGAAGACTACGGAATGCGAGAATTATACAAACCCAATATGTCAGAACTAGGATTGTGTATTTACCAATTAGAAAATCTAGTCCAGGTTAGTTCTATATGAATACGAAACTAATGAAATAATTTTTCCCCCTAAATTTCTTGTCTTCTAATTCCAGGAACTATTACCAGAGCTGCATGGTCATTTTAAAGCCCAGGTTTGCAATAAATTATTTTTCGATTCTCTTTTGGCTAAAAGTGAAATGTCATGCGCTATGATGACACTGTTTCCTTGTATTCCAGGGTTTTCACACGGCCATGTATGCCTCATCCTGGTTTCTTACGCTATTTTCTTCCGTCTTTCCTCTGAACGTTGCGTTTAGAATCATGGATATGTTCATTTGCGATGTAAGTTTAGATTAAGATTCAATTTTGTTGTCATTCGACTTTGCATTTATGAAGTAAAATTTGTGCGCCGTTTAGGGCCGTGACATATTGTTCAGACTCTCTCTGGCAATCCTCACACTAAGTATAAATGAACTTTTAAAGTGTGACATGGAAGAAATTCTGCAGGTGAGTGGACATGACATGCCCCCAACCCAGGGCCTTTCAACATATAGACTGGGGGCAAGCCCTAACCCCACACTCTGAAAAGAAATTCAACTTTTGTGAAGAGCTACAGAAACCTGTTAGCAGTATATCAGGTGTTATTTTATATAGTGTATGCACTGTAGACTGTAGTAAACGAGACGATATGTATGCATGAGGTAATGGAAACATGCACAGTTCTGATTTTCCTTGACATTTGTTGGTATACTAATAATGAATGTTTATGAGTGAATAATAACACCTTATTAATATAATGTCTTTCAATTGGTTGTTTTTGATCACGTGGCATTTAATAAATAAAAGTTTCCATTTTACTGACCGTGCAATGGAAAAAAACTATGCGCATGGTCTATTAAAAGACATTATATTAATAAGGTGTTATATAATATTTATTAATCACGATTGCTGACTGGTTATCCAGCTGCGATTTTGCTGCATGCATGTAATATATTTGTTTTATTTAGCACTTCCAGAAAACCATGCCAGAAAAATACTCCGACAATTTCGATGTGGTCGTTGAGGAAGCTGACAGGATTAAAATAACTTTAAAAAAAATGAAAAGGTAAAAAATTACGATGGGCAAAGAGTTTTAGATTGGAAAGATTTTATCTGATAATTCTCGCATACAAAATTTTGGGGTTGACCACAGGCCCCAGAATGATGAACTGAGCGAGGCTTACCGGTATATTGAGTCGTTGATAAGTATCTCCATTTCAGAATCGAGAGGGAGTACACTCGAACGAAATCTAAAGAAGTTGAAGATAGTGAGGAAATTCGAAGATTAAAAACAGAGAAAAGTATTTTACGACATCGTCTTGACAAACTTGAAGATGTGAGGGAACGTTTTAGTTTGTTTATGAAACGAAGTACTGAATATTACTAAGCACTGATCACACGTGATGAAATATAACAAGCACGAGTTTCATCAACTTCCAATCAACTCTCCCTCTTGTAAATGATATAACAAGCGTTTCAAAGGAGTTGTCAAGATAACATTTTATGAAAATTTACGGGATGTCGGAGTAAACCAGCGCTCTGATACGTATCCCGCCCCTAAGCGTCAATATCTTGCATACAGTATATACGTAAAATAAGTTCATAGAAATATAGGCACCGTTTTGAACTGTTTTAAAGCACGTTAGATCAGGGAGAGAGTATGGTTAAATTCTGTATTTTTTTACTTTTCAAAGGAATGTGCAGCATTAGCGAACAAGTTAGTTCAGGTAAAGTGATTTCATAGATATAAACTGAAAATATAACATATATGCATTGTTGATATTGACGAATGCATGATCATTAATATTGTTGATTACTGACATTGGTTCATAATCGTAGCCTCCTACGTCGTATACTCTGAGTAACCTCTAGTAACTATGGAACTATTTATCGATATCAGTTATTATTAAACCCTTGAGGCCAAATAAATTCATGCATGAGGTGACGTTTCTAGATTCAAAGAAATTAGCTGAGGGTCCGCCGGCGATTCTTGCCGCCATCTTAGGCGCTTTGCTCGTTTAATTGATATCAACGAGTAAATTGTAAAGTGAATTAACGATCTATTTGTATAACCTATTCACCCCTTCCTATAGTCTCCTATATAGTTATATAGCTAAGTTGCAGAAAAAGTGTTACACGGTGTTATGAAAAGGAACATTTCTTATTTTATGGATTTTGAAGAATTGACGATTATCGTTTAATAGGATCAAGTAACGAGGGCTCAAGAGCAAGAAGAAATGTACATAATTAAAAGAGAGTTATCAATATTAAATAAGCGATTTGAAAAGATGAAAATTGAGCTAGAAAGATCTATGGAGAGGGAAAATGAATTACTTAAATACAAGGTCAGCATATACATTTCCATGCATTAGGGGCTTAAAGAGGTTGGTTTATACATTCTGGAAAAACATTTGTCGGATGCTGATATCATGATAGTACAGTATATACTACGGTAAAGTTCATGTGAGGAGCTTTTGTAATTGTTCTAATAATATAGCGCGTCGCGGAATTCGCAGATTATTCTTGACCTTCTTAACACTACAAAATTATACTTTCATTGCAGGCGATGGTGGAAGAAGAAGCTGATAAACAATCAACAAATCACATGATGGTTAATCCCACTGAATTAGAGCCAAGTTAATATATATTAAATCTAAATTGTTTCCAGGGGGGAGGCGAGTTTCCAGGCGCGAAAAAGGCAGTTTTGTAAAATAATGGTTTTGTTGTGTTGTTAAAATTATCTGGCTTCCATGCTAGCTTAATTGAGTAGCTTCCATGACAAAGGGACTCATTGCTCGACTTCTCGTGAAATTATTCCAGTCTTATATTCAATTATGATAAATAGATTACGTGGATTAGAGATTCAACGAAGTTTCCATGTACAATCTATTGTCACTTAACTAACCAACAAATCATTTAAATTTATTTAAACATGGATTAATCGAGATTAATACACTGGCGATAGACAAACTAAGTTAACTAACCGCATGCATGAGAGCCGAGATGCAAAAAAAAGAAAAAACATTTTTTTAATTCCATTTTCTAAACCTGCTTCTGGCAATGCCATCAATTGAGCTAGTTCGAGCTATTTTGTGAGAAAAAGAATTTTCTACGAATATTTAAGAATGATTTTATAATATTTTAGAAGTATATATGAAGAATATATGAACAACAGTTGAAAAGATGTTCCGAAAATCTTTAACTTATTGATTATAGGTTATAACAGAGTGCATTGAACTTGTAAATATTTATTGCCATTTTCAAGAAAAAGTGCATGAACTACTGTCTTCCATTGACCGGGTTGCCATATAAGAGGGGTTATCATGCATAACCTTTTTGAAAATTGAAACAAATGGCGCTTCCTTTAAGCAGCCAAAATGGTTAAACTGGTCATTTTTAGAATTGAGTTTTTCGTTAAAAGCGATCAAACTGCACTACCCGTGCTAGGCAGAGGTAAATAACATTATACTTGAATGCAGAGTTCTTGAAATCCTCTTAACTCTCTAAAATACCAGTGATCTGTCTGTACAGAGATTCAAAAGGACCGGTCTGGCCGTTTTTATCGTACAAAGGAAAGCGGCAAAAAACCTTCTGTAACAATAATTGACTTGTTTATTAATCTGGCAACCCTGTCCATATTGTGGTCAAAGTTTTAAAATACGTTGAGAGCATACATTGAGAGTAATATTTCTTTGCAAATAGTGATTGATATTTTTCTATTAAAAAAAAGTCTTCGTTGGAAAGAGAAATTTTTGTATAAATTGTTGTATCGTAGTCGGGGAAAGAAACTATTGACACCAGCATATATATACGAAGCAGCTTTAAATAAATGTTTCTTATCCATGAGGGTGATAATGGCGCTCGAAATGTGACCAAGTTAAGAGAGGGGGAGACAATGAATCTGTTACGGAATGCAACACTATGAAAATTGTAACTGCCTCTTCAAAAATTTATCTGCTCAAGATGTCGAACCAATAAACCACACCTTAGGTGAACCAATTACTGACCAACTGAGATATTTCGATAAACAGGTTAGGCGATAAAGGTGTAGTGCATGTTTATACCATAGTCTCATCACTGTAAACCGCAGTTATCTGCCTGTGATAACTGATAAATAGTGGAATAAAAGCTCGTGGTATCAAAATGAAAGCTCATGCATGGTATCGGATGCGTTAAGGAGTAGCAACTGCAATCTTGAGGGGTTCAGTGAATTGCCATGCAGATCTCGAACATCTACAATTTGTTAATAATTCCTGTTTCGACTCGATGGGAGTTTGTTTGGACCTGTACTAGCGCGAAGTTCAAGTTCATGACCCATTAACGCAAGAATATATAAATAAACTGCTGTAAATAAACTGCGGTTGAATTGCAGCATTAATACTGTTGGATAAACAAACCTTTTCCTTTGGAGAATGCAGCTAACCAGCTAGGACAGCCTAAACTCTGAATTGTGACTATGCTGCAGCTTCCTCATAATTCGGAATTTTTCAGTCATATCCATTCACACGCAATACGCGAAAAGCTTGGGAACGAGGACTTTAAGCACTTCAATTCGACGCTGCAGGGGCCGGTTGTATGAAAGCTGGACAGATATGATTTTTTCAAAGTTATACACAACAACGTGCGATGAAAAAACCAATTCGGCTTTCATACAACCAGCTCTTGGCGTCTAATTGAAGTGCTTAAAGTTCCAACTACTTCCCAGCAGAGTTTTTTTATTGCTTTTGAATTAGTTAACATAGATATAGACAGGTTTAGTATGGCAACATGAATATATTGCTTATTAATTTATGCATATTGTATTATTTTTATTTTGAGTAATAAAAGATTATTGTTGACGGTGTTCCCCGATCTTCGCAACACAAATATATATACATGCGGGTATTAAATACTTCCTTAAATTTCAAATTCTCTTCATCTGACGACCTAACGCGTGTAGTCGTTTTGATTTCCCATTGGGCGCACCGGTACTCATGCACACAAATGGCACAACAGGAGTCCTAACCGAACATTAACTACATTTTTTTCTATCATGCAGCCACAGGTCACTTGATGAAAAGGGAACACGTACGCCATATTAAATGCATGCGAAAGATAAATGTGTCGAACTAGGTAAGACTTAAGAAGATGACACTGTGATTCTAGATATAATGTCAACCTAAGCCAGACCTCCAACATCCATCTTTTGTTAATATTTCCTGTTTTGGCGTGCAGGCGGGCATATTTTATTTAAATCCATGTAAACCTGCTAAATTTAAATTTTAATTTCACGCAATAATAATAGTCCATTACCGCTACAAGATGCAGCAATATGTTTGAATAATAATAACTATCTTTACACGCTTACAACATATAAAGGTTATAAACTTATATGAGTAACTCCAACTCCACTTGACTAATATCAGAACTAATATCAGAACACAATATATGCATACACATAATATTTCGTTCGTTTTTAGAAAGCATTCGCCACAAAAAATCAAACTGTAAGCCTTAAAGGTACGACAGGTAGACAGATAAACGATTGACGCCATCTCCTAATGGCATAGTTGATAATGTCGTCCTGATGTCTGCCTGGCCATAAATATTTAAGTATTCTAGGATGTGTCTGTCATCTGTGATATATATAGCTGCATTGAGATATACAATAAAAAACTGAACAAATTTGAAATCGTTCTTTGCTTCACGAGACAGTTCACTGCACGAGAAAGGTTCAGCAACACATAATGATATGGGTTTGGGTACTTTAACAAACAACTGACAATTAAGTTTCTATACACCCATGCCACTGGTGCGAAATTTGACTTTTTATTTTACATAATTCAAAAAAAAAAATAACAAAGCACGTTCCTGCTTCGAGGAATATTTGAGAATGATTTCAAATTTGTTCGCAACTTGTTTATCTTACATGACAGTCGGGTTTAGAAAGCTCTTAAGGTTTTAGCCCTATTTCAATTCTATGCCTATATGCATTATATTAAATTGCGTTAATTGCATATCAAAAATCTCAAAGATTTTGTAAATCAAAATTGCATATGAAAGGTTTTGATTGGTTAACTATCCCATGTATTAACTATATGGTGCATGTATACTACTGCGTACAACTAGCCTCAGGGAAAACGAATTCACATGCAGCCGGTATACCTCACTCAGCTAAAATCTCCGATTTTTCATCAGCTGTTCCTGTAATTAATTTTCTACTGCTTCCCAGAGGCAAGTCAGTGAAAAATTCCAGTTCCAGAAACGAGAACTTTCATTTTAGTTTATTCATATACTATATCCATATTCGGGATCTGCGACTGAGCTGCATGGCAGCCGCTGGATGAATGAATAGATCGTTACCATGCATATATATATATATATATATATATATATATATATATATATATATATATATATATATATATATATGCCAGTTAACACGATCTTAGCCTTATAGGCTGTGTGTTCACGAGCGTCGTTTTCGAGCGTTTTCAAAATCCCTTTTGTGTTGTTAATGGTTTTGACGCCCTGTTTCTATATTCATAAGGGGTGAAATGCCAATTATATTAAATTAACTGCAACTTCTGTCATCCTACCGTTTTGGCGTGAAGACACTTGAAAACGTTATACCGCGTGAGCACATAACAACCTTATACATGGACAATACGTTTGTTAGATACTGGTTTATATAATATTATATACGAACATCGTTATAATTATACGAACGACCCGGCAACAAGAAAGGTAGCAACTCCACCTGAACAATATATTTGTTAATGAGTATCAGTATATATATATTGACTTATAGCTATATACTGCAGAACATCATATAATAAAACTTTGAAGCAAAAGCAGTGAGATTATATCATCAGTGACTTGCACATCCATATACGTTGGCAAAAAAACGTTTTCTGGGTTTTGGATTTGTATGTGATGTATATTAAGAGGAGATGTTTTTCTATGTCGCGTAATATATGCTCAAAACCTCAGTTATATCTTCATGCAACAGCACTAAAATTTTCAGCATTAAAAATGTTTTGCGAACCTGAAAAGCATCCACAAAGTATGTTTACTGTATAATCTCAAAATATTGTGAAAATGAAAAGATTTTTCGGGATACACCGAGAAGAAAATGACACTTGAATCGAAGCTTCTTTTGTATTCATTTCAGTTATAATGGCGTTGACATTATAACATTGTTGATAGCCGCCGCATTATATTTTGTAATAACTCCTTTTTTTGGTGTTTTGCATTCACCAAAAACAGTTCAAAACTTAGTTCACAACATAATCTAAAGAATAACGGTAAAATAAATGGATTTTGAGTGGTACGCCGAAAAGATTTTAGGTTTTGAGCGTTTTCCCGCCAAAATACGGCGACATAATAAAAAATCTCCTCTTAATACTATATCTCACAAAATATTTAATCATATAGCTTTCTGCAATGTTTAAACAGCTAGCTAAAGCATAATTATAAAGATGTTTGAAGTATACATAGGCGTTATATAGCTATAATATATATATTAACTCTTCATATATGAAGAGTAATTTGTTATTTAAGAAATACTAAATATGTTTTCAATCTTTCATGCCAAATGAAAATGGAAGAAGCAAAAACAAAATAATCCTTCGTTAATTTATTATGACTTTCTATTAATATCCAAATATAGCAAACGTTGAGCTTGTGTGCATGTACGAAGATTGTTAAACTTCGGCAGACCCAAGCCATCTGCCTTCACCCACGGTTTTGAGCGAAGCACTGAAACCTGGAATGATGATAATAATTATAAGTGTTGACTGAGGGAAAACTCTTCAACAAAATTTGACCGATTTGCTCAGAATCAACTGACGCCGATTTTCTTCAACTTTTTGACAACACAAGTGTTTGAATTGGTTTTTCGTAATCAACCTTTTCAGTCACGTCTTCTTCTGCTACAGTTTTATCTGTGTGTTTAGTGAATAACACCATTTTCTTTACCAGTTTCTCAAAGGCGCAAAGTAGCCTCGATCTGTCACAGGATATTTATATAAATGCACTATAGCTTCACGAAGTTTAAAACAAAGATAGCTGGGGCCGGTTGTTCGAAAGGTGTTTAGCTTAAACGGCGGATAAACCAAAGTTTAAAAATGCTCTCATACTCGGCATCTTGTGAATGACTGAAACTACATTTTATGCATTTAATACGTACTCCCAATGACAATTAAACTATTTACATCGAAATATTTCAGCTCAGTTGTTCAATAAATAGATAATTTGGTTTTCCATTTTTAACTTATCCACCGTTTAATCTAAACGCTTTTCGAATGTCTGTCTAAATAGGATAACTGTTTGTATGACTATAAAAAACATCTGCTAGCAATACAGTGAAGTTTTTAAAGGTAATTTTAAGTTTCTAGCTAAAAATTGCTATAAAGTAGCTGTATCTTTATAGCAAAATAGATGTATGCTCGACCCCTGGAGAGTTCGAGCTGGCATATGTAGAATTTGACTATAAATCCGTTTCCGACGAATAGCTACTCCATCCCTGCAGTCCAGGTTTAGTTCTTGTTTGTACTGTACAGGATAATTAAGAGTCACATCCGTCCATCGGAAAATGTATTAATGGGAATTGCTTTATTGTGTCAGTATGTGTCCTATAATTGCAGCTGGTAATTTCAAACACTGCTCCTTGAGGACCGTTTTCATAATTTAGACGTTGATGAGCGACAAAGGCTGTCAAAATGTCCGAACCTGAACCATCATACGAACCTAAACCAAAATACGAACCAGAGCCAAAATACGAACCAAGTCCTGAATTTGGAGAACCAGAAAGTGAATGGCTCTCATATCCGAACGCAGAACCTCAAGTTGATCTGTCAACAGCGAACGAAGCCTTGCGGACGGCATTCAAGGTTCACTGGATATTCTTTGCGATATGTTTTTCTCTCATAGTACTTTATAACGGCTACCAGTTATACAAAACCTATAAGCGCAGTAGGATGGCAAACCGAAGCTATATTTCAATAGTCCAGACCCTTGTGATTTTACTTGGAGTTACAAGGGTACTAGCTTTGAGTATTTCACCATACGAGCTCATAAGCAATACCCCAAAGCGAGTTCCTTACGTCATTCTGCGTTTGTTGTTTGCATTTGGCTTCCCTTGCCTTTTTTCTGGTTTTACGTTTGTGCATAAGATCTTCCTGAACGTGAGCAAGGTGCAAGTGATCTCGCGAAATGTTCTCGGAAACAAATTGGTTGCGGTTGTTCTTATTCTTCATTTCATCGCTGTGCTGTCTTCGGAAATCATCACAAGTTATGTTTCAGGGACAGAATTTCTGCTCGTTATTTGTGCATTTTATTATTTTACCGGTTGTCTGGGCATCGCAACGAGTTTGCTCTTTAGCGGAAGACGTGTTGTTGTGAGAATGCGAAAAGTCCAAATGAATCTCAGCAAAATGAAGCCAACTGGCATGAAAACTGGCGAGTCTTCTCCTCCAGGAATAATTCCTAAAGATAAAGCAGTTGAAGCGACAGCGAAAGTGATTAGAATTACAGTTTTGGCGGCTGTCTTCGGATTTTTGTGCGCACTTTTGTATATTTATAACATAGTATGGGCGATTCGTGCAAGCATTGGCGACACAGCCAAGCCTGAAGCTCGTACCTGGTTAACTGTGAACACGTTTCTGCGACTTTTTGAGTTGTTTTTGGCTGCAACTATGAGTTACGCCGTTGGATCCGGCTATCAACGAGACGCTCACTCAAAGATTAACGTATCTCGCTGCGACGATACAGTTACTACGACACCACAGTCATGAAACAATATACAAGTTCCTTTCACTGATGATGCATGATGATCACGGATGAGACTCTTCTGAATAAATATAAACGAATATCTCAAAATATACCTCGTATATATCGATATAATCTATACTTTAATATCCTATATAGAAAACTAGATCTTGATAGATAGACAATATTAGCATATATAGGTACGCATCACATATGAACTGATATATAGGGGCCTATATATATATGCCTGGAACTACGCCGGTAAGGAGGCGCTCTATCGGCAATATTCTGGTAGTCGGGACTGCGAATAAAATGCTTTGTTATTTCCGAAATTTTTCATCTATGAATTATAAAACAAATTATCAGAGATCAAAAATGACTGATGAATTTGGAGATACGGTGACGAAGCTTTCGGGGTTTTCTGGGGTTCTTGCATGGTTCAGTCATGCATGGGCCATTTCAATTTTCTAGACTTCCACGAAACTTGCATGTGCGTATTCGACAATGATTTTATATTAGTTAAGATTAAAAGGTGTTATTTTGCATACAGCATTCTAAATTTGCAATGTTTTGCAGGTTGTTTCATTCACGGAGTTGAAAATTATATCATGTGATTTGTAATAGTATAGATGTATTGACTAATAATTGTAAATATATGCACCAGTGTTAACGACGAATTTATTGAATCGATAATCATCCATTCTTTCATGAAACCGAGAATGTTTTTAAAATGAAATTGAAATATATATATTCGTCTCATTGCTCGCTGTTGATATATATATACATATATATAAAATTTAATTAAATTTTACTCAACAACTTTACAAATGCCTAGCAACCGCTGCATGAGGTATACTATAGATATATACTTGTACAGAATTGCTGGAGAATACACGCCAGATAAGGCTTCTTCATTTTACCGCTACAAATCAACCTTCTACTTTTTCGGAAGGTTTAAAGAGTCATACGCCCTTATATCTTCCCAACATCTCCGGTGCAGACTTCCTCCGGGCAGTTTCGTCTAAAGTTAATTATGTTATAAGCAAAACACTCTCATTTTAGATAATTGTGTATAGTTGTTAACTACAAGCTGCTATTCCAATGAACGAAAGCTAACGAATTAATAAATAAAGATCGAACTCTGCTGTGCAGCTCCTTCATCTAGTAAAAACACAGGTATAAAAACAATGGATAAGTTCAAAAGCGCTTTAGTTACGAGTGATTAAAATCATTATCATTTATCATGCATGATAATATATAGTTGTCTTTGTTTCCCAATTAAAGAACCTGCGAAGCAGCCTGTAGATTTGCTTTTAATTTTAAATTTTTATCACTCAAACGACCTACATCCCGTTCAGCTAATTAAACCCAATGAAGTCAAATAAGACTGGAACGCTAGATGAGCCTAGATCTCTGACTTTCCCTCATTAATGAGTGAGGCCAAGATGGTGGAACATGAAGACTTTCTTGTAGGTATATGACCCAGGCCTCTGGCACGGAAATTTCAAAGGTACGAAATTTCCGCGTTGAGGCCTGGATCATACCTACAAATAAGGCTTCATATTCCGCCATCTTGGCTTCAAATTTTTCGCAGAGCTAGTGAATAACCTTGTACCCAGGGTTACCTTCGCAGAATTGCCACGTTCATGCCATGGTTTTCGATTTTCTTTAAGGAGTATATTTTAATAAACCTGCTCTACTTTTAAAAGTAGAGATGAACAGTAATAGTTGCTGAGCATACATAGGTTTTTACTGGTAGTGGTAGATGATGTATTTAGATCCGCTATTTCTGTCTCATAACTGAACATTTTATAGGTTGTGTTGGTTGGTCGTGGAAAAATGGCGTTCACTCGAACATTGTCTAGAAGCACATCTAAATATAGCCCTTTGCCCCGGTTTCTTTTCAGTTGTTCAGCTGCCATTTTTCGCGAGCTCATTAACTAGATTGTTCAGCCAAACATGGCTCAGACTATTGATTGCCGCTGTTTCAGACGATCTTGAGTGTAACAGGGTGTAGAGTCGGCTTTTTTGCATCTGCTCCCATAGTTACGCCGGTTTAAGAAATTGTATGAATTCCGTTCTAGTGCATCATGAAAAACCTTTCTGCTTTGCCAGCATTGGCTACCTACCGCTACTGAATACCTTACAAATGGCGCTTTGCTGCTACACAGGAATCTGCATGGAATATTCTTGGGATTATCTGTCGTTAAAGATTCTAGTAGGCAACAGTTTGAAATCCAGGACACATGCAGTCTCCACAGCCATAGTGCGCAAGTTAATTGTTATTGTGGTTGGTAAAAGCCGCATCGTGTCATTTTGTGTCGTGCACTGCCTGAGTACCAACATTTTCTATTGTCATTTACGTTTTTATATACTTTAAATTGAACAATAACAACATGATTTTATGATCTAGTGTAGCCTGTTCAAACAACTGTGTATAATAAGCTGAAATTTAGGTGCTATTTAATAGTAACAAAACAAAGCTCTTTAAAAAATCATATAAAATTCTCTTACAAGACAAACCTCACGGATAAAAAATGCCAGAGTGATTAACAATTAGAATTGCATCTTCTCGGCCATATTTGTTTGTCTAAAGGTCTGTTCACACGATCCAATTCACTTCTGACGTATGAAATGTAGTCTGTTATTTAGTCTGTTATTGATAAAGCAGTACTGCATTGGCTTCACTTTGCTGCCCATAAACATCAAAAGACAACGGACTATAAAACATCCATCAGAAGTGAATTGGATGAGTTGGATCCAACAAAATTGGATCGTGTGAACAGACCTTATGATACTTGACAACGGATTAATAATTCAGGAAGTGAAAAATATTATTACCTAATGATTCAAATACTTTTCAGTTGTTAGGGACTTGTTCAAAGGCAAAGCATGCGATACACACGCACGCACGCTAAATTTAGTTAAAAGAGTTTGAAAAGTGGACATGGACATAGGTTTCGAGATATCGTTTCTGTCGCTAAAAACGGTTAGACTTATTTGAATGATTTAATTAAGCAATCGCAGCTCAATATCTGTACATCTATCGTGAGGACCGACTGTGTGTTTTGTGTATATAATCCGAATTTCTTAATTATTTTGAACTTCATTGCTTCAAAATAGTCTATATATGTCTAAATTACAGTCGTATAATAATTTGAAACAAGATGACAGACTAATGTTATGACATGGCGATAAATTATATTCATGCGTTTGCCTGACTAGGTTGACTAAGTTGACAAATTCAATATTGAATTTTAGCTTACGAACTGATATAGCTTAAATGTAAAATTAATTTTAAAGCGGTAAATTAACAGTTTGCCATTCAATAACCTTTTCACAACTAATATCATATGGGTGTGGGTGTATTATACATGCACGACACGTCCATATCTACACGTGCATATCAAACTCTTGTAGTACAAATTGGGACATTTGCCCTAGCTAGAGTCTAGTCTCTTTTGAGAGCAATACCGCGCGGCCATAAACAAAGATGGCGTTGAGATCGAAGCGAATTCATGAAGCGAATTTTGAAGCCGGCCCATCTCGGCGTTTTGCCGATGAATACATTAATAATAATGAGTTTTCGTCCGCAAACACGTCAACTAAAAGAAGATTCATAGCCATAGGTTTCTCCGTTCTTTTGCTCAGTGCCTCTCTTTTGATAAAGTATATATGAGTAAGCTGAAATATAGACACAGAGTGTTTATCAACTCCGAACAAAGATATTTTAAACTTTTAATATGGACAATCATCAAAAATTTATAATTTTAATACTTACTTGCTTATTTCGTAATTAAAAGAAGGAACTGTAGTCCGTAGAAAAGGCGTACTTTGTTCGTATTCATGCTCTATCCCTTCGACGGAATGAATTTATGAGGTAAACAAAACCAAAATCGAGAAAGAAACCCCGAAAAACCGAAGATATAGAGCCATTGGTCCACTCTTAATTCGCTTTGAATATGTATGAATTTGGTATCAAAATTTGCGCCAAATCATGTAGATTCCAAAAATGGAAGTAACTAGACGTCACAATGTATTGCAACAGCGCTAGCTCCAGTTTCCCTCTCACTTCCGCCGTGAGTAGGTCACTCAGCGGTGAAATTCTATAATAGCGGCGTACTAAAAAACCCCAAAGTCCAGGTCTAGAACGTGATGAATCTGTATGAAAATTGCATTACCAGACGTGCCGAAGGTGAAATTTTTAAATCCCGCTGGTAACTAAGATGTATTTTTTACGCACAACGCACGAGCAGGAAAAAACCACGAATTTTGAGTCAAATAATATAGCCGCGCAGCTGGAAGCGCGCTAACTTGAAACACGATATACCTTTTGTCTACACAGAGTTTGATATGCATGCATATTCATAAAACAGAATAGAGAATTGACTGAGCATGTATTCGGCTAATATTAACTGAATACTGCTATAGTTATGAGGCATTAATTCTAGAAAACAATTCTCTGTCTAGGATGCGTGGTTCATTGTAATTCTCTCTTGAAAAACCGTGTTGTTGCATAGCAGTTTGGGTTTCCTACCGTGGCATAAGCTCAGAATGCAGAGTGACAGGCATAGTTAAATAACACAATGATGCATGATCGATAAAAAAACATGATGGAGGAGTTAAAATGTTGAATCATGCATTACTGACAGAGTAAGAGTAGTGCAGTTTTCTAAACATTAAATATCTTTTACAAATCGGTTCTGTGAATATTAAGAAAGTCAAGCTCTCAAGCAATGGATTGAGAAGTCCTGTCACATAATGTGCACCTCGAGTTAGAATAAAATTTTCTACTAGCTCTTTTTATGGACTACTTTTCTGCATTTTAAAGGCCTAAACTGGCAACAAAAACAACAAGTGATGCTTGATCACAAATTGCTACATTATAGAAGATCTAGACTAGATCTTCAATCGTAATAATTGTAGTAGGGTATACTATGTCTACAGATATTACACCCAGATATTAAAACATAACATTTTCATCTAATCTTCCTTAAATTGTTTTAAAAGTTCCCTTCCTGAACGACTAAAAAGCTTACGATTCACGACGTAGCCAGCTCGACGACGCGCCTGCAAAACAAGAAAACAACATAGGCGAGATCGAGACAATAGCTATCGGCATTATTTGTGGTCACCCGACCGTAGATCCCTGCTAATTAAATCAGAAAAACTTAATAATAGTGACCTGGAGACAGTAAAATATTCTGCTTTGGCAACTGCGAAAGTTAATAAAGCATGCTTAAGAACGTTTTTACTGCTCTAAAACTGAAAAATTCACTTTTCATGAATGTTTGTATAGTATGTAATAAAACTATTTATTTATTTGTAACTTGCTTCAATGAACTGTTACGTTTATGGAATAAAAATAGGAAAAAAACAACAGAAAAGTTTATTCCACCAAAAATCTTGATTAACAAAATGAAGGTGTTACTTCAATAACTACGCAATCAGTTACTTCTATATCATATTACAGTTATCAGTTATGTTATATAATGTTCTTTGTGTGATAGATGTAATTGTTTCATAAAACTGGCCTAAGACGTAAAAGTTAAGAATAAAACTTCTCACAAAGTCTCTTAATTCAAGTCACCCTGAGCGACTGGCAATCCCATATGGACACGAGGCTTGGTTCTGGCATATCCATAATAGGCATAAGATTGAATTTCCTTGTTTTCTTCATCGTCATGGTGACGCCCACGTTTTTAGTGACAGTATTACCATACCCACCAATAAAACAAACGCCGAACACTCAAGGTTAAGGAATAATCACACGTGATATGCCGGCGGCAATGCGTATAAAAATCCGCGTTTGGTGACCAGGGACTCATTCGCAAACTAGCAGCTCAACGACAACGGTGAAGACAAGACAAAAAGATATATTTAAAGATTTATTTCAAACTGATAAAGAAAATGAAAAACATTGTATTTTTATTGGTTGCTTTCCTTGGAATTTTATGCAATTTCAGCGGAACTGAAGGTAAATAATTAACTTTTCTGATCGTTATCAACCACGCTAATCGCCATAATTGAGCTTGAAATTAAGATAAGGAGTTCAAGTACTAAACACTGTACGGAGTGTACGCTATTTCCTCAAGCATTACGATTTCTAGTGTTGCATTACAACTTCTGATTGTATAAAACTCTTTAACAACATTACCAGGTTACATACACACTAGTTAACTCAGAAATGCACATATAACTCTGATTGGCCAATTCTATCATACAACTGGCCCCTGTTGTTTAATTTCAATGTAAGTATAGCAATATTACACAGTATTCTTATATGTTTGTTTCAATCCTTTCACAGCTTGTGGTGGTTGGTCAAGAAAAATAAGAGGCAGAAATCCTAAGATTGTCGTAACGACGAAAAAACCAACAGAGATGACCACTGAAGCCATGACCAAATTGACGGAAGCAACAAGACCCAGTGAACCCGAGGTAACTACACCAAAGGCACCCACCGAAAGGGAAATCCCAACCGAACCCGAGGTAACTACACCAAAGGCACCCACCGAAAGGGAAATCCCAACCGAACCCGAGGTAACTACACCAAAGGCACCCACCGAAAGGGAAATCTCAACTGAACCAAAGGTAACTACACCAAAGGCACCCACCGAAAGGGAAATCTCAACCGAACCAGAGGTAACTACACGAAAGGCTACCACCAAAGCCGTAATGGCAACTGAACCCAAAGCCGTGGAACCAGACGCCAATATCATCGAGCCATTAACACGCCCGACGTCAGTTCACAAGTTCTTCAAACAGTCAGCATTTGTGAAAAGCACTAAAGATGAGAGAACGTGCAGTGATGTTAAAGGAGAATGCAAAGTAGACTGTGACGTTCAGACGGAGTACGTGCAGGGATCATTTCAATGCCCCGTACGAGCACCACTTTGTTGTGGTAAGAGATAACCACTCATAACCTTGAACTCGTAAAAATGTGTGCAGTGCATGTGATGTAATGAGAACTGAAGCGATATCGATAAATGCGAGTCGACGAATGACATAACTGTAACGAAATTAAATGATTCGCTTTAAAACCTTGTCTCCTCACCTGGGCCTGGGGTCGGTTGTATGAAGATGCTAATGACATGTGTTAAATCGTAGTTGACTTTAAAATATTCGATTCTTATTGGCTAATTCTGCCACTAACTATATAGTTAAAATAGTTATCTCTTCATACAACAGGCCATTGCTTACATTACCTCTACGATCAGACGGATTTGCATGCAAAACACAAAAAAATTCTTTTTCATCATCTAGCTACAATCATACAAACAAACTGGGGCAAGCTGTAAAAACGTTGTTAATAAGATTAAGTGTAGTGTACTTAACTCATTGGAGGGAAGGTAGGGTCCCAGTGTAAATGAACGCGGGGTCGAAATTTATGTCAATTTATTGTATGGTCTATGGATGACAAAAATTACTATATTAAACGCCATAAAAATATTGTCCAGTTTCCATGACATGTACTCCAGTCAGTAAATTAAAGTGCATGACAATAATGAGAAATTAATCTGTAATAAACTATATGAAATTAAAATTAAAATAAATTGTATTGAACGAAGTGGATTAATATCAGTGATAGCGGCTAATGGTTGACCCTTTTGAAGTGGTTATATATGTCGAGAAATGACGTGTGTTGATGCATGTATGCATATTGGACCAACCGCGATATTTTTATAAATGTTGATTGCCAAGTTACTTGATTTTACTGTCGATAAAGCGTGTGATTGCCAATAAAGCGTTTGCAATGCTTTGGCTACGATATGTTTGTCTTATCCTGAAATAAGATAACTTTGTTAAGTCTTTGAATAAATTTGTAAGAGGATTTCACAAGAGCTGGGAGGTTTTTGGTTATTGTTACTATTCTTTGTTTGCTATTCCTATCACGTGACTGTTCCCCACAAATGACGGCAATCAAACAACCTCGGGGCGTTTCTCTTCCTTTAGTGGCAACCGAAGTACGATAAACTGTGAAGCAATCCATATTTTTGAGCTGAAAATGTCACTACACTCCACCAAAACACTACAACATCGATTTCCTGTCCTATCCTCCCGTCAACTTAAACCATTCAATCACGTCATAGCAAATTAAAAACGGTATAAAAACATACTCCAGGGTCCTTTATAACTATACTGTACGAGTTTACACTATATTTGCCCACATTTGACTCCCCCTTATATAGGCAAGAGCTCCTGAGGAAAACGAATTATGTATGACGGCCGTAACATTCAGCCACAGCCTCGATCTTCCAAGGGGAAGGACCATGTTTATCCACGAACAATGTGTCATCAAGCTTTAGGTCAAACTATGAATTACAAGAGTTTTTTATCTGTGCTGCAGACTGCAGTACATGTTTATTCATGATATCCACACACAACAATATCAATTTTATTGCCACTATCTTTCGTCGGGGTTTGAGAAGTTTGAGCGCTACTAAAATCTTCATCACAATTACAGAGACCAAGTCGTGTCAGTAAAAATCTAATGGCACCCCAGTGCTGGAATACACGAAAGAAAACTTTGACTCTGGGGCCGGTTGTATCAAGCCCATTTAGCTTAAACGGTGGATAAGTCAAATTTAAATAACACTCTTACATCTCTTTTGAATGAGTCAACTTGAATAGCAGCTCTTAGTTGAAATAAATTCCGTTGGCGTTTCATTAGGCTCATTCGCATGGGGTCATAGCAGAGGGGTCATAGCAATTAAGCAGTAGTGGTTGTTCGATCCAGCATACCAGAGTAGTTAAAACCAGGGTTGCTAGATTACTGAGAAAAGAAGCGAAACATTGTTATATAGTCGGCCCTTTGATTTCTTTGTTTGAAACAAAGAAAACAACGATTATGGTAATAATATTTGGCTAATTTATTTAGTAATCTGGCAACCCTGGTTAAAACAATTAATGATGCATGCATATTGTCTGAAGGACTGAGGTGTTTTGACTGACTGGATCCATTTCAGGTTATTCTCAGGCAGCGTCATGATGCTGTAAAAAACGCCTGGTTATACACCAACCTTTTTATACGTTTTCAGTCCACTATAACAAAAAGTAGATTTCAAATTATACGAAAAAGTATTTTAAAAGTTTGAGAAGTTCAGAATAACGGTTTCTAAGCGTTGAGATGAATCCTGTCGCAGCCCAATTTCTCGCACGGGATCGATCGACATTGGCATAAAAATTAATTTGCGCAAGATACAAGTACGGTGTTCATCGCTGCAAGAAATTCCCACGACTGATTGTAAATACAAAGTATAGACGTGCTAGCAACTGGCAAAACATATTTTCCCATAATTATAGGCGGTGAATTTCACTGACGGAACTGTTTAGTATTCCCTAATAATTTACCCGGAATACTAACCGTATATGCTATGACGTTATTGTCAAGAGCGTGGGCTCCGTCAAGTGATGCATCAAAAAAAACATCTAGCAAGTCACGCTATCCTAAGCGAGCCTAACCATCCCAGTCAGCGTGCGTCAGCTTGAATATACTACATGTAACTATGTCTTACAACAATACGTTAATTTTTTATGTGATTGTAGCCTTTAGAAACAAACTATTTAAAACAAACCCTGCATGCAACTATAACACTTAACTCGGACGTATGCACTTAAAACTATTATCAGCTGGAGTGCCTTAATTATACTTTTTATAATGCAATGGATTTAGAGCGCAATTATGCGCGGAGGTTCCAAACATGACCGACAAGTTAGCAGATGGTAAGTCTTACGTCCTACATTACCTAAGTAGATACACGCCCGAAAAGTCGCCGTAACGCTTACAGTAAAAATAAGATGGAGACTGAACAATACATGGTGACGTCTAGACGCTCTTTCCTTCCTTTGTATACATAAAAAATTACCATACGCACATTTCTTTTCTCTTCGAGGTTTGTCCAGCCAGAGACGGTTGAAGATGACATCATTCTTTCCATTTATTTGGCCCCCGTTCAAACGTTACCTTTCTCGTGCGTTCAAGCTATGCCCAAAATAAATGACCAAATTTTCATTTGGATCAGACCAGAATTATACATATAGAATGCCAATAACGCATACAATAGATTTCAAAGGATCGAATTTTTGTGGGAACCCAGTAGAGTTACCACTCATCTACAACGTGCTAACAAGAACATTGAGGTCATCATGCATTCAAGGATAATCCACTCTTTTCAGCGTCACGCCCTAGCTCTGACACAAGATTTGGTATGAAAACTTGAAATCGAACATTCATTGGAGTCATAGGGTCGAGTGGAAATACAAAAAGAAAAAGGGCGGCTCTATAATCTCTTCAGTACACAACATAACTCTTGCCAAGAGTAGCAGGCTATGAGCTAAAGAGTTTAAGAGGCAGTTGAAATACTATCCGCGCTCGAGAGATACTTGTCTCTATACCTCGAGCTCGACAAACGAGAGAAAACTAATGAGGGTAACTGGCCGCTCTTCAGCTCTCCTGCCGGGCAGGCTTTACATGGGTCAGCTTAAAAATACTTTTTCTAAGCAAAATCTGTTTTTAGTTAACTTTATAACGCTCAATTAAATATTCGGTATCATTTCAGATCTCAAAGGGGAGCCAATAAATTTAAACGATTCTTTGTTTAAAACATAAATCTGAATACATCCGGTTCAGGACTTACGCAGGAAACATCCAGGCATGCCTTCTACGCGGATATTAAATCTTCACAAATGCAAGCAATTCTGAGAGCAAGTAAAAATATAGAATATATCTACAATCAATGTCGTAACTTGTTACGTTTATTTAATGTCTTCCTTCACCATGCAATTTACCCGTCCAATATAGCTAACCATTCTTTGTCTCTAATGTCTATAATGTTGCAACAACCTCTTTATTTTACATTTCAAGGGTATAGGAATTTTAATCTATTTTAGCACTTCACCAGGACGTTATCTGATATACTCAATATACTTAAAATTTCTTTGCAACAAAAATTATCTTTATATATAAAATACCAGTTATCTAGAAAGACGTAGCAGACAGAGAATCGATCAATTCACATTTCTTATAGCCATGTGCAAGGCGTTTCACTAAGTTGATATATTCCTAAATTCTATATGCATGCGTCATTATTTGTCATGGAAGGATTCTTTCACACATACAGCGGATGACTTCAAACAACAGGAAGGGAGCTCGTATGAAAATCTAGAAATTAATTTCCTAATTTGGATAACCAGGGAAACCAATGCATGGGCAAGCTTACAAGTGGCCTCTCAAGGTCGCCCTAAGAGCGTCATCACAGCAGATATAAAGGCCCAGAGATGTTGCGATTTTATTAAAACAACAGCATCTCAAGCAAAAGACCACATCAGAGTTTGGAATACGACATTATTGATTTAAAGATGAACAAAGCTCTGGTTCTATTCATCGTGATTTTGAGTGTTATAGTTGTATTGAACGAAGGTATGTTCGTATGTTCAAAGTACTACAGAGATCATATAAGAAATTCCCATATTGCATGCAGACAACGACAACGTGTTTTTACAGTTACACATATAACATACACGCGTTAAAATGTCTTTATATGAATGGATAAACAAAATGTTTCTAAATTAGTTAGGATTTTGAATTCATTTGTTTGATCTCTTAAACTTTCTGTATACCGGCACAGGAAACCTGAATTGCCTGCAACTTATATTATAAAGGAGTATTTTGTTAGAAATTTTGTGTTTTGCTAAGAGAACTAAAGAGTCAACGTAAAGCTAATGTCCTGTAATTTTCATTGCTTTTTCTTGCGACCATCAAATTCATTGCACTGAAACTCCGCACGGCGCATCTGATCCCTAAGCTGCGAGTGCATTATAAAATGATGGAAAAGTTGACCGTATGAGCAACATTAGCTACCTGCATGCCTGGAGAACCTACATAGTGATCGATCACTAACACTTATAATTCTGTATTTTCCAGCCTGCACATCGAGTCACAAGCCAAATCCACCATCTCGCACGAAATATGCAAAACGACAGAATGGACGATATCGTATTTTTAGTTTCGCTATGGTCACAAAGAAACCTCTTCCAGCTAAGTTATGCAATGAACCCAACGAATGTTTGATACAATGCGGGAAAACAAGATACATTCTGGGAAAATATAACTGCAGTGGGCTGGAATATTGTTGTGCTTCTTATTAATTTACAACGGAGTGAACATTAACTGAAATACACTTTTTGTCATGCAAAACTCATGGCGCAATAGTTCGTAACTATAAACAGTAACACAAGAATCTAATATATAGTTTTCTATTTATTTTACTACAACAATCAAAATGCTGTTGCCAGAACTGTAGTATGATTATTATCCGGCAGTATAGTCTAATGGCAAATTCTCAAGGTCAAGAGCAAAAACGATCGAGTTGTCAGAGTAGTGTGTTTTTTTACACCTGCATCGTAAAAGTAGACCGATTAGCTTTTGAACCGATCTTGAGTAATTTGCATGTTTAGGAAACACATGTAGGTTTAGGATATTCATTAAGGGTAAAGGCATGCATATAGGTGAAGTATAGTAGCCTAAACCGGACATTAATATTCAAAGAATGAGTGAATGACCAAAATAAATTGGGGTTTACAGAGAATACTTCGTATCTTCATCTATTTGTCCATAAAATGCTTATCTTCTACAGTTACAAAGTTACCGTCCAAAGACCACAACACCGTGTGAACATGCAGTGTTGCATCATGCTCTAGCTCTTTGATGATAGCTCTTCAATCTATAGCGCTTATCTTAAAATACATTATGCCTGTATTTATAGCCATTATGACGCTATACATGCATGCCTGTATTTGTTCCGCCTGAGATTGTCAAATAAGACAGATTAAATACACTGGTTGAAATCAGTAATTTTAGAACCCGGCATCTTAGACCAGCTCCGTTCCACTGAGTTCAAGTAATGTAGCTAACTAAGATGATAAGATAAACTTCACCACCGAAACTGCGAAAGCCTCCATGCACCCGCATAGAAAATAATACTTAAGTCTGGTTCTCACGTCACCGACGGTCGGCGATGACTCAGTTGTCGGTGATCACTGGAGAATAAAGTGCTTTGTTATTTTGTATAAATTTTCTTCGTCAACGACCACAAACAATACATCGCCGACTGTCGACATCATCAGGCGGCTTAAGGCCTGATTCCCATATGCCGCCGACGGTCGGCGATGTTACCGATGTATTGTTTGTGGTCGTTGACGAAGAAAATTTATACAACGAAATAACAAAACACTTTATTCTCCAGTGATCACCGACAATGGTCATCGCCGACCGTCGGTGACATATGAGAATCAGGCTTTAGAGGCAGTATTGTGAATTGCAAATTGTGAAGCAGGTTAGTCTAGAAAAACTTAATCACATGCATATATTGTTATGACTGATGTATAAGTCAACATATAGTTATAGACCTTATACGTGTAGTTTGCGGACAAAATGTTTTTGACTGGCCAATCTGCTAGGTTAGCCAACCAGGACGCTTTGTAACTACGTCCCAGCCTTTGTAACAATAGAGGTACGGGCCAGGGGGCTGCCCCCCAAAAAAATTCAAGAATCAAGAAACAAGCAGCGTTCAACCGAAAACTTGAGCAAACTGAAAAAGAGTTACATAGCCAGAATTTTTGAAAACAAATTTTGTAATATATATCACATATATGTGTATTCTATTTGGTCACTTTTGTTACATTTACTTGAAAGAACACCCGGCGCTTTGCAACGGAATCAGTTTTCTTGCCAAAGGTCGCTGCATTCTTTCTGGTATAGTCGTTGTTAAATGAAATAAAATGAAGTTTATTGTTACAAATCTGGTAAAAGTTAAAATTTATAGCATAGCTAATAATTCAAAAGTTCGGGCGATTTTTTTTTGCCCCCCCCCCTAAACGAACCCCTGCGCCTTCGTGCGCCTATGTTTGTAACTACGTCACAGCCCAACTTTTCATAACGTCTATAAAGCCTGATAAAGGTCTATGTATAGTAATGGGCTATATTATCATTGTTGTCTCAATTTCCTTTGTCAGTTATTAGCTTATTTTAACCTATGAAACCTAGGACCTTGGCTGGGTGAACTTCCTTAACGCTCTTAGGCTGAATAAGTACAATGTCGCTTATATCACAATCAGCAAACATTATTTCAGAGCTTTTTTCTTTGAAACCATGCATGCATGCATTATTGGTAGATATACACGTTTCCTGTTTGTCACAAACCTCAGGATATAATTACTACACAAACTTTGCAGTCACGACAGACAGCCCGAGGAGGAATACACAAACTGAAAGTGCCGGGAAAAACCTGTGACCAATTTGTGGCACGCGTTCCCAGCCGGTACCGATACTTCAATCATATATTGCGAATTCGTAGTTTTATATAAACAGCTTTGTTAGCTGAAATATCTGACCATCCATCGTTGTAGCTAGATTTTAAATATAAAGACTTAATAATAATAATAATAATCTAAAAAGCACTAATTTTAGTCATGGGAGGTAGCTGTATCGGGCAACATAAGAGAACGGGGGGGGGGAGACAGTGATAACAAAAATCCATTGGGAATTGGAGAGGGGATGCAGAGGGATATTCTTACAGAGTATTTGTTCTTACAGAATATTTGCCGATAGTTCCTTTCTTATATCTGAACAGTCAAGGTTATGCCACCCTCTATAAAGCTCGTAACCAATCACCAATGGTTTAACTTTCTAAACTATAGCATGTCTAGGTTATAGGCTAAGGGCGAAATGATTTTGGGTGTAGATAAGAGGTGTGTTCAACATTCAGAATGAGTAAGAAGGCATGCACATCTAAAATTTTTGTTTTTCTTGTTGTTAAAGAAACAGAACAGTTACTGTGCTAGAACCCAAGAATATGTGTTCGTGTCGGCCTATATCAAATGTGCCGTGCCCAAAATTATAATTGCTGTTGTCGTCTTGTCGCGATTTTGGTCCAACATCGATGTGGTTTTCTTAAGAGTCGGAAACAGGACTTTAACTCTTTGTTTGTGAGCTGTATCCGACGTTAAATTTTGTGAATGACGCATGAACTATCATTTCTATCATTTTTTTTTCAAAATCATTAACACTGTGTTTTTATGGATGGTTATAAAAGATAGATCATAGACGCATGTACATGCATCAGTGTGACTATATATCAGCTAACGTATATGGTTACCCCTGGCAAGAGGAACTCAATACAGACAATACCAATCACTGGCAATCAGAGAATATCAATATACCGCTATAAACTGTAGTCTGTGCTTTTTTGTCGATGATGCATCGATTGGCCGGCGCTTAAACTTGATTTAGACTAAGAAATAAGTCTTTATATGAAGATGTAGTGTATAGTTCAAGCAACTGCAGTTGTCAGATTAACATGAATTCGATGTTTTTTATTTCTAAGGATGGCTTCGGATGATTTGGACGCAAACGCGATGTTGTCCGGCTCAGTGTTTTAGTCAAATAACGAGTCTCAGTTCATACTTTTCCATTCCCTGCTTGCCTCGCTTACGTTTTCATTTCATTCCAGAATAGTGCAAGTGCTTCACTTTTTGCTGTTTTTAGAGGGATGGCTAAAAGCTAGACACTTCTACTGACACACTTCAGATTCAACAAAAAACATTCTAGATTTCTAGACAAAATATCCCATGACCAATATTGCATGGCAATATTTCGCAGCACACTGACCACAAAGACCACAAATGTCAAAGTTGTCTGGATGGTGCTTACAGCGGATAAACTATTATTATCCCAGCCTATATTGTTTCTCATTGAACGGAACAGGCTCCATGCAATATATATAGCCTAAACTAGTGTTGATTTAGGTTATAATTTGCACGATTTAAGTTGGCTTATAAATTTTGGCTGTGATTCAATGGAATTAGTTTTTCGAAGTGTTGGGAAATGATTTCACGGGTGTGGTGTATGCATGCACTTCTCAACATCAGATCTCGAGACGGCTCAGCCTAAAATATTAACAGGATTAATCAAATACGCGACATTCATAAAGCTATATATTCTTAGTTTTTATAGAGAACGTTAAAAGAAGAAAAGTTTAATATCGATACATGAAAGCTCGGCTTGCAATTTTGGCTGCGATTTTATGTGCGATTTTCTTCTTTTGATAGATGTGAACGAGTGGATCAGTTACTGTCCTCTGTGCCGATGTTCACAGTTCATATATAAGTTCTTATACATCAGAGCATTCGTAACTAACTACTCGTTCACATCTATCAAAAGAAGAAAATCGAACATAAAATCGCAGCAAAAATCGCAAGTGTAAACGGGCCTTTTATATAGGCTGCGTCGTGAGACAAAGTGCCCGGCACCGGTGCCCAAAGTCAAAACTGGTTCATAAAACATGCTGAGCACAGTGCCCTCGTTGTTAAGTACTACCTTTATAGGTAGTTCTCGTTCTTGGGCACCATGCACGATTTAATTCGGAAGCGCCATGTTCAACTTAAGCGCCCTTAATTGCCCTACACTCCTATACAAGTCAGCTAGTCGAGAACCATTGTAGCTTTATCAATCATAATATCGCTGGGGGCCTCGAAAAAACTTATTGTTTATACTGGACCCCTATATACGTTCAAATCAACAGTTATAACACAGCAAGTTTTTCCCACTGTTCTAAAGCGAATAAGGATTTCCTTTGCAAATCAGCCCTGTTTCAAAGTCTCACGCCTAACTGTTTAGTGACAGGAGTTTCACTGACAGAATTTGAGTAAGAGTGGTCACGGATATTCCCCTGAGAAAATGAGACAATATAAAAAGATGGTAGTTCTATTCTTCTGATTTGTTGTAGCACGAGGTCCATTTAGAGACGTATAAATTTCATTCAGACAGCTTCTATTTACTGAAGCACAGCGACGGGTGATTAGAGTATTCTCTGGAAAATAGATCAATCATTCATCGCACAAAGGTGGCTGGACGGAAATAACTAGGAGTGTTGTCATGTGCTTCCCTATGTCAACACCATTATGCATGCGTCATCACAGGTGATACCAGCGATTCGATATAATCATATTAATTGTCTGAATGTCGTAAGAAAACTCATGCAAAGAACAGGAATAGCCACCCCTTTAACATCATTCTTTTTCCAGTTCGACCACTTAAAGAAGAAGTCGGAGAGTTTAGAATAGGTTTTAGCGCAGCTGATGACATAAAAGCAGTAGAACAGTGAACATATTGACTATTAATGAGCATTGCTTGGTACCGCTAATATAATCTTTATATCTAAACTAAACACGTCAACGCAGATTAGGATATGGGCAGTCACCTGAGTGTGTTGTAAGAAAACGAGGATTCATTCAAGGAATTCATGTATTAATATGTATGCATATTTTCATAGGAATGGTGGTGAAAATCTCTAGTAAAACTAACAGATAGCATTCGGAAGAGCCACAGGAATTACTGAAACAGACTACGCAGCGCGGCTTAGTTGTTGAAATGATTGAACGCTCTAAGTTTGTATTTAAAAGGTAAAAGGAATTAGCAAAAGGAATGAGATATGTCATTTATCGTTTGGGTTCTATAACTAATACTTTGGCGATTGTGTAATTATTTTACGCAAGATAGGCTATCTTGTGTGCGCTTTCTTATCAAATGCTGTGATAACAACCGCCTAAAATAGACAAACTTCTCAAAGTATCATCCAACGGCGTTCGTCAGAAGAGTTAGATAAGTCGAGAAGTTTGCTAGTTTATATTCGGCAGTTCAGTGTTATCACCCTATTTCATAAAACGTTTTTCGAAGACGCTGCCACGCTGTTCCCTGGTTATTTTCCTTATCTGGTAACCTATCTATGCAGCGTGAGTTCTGTAGGTTTAGCTATCAGGCAACTTTATTGCCCAGCACTCCAAACAAAATTGAAACAATAAGAGGCTGTGTTTACTATACGCGCTGAAATTCAGGCCCCATGCAGGTAGTTCATAATTAATGTCATGAAAAAAATACACATTGTTGACCATGCAGCTCTTTGCTAATTAGGAGCAATAATTAGGGACGATTAGTTTCCTTTTCTCCAAACGTATATGGATCAGGTGAAAATGATTAATCGGAAAAGTTGGCTTTCGATTGAAGTCAATGACTGTATGTATATAAGTCTAACTCAATTTGATTTCACCACTAACAATCACATGATTACATTAAGAGCAAACTGCCTAACTGACTAACTGTTCAGAAGGGCAAATCTTCAATTTAATTCAATATATCTACGTCAATAGTTCTAAGTCAGTAACACTAATTTGAAAAAAAACACTAAAAACGTTCCGTAGAGCACTTGAAGGACATTTATATTCAATTAAAATTACATAGGGTTTGTGTGCGTGATCAGTTGTTTTGACTCGAAACACAACGTTGCAGTTTTCATCAATTTCACTTAAAATAAAACAAGAAGTCAATTTGTTGGCATTATTCAGACGTCTAATATGGGAACAAGTCCTAATGTATATTAATTGAATCAATATAACTCTCATTCGCTGAGTAATGCAATGCAACTAACTAGATTATTGTGACTCCACACCCAATCCGTGTCTTATTACGTAGGAGGTAATGCGACATTTTTGATAGCTAAATTTGTAACGTGAGACCTTGTCCAAATATCATTAATGAGAAAAACGGTGGGATTTTATTGGTGCAAGGCATTTCCTGTCTCGTATATATATATTCAAAAATATTCAAACAGCAGCATATGTTTTTAGGTTCTTCGTCTGAGACAGTCGAAACAAAGGCATATATTTTTTGCGCTTAAAATGGCGTCTGTTTGGTTGGGCTTTGTTCTGCTTATCGCAACGTCTGTTAATATCGAAGCGGGAAGAAGAATGAACAAGGTTAAGAGGTGCGAGAAGATTGCAGTACCAGAATGTGCCAACCTTGGGTATGTACGCACCAAATTTCCAAATCCGTTCACGAATATAAGCACTCAAGAAGAAACAAATAACTTGACAAGATTCCTGCCGGTGCTTGCGCGACTGAATTGCACAAAGACAAACGCAATGCCGTTCCTTTGTTCCGTGTATGTCCCCGTGTGTACGATGAAAAAATCCACTATCCCACCTTGCCGTGAATTCTGCGAAAAAGCGGTCGGCTCGTGTCCAGCCCTGGCTGAAAGCTATGGCATACCGTGGCCATCGTCGCTCCTCTGCTCGAACTACCCAACTAAAAGAAGCGGCGAACAGTGCATCGTCAGGTTGAAACCGCGAAGGAGGAACGTGAGTGGGAAGAAAGGTAAGCAGAGATTTTTGTGCTTAACTTGCATTATACTCGCAGCGTCCCCAGTTTCGTCTCAAATATTGTAATATTATCTTTTCTTATCTTTTCGAACCATCTATACATGTAAAATTCAGTTAGGAAACAAAGGGATTGCAAAGAAAACAATCCTTTTAGGAATTTAATCGGTTTTACCACCACGATTGCTCAAAACTTGCAACTAATGGCATGTAGCCCGTATAAGAGGATTTCTGTAAAATTGATTAGTGCTGGTAGAAACAAAGAGAATAACCGCAGGCTAACAGAAAATTTCTGACAAGAAGTGGGCTGGGCTGGAAATCGAAACCACGTCAGTAAAGCATTTCCTGATTGCTTAGTCGATCCTTCCTAAGTAAAATTACACCAAAGCACATCGAAAAAAAATTCCGTTGAACTTTCCATTAAAATCGCAAACGTCTGCCGGTTTGGGCAACATTCGGGTTAGTTGAATTATATCTGGGACAAAAAAACTGTTCTTCTAAAGGACGGGCCATGCAACTTTCAGTATGTCCGAGTCTTGGCCAGTATTTCACACTTTTTATAAATATTTGGATTCAATTACTATACCTGATGCGCAAGAGAAATTGGATGCCGATTTCCTCTTATAAATAATCTCCTGTGTCTGCATGTGTCAGGCACGGACCATCGATCTAAAAAAACATTGACATTGGCCGAGAGTGTCGTCGAGGGATTGCGTCATAGATATTGTTATACATCGTTGACATTCAAGACTTGTTGCTAACCTGAATCTCAGATTATTTATTGTGGGTTAACCCTGTCGCATGCAAGGAGAGATACATACAGATGAAGCTATTATTAACAGCTATACTCCCCTATATAGTATTAAACTTTTCCAAATCCTGCCAAAAAACTATATCTGCTTTAATGCGTTCTGGATTCAATGACGGCAGATGTATTTAGTAACTGCAGTTCGCTGTCCAACCTGAATTCCATCTTAGGCAATTTGAAAAGGTAAGATTACATTTTAAATGGTCACTAAACTGCAAAATGCGCCTGTATATGTTATCTTTAATGAGATATTTAGGACCAGCCGATGTTGCCTAATAATTAAAAAATAATTGTTGGGTATCATAAAATGGGCGCAAGTTCGTTTTAAAAAAATCAATGGCGTTTGAGCCGATTAGGACTTTTTCATTCCGTCAGACTTCAGTCATTAAGACAGCGGGAAAATAAGGCCCAATGAATGCGTGGTGAAATACTGATGCCTGAGCTTCACGCTGAGCTAGGAATTTACATCTTTTTTAATACATGGCAATCTGCGTAGGGAGGTGAGGCGTATTTAATATATTTGGTAGCAGATTGTAACAAACAGACTGAAGGTTAAGACCGAAAAAGATATCTATATTGGAATTGGTCTAGCGAAGCAAATTGTTTGTCCATGTACGGTTTAACAGACGCAGAATATATATAATAACCGCTAATAGCGGAAAACATATGCTTTCATGCATATAAAACTAAAACGACCTAAAATGCTGGATGAAATTGGGAAAACATAAGTTTTAAGTTATTACCAAAAGAATTGGTCATATAATTATTTATTCATATGCAAATCATTATAGTGTTGCCTATAATGACAAGTGCTGGATATGGAGAAGGCTGTTTTTCGTGCGAGTGCATGGTATGCCAATCACGTGCAAATCAGTTTTATTGATTGCTAAGATACGATAATATTCTTTTACATCTGCATGTGACTCGGATCGGAAGGAAGCTATATCTCACTGTGTCCTTTTGAATTTGTTTAAGACACTTTTAGAATACCACAGAAACCGCAGTCATTCATGTTTAAACATGTCTGGAGGTGCATCTCAAGTCTAGATCTCCCATTCGGTTCGGATATAAAGATGTAGCCTATATATTGATACATTTATATAACCCTGGAGCAAGATTATTTAGATAACAGTGAATCGAGCTGCTTTAAGACTGTACGCTATATGGAAGCACATTGTTGCCGCAGTGAAAAACATAAATCTATGCACGACTACATGTACATTGATTTCCAGAAATCACTATTTTATCGATCATACATGCGGCATGCCTGTCACCAACTTGTGAACAATATCGATCATTTTTTAATATTACATTTGAAACATTTGTAGCCGATTTTTCTAAAATTTGATTGGTTTAGAACCTCATTTACATTGCGAATTGTCCCGTGTAACATCATCTTTTGTCGTATATAACACGCTAAGTGCATGGGTGCTTGCTAAACACGAAGCATGACTATTCAATTTGCCTTTCTCGCGATGACGAATATCCGCCATTTTGAGGGTACTTTCAATTTTTGTAAATGCGTTTAAACAATAATAGCAATGTAAGAAGCATTTTTTAAGAGTCTATAGACTATTTGAACAATAAATTAAGCCCAAAATTAAAGGCAGCCGCCCTGACAAGGTCTTGCGCTCCCAATTTAAAAAAAGTACCCCAAAAATGGCGGCGCATTCGTCATCGTGAGAAAGGCTAATTGAAATCAACAATAACCTTTTAACAAATGGTTGAGTATGACCAAGCTCCAGCACAACAATCAAATTTGCTTGACTACCGGTAAAACCCACTTTACAAAGAACAAGACGCCTACTCAGGCGATCACTCGGGCTACAGTTATCTCGTTGTAACATGGCATGTTCGTGACACCCGCGTGAGAAACGATCCTAGGACGATTTCGATTGGTTCGAAGACTTCGTTCCGCCCACGCGTAATTTTTGTAAACTCGCGACGCAAAAGAAAAAACCGAGCCCATTTTACTGTAGTACTCATAAAAGTTATTTGTATGTGTATATGTAAAAACTGTAGCAAAAACTAAGGAAATGCATGCTTGTTTGCTTCAGATAAAAAGATGAAGGGGAAGGGAGATGAAACAAAATGCTGTCGTTTTGGTGAAATTGCAGCCAACAGAAATAAGTCATGTAACATCTCCGATGCGACAGCCACTACACAACGAAAACGTTTCCTCAAGGGCTTAGTCTTGTGCAAAAACTTTGAGAACAAGTTTAGCGAATGCTGCATGAACAGAGCCGCGAAGATACAAGAACGTAAAGCTGGAAAACAAGAGAGAAAGGAGAACAAGAAGGCAGCTAGGAAGGAGAAACAGCAGAAAAAGCAAGAAAAGAAAGCAAACAAACAAAAGAAAAAAGACGAAAGGCAACAAAAACGAAAACAAAAGAAGGATGAAAGAAAGCAGAAGAAAGCAGATAGAAAACAGAGGAAGCAAAACAAGAAACAAAACAGAAAAGAAAAGAAGGAAGGGAAACGAGGTTAGGTACATGGAAGCACGACATTTGACTGACACGTATAAGGTGTCTCACCAGAACAGAAATTGAAAGAATTCTTATGCATTATATATCATGTGTTAGTTAGGTCTGTTTCAGACGTCGTGCTTCTCATTTGCCGAACACAATACCAACAATAGATAATGAGTCACCACAACTGATTATCCATTGTTATTTATTGCGTTCGCGGCACACGACTGAGAAGCACGACGTTTGAAACAGACCTTAAATAATTTAATTTTTATATAGAAAGCAAAAGCAGTTATTTTTCTTTCTGTGCAAAGTTACCTTTACAATTACCGGTCGAAATCGTATTTCCCTGCAATGCGGATATGCGGATTTTGTGAGTAAAAAAGCCTGGCCGCATTACTGTAATACAAAGAATATATATATACCTTGTTTGAAAGCTAAATAACTGCTTGTCCTGCCTAAAAATGAAATCATTAAACTAACTATACGAGGTCTACAGTAAAAACTTTTGAATTTCTGTTTTGTTTTTACACCTCGTATCATAGTAACCCATTTCTTCGAAACTGTCAGACAAGTCAGGTTTTAGTCATCAACTCGAAATCTGTCGGTCAAACGTCAATATTTTACACTTACTCCGTTAATATTTTATCTTTTTGTAATTCTCTGGATTTCAGGTTTAGATGGTTAGCGTTTCTTATTGATTCTTTAATAATGAGGGAACAGACTTATATAACTTTTGTTTAGAGATGCTGAAAACGAAGGTATCATGAGCTAGTGTATGTATGCATGCAAAAGAATGGTTGACATAATTCATGTGATGTAATTGTGAAGAATAACATTAAAAGTTCAGCAAGCCTTCAATCTGAAATTTGCATTCGAAAGACGGCACTTTATACCCGTATACTTGCAGTGGCTCGAAATTTATACTAAAACAATTAGACCATTCCCAGTGGGCCACTCCCAGAGGACTTGTATTAAAACAAATTCAAAAGTCGGGAAATTTAAAGACAACAAATCTGGTATTTTATTACCTATATGTCTGAGATCTGGAGGTTTGTAGAATGAACAGTCAAATTGTTGCGGTAATTAGTAAAGTAGTAAAGGGAGAGAACCTGGTTGCGATTTGTTAAAAAGTGTGAAAGATAATTAAGATGTGCATGAAGATGACAAATTTCTCATAAATAAGTGCTGCTATATAAGCTTTTAGTTCAATAAAGGAAATGTTCATTCACTTTGGACTCTGAGCGCGAAAGGGATGATGTTAATGATTTATGACACTCCCTTGTTCTGTTAGTACTTAGAGTCTTAGACACAGTGCCAGCGTCGTATCTAATGTATGTTTTTGTACGTTGATCGGCCCCGGGGCTATAACGCCGAGGCACGGACTATATACGTGTGATTAATTGCGTTCGACGAAGGAGAACGCTTCCTAATCGTGACGTCACGGCTGGATGCTATGTCGTTTTGAGATTTTTGTGTGGCATTTGCCTCGCTTTCGCGTGTTTTTGCGTTTGCTTCGCCTGCCGGATTTCGTGTCGCGTCCTAATGTCACGTGCTTTCCGTATTTTGTTGTTGTTTAGGAGTTAGGACCGGGCAATTGGGCTTTCGTTTTCGCCTGTTTCATTAAGAAATTGTAGGAATAGTACAGAGTTGCAAAAAGAGTTCAACCTTCCTCCGGTAGGATTTCAAGTTTTGAGAACCTTCCTCAAAATGACGTTAGGTCACTGAGTCAAGTGGCAACCAACATAATGAAATATTTGGTACATGTATGTACATGCATGTGATCAATTAGACTGTTCAACTTTGAACCTTCCTCACAAACCTCATTCAATGCAAACCTTCCTCCGGGTGACACCCGCGTACCCGCAGCTTTTTTACAACTGTGGAATAGTATAGATCATTTTGATTTTCAAGTGTTTTGAAATATCAGTGAGGATTCTTATCAAAGCATCAGGAATCTGTCTTGCCGTGTTTTAACGATAAGAAATCCGATCACCGAACGCACTTGCTAATCTTTGATTACTTCTAGTAATAGTTTTAGTTTTGTGTGAGATAATCACAGAGGTAACACCTGCATCGTTAGTTGGTGCGTACTTAGTAAAATTTGTCGCTAAAGTTCTGAAAGAACTAGCTCAACGCTGTAGGCAAAGCGGGACTGATATGTAAGTGACATTTCAAAAACTTTGTTATACCTTAGTTCTATATCATGGTTTTGTCTTATGTTTAATCACAGTTAATAGAGGTTTAATTATAGTCGCATGCATTTATGATGTCCTTTGTGCAGCAGCGTATACTGCTGTTTTTTAGATTGCATGTATTCTTGAAAGTTGGATATTTGTTAGTTATCAGCTGTAATGCAAGCTATATGATTATTTAGAGTTTTCCTATATGTCGTATTTCAGTTTACGATTACAAATTCATATAACCTTTACGTCTCAATTGCATGATCCGTAAAGTAGTCCCAATCTCAACTCGGTGTTTCGATAGAACTTCGGCGAAGTAACAGTGACCTTTCTTGCTGATTTTAAGTCGGAATATTCCTTTTAGAGTAAGTAGATTTAAGATAGCCCCGCAGATCTGTCATGATAACGAGGTAATTTCATGTCACCTGTTATAGACATGTCATGTGCCAATGGGGTTCCACAGATAAGTCAATACAAAGAGATTTATATTGAACCTAAGTGCCCATACCATGGTTGCGGATTTTGAATATATCAAAAGATTTTAAAGTACTTTAAAAACTCTGCAATACATTTTGTTATCAAACATTTTATCTTGATGGATTTATTACGTCAAATCGGGAATTTCGTGCAACTTAAACAAAAACGGATTTGCAATTTCCGATTTGACCTCATGTCCTACCGCCTACCGGTAACTTTAATTAATCCATTTTCAAAGACAATATGACCAGACGAATAACAAGACAAAATGTATTGCAAAGTTTTTTAAAATACCTTAAACTTTTGAGATATATTCAAAATCCGCACAATCAGGTATAGGTACTTTAAACCGCAGACGATATAAACATAAATATTGCTCGTATAGTATAAACCGGAGATGCTAAGACTAAGTCTTTGGTTCATTTTTATTATCACAAAAGCTGGTATTTGTTTGCCACCCGGAGAAAGTCAAACAGGTAAGCTGTTTAGTAGCGGTTTTAGATTTAGTGAAAATAAATTATAGCTTGTGTTTGATATATTAACATTTTAAAATAAGCTATAATATAGCTTCGTTATCCACGTACTTCAATTTAAAATTGCGTTACTGCATGTTAATTTTTTCGGTCACCGATTTAGTTTTCCTGATGTCATTTCTGGGGCCAGTTGTTCGGCCAATACTAGTTAACTTTTAAGGTTGGGAACACAATAGACTTATGAATATAATGGTGTATCAAGCCGTGACGCCTGCAGGGAATTCTGCATGGTTTTAGTAGTCACGGCGAAAAATTCAAACTTCAAAATTTCCCGCCCTGACTGCTAAGACCAGAATTCCCTGCAAGTGTCACAGCTTGTTACGTCATTATGCATAAGGTCCATTGGCCAATCAGAGTCGTGTATTTCTGAGTTAACTAGGATTTGTAACTATGCAAAATGTACCAAATAACCAGGGAGCAGCGTGTTCAAATAACTTAGCAGCATCAAATGTGGTATAACAATTAACAACTGCATAAAATAGACAAAAACACTTCTCGATGTTTCCATCTGAGGGCCTTCGTCAGCAAAGTTAGTATGACGAAGTCCTGACGACGACCTTCAGGTCGAAACGTCGAGAAGTGTTTTTCTCTATTTTAGGCAGTTGTTAATTGTTATACCACATTTAAGTCTAAGTTATGCAAAATGTAGTTTAAAGAGTTTTATACAACCGGCCCCAGGAGGCAAAGTTGTGCTTAGTGACTTAAATTTATGCAATCCTACTTTTAAGAGATGTAAATGAGCACAAATGAGTGTAATAAATATACTGAAAGTTTCGTAGTGGCCAAATTTACATCTCTTAAAAGTAGAATTGGCAGATGAAACCTATTGCTAAGCACTATTTTCAAATTTTGAGAACTTTCCGGCTAAGTTGGTCTGGAAGAGCAACGTGGACAAAAACCTCTCAATGAAAGTGCATGGTTATATCAGTTTCGACCTAAAAGCCTTCGGCAGAGAATTGGGATATTTATTTCATATTTATATGATGGCTGGAAATGGAAAATTAAGAAGGTCTGACAAACTGAGAGCAAGTTTGAAACCATTTACGTCTCTTTTTATTGTCTAGCAACATTAATGTTTGTTGGGGATACCTCGACGGATGGACCAAATCGTTACTTTGCGAGGGAAAGAAAGACAATATACAACGATGCATTTACGTATGTCTCTCCGATTATTCATCAGGCTGATCTAGCTATCGCTAACCTGGAAGGTGCCGTTGGGACAGAGGATATCAGAAACAATCCATTTAAGGTCAATCGGAAGGGCCCGTACCTCCTTGGAACAACAGAAAGCTTACAATCATTTAGGTAAGAAGAAAATCAATTTACTGAATACTGACTATCCTGCAGGGAAGGGAGCACCTTTCACTCCCTCCAGAATTTCGGGTGAGCGCCAATAGATGTGGGGGAACTGACCTTCTAATTTTTAACCTCAGTTTTAAAGCTTTTGAGCTCCTTGAATTAAAACCACACTTAACATATTCTTTTCTTCTTATAAAGGCCAGTTTACACTTACACGATTTTTGCTGCGATTTGTGTGCGATCAGTTCCTCTTTTAATAGATGTGAACGAGTAATTAGTTACGCTTGCTCTGCTCTGATGTATATATAAGAGTTCTTACTGAACATCAGTAGCTAATTCACTCATTCGCATCTATCACAAAAAGACTGAAATCGCACATAAAATTGCAAGTGTAAACTGGCCTTCACAGAATTCAGAAAGTTATTTTCTTTACCTTTTTGAAACTTGCTCGTCTGTATTGTGCCGCCGGCTCTTTACAGAGAAGCAGGTTTCGATTTGGTGTCGTTAGCAAACAACCATCTGAATGATTATGGTGCTGCTGCAGTCAAATGGACAAGAAAAACATTGGAGAAAGCTCACCTTGAATATTTTGGAGTCAATTATGGAAGGGATCCTTATAAAAATCAAGTAGGCCTAATTATAGTCTCACCGTTTCTAGGCTTGAAACCCAAATTCTTTACCTATATAGCACTGGTTACAGGTCTAAACATTATAACCACATCTAAAATTATGAATCTATACAGACTATCATGATGTATCGATGGGACTAAATAATAATTTTATTAATATCGAACAGAAATGACCATCTGGTATATCATTGCACTGCAGATCCTTGTTTTCCATTAAGACTAACAACACTAAACTATGTTCTCCCTCGAGTTTATTAAAACACGACACTGGAAACAGCATATTTTAGTTTACGTATCCATATTTCATATAGATTCCCGTTATCAAAGATGTGAAAGGAATTCGTTTGGGTTTCCTTGGCTACGAACATATCACAAGACAAAAAGATTATCTAGTACCAGATGAAGAAATCAGGAGAAATTTTAATGAAGGGATGGCGTTATTTAGTGAAAGAACTCTACAACAAGACGTCGCAAATCTTCGTGTAAGCAACTAACTAAATATTGATCAGTAAAGCCAGGCACACCGCACACAACCTGGTGCAGTAGAATAGTAAATACATTTTAAACAAACACCGTTATAATCTTTGGGAACCCTGTTATAATCACCGTTATAATCACCGTTATAATCACCGTTATAATCGTGACCTCCCTCCTCTGTCGTAGATGATGGATGAAACCATAAATATACGAATAAAATCGTAGCACGTGAACGCGGCTGAAAATGGATTGTATATAATGATTGACATTGCCACGACCTCGTGAATTAGGCCAGAGATAAATTCTAAACTTGCCTGCGATTATGGTAAATTAAGCACTTTTAGCAATGTAAACAGGAAGTTTACCGCTTATATTGCTAAAGGTAGACAGTGAATTTCGTAGCTGCATGACCCACCTGCGGATCACTAAATTTGAATTCTCAGATCAAATACAAGTTCAACTGCATTCACCTTGAGTTTGAGAAGTGTGCATTATACAAAAGAAAAGATTCATTTACACACAGTAACTGTTGTGAGAAAAGGTATTAATTCTTAATGTGCACAAAGTAACATCTATGGTATGTAGTGAATTAATTAAGATCTTACATCGTAACTTACAGACCGTGATTTGAAACTGGACATACACACTTCTAGGCTACAGTACTAGATATTTGAAACTGGACATACACACTTCTAGGCTACAGTAGTAGATATTTGAAACTGGACATACACACTTCTAGGCTACAGTACTAGATATTTGAAACTGGACATACACACTTCTAGGCTACAGTAGTAGATATTTGAAACTGGACATACACACTTCTAGGCTACAGTACTAGATATTTGAAACTGGACATACTTTTAGGCTAGTAGAGTTCTTATACATCAATAATAATTCCTTTTCGTTCAGAAAAAGAAAGTTGATGTCATCATTGTACTAATGCACTGGGGTCGCGCAGATTCGTCAGAGATTCTAGATTCTCAGAAAGAGCTCGCAGCCGTTCTCAGAAAGAACGGAGTTGACGTTGTCGTCGGTTGTCATAGTCACCGACTTCATGCGCACAGTTTCCACAACAACTCGTTGATTGCATATAGTCTAGGGGATTTTATGATGGGACCAGTGAATACTACCTACTGGGTAAATCTCATTTTTATCGAAGATAAATATTTAAATATTATACCACGAGCTCAAGTCGTATATGAACTGATAGTCGTATATGAACTGATAGTCGTATATGAACTGATAGTCGTATATGAACTGATAGTCGTATATGGCAAATACCATTTGTTGAGCAACAAAAGTATTCCAGAATTCTGTCAATTTGAAAAACAAAACTCACTATTTTCCGAGGTAGTGCATGTGGCATTAAGTGTTTTGTTATATAGGAACGAAAACATACATGTTACACAACAATTTCATTTAATTAAAAAACACTTTACTTTGTTATGACAAGAAGCGGGCAACAATTTTTCACTTGTTTTCCTGGCGGGAAACATAGCATTTATTTAAAGTCATGTTACTACGAATGAACCAATCACATTTAAAATACACAGAACCTATATTACAATTCTATTTACTTTGTGGTAATGGTATATTATACTTCATGAATTTATGGAATTTATGGAACGATTTATGCACGGTTATTTATGTTTGAATTCAATCCACCAATTTACCGCACATTTATTTAGAAGAGAGGGTGGGCGTCTCATAAGCCGTATATATGAAAATGTTTCATAAGTTTTGCATGTTTCCGCGAGTGAATTTGATTGTAACTAAAATAATATAATTTTCATCGACATTAGTTAAATAAATGTGAAATGTACGGAAAATTATTCTTTAAATTTTATTAACAGAAATTCTTCGCAAGAGCACGTTACGATTTCAAATATTCTATCAACAAGGACAAAGTAAAGGAATTCATAAGAAGTGCAAAGAATATACAAGACTTTCATCTTTCAAGAATTCTTAAAATAGAAATCACAAAGTATGGAGTTCAGTATGTACTTGTATACTTTCTGTATCCTCAAATGAGGGAGTAAAATTCGCCACTTCGGATATGATTCAGTTGTTTTGAGTGGCACAAAATCCGGCACAAAACACTAAATGTGGAAGCATGTAGAGTTTGTTCCATGTGAACGACACAAAGTAAGACAGTATGCCAGGAAAATAATGCAGGACGACAGTATTTAATAAGCCGTATTTAGCTAATAGAATTGATATAATACCGGGTGCGTGATCCAGTATACACATATATCAGTGGCAACACCCACACGTAGCCTGAATGTCAGATATCGCTTCGCGTCGCGGGAATAAATTCGCATAGTAGTGGAAAACGGGCTTATTAAGTACACAGGCTACACACTGACACGAGAACTTGCATCTCTTACAATGTTCTGGACTCGGTACGTCCTAAAATATTGTTCTATACCTGTGCCTTCGGGCTTCGTCTTGCAAAGCTAGCAGATATGTTCATGCGGATTTTGCACAAAACATGACTTCTTTCTCTTATAGAAACGGGATTAAAAGTGCATCGTATTTGCGCTGTGAAATACTTTTCAACAGCGAGGTAAATGCTGTACAAGTAAGGCCCACGAAAGGCGCTCAATGGATTTCGGTTTGCGGAAAAGAAGACAAATTCTGTATTGAAATGGTTCAGAAAAAAAACTAGAAATGATCATATAACAATACATTTACGGTAATTAGTAATGACAAAAAAAACGATTCTTATATCATACGAAAGTCTTGCATTACTATTTTTACATTTGAAAGCCAGTGATTCACGTTGTGTTGTGATTACTAATATACCCTCTCTACGCTAGACCGCATACCATCTCACAGCACTGAACTAATAACAAATTCCAACAACTCCAAAAGGTTCGAAATATAAGATGCTTCGATCATATCTGATGCGTCAGCTTAAAACCCCATTTTTTCTTTCTGGGTGAATTTGTTCACGCGAAGCTAAACAAATTTAAAAATGTTGGGACAAGCATTCTTCGTGGTATCTCAATGGGCTTTAGAAGAGTTTTTTTGCAAATAAGAACGATAACAATTCTCAGCTGCCATCGCATGACGTCACCAATGATGCGCGACTAGTGTGCGCGACGCCCACGCAGGCCACTTTCAAAGCTTTTAAAGTGCCTGGGTACGAGGCAGAGGTTGAACCGGGCGGAGGGTTTCAGAGAATAATTCTTCTAATCTTTAATGCGTATAATAGAAATCGTGCAGTTAATATGCATGCATGACTTGTCTCATGAATAAATTGTAATAATTCATGTCTTCAAAGTTCAGCCAGAATTACTTTATAACCGATTTTTTAAGGTCATTCATATGAATCTGGCGTTACTAATTTATTTCTTTAACCTCTACCGAGGGTATATCTACTTTAGCACCAGTTATTTCTGTCTCAATCCTTTATTAAAGATGAAAGAAATATCGATGTATACGCAATAGACCTTTCCGCATGGCTACCATACGTTGATATAATAATAAAAAATTTGAATATTAAGTACCAGACAGCATCAAATTTCATCACAATATCCGGCGGTCATAAAATTTGATAGATTTTATTAATTGCTAACAAAGAGTTACAAAACATTATATTGAAATTCCTAAAGACCTACACTATTGTAGAGATCTTTGCACTCTTCAAAAGCTTATCGAGATCACGGCGATATGCGACAGATATTTTGTAAAATGATTTGACGGATATAACAGGCGGGCCACGAGAGTATCAAATTTTATCTGAGGGATAAAAAATATGACTAACATGGCACTCAAATTACACACTGCGTAGAATGAAAGGGGAAGGCAAGTAGGTAGTCGACACAATTTCGAGCACGATTTCTCGGTTTTGGGCCTATTCTTATACTCCGAATTCAAATCCTTAGCATGCCGGTTGTAAATTTTAACAAATGGGCATACAGGCTTGTCGAAGATAGACACGATGGTATGGGAAAAGTGCCTGTATTTGATCAAGAAGCGTTTCAACTTGGCATAACATTCAAGGCAAAGGTTAGTCAATAAAACTTGAGCTCCGCCACTCGATACGTCAATTAAATATTCTGTGGAATAGATGAAACATTGTCACATTCTTTGTGCACATTTTGATAAAAATATTGGGTAATATATTGCACGGCAGTAGACAAATTATGTACACCTTCTCTTAAGAAACAAAATAGAATATTGTAACCCTAACTTTGACCCAAAGAAAATTGTAATGTCTTCACACAGAGAGGTTATATATGTATAAAGAGCTATCTATCCTTAAAGTGTAATTTGGGCCTACATTACCCAACGTAAGTGTCTGCCCAGCCTTACTATCTGTGAATACGCATCACGGTGAGCCAGACTATACCAAAAATGTTTTTCATGTTTCCCAATGCAACACATATGCGTTATTTATCTGAATGATATGATCTACATACCTAGGGCTAAAATTTCTATCTAGCGTGTGGCTTTTCAACGTGATATTTATAATAATATTTCAGTTTATCATATCGTATTTTTATGGTTAACATATAGTATTAGATGTTATTCGATTTTACGAAACCGATTCAGACAAAAAATACATAAAAATACGAAAGCACTGAGCTAGTTGTTCGGTAAATATGTTGGCATATGCACGGATGGATGCGTGTTTGGATAAATACAATATGTGAATATGAATAATTACGTATGCAACAGTCTGACACGAATGTGACTTCTTTTAATACGGTTTTTAAGGTAAAAAACCCGATGAAATGTTAAATAGCGTTGTATAAGGTAAACGTGGGCTTATTTCTTATCTCCATTTCCAAGGAAAACACAACGGTAATAAGATATAGTACTATAATTTCAATGCAAAAGTAAAATGACACGTATTGTTTATTTGAACGAGAATCAATGAGATTTAGGAGGAATTCACAGATCCGGTTTTTCACAAAAAAAGACAATAGGTTAGTTCGACTCAAGCTGTGACGGATTAAAAATATGTTTGCCAAAATAGTGACATGAAATACGGGTATAAAATTCATAACCGTATAATCGGAACAAATATTTGAGATATCGAATATAATCCAACTGTTCCCATACAGTGCTTTTATCGCTAAATAATCTAGATATTAAATTAAAGTACAATGCTGTAGGATGTTTTCTGAAATAACTCTAAATTATTAATGTTTCATATTAAAACTTCCCAACTTCATCACACACAATTGATCTTATCGCATTTCGCTTATCTTCTATCGCGGGTGCGTCATTTAAAGGATATACGCATGACAAAAATACCGGAAAATTCTCGAAATGCTATCGTGATGATGTCGCAACAGTCAAGGTAAAAAACGCGATCCCTCACACGCAATGTAAATCAAATTAATAAAATTACCATTTTTTAAAAAAATTAACACTCGCACACTCGCACTTGTAGTATTCGAGAACGTTGACAGCTTTTTTCATCTTGCAAAAACGAGTCGACCAGACTATTCACTATGGCACGCACGTCGCTCGTGAAAAGCGACTGTAACCAAGGCTATAGCCGCATGTGGGCTGTTGGCATTCGTTTTTTTCCGTGGCATCGATTAAACAGGAAACCTCGTGACCGCCGCTTATTTTTTGCCTTGTTTTCCCCATATACTCAAAATCTGAGCAATATTTAATAAGATTTGAGGTGGCAGCGTGAATCACAATTATTTCTACAAACTAACGACATCCTTATCAGACCTTCTGTTGCGTCTCTGCATTCTTAGTTGTTTTTATCAAACTTTCTTTTTTGATATTTGTATCCCAGAAGTTGCGAGATAACTCATAACTTGTGTTTGAGTCGTTTCACCCTGGCTTAACTTACAACTCTGGACTTCAATTATTTTAGTATGTGGGTACTTTGGAGATAACACGACCAACATGTCGTACAGAAATAGTGACGGCAATGAGAAAAGTTCGGGTATGTATTAGCTATCATAATACATGTGTATTTTAAAATATCGCGTTTAGTTTTCGTTTGAATTAAAGCAACGAGTGACATGATAAAGAGGAAATGAAGGCTATTTTTTGCTAAAGGCCCTTAAAAGATAACTGATCTCTTAAGTACCTAACCACAAAGTCACAAACAAAATTTTAAAGATGTTAAAACGGAAATTATTCATGAAATAATATTGTTCATGAAATAACAAAGATCCCAATAATTGATTAATTAATCACAAAAATCTCAATAATTGGTTAATTAATCAAAAAGATCTCATTAGTTGGTTAGAAAGTTTTAGTTAGAATAATTTAGTTAGATTAATTAGCTAATCACCAGGCTCTCATTAGTTGGACTGATCACAGAGATCTCATCAATTGGTTCCACTAATTATTTGTCTTAATTTCTAGTATGAGTTCAAGATAAAAGGTATTGAGAAAAGAAGAGTGTTCTTGACCATTTCAGTCGATGGGATTAAAGTGACACTTCGAAAACGTAGGCGCAGATTGGTAAGTGATGGCCTCCTCATGAAAGGCTGGCTGCCCAACCCAATTTCTCTCAAATTTATGGTTGTACTCATAGCATTATTCTTTATAAAAAATGACTCTGACTTTCCAAATTTGTACATGTACAAATTTGTACAAAACAGATCATCTCAGTATGTAGAATACCAACAATGAAAGATTGATAAAACTATCCATGATTAGGATGTGGTCAAAAGAAAAAATAATATACATACCTTTATGCTGTGTAGCAAGTTTGTATTGTATGTAGCAAGTTGTTCATTAATGTCTAAGAATACAAAATAACATCTGTTTTAGAGAAAGGAATACCTCTTAGATGAAGATCCAGTTGTGTTGCATGAACATCAAATTGGAAGGTAAGACCTCAATAGACATTTTTGGTAATTACGTCATAACATTATCTTTTTAAATTTAGAATCACCTAAAATGAGATACAAAACATTCTTCTATAACCCATGCATGAAAAAGAATTTTTCATTTTGACTAATAAGTATGGAAATAAGCCATAACGTGGGAATGAGGCTTGCGGTCTTGGCCTCTCAGCCTCACTCTCATATTACAGCTTAATTCCACATTTATTGGTCAAAATAAAAAAATATTTTTCATGCATGTATTGAAGATATGTTTTGTATCTTTGCACCTGGTTCGTGAGAGTAAAACTTGAAATCCATTTCATTTAAGATGGTTCTATGTATGATGGTAAAATGATGTGACGTAATTACCAAAAAGGTCTATTCACAGAAGTTATAAGAAAGTTGTAAGGACTGCATTGATAGGCATGCCTCAATACCCATTTACAATTATCAAGACCAGACTATCCTGTTTATGCCGCATTTGCAACTTTTAAACCATAAAATGACAAAAACTAATATTTGCAAAGATGTAGATTTACTAGATTAGATCATCTATCAATGACCTTGACCCAAACTCAATTCTTTTTCTAAATTCATTTTAATATATTTTTATATCCACCACCTGCCTATTTTTATGCAATGTAATTTTCAAACTCAGAACGAAATCCTTACACATATCTATTGGTATAGAAGTATACAATAATACATAACCCCTTGCCCATACATCTTTGGCAGCACCTGACAAATATTTCTACACGATCTAAAAATCATTTCGTTTTCACAAATATAGGCCAAAAAATCTATGTAACAACGCTTAACTTTAATACTTACCTATCCGAATATTTTTTCGTGGTTAAATGCTGAAAAAGAAGCAGTATTTCGTGTTTCAAACGAGGAGGAAATTTTTTTAAAAAATTGAAAGGTGAAATACTGAAATTTAACACCTGGCAGCCTGCGTTCAGGTGTGCCTCAGGCCAGTGAATAATAAACACTGATAATAAATAACATTTTCATTTCACTGGCTCAGGCATACCTAATACTCCCAAATACCCCTCGAAGTTCCGATTTACACAGGCGTATTTGCGCTAATCTGCGCAATTTATCTTAATAAAAAATGTACTAATTTCCTAACATTAGAATATTCTACGTATCTCATGATTCAATGGACCTGAAGATATTCAGTTATATCACAAAAGATAATTTCGACAACCAGTTCCGATGCAGTGTTTTCAAAGCATACAGAAAGGTGTGGTAATGCTATAAGTTGCTTTAAATTCTGTAAGGTTTAAAAACAGTGTACTTACTGCGGTTTCTGTCTTAATTCTCAACAGTCCAAAGCGTTATTCATGGTTCGCACAATCGGCCAGGCATTCGAGGTTTGTCATCGTCTACAACAGGATACTTCTGAGGATGGTAAAGAGGATGAAAGCGCTACGAAAGGTAAAATATTTCTGAGCTTGTCAGCGTAAAAATATGAAAGGGTAGTAAAATCTGCGCTGCGCCAAAATGACTTAAGGCCGGCACAGACCGGACGCGATGCGGCACGCGACGCGAATTTTATATAAATTAAATTCTGGAAGTAAAATTTGGAAACTATGGACGCTAGAGCAGTCAAAATGTTTTATTGTTATGCAATCCACAAGAATATTATGATAGTTTAAAATTTATTTGATTTTGAAAAATTAAAAACGTTGAAAATTCGCGCCGCGTTGCCAATTCGCGTCCGGTCTGTGTCGACCTTTACAGTAAAATAACTTAAATAAGAAAACTAGGTATCGCTGACAGTCCTGATCTAAAACACCAATCAAGGCTTTTATAGCGGGTCTTTTCTTTACAGGGCACAGTTCAGAATAAACTGCTAGAATTGACTAACTTGACCCGTACAAATAACATTTGTCTAAACGAGAATGATTTTTTTTTTCAGTTGACGAACGAGTGTTGGCAGATGAAGGAACTGATATCGACGCTGTTGATCAGGATTCTAATGACAAAACAACGGAAATTCCTGAGAAGGTACCTGTTACTCATTCCTCATCACATCTAAATAAAAATACGTATAAAACACTTAAAAACCAAAAATTACTTCTTGAATGATTTTGATCTTATTCATCATGCAAAACTCACCCTAAAAAGATTTTGAAATAACATATTCCAATATTTTCCAGCCCACACCAGCAGCATTGGTAGAAATTAGTCAGCTTCTTCCCTCTGTTGACCCGGATGGCAAAATCCAACCGTTCACAGCAGAACAATTACGTCTACTTTTCAATCAACGACTGGAGCACTACATACAGGAAACTGAAGTCTGCAAGGCTGAGAATCGATTGCTAAAAGACCAACTGATGCTTGAGAGGAATGGTCGTGTGCAAGCACAGGTATGATATGGCATGAATTTGACACACATTCATATTAAGTCACAAAATGTAGTGACAAATTGAAAAAGGTTTAATTACTGAGATGTAGACTAAAAAATGACTTTTTGAAGTTTGTTTTTCGTAATCTGTTTCTAACTTCCTACTAATTTCATTGTTGCACTCATTTTGCCTCAATTGGCGTTGTAATTTAGAATTAAACAAGACGCCTGCTCAGGCGTTCACTCTGGCTACAGTTATTTCGCTTGAGCTTGTAACGCCTAATTTTTTATGTTATGGCATGTTCGTGACACCCGCGCGAGAAACGATCCTAGGACGATTTCGATTCGTTCGAAGACTTCGTGCCACCCACGCGTGATTTTCATAAACTCGCGACACAAAAGAAAAAACCAGGGCGCTTATATTATATAAGTGTGTGTTATATATATATATATATATATATATATATATATATATATATATATATATATATATATATACAGTAGGAGGCAAAAGTTTGAGTCCAGTGACTGTATTTCTTTGTTTCAGCAGCATATATTAATATTCTACAGAAAACCTTACCGATAAGTGAACTAGAAAAAAGTAAACAAGTAAAAAGAAAAATACATGCTGTACAACAACTATGAGATGTTATGATATTCATTTTTACGTATTTTAATGTGCAAACATGCATTTACATGTCATTGCTTAGTTCCCTCTTTTTTGCTCTTGAAATGACCTTTATTCTTGCTCGCATAGATTCCATAGGTTTTTTAATGTCACACGTTCAATACCTTGCCAGCATTCGTTGACCACTTGCCTCAAGTCAGCCTGGCTGGCGGGTCTGTGCCTCGCCCTCTTCCGGTTAAAACGGTTCTACAAGTGCTCCATAGGTTTTAGATCTGGAATATGAGGTGGAAAGCCATGACAACGAGATCACCAGAATGAGTTTGCTTCTAAACGATTTCTGGCACATAGAAGATGTGCTGCTTAGGGTGATTATCATGTAGTTAGACGTGCGATCATCTTTGTACCAGATGAAATTCCATGTCCTTGAAGAATTGGATGATACTTTTCTTTTTAATTATATCTTTCAATATTGCCAAAGCAGCTAAAAGTTTGCTTGAGTAGGATTTAGTTTCTTCGAACCTCTCCAAGGTTAGTTGCATACCACCTTTTTAAATTCTCACTTCTTCTGCGATCTTACGAGGAAAGAATCCTTCAATACTTAATGGAACTATTTGTCCTTGTGCACCATCACTTTGCCCTTTTTCCTACCCATCTTGGGCAGTGTAAAGGAATGAGAACTTTATTTTGTTATAATTTAGATCATTAGGACCAAAACAGTGTGCAATTAATATAGTTTACAGTACTGAAACACTAGCACGCATGTCTTAACTCCAATACGCTGCCAGGATTTAATACTGGAATTCTACAACGACTGGACTCAAACTTTTGCCTCCTACTGTATATATATATATATGTATATATATAATAATATATTATATATATATATATATATATATATATATATATATATATATATATATAAACGCCCTGGAAAAACCGGGCCCATTTTTCAACCCGCTCTACCTACTTTAGCCTGCGTAATAAGTGCTACTGAGGAAATGGTTAGTCTAGGTTCTGAAATAAATCAAATGCTGACGGGTTTGGGAGATCATAATTTATACCTTCTCTCACAAGCAACGATCTCCGTAGCTTAGTGGTAAGAGTACTGCTCAGAAATCACAGAGATTCGATTACTTCCAGGGTTGTAATAGCGTGTATTGCGACTTGCTGCTCAAACTTCTTCATTTATTTAAGAAAGACGAAGGTAGTGCAACAGTTAATCAAAGGTGATACCCTTCATGTTTTATTCATGCATTTTGTAGGAAAGAGAGCAATGTCTACTTCAGAAGAACCGGGAGCTTCTTCAGACCATACAAACGCTTGCTAATAGACTACAAACAGTGAGCCCAGGGTATGACAGTTTGAGCACCGCATTTACCACAACACATCATTCCGAAACCTTAGTCAATCCTAGTTATCCATCGACGTATTCTACTCAGCTGAAGAACGATAACTTTGGAAATACTTGTGCACAGATCGGATTGGATGGCGATCAGGTAGAGATAACTGGGAACTCTTTGGTTATTACTCCTCCTGCAGACACTATTGCAACCTTCGATCCTCTCGCATCCAAAATAGCTCCTTTGGCCAAATTTAAAGGCTCAACCAACGTCGCCCAATCAACTGTCGGTCATTATTGGAAAACATTTGATGAAGATGGCGTCATTTCCCCCGGAAGTGGAGCAGACGATTCAAGCTCCGAATCATCAGACGACGAAAATTTCTCCGAAAATTTCATTGGACATAAAATCATCCCAGCTGAAGAGCGAAATGGATGGGTACCCATGGAGAATACCCCTAATGGAACTGTGAAGAAGCATGATGGGAACGGACATGCTGTAGGACTGGGAACAAGTGCATATCCCGACCAACAAAATGGTCTTGTACATAATGATTTAAAAACACTTCATTCCAGCAACAATAATCACCAAGGTAGTAAAGTCCCGTCTACAGACACGAGAACTGCCATACAAACAGATTTTTAAAAACAAATTAAACTTTTGTACAAGTCGTAGAGTTTTATATTATAATAAAGCGTCAAAGCGTACAGCAATAGTGTAAACTATGTTATCAATCTCACTTTGTCGTAAATTATAACATTTTAGTAGTGTAATTATTGCGCCATATAGCGCGAATGATAAAAGAGACTGGATTGCCATCATATAGAACGCCCTCAGTTAGTTATAGTTTGTTTAACTTAGTTTAGCTTTGACGTTTGTAAGATTTAACCTTTAGTAAAATTGTAATTCGTGGTTTGTAAAGAACTTTACACAAGATCGTTAACTAAACATACAAGTTGCGAGTTGTTACAACAATTATTATCATTTGGAAATTTAGCTAAATACTGTTGAGAGTCGTTTTGTGGCAAAATTGTAGCAATATAATGAAGATTGTAACAACTTGTAATTTGCTAAGAAAGTTGCGAACATCTTATAATATGGCAGCACATAAAGATGATAATTAAGTTAATTTTTATTCTAATATAATATATTTGACTGTAATAATAAAGACATTATACCTTTTAATAAGAATACTGACGTATTATTCAATACATTTTCCATTGATACCCATGTTTCGTAATAGTCATATTTTTTGTGGTTCAAACGTTTCTTGTGTAATATATTGCCAAACGCCAATTGCAGATATTCCTATCTTACTGACCTCGGATATCATCCTCTTATTCATCGTTAGAGTGTACCTTACAGAATTGCTAAACAATTATGCTAAAACTGCTTGTTCCCCGAGACAGTTTTCCACAACTTGCAAGGCATTACAGCTAGAGTGATCCTGAATTTGAATGCTCTAAATTTCACTCATTATCACCCTCGTTCAACTAAATATGAAGCTCAGTGATCAACCAACTTGCAAATACATTATTGATCAAAATGTCGAACCAGATAATACCAAAATCTTAGAACCTTTTAGCCTTTGATATCCAGACAAACTGTGACCATAATAACTCATTATCTTTATCGCACACAATACATGGTCGTTTGCTGAGTACAATTTATGGGGTCAGCACCGTCAGGTAATCAACGATAGCGTCAACTTTGGGTCACTTCAGGCACGAGCACATGAAAGTTGTTTTCACAGTGAGTGATTGAGCATCAACATATTACCACAGCAGGACTAAATTGTCAGGCTGGCTGCCAGGGCCGTCGCTAGAACTAGGGGTTAATTGTGGGTATTCATATATTCGTCTTATGCCCGACTGATTTCTTTTTGTTAGCTATTGTTTCTACGGTTTTACGGAGAGTAAACAAAACAAAAATACAAAAAAATATAGGCTCACCTGAAGATTCCTAAAACTGAAAATCTAACATTATTCGTAGAAGTAAACAAAATTCTCGTACACAAGAAACATAATGAATATGGTTTCCAAGAAAAGGTCAATTAGGTCTCTTCCTGGTAAATGCAGTCAATCCAATCATTAATTGGTGGCTGTGTGTGTTTTGGTCTTAGCCAATGAGAAACGTACACGCGGTATTCCAACTGGGTAGTGGACACTGATTCCCCACCAGGCGGTTCCTAAAATCAGTATAACCGAATACAGAATACAGAATCAGTACAAACGAATACAAAAGTAAAACGGCGGATAGTGTAATGAATCTACTAGTACCGCTACCAGGCGAAGTTGCAGGTCTATTTGTCGACGCATTTCTTCAATATCCGATCAGCTGTTCACTGGTATTCTCATCTCTGCTTTATATCATCTATCCAGTGTTCTTTCCAAATACAGACGCAACTAAAGGCTACAGATGGATCTACTCATGCATTGCTATATTCCTACTTACATCAACGATATCCATATTTTTAATACCTGTTCTCGCACTAGCCCCAGATCGCATCATCTTTCGCCCGACGCCATCATGTTCAATATTTGACAGGCCTACACGATATATCTGCCTAACATTTAACGACCGACATGAAAATGTGTTTTATTCAACGACGTGGAAAGAATGTAATGAAAGAGATGTCAATATGAAAAATGCAACCAAACATTACATAATCTCTTCTTGGATCCCGTCCTTCGATCATTTTGTTACGCTTACCTCTGTTTTATTTCAACCCGACGATTCCCACGGCGAGAAAAAGAAAGCATATCCTCTCCCGGCAGGCTACTGTATCAGAGCTGCCGGACCCATCGAGGGAGATCGACAAAAAGTTGCATTTTATAGCATAAATGGGACGAGTTACCATCTGCTTGATTCAGGGTACATTAATTCAAGCTCGCTCACGAAATTTTACTCTGGATGGTACCTTGCTTCAAGCTGCAGGAACGAGCTGTCAAGATGGTGGTATAATTGTACCTTAGGATACGTAAGCTCACATTATGTAAGGCTGCCCCAATATACTAGAAGCTTACTGCTCGAGGGCAGGAATGATACAGCTAAATAATCCTTCGTGTTTAGAACAATCCCCGGCTTTACGGAGTAAATAATCCTTCGTGTTTAGAACAATCCCCGGCAAAACGGAGTTGGATACAAAGTGGATCAAAATTCAGAAAAGTGAACATGCATTTAATTTCCAAGAAAGAACATTATACATCTATGATTGATACAATGAAGCATTCTCTACTAAACACGTGGCATTTTACATTTACAATGTAAGAGGCAAAATCTTGCAATGCAATACAAAACAACTACGGAATTGAATAAAATTCTAAAAATTGAATATATGTTCAATTGCTGCATCGTCTTATAATACCTGGGTTAACAGCAATTACACATCCGGAGTGGGAGGGCAGGAGGGGGAGCCTGTTACAAGGGAGGAGCCTGTTCTCAGTATGTATCAGACTTACATATACGATGAACAGATATTCCGCCATTCATCTAGAAATCAGCGGCAAATTTCCTTGGCGAGGTAAATATGTTTTTATTAACCACGCTTCAAGAAGTTACTTGAAAACTGGAAAACAACAATGTCCAACATTGTTCAGTCCTGTTTTCATCCATCGGGAACAACTTGGGCGTTTTTAACTGCGTTGACTGTCTACTGTACTGTTAGAGATTGTTTATATTTTGGTCTGCTCAGCTGTCCTGTTTCTGTGAAACTCGGGTGCGTCGCCAAAGCGTAGTTGTTAGAAGCAATTTTAGAAAGTTTCAACTGATTTCTTGATGAATAGCGGAAAGTCTGACCCTCGTATCTTGCCAGTTAATTCATATGGTTCATGTAGTATTGTATTCAGAAGATTCACGCACTGCTCAGCACGTGAGGTCGAATGTTTAAACAGACGAAGGTGGTAAATAGTTGAGTGGTGAAGATGATGCAGACGTTCCTGATGATGAAGCTGACAGCGGTTGTTCAAGCGAAGACAAACTGGCTGAACTTGGGTTGCTACCAGCAACTTTATCAACTATCGATGAATGCAACTCATGGATGACTTCAGAATTCTAAACACAATAGAAAACGCAAGATCATTTCCTGTTCAATTTTCATATTCGAACAAAAAGAACTAGCAATATGAATCGTTCTAATGTTTCATTTTTAAGCAAAGATTGGTTTGATAAATCATGGGATCATGCTATGAGGTCATGTCAGTTATACTTTAATGTCTGTCAGTTAAAAATAACACGCAATACCATACTGTTATGTACTGTACTGTACTGTAGAGTATTGTACTGTTCTGTACATGTACCTTTGTGTTAGACAGAGTGGCACGGGTCTGCTCTTACGTAGTCAGTGTAATATAGTCAAACAATGGTGCATTAGGATGTGTTCCCAATGAATGAACAAGAAACACTTGCACATAGTTTTAATGTTAAACTTGCCATCTTACTAACATTATACAATGTTTTACATGTAAGTAAAATCAATTAGAAGAATATGGGTGATAGGTAAGAAACATGAGACAGTTGTACGAACACTGCAACCCCAGCAGGTTTCTTTATCATCATTCTGCGTATAGTGTATACCATTGTACAGTACACAACCTACCTCAGGGGATGGTTGAGTGGCTGTCAAAATAGTCACAACCTTATTAGAATCCATTTTGGAGTAGACAAAATGCAGCAATCTCAGAGTTTGTCTAAGAACACTTTCCTGACTGAGCATTGTCAACAGGAAATGATCAAAGACAATCTCGCAAAACTCTGCACTCGTAAACTCTTCTTGAGAACACGCCCAAATTGTGATGAGTGAATGTAAGTGAGCATCATGTAAGACATGATTATTGTAGGAAGATGATATTGCTGGTAGCAATGAACTAAGAGCTTGTCTAAAATAAAATAACAAATAGAATAGTTTATCTCTCCTAAAACCAGACAAACAATTTTGAATTTTAAGGATCTAGTTAACAAGAGTGGGTTTTCTTTCATATAAATTTGATACTAATGTTGTATAAACTAGGCTTAAAGACACATTATAAGACCACAAAAAAGGTTCAAATAAGTTCAAACTAACCTTAAAAAGAGTAGATATCGATAGAAAGAATATAAAGTATAAAGGTCAGACCATTACAAGTCTGCAGGTATGGTATATTGATATATATGTTTGACAGCTAGTGTATCTGTTTTGTCTAACTGTGAGTGACCCAAAAGCTTTACAAAGTAAACATACCTGTGTTTATGTTTTGCCATATGCAAAGCAAGGTAAAAGGCAACCGTAAAACAAATACTGTACTCTGACAGTGATTGCTCAAATGAATGATGAAGTTCTAAATTTTCTTTACTCTTATTTGGAAGTTTTTGCTCAACACGTTGGACAGAATCTTCCACCATTGTTGCCATCACAATTGGTATAAATCTTACAATTAGATCATTGCTCTAAAAAAGTAAAGATATATGCATTTTCCTTTTTCACTTGTTGGAGAACACATGTCAAAATAGGGTCTACAGAGATGATCTAAGAGAAAAAAAAACTCTTTACTTAATGCTAATTATATTCTAATAATTTTGGCTGCCAAAAAAATGTGGGGGGCTAAATCGGCTTCAGCTCCCCCCCCCCATCTCTGGCCATGAAAACACTTCACAGTAGGTGACGTATGTATTTCATAAAATGATATGAAATATCCAATTTCCTGTTTTTACAGAGTTTCTACTGTTCGGTATTATAACATAGTACTGCACTTACCAATAGATTTTCTTTAAAGATTTGACTTTCAATCATTGCCCAAGCCCCCAAACCCAATTGCAGTAAACTTAAGAGAAACGTTAGATCAGCACTAGTCTAAAAATAATTTAAAATATTATGTCACTTGAATCACCAAAGAAACAACAATTAATTGCTTAACTGATAAAACATTCACCACAGGGACTTCATGTGCTGTCCTGCCATCTTTCGGACAGCCAGTCTAAACTGCCATTTGGATTTCCAATTTTTTTTGGATTTCCAAGTTTGCACAAAAATTCATTTTTACTTTCATACACACTGTAAATGTAATTAAACACATACCCTAGGTAAGACCTCTGTAGTAGTAAGATGAAGTAGAACTTTTATAATGCTTTTACCAATAACATTGATGGCAAAAGGATCACACAAAACCATTGCAATATCCCTACAGAAAGAAATAATGAAATACGAATCACATGAAAATACCAAGCTGTGGCAAAAGATAATGACCTAATTTTCAACTTTCAACCAAGTGGAAACCATGTTTACTGATGCACATAAAATGGTGTACCCTGTACCTTTTATTCACAAGAATAATAATAAACCTGGCAAAGAGATCAGTTCCCACTACTCTTGGAGATTGGAACAATTAGATTGACACTATAGCATAGGACAATGGTTTCCTGATTGTGAATTATTCATACTGCTAAATCTTACCCCAAAACCTGCTCTTCAGTTGCTTTAGCTGCCTTCATGTAACCCCGCAAATCTTTAATCTTATTTGAGTCAATCAATTGACTTCGCACACATGCATCCAAACACCAAATAAACTTATGACATGGATCAACATCTTTGATTTCCTTAACATCCAAGTCATGTATTGCCATGAGCAACTCTGCACGTAAGGTACAATAATGTGCTTCCTTGGTGCGCAGGAACAATGTTCTCAAAAATTGCAAAACTAAGTTGTACAACTGTAATGATTTTCCAATCATTTCAGATAACTGTTGAACCACATGATGTTGACGTCGAACTTTTGGGCGCATGCTCAAAAAGTCTTGGTTTGTCAAGTCCTCTACATCAAAAATTACACTGTTCTTGTCTTTCAAATACTCATTAAGCAATGGTCCAACAGCATCACCAAACAATGGCTGGTGCTGAATCCAAATTTGTCGTTTGACCACTAGCGAGCATTTATTGTAGAGTTCTGGCTCCTTAGCAAGCATCTCAATAAATTTAGCTGGTACAGTTGTAACTCGTGTGAGCATGTCCATAACCACAGGTCTAAGAGCTGGAACATTGATGAATGGAAATGCCTGTTCCAAAAGCTGCAGAAGTTTTTCATTTCCTATAACTTCAAACCTTGATAAGAGCTTTTCACGTAGATTTTCCGTGACCGTTTGATGAAACTCATATCTTCGGATGTTATGCAAGTCCAAAAGAGGCAAAGCTTGTTGTAGTGAAGGTAAAAGGATGCTGTTATCCTGCTGAAATGATTCCAGAAACATAGCTAAGGTTGATTCATTGCAGTTACCTAAACTATCGCGCAAATATTCTGAACCCGACAAGCCAGCTTCGTCAAACCCAGCCATATTAAAATATACTATGTAAGCTCCAGAAATATAGCGTCTTTTTCAAAAATAAAGCGTTGATGTCTCCTCGTTTATACAATTTTCTTGGATTTATAAATTTTACGCCATATTGGCGGACATCGGCCGGAGCCGAGTGCGCATGACTGTCATTCGCGCGGCGAACTTGGACATTTTAAATCCTTCCCAAAATGCATTGCGCTTGTGCCTTTCAAGGGCAAGGAAAGTAAAAATTGCTTTTTTACACCATTACACGTCTTTTTCTTCTGGAAATGACATTAAAGTACAAGACCTTCTATTCGAGTACACAGAAAAGAGCAATGTTTGACTATTTATATAAAATTCAGTCCATTTTTTAAAATGGATTATAAATAAAAAGTATAATATTAGGTATAATTCGATCCCAGTTTCCAGCACGGTTTAATTCAATATGGCCGCACAAAGTGCACAAGATGAGTCAAATTCTGAGTTTAATGACTTTAATCTTCACGAGAAAGTTAAAAAATACGAAGACTTTATAAATAATATCCTCAAAGAAGATTTACGAAAAGTACACGAACAAAGAGATAAGCTGTATTCCACAATTGCAGATTATTTGCAACTTAAGAACACCATTGACAGAATTAGGTTTTTCAAAGGTGGGAAAATGAAGACACAGATGGACCTAGGCTGCAATTTTTACTGTCAAGCTGAAGTTCAAGACACAAAAATGGTTCTAGTCGCTGTAGGTTTGGGGTTTTTTGTCGAATTCACGTTGGACGAAGCGGTAAAATTTATTGACAAAAAAGTTGAACATTTGACAAGACAGGCAGAGAGGTTCACTAAAGATTCAGCCAATATCAAAGCCCATATTAAAGTTACACTGGAAGGACTGAGTGAATTACAGATGCTAAATTTTGTAGATAAATAAGAATAAATGTTTATTTTAATAAAAAATAGTGAAGAACAGCTGAGTGATGTCACTTGTAAGTGTTTATACTGTACAAGTATAAAATCTGTCACATGACGTGTACAGCCTCGTACCCAGGCGCTTTAATAGTAAAATATATAATGTTGCATTCAGTTATAGTATAGAGGTCAGTTGAATAAAGGTGAGCGCGCGGGGGTGCTTGGGGTGGTTTGGGGGAAGGAAGCGCCTGGCAGAAAATGAATTAAACATGGCGGACGTGCTTGATGTAAATGAGGAGATACTTGAAATTTTTAAAAAATTTGAAAGACCGGTACATAATTCGGTTCTTTCGGGTAAAGTTCTGTGCCCCCACGAGAACTGCACTCCGAAAAAGGAATTCTTCGAAGAAACGGGCATAGATCATCATTATAGAGTGCGCCACAAACGCGAATATTCCCTAGCCTTAAAGTCTAGGGAATATTCGCGTCTTGTGAACTCTTTTAACAGTAGAGTCTGTTACCAAAAGTGTTTGGATAACACTCAGCAATAATGGGCATTTTTCTTCAAAATTTTCAAGCAAGTTATTGAAAATGTTTTTTCCCAATATACTTTCAATATTACTACATCCTTTAAGTCCCAGGCAGCAAATCTTTTCTAACTCTTTCACTTCTTTATTGATCTGTTCTTCTTGTGTCTTACTAATTGGTTGTTCATCTTTGCTAACACTTAAGGCAACTATTTTCTTCTCATACATTTTTACCATTGCTGAAGTCATGGAAAAGTATTGATGCAGCATTACATTATAACTTGTTGTAAGCTCTTTAGCTCCATCAAAATTCTTAGCATCCAATGCATTGGAAATAGCATTTCCACTTTCAGCCAGGCGCTGCTCTATCTCGCTAATTTCTTTACGTAATGTCTGCATATCTTTGTCTTTTACGCCAAATAATTGTTTAGGTGAATATTTTCTTACATTTGATTTGAATGCCACATTGGTGTAGAGGACTCTGCATTAGGTGTTAAGAAATGTCGGTATATTGTATTTCAATCATATTTATCCTACCTTAGGGCTGACTTGCACAATAAGTTTAAGAATGAACTAGGTTGAGGCAGGTATGGGGTAAAAACAATAACAGGTGAAATTATATGGCACATGATAATAGTGTAAATACGAAAATGGTTACAAAAAGGATACACTGACTTATTGGCAATCATAGCACTCCTTTTAGTTGCCTCTGGAAATAATGCCTTAATGGCTCTGGTAAGAATACTTTTCTGATCATCCATGACATCCAGGTATTCCATTAGCACAGACTGTTCCACATGATCATCTGGATTCTCTCGATACTCCAAAATTTCCTCAAGTTTGGATGCCAGTTGATTTCTCCTCTGACTGCATTGTCGGCTGGACAAATTTGATGCTGAAAATATTTTTTTAATGTTTGTTTAAACTCAACCCCCTAAACTCAAACTCAAACCACTTGTATATTCCTTTATTGGATGAAGCAAAACTAACCTGCAAATCACTTTGATTTTGGCTCATTCGAAGCTTTGGACTCTGGTGTCAATGTGTGTTTTCCAAAACCAAGCTTCTGTAAATTACTGAATGAGCTACTTGGTGAATCATATTCAGCTGTATCATGAGTGTCTAAAATATATGTTTGCATTGCTTAGTCAGTTTATAGTTAGTCTTTATTATAACTAACAGTCATATAAAATATATTCTTTATTACCTTCTTCAAAATTAATTTGTTGAAACGATGCATTAAATTCATCATCAGAACTTCCTTGTGCTATTGAGGAACATATGTATACATTTTAGCAGAAGAGATGTCTACATTATCCAGCATTAAAAACTGTTGCCTTTAGTGCCTTTGCCAGGAATTTTAGATATATGCAAATTAGTACGCAATTTATGTATAAATTCCATTTTTGTCCATTTAGAATCCCCCTAGCTATAACATTTGAACGTATTAAACATACGTTTTCCCTACCAATAAAACATATAATTTTATTTAAATAAAACAGAACAAAGGAAGAGTCTGTGACTCTGCGCATTAACAATACACTATACATTGGCGTAAAAATATTCAAAACAAGCCGTATAATATGAAGAAAAACAAAACTGTATCATTAAATACCTTCATGATGATGACTTTCGTCCTGCGTCGTCCATATTTCTTCAATATTTTAGCCAAAATAGAACAAAAAGCACTCAAAAATAATATTTTGCAGAAATCGACACAATTTTGCAGAAATCGACACGTTTTCTGCCAGGCGCTTCATTCTTCCGTCGCGTCCACCCCAAGCACCCCCGCGCGCTCGCCTTTATTCAACTGACCTCTATACTATAACTGAATGCAACATTATATATTTTACTATTAAAGCGCCTGGGTACGAGGCTGTGACGTGTAGACAAAAATAATTCTTTGTTTTAGCTTCTGGGATATCTTGATAGACTTTCAAGATCTCCTATGAGTCGGCAGTCAACTCAATCATGTTTTAAATTCTGGAAAAGAAAAAATTCTCAAAAATCTAAATCTTTACCTAAGATTGTCTTTAAATTGTCACCGTTTGGTTTTTAGAGGTATTATATGAGATTTCTTTACTATCTCAATTTCTTCGCAACTACAAATTTTTCTACAATTATTTTGATACCCATCGCATTCGTTTCTACAACCACAGTGTCTATCATCGCTGCTTGGTGATTGATACATCATGGGGGCTGGCGGAGGAGAGGGAGGGTACATTGGCGGTGGAGGGGGTGGGTACATTGGCGGTGGAGGAGGTGGGTACATTGGCGGTGCTTGGTATAATGTCTGTGGCGCTGGTTGGTAGACTTGTCGTTGGCAACAATATGCAGGACAAGCGGTTGGACAAGGTACAATACAGAAACTTGGACAAACTATTAAAAACAAATGGACAAAATTGTACGTTTAGGCACGTGACACAGTGCTCTATGGTATGGATTGGCAAGGGAGGCAGATTTCCCTCGGCGGGTGAATTTGCTATAATTGACCTTCTGGCGCTCGCGGCCGCAATTTTAGCGTTCTCAGGTGCAGATGTATTAACAAACAGCAACACTGCCAATACAGCTTTAAATTAAGAGCATCCTTTTCTCCGCGTGACGGACAGCTGGAGACATGTCGCAGCTCTCGGAAGCTTTCGTCCAAATGGATAAGAAAACACTATGCTTTCTAAATAACAAAGCTATGCTATTGGTTGAAACAGAAATGTATTGTAAAGTTCAGCCAATGAAAATCATTTTTGCGAGGAGCTGCGACACTACGCGGCAGCTGCCCTCTCGGCGTCCTTGAGTATTTACAATGTTATTGTGAGCGCTGAAGCCACAGTTTTGTCTTTCGCAAATTTTATGCAACATTCGAATGTAGTGACATACTTTCTGTTCTATATTTGTTGTTATATATCCTAGCTAATAGTGGGGAATAACATACCTGGTTTCGGTGGCGGAGGTGGATCTCGACAAATCCCAGGGGGACCTGGAGGGCCTGGCAGACCACGAGAGCCTGTTGGGCCCATTGGTCCCCGGGGGCCTGGAAACCCTGGAGGACCAGGCGGAAACCGGAATAAACAAGGATTCGGTACATTACCTACAGAAAAAACATTTGCACTCATGCTGGTTTTACATGGTATGAATTTCGGAATGCACACATCGTAATTGAGAATTAATTAACTGGTGTGCGATAGGTATACCGCTGAGTGGCGGCTAGGGGGGGGGGATAATTGCCTTTTGTGGCAATGAGCATGCTTTATTCTTATGAGCAGAACTGATGCGCAAAACGAACGTGAGTTCCACTTTAAGGCAGAGGTCATTTTATCATTAAATGGCCAACAGCTGCCTCGATATTTATATTGTAAACATCGGATACTGCTGATAACTGCAGTAAAGTCTGAGGGAGCTGTGTAAACTGTTAGCAATTTATCGAGATGAAATTGTTTCCAGTCATACACGTAAAAGTCAATTTCCGGAGTGAGAAATTGTTTTAAAGGCCTTGTTTAGATTAAGCCCCATTCACACAATGCGATTTGTCCTTTAACGATTCTAACCTGACGTATGTGACACATGTGAGCGAATAAACACATGTTCAAACGTTACATTTCAAATTCCACCCTGAACTAAATGTAAAAGATTGTGACACATGCCCTCTTTCGCATTCGTCAGAATGATAATTGGCGTTGCATACAACTCGTCGTAAAGTCTAATAGGCCTTTAGATGTAGGATATGTATCATTACTTGCCTACTGGGAGAGTTGCAATGATTGATCGAGCGTCCATAACATTTGTTGCTTTTGGTGGGTTATCAGGGTTTTTCATTGCAACGGTGATATTTGTTTGGGGAATGGTCTCATTCACTTGACTTGTAGGACCAACCGGTCGGATGGTAATAGGACGGCTCGTGACTGGCCTTAGAGTCGCTGGACTACTAGTGGGATGAGTTGGTTTGGATGTCATATCTATGCATCCTGGCAATCCTGGGGGCCCTGCAGGGCCTGGCGGTCCAGGATATCCTCTTGGGCCTTTTTCACCAGGTTTTCCAGGAGGGCCGGGTTTACCTGGACAGACATGGATCTTTGGTATGGAAGAGGGCGAGGGCGAGGGCGAGCCACGTTCAGGTGATGCGGTTGGTGAAGGTTTTGGTGTGGTTGTTGTTCCCCAATGTTCGGGTGAAGCTGCTGGTGTGCCACGGGTGGTACTTTCCATAGTTGTCTTTCTTGGCGTGGTAGAAGGTAAGCGAGTGGTTTTTGGTCGTGGTGTTGTAGTTATACATGGCGGCCGTGGCTTCACACATGGCGTTTCTTTAAAGAAATAAGAGAAAATAGAATTAATAAAGCTTTGATCACTGATAATAAGGTCCCGATTTGAACTAGTCGAGGGTAGTGAGAGATGTGTCCCTCCAGTTTGATTGCTAACAAAAATAAGAGTAATAGATTGTCCTGGTATATAAGATAAGAGATAGGCAGTTTATATGATCTCATTCATTCTAATAAGTATTGAAAAATCTCATTATTTTCATTCATTTACGGTCATTTTATACGATAAGTCGGTCGTCACTCAAACATATATTTTAAAGTTACGAACTTTATACCTTTATTTTTGCACGTCACATACACTTTTGTGTACGAGAAACAATCTGCCTTTGCTTGAGCCCATATCTTTGACTTGAGGTTGAGGTAACAAATCCTTCCCGCAAACTCCGGGTCACGTACTGTGCAAATGATGGCATCGTTGACAGGGGGCTGATAGACAAGTTTCAATTCGAAAACTTTGTCGTCCATTTTATACGGATGTGACATCCTGTTGGTGCAAGACAGTAACAGCGATGTGGTCACCTCAAGTTTGACAAACCTAAGCATGATGCAAGTAGCTGAAAAAAAATACAATCAGCGAGCTAAGATAAATGCATGAATAGAATGCTCATGCAATTTATTCCAGTGGGAGTTGCAACTCTCATCAACTCTCATTCTCGTTTGACCGGGGCTGAGGCCCTGAGATACCAGCTCCTGCTGCACAAGAGCCCTGGATCGAAATAATGAAATAAAGTATATTAACCTCGAGTGGAATAATACACACTTCAAATTTATTTCGTTTAGATGAAATCATCGTGTGGTATATAGAGCTGGCAGGTATATTGTGAAAGACTTTCTCATCAATGAGAAACGCTTGGGAAAAGACTGAAAGATTATGCAGGTATATAGTGAAAGACTTTCTCATCAATGAGAAACGCTTGGGGAAAGTACCTGAGACTGTTCACTATCTGCTCTCAGATACCACTCATTTAGCCATTGACCAACAATGACTCAAAACATCAAACAATGTCACCCCACTAGGCCACTACCAATCCTAATATGACATTCCGGAAGTGCCATGCAGTATTTATAAAATAGCAGTCTCGGTTACCTGGATGTGGACGCGTTATATTCCTGTGATATCTAGCTTGTACAGAACAATTCTGCGAGGGAAGAATGTGGAATGAGCAATTTCTGAGGAAAATTTGACTTTCGTCATCATATAAAAACTCCATTCTATAACGTAGTCTCCCCATCTTTTCACCGACACAAACGAACCAGCCATAATGACCTGCTTCATAGAGTTGAAATGAAGAAGTACGTGGTAAGCTCACCCTATGTCGCTCTGTAAACGACGATTCTTTTCCTGAATTAAAGATAATGACAACAATTTCAAGTTAACAACCGAAAACAACAATTATTTGTATGAAAATACTGATACTGATACAAAGCAAGAGAGACCATATAGGAAGTATATGTAAGTTATAACAAGAAGACAGGTTGGTTGGGAGTCACCAGAAAGGGTCAAGCGGGAAAATGAAACGAGGAGAAGAGGTTAAAACTAGTAGACAACCCGTTAACAATTTTTGAGGAATGTGATAGGAATTGTATGTATAATTAACAAGCTTTTATTTTTTCTTGGCCTGGGCTCCTCAGCGTGCCACTGAAACCAATGAGGATGGTGAACACCAAATCCGTCACTGAATTAATATTATTTTTCGAACAAATCGAAGGCCTCAAATCGGATTTGGTGAGGAAAAAGTCAAACATCAGGAAACCTCTAATCCCTCCTCAAAAAACGAGATATTTATATGAATGAAAGGGGTAAAGGCTAATTTCCACTCCGGAAAACGAGCTGCCGATCGGATCGGATTTTTTTCGGATCGGATAAAAAAAGTTAAAACTATTTGAACTTTTTTTCATCCGGTCTCGGACGCTTTCGGATCAATATAAGCCAAAAATTTCGACAGACGGCGCACGCGCGGATTATCTTTCGTTCCGATCCGATCCGATCCGCTGCTCGTTTTCCGGAGTAGAAATTAGCCTTAAGAAAATATGTTGCTATCGTATCAAACAGTGCGCAATGATAAACATTTATTCAAATAAAATTCTACATACTGAATAAACGCGCACTTTCATTCTTGGCAATGATGAATTTATAATTCTTCTGGATGATAAAATACCCCGGTTTGTTGTAGACTTCAAACGATACGGTTTGTCCATGTTCAACCCCTCCGCTTCCATTCATGTTTCCAGGTGTGTGTGGAATGAAACAGTCACCCCATTGTCCTAGAATGAGCTCCTCATTCTCAACTGTCCATGCCAGGTTTTTCTTAAAACGTATTTGTTTCGCAGGAAAATCCAATGAATAGATCTTTATGGTTCCTGGAAATCCTGAAAATCAAACCAGTTAATACACTATTTTAACGTTCACCTGGGTATTAACACTAATCTAAATACAATCTACATATATGGGCGTATTTTAAAAATGCGTGCGCGGGACGCCATTCAAGTAGGAAAGCATGATAAGTTGGGCAAATTCTCATGGTTCTGAGGGTCTTAATTTCGAGTGGAATTATACACACTTCAAATTCAAGCCAGGAACAGTTGATGGAAAAATGAGTCAAGTATCGGTCATGCTGCACCGGCATCGCAAAAGCGTAGGTTCGATTCCTGCCGGAGGACCGATAGTTGACTCATTTTTCCATCAACTGTTCCCGGCTTGAATTTGAAGTGTGTATAATTCCACTCGAAATTAAGACTCTCAGAACCATTAGAATTTACCTACATCGATTGAAGTGCCAAAAATCATAAGTTGGGCAAAGGTTAAATATTTTTGAACGCTAAGTTAGAACAAGTTGATTTGTAAAACTCTTACTAGCTGGCGTAAAAATAAAACCCTGATAACAGCTTCAATAACTGCACAAATTTTATATGCGGGTCTGTGTCGTATACTTTCGAGAAAGCTGGAGAAATAATTACAGAAAATCCAAAGGCAGTGAAGAAGATGAATTAGTTAACCCACCTGTAACACGCCAAGACTTGGCAGTTATTTTCTTCTTGTCATTGAGAATTTGCCCAATAACTTCATGAATATGAATGTCTTCAACATATTTCGAGATTTTTCCAGTATGATTGGAGCCTGGTGGCAGTGGAGCGATGTTCAATATTTTATCAATTTCTTTTTTAGCTTCCAACTTTGCGACAAGCTCTGCCTTCAATTTCGCTTTATCCATTATTTCCCCTGCTGCTTTTTCTGCCGCCTTCATTCCGGCGTCCTCCGGGCTTGAAGTTTTATCTGCGCGCAAAAAGACGTGTATATTGCATGTCAGCTTGGTGGCATCGCAGAGTTTTTTCGTGTTTATATACCAGTGATCGTCCTTATTATATTTCATAAAAGCCCGTAAATCAGATGTCAATATTGTCTACAGCCAGGATGAATTTTCCTGTATTGAAGATTACTTACCTTTATAAGAATACGATCTATAATAATGATAGCAATATTCTTCATCAATTGGTACATCCTTTGTTCCATTAGGAAATATTACTCCTACACCAAAATTATCAATACCAAAGAGCTCTTTGTGCAGACCTTCCAAATAGTAATAGTTATTCTTCATCAGTGGAATCATTGCGGACTTCTGGCTCTCTATTCTATAAAGCAAGGAATACGTACTTTACTATTACGGGAGTAGGGGTTTCACCAGTAACGTCGGGAGAAGAGCGCTATGGTCGCGGTATCATTATCACTCCATGGCTCGATGCAAAAATGACCCCCCCCCCCACCCCGGTCATTTACTGTACGTTTTCGAAGCATAAATGAAATAAGGAAACAGCTTCGTACTGACATCTTACTGAAAGTAGACCTCTCGATAATCATGGATGAAATTTACGCTTCCTCTAGGTATCGATCAGGACGAACATTACGTGCAGGGAGGGGGGTAGGGTTGGGGTGGTTAAGGTGGTACACCACAATATTGAAATATGTTGAAGTAGAAATGTATGATTGTTCTAAGTCTAGTTCTGAGCACAAACATTCACGTGCTAAGTTAGCTTTAGCAGTCGTTTAGATTCACGCCCGAAAAGAAAGCATTTTTTGCGCAATGGTACCGAAGTTAATTTGAGTATAATGCGGTAAAAACTCTCCCTCTGTTCTACCATAAAACTAAGCTAGCTAAGCTAAACGACTAAAGCAAACTTGGTACACTGATGTCTGTGCTGTGAACTAGACTCTAAAAAACAGATATTGATATGTTTTAACATATCAAAAGATATTTCGATATTTTCAATTTTATAAATATGCAAACTGAATGACTTTTTTGTGGTGTACCACCTTAAGGATTGATGTGTTACATACCTGTTAAACTCCAAATCATCAGTTGAATCAGGGTTCTTTACGTAGGCAACGAGACGCTTGTTTTCTGGTTTATCATCGGTGCTAAGAAATAACTGTCCTTCGTGGTTACTAGCTGAAATTATGCAATTGCATGCGAGTTTTATTTCATCCTATTTGCACCTATAACATAGTCATTGGGAAATTCACCGCGATTCATAGTCAAGCGAAAAATGTCCATAGTGGGTAGACGAATTAATTTGGAGTGATTTCTGCGTTAGATAAATATATCGCGATATAACTGCTTGTCTATACGTACCGATGAGAAAAATATAGTTTCCAGTCTCTGGCGGCGCGAACCATGCATACATCCGAGATGCGTAACTTTCTCCCAGGTTCAGCGGTTCTTTGAAACTGTGAGATAGTGTACGAATGTCGGGGGTATGGGGAAATCTAGAATCTTTTAGCAATGACTTTACTGAATATCCATCCATCTCCAACCATAGCTCAAAGTTCACCCCATGTGACCCAACAGCTTTGTCATAATCAAGATGAAATGTAGTTAAAATGTAGTTAAAATATAGTTAAAATGTATTTAAAATGTAGTTAAAATTAGTCACAATTAATGCTTTAAGGATCAAATTGTTTTTATAAACAATTGTGAAAATAAATGAAGACAAAAGTAAACAAAGGTATATAAAAGCGATTTAGTATGAAAATAATACCTTGGTGTAGTTTTCCCGAATCCAGCATTAGATTGTCTTTCTCTAATAAAGACAAATGCAATTAAGGTAGAAAACCAATATAAATATTGTATTATAAGTGTTGTTTAGTTTTAAGCCTTTGAATACTTCTTACAATAAATAAACAACCATGTAAATCAATCACAATAATTTGAAATACGCTTAAAGGCATATATAGTCTGTTAAATTATCGCCACCAATATTTATATCCTGTCATATATGCATTTCTCACCTTTTAATTTATCATTTTCCTTCGTGAACCGCTGTTTCAACTTCTTTAACTTTTGCATTGCTGCTGGACTTAATGCTGTGCTTGCGACGACAAGGTAAGTAAAAACAAAATAGCCAGAGACCATTCCACAAAAATTCATAGTTTGAAAATAGCATATTCTTTTTAAAGCAATAATATGCTTCAGCAGTTTATGTATAATATTATCTAATCCATTCTTTAACGGCGTAACCCACTTTTTAACGGCGCAAAATTTATCAGTTTAACTATAAATGTTTCAAGTTAGTTTAGTTATGTTAAGCCAAGCTATGAATTTTTAATTACCAGCTTGTTTCTTTCGAGAAGTCATTGTCTAACAAAATTATTCACCTGGCTGAGAACCTGTTATCTTATTATTGAATAAGCGATATATTTCAAACGCGAGAATTTATTCAAAAGCGCTTTCGAGCCATTTTTGGCGAAAAACCAGTATAGAGGAACTGATTTTAATTACACTGTATCGTCACCGTCTTCATAATTTACATCAGCATACACGATAGTCGATATTAAACGTTTAATCATCCGTAGAAAAATACGATTTTCGCCGATTGTTAAAATCATCATTCTATTAAATATCGGTTCAATAAAAAATTCGAAATTTTAAGCAGATTAAATTATCATCCAAATTACTGATCAATTTGTAGAAACACCAAGAAACACCACGTTTTATTATTGTACGAGATGTTCCTACAAATTGGTAATTTAAGTTATTTAAAATTCACAATGCAAAAATTCAAGAATAATTCTGATTCTGCAACATACTCTTCATGCAGGGCAATCTCTATGGTTTCGTACAAAAAACTGTTCAGATCATGATCAGTAATATTACTATTATATCGACCATTTAGACTTGACGTCAAAGTTGGTGTCTCAGGAGGAGGACAAATTACCGTCGCAAAAATTTTGCAAATAATCGTATTTTTTTGTGAAATACGTGCAGTAATATAAACTAGTTCAGAAACTCTGCTTTGGTAATTGTTTAAATTTGCCTTTGGCATGGACATTACCTCACCATGTATACAATAACACTGATTCGTTTCAAGCAAGGAAGCATCGAAAACTCTACGTTTATGACTTGTCATCTCTTTGCCTCTGGCACTGATTGCACGTCATATTCATAATTATCTTTATTGGAACTCGTATCAACCCCTAAATCAGAAGACAAATTTTAATACATGTATATTTGTAGTGTATAGCTATACGTCATTCATTCATTTCTATATTAATACTTTGTATAGTGTGTACTGAATCTTTATTTGAAATACCGGTATGTGCCGTTTAATAAACGGGCAGCATTGGCAGCAGCTTAATTAAAGCCATGAGTGATTTTACCTTCCCTTTCATCGTTATTTTCTTCACCAGTGAATGCCATAGCGTCAACAGGTCTTGCAGCTTCCATTTTTATTGAATTTTCCAAGTTTTGTTCCTGACTCAATTGATCATTGATTCTTGGGCTGATTGCTAGATGAAAAGATTGTTATAATCATGCCACGCCATATTTAAATATCACCTGAGACATGATCTGCCGCAATACTGCAAGAGTAGGGTATTTGGTGCATGCTTGTATATTGATATACTCATTCTCAAAGAAAGGTAAAAACAATCACTATCAAAAGAAATAAGCCCGGCATAAGACGTATATACGAATACACCCCTCATCAGGTCGATGATCCTGAGTAATACGTACGTTAGCGTTTCAATTTTTTTTTCGATCATGAGCACAAAAGCGTGATCTTATGCATGGAGCTCACGGGGGGCATATATATACATACAATGAAGGGTAACTTTCGAACATACAATTTAGTTTACTTAAAATGTCATCAAATCCTTTAGGTTCATCAAAAAGCTTCTCACTTAATGGAGATGAATAATCTGAAAAAGATTTATTATGTTAATTATGTGGATATTTTCATACCAGGTGAATCTATCGTATCTTTCCACATCTCTGACACAGTCTCGTTGTATATACCAAATGGATTTACTCTTAGCGCTTTTAGGATACAGACTTATGCAAAAATATAATGGAAAGTACGAAAACAACTCTTCTCTGTGGAAAAAGTGAACTGAAATTGAACCCTAGCCCAATGGAGGGCAGTCAAAGTGTTTGAGAACTTATATTTTAAAGAATGCAATTGATGATTAAGAGTATATACAGGATTAGATCTATGTTACATGACGTACCATCATGATCTTCGTCATTGTGGGATACCGTTACTTCTGGTGTGGCAATATTCCCAGTCTCAAATTTGTATTCATTGAAATCTGGCAATGAAATTACATATATGTTTGTGACTGGATCATGCGATGCTAGGGATGAGGGATCATCCATATGTAGAGAGAACTACGCCAATTATTCTGTCAAAATCCTTATGGTCGCGACCATCAACATGATTGACATGCAGTTTTTTTTCACCACTTTTTAATGCGACGTCCAACAAAATTATTTCAAGAATTTTACTTGCAGCACAAACTCTGGGACGAGGTTGAACGTACAATTGCTCTAACTACCTGAATACGATTTTTCGTTTGGTCTTGTATAAATAAGATTACCACCATGATGTTTTCCTTCTGAAAGAGTTATAAACGCCCAAAATTCATTCATCGCAAAAGTTTGGTCATTAGGTTATAAAATAATTATCACTAGTAACTATATAAAAAAGACGTAATAGCTATTAACTTTGGCCAACTTTAGTATTAATGCAAATAACAGCGAAATTTGTACCTGTATACGATGTCTCGTCGTTTTTCCTCATTTCATCTTCTACAGCAAAAAAATTAACCAAAAATTTGCAAGTTCTATGATGTGATTTAAAAAAGATCGCAATATCAAGTTGATGGTACTTTATCACCATATACGTTTCTAAATATTTAGTCCATATACTTTACCAACCTTAAATTTTATTAATTGTAACTTTGAATATTTTACTCTGTAAATCTCTATTGAATTCTTATAAAAGATTAAAAGAACACGCAATTCAGTCTTAAAAGACTGCAAAGTGTTTTATCAAATAAACCTATCTATCTATCTAGATAGATAGATAGATAGGTCTATTTGATATCTATTTATCTATCATGAATCTTTGGTAATCTATCTATCATTATTATCTATCATAAATTTTACACTTTATCTGGTAAATCGCTCTTACCAACTTGAACACATTCCTCCAATAGTTTCATATTATTGTGACCTTTTCGTGCTAAAATGATCTTGTACGGCCTGGAAGTTGAAGATAAAATGCACCCTATAGTATACTGAAAAAATTAGATGAGGCTAAGAAGAAAAAAAGATGGGATGGCTGGTCGCAACTGGATGTTAGGCCAGGAGCAAAGAGAACGTCAACACAGAGAAAAAGCCTCATAAGAGTGATTTTACTCACTCACTCAAAAACAAGCTCGGAAGGGCCTCACAAAACAGCGTACAAAATGAACGCAATCTTGCACGTGAACTTACGATTTGAACGCCTTCACGACAGTTTTCGCCGTATCAACAGGAAGGCCTTCATGATTATATACAATTTCACTTTCTTCGACATTGCTTTTCTTTGATTTATCGACAGAATTATTTCGTAAATGATGAATAGTGAATCGTTTTGTGGGAGAATCTTGAATAACGCTTTTTAATTCTCCGCTCTTCGGTGTACAGCGCAAGTTGGCGACTGAAAGAAGACAATCACAATATATTTGACTACCAAACTAAATTACTGTTCATTGTATCACAGTTAATAGAATATACATGGTTTGGAGACCACATAAAACTACAATTACAACTCATTAACTATGTTGAGGTAGATTTATGCAAAAAATTGTTCCTTTCTCATCACATGTCTATTGTATTTTACACAGATAAACCAATGGCAATCTTATAATTAACATACTTTTCAAGTCAAGGTTGAGGAGCTTAACAAGACGAATGCCATTGGTAAATTTGGCTAAAATACAATAGACACGTGACGATAAAGGAACCATTTTTTGCATAAACCTGGACAATAGCATAGTTAATGAGTTGTTTTGTACTTTTATTTCGTCTCCAAACCAGGTATTATCTATTAACTGTGATTGTACAAACCCAATAAGCATCTTAAGTATATATATGAAAAACACAGATGTAAGAATACAGTGATAGTACCTTTCTTTCCTTTTAATAAAATGGAATGGTGATGAACTTCGCTCGAGTGAGGTCCATCTGGAAATAATTCGGCAAATATTTTTTCACAAATTAAATTAATCAGATTCGGGTTTGGGACCATTTATAGGCAAATCTATAACTCTATTCTTTGTGAGAGGAATCGGAAGGGCGGCGATTGTGTTTCTAATGTAAATTACAAATTCGACGTATCCTTACCAATGTGAAGAGCGGCCTTTTGTTTATGAGAATCTACAATGCGTAGCAACAAAAATAATTTTGTAATTTCTATCATTTAAAAGTAGAGATTTACTTCGAATCACTTCGGTTAAAAAGTATATGTTATGTATATCAGTGAGCATAACAATATTAAAATTTTTACTCACGATGTATTTTCTTTGTCTTTTCTTTATTTCTAGGTTTCTTTCTGTCGCTATCTTTATTAGGACATGGGTGACCATTACAAGGTTTAGATTCAATCGAAGGCCCCAGTCTTCGGCATGATTTACCATTGAACTTAGGTCTAGGATGAGTGCATGTTCGTCTTCGATACTTGACCCCCTCCCCACAGGTAACACTACACTCAGTGTATGGACCATATTCACTGTAGCCTCCATTTACTAAATGTGTAATGACCGAAATTAACTTTTTTGGCTGTAATAATTAATTAAGCTTGATTTCTTCAAATCACTGATTAAAATGTTGATTGCTATATATGCGGAGAGTTATTTCTTTTTTAATCTAATATATATCAGGGTAGCACTAGTTTAACCATCAGGTAATCCATTGTACCTTAGTCGACAAAGCACAAAGTTCCACAGCAAAAAACTGATGACTTACTAGGACAGGGATGTGCATTACAGCGACGAGTTTGCAAATATTCACGACGGTTTATTTTGATCATTCTCATTTGACGTCCTCCACCACAAGTCTTCGTACACGACGTAAATCCAGTGTCTAACAACCGGGCTGAAATACATAGCTGTACAAATTATTAAATGACATAACAGTTGAAACATGGAAATTGTTTAAAGTTTCACTGCATACATCGACCAAAAGAATTGTTTACCATATATTAAAATGAAAGTAAATTCTCCTATCTTTCCACCAGCCTGATATAAATGGGCAAAATCCGTAAACAATTAAACTTACAACAAAGGTTGCATGATTTACGACAAACAGAAGACATGAGTGACTTGAAGGCCAAACAATATCCTTTCTTTGCCATCTCGAGGCACGCTTCTGGAAACTCGTCCAAACACTCTAAACAAGCAAATTTGAAGATGCTGAAATAATTGTGCAGGATCTTCAGTGCATAAAAACAAATGAATACAGTTTATGATCGATACCTTTCTTAGACTTGGGTTGTGCAACTGAATCTTTGAAAGCTGCGTTTTCTTCCATCGTGTCTTCAGCTACTAACAATTTACCTGAACGAAGGAAATATAGACTTTATTTCGGTGTTATGACAGTAAAAATCAATCAGGGAACGATCAAGGGCATGAAGTAGTTACAAAATGTGCCAAATACTTACATCCCTTACTACCATATTGAAGATCCTTTAAATTGTTTTCAACTAAAAAAGTATCACAGTTTTTTATCATTATCATCACAGCTTTTTATATTGAATTGAAAATGAAGAATAACTTGGTACAGGGTGTACATATAGCTACGTAACGAATATTCTATAAAACACAACGCAATTTTTAAAGATTTGATCCTCCACCCAACCTTCATCGCTTCGGTCGGAGTCACAGGCCAAAAGCTTTCCAATAACTACGTAGTGTACCCTCAAGAATAGAGTCCTGGCTTTACCATGAAAAACTACACGAGAATCCTTCAGATGCCTTTGAAGTTTTAGTTTAATATACTCACTGTCATCAATGTCAGGATCACTTATCAAACTAGAAAGTTCACTTATTTTCTGCTTGGTCGTTGGTGAAAGGTTGTTATGCTCTAGAGGAAACGGACAATTAGGAAAAAAATCCTTTTCTTTAATCTCAACAAAATCCAACTGAAGTTACTTTGACCAGTGCCGACTTTAACAAACCTGTAATTGGTTGTTGTGGTGGTGATTTATTTGTTACTATTGAAGCTTGATTCGTTCCAGGCCCCGGGGTTTCTACTCCTAAGAAAAAAGATCTATAGAGATTGGCTTGTTTTTAGATATTCTAAATTACGCATAATATAAGACACTAACCATCGCTAGCAGTTTTGGCGTTTTCAATTAAAGAATTCATAACAAAACTTGGTACTAAAAATCAATATAATTTCATTAATATGTACATGTGAGCTCTTATATTAGGCCTCTTACAAAGCAAAATTAATTTTCTTACCTTCGTAATTATTAAAGGAATATTCATTAGGAATGGTCTTCCATTTCCCTTGATTTGTTATAGCTGTAGGAAAGCGAAAGCAAAAGCAAACTTTGTTAATTATTATAAACTTTTTGTATCAATACCCAACATGCATGACGTATGGTACTGTACCGGTGGGTTTTTCCTTTGCCCGCGAGAGTGCAAAGGAGAAGATGCGATACGCAAGTTTTTCAACGATACGTGTCATATGACTAGTGAGGAAAATAGTCTTAAAACAATACGTTGAAGAAACTCAACGAACTCTTTTCACAGGTTATACACAAGAAGTAAAAGATTACGTATCGTCATGCACGAACTATTTGCGTGGTTCTGATGTGACTTCCACTACAAACTACTCACTACTGCTACCTTTCGTTGACCTATTGTGCTCGTGATTGGTTAATATGATAGAGTTATCGCATTTGATTCGTTCATATTTCCTCAAAGGTAGCGGTAGTACGTGGTAGTGGGAATGAAATCTGAACCCCGCTATTAGATCACAGAATGCGATCCACAATTGCAGCGGTTCAAAGAACACATGCACCAACCTGTCAAATACTTTGTCTTATCGTTTCCATTCAAAACTGCATCAGTTGGAAGTGGAGGCATTTCAGTGACGTGATTACCACCTTGATGAATGTTGCCAATTCTTGGACCTGAATAAGAAATAAATGAGACGATGGAAGAAGTTACCACACCGTTGAAATATAATGAGCACATACTTTTTAATGAGGCAATACTTTCTAATTTAATGAGGCCATATTACCTGATTTAAACGAAGTTGATTTAATCTTTGGTTCGGGTTTGGATGATTTGACAACTACAAATATAGAATTTCATCCAAAAATTTTGTTTCATAAATTTCCTGTTTATAGCAGAAAAGCGAGAGAACCTATGAAAACCCAAAACTTTTTATCCTTTTTGTCTCAGTTAAAAGCGTATCATGATCATGGAACTAGCTGGTTGCGTCGTAAGTTGAAAACTCTTGAATTTTACTAACTGTAGGTCATTTTAAAGGCCCGTTCACACTTGCGATTTTTGCTGCGATTTTCCTCTTTTGATAGATGTGAATGAGTAATACGGTAAGCGGCTCTATTTGAACTTCTTAACTAATTAACTCGTTTACATCAATCAAAAGACGAAAATCGCACATAAAATCGCAGCAAAAATTGCAAGTGTAAACGGGCCTAAAGGTGTTATTCATACCAGGTTGTTTTACATCATCGTTCTCCGGGCATGGCTGAGCGACAACAAGAAGTTCAGATGTTTTCGATGGAGTCGTACTGTCCGTGTGATCACGAAAGAAAAGTGGAGCCTGAGTATTCGGAGGTTCTGACAGTTTCCAAGAGCGATGTGAGAACAGCTTTAGAGTGGTGTAGCTTTCGTTCCTCTCAACATGATCCATTAAAAATGTCGCATCGTTTTCTAGTAATTAAAGATTCGTGAAAACTTTATCACGTGTCTGAAATTTGAATATTGATTTCAAGGTAGTTAATTAAGCCCTGGGTAAACTCAGATGAGATCTGGAAGCTAAAACTCCCCCTAATGTCCGAACAAGGATCATCGCATGAATCTCTTCAACCCCTGTATATACTTTTCATGAGGGTTGACAAAATTTCTGCCTGTTTTCGCGATAAATCATTGAATTCACGTGGAACTCGTGTTTTTCTTTGATCGCAGCTAATGAAAGCTGACAAAATACGCATGCATGCGCTCAGCACTGATTAAAAACCCCCTGCTTGCCAGCTCTCGCTAAACTTAGATCAAACAAGGCTTTAGGAATAACTCTTGTACTCATTTTCAAAGTACTAACTCAGTCAGTGCCCGGAGATTTTATTTAACTTTATTGCCTTTCCTTGTACTCCCTATTATGCCTAGTTCCTATGCCCTCATCGGTTCAACTCACTGAATTCATCATTTGATTGTTCATCCTCCAAGACTATTGTATGATTTGCCCTTCGTAGATATTTTCCTGGATTTTTTTGTGACTCCAAAGCAAACAATCCAGGGGCTTGAATGAAAAGTCCATGTCTCACTTTAAATAGATCTGGTTGTTCAGAGAAATATACGCTAGTGCGGTCAGTGGAAAGGCCCCGAATGTTTTCCACGTAATCTGTGAGATCTGCCGCACTTTTAAATGAGGACTGGTTGACAAATATTACAACAGCACATCTTGATTTCGATGACCCTAAAATATAGACTAGGGTAAATGGGCTATGAATGGTTTAACAGAGGAAATGTTTCAGACAAGAAATCACTGAGAATCTCACATTCAAATGTTAAAGTTTTTTACCAAGTTAATCAGGGTTGGTATTGAAGTCACTATTAGAAAACTGCAAGTATTGCTAAACTGAATCGAAACTCTGAGTCACTAAAGTGAAGCCACGTTTGAAGTATAATCCACTGATCCACGAAAGAACCACGAGAGTTATAATACTTTTAATCCTATTATTTCTCCTCCATACCTTCGGTGAATTGTATAATACTCCCGAGATATAATAACACAGATATCGTAAAAAACATTGCACTTCCCAATGGAAGGAAACAACTTGAAAAATCTTGATCACATATCGCTTAAGCAGACCACTAGGCATCTAAATGTAATAATTTTTGAAATCTATATTATAATACGGTGTTTCTGTTCTGTAAATTATCAATATTTTACGCTCGGTTGAGCTTTAGTCATGTTTAGGAACTGGGCCGTGACGACTATAACTTCATCCACCTGCACAGTTGTCTATAGCACAATAGCAAACTATGCGACTTCAAGGGCCTTTAGTTTATACGTCGCGCCGGGTGCAATTCAAAAAAGTAGATAAAGCGATCCAGCCTTATTATCATCTTATCTTTTGTTTATATGCATTCGACGCGACAGAATTCCGACGCATAAACTAGGCGTATATTGCTGCGATAACGAAATAACCGCATGCCATCACTCAACTTCCACTTACTTAATAGTCCGTATATCAAGATTCAAATGCAATCTAAGAGTATGGTTATGCGTCGCATTTTGGTTGCGTCGAATGCAATTCAAACAATAGATAATGAAATGATAAAACTCATTTGGCCTCATTATCATCTCATTATCTATTGTTTGAATTGCTTTCGACGCCACTAAAATGCGACGTTTTACCTCAGCTTGAAACATTTATATTGATAAACAGTTCTTAAGCACATGTGTTAAAATGTGCTTTTAGAGACAGACTATTACATATACCATGATTACCATCCTCAGAAAGTTATGAATCACTTTGAAGACCAGGATTGTTCCACCGGATTATTTCACCCGTTGTAAGAATGTTCGAAAAGCAATAAAATTACCTTTAGGACAACCTTTAATTTGGCAAAAATGTTTTTACTTCCAAATTCCATACGCTAATATCTATTTTATTCTTTCATATAAAATTAAACTTATTATAACCTTTAAAAGTGACACCATCAACCGAAGTGGAAATTATTGCAACTTAGACAGACAATAGTGATAAATTCAGTTCAATTCCCTGAGAGGTTTCAGACGGGGTGTAAAACGAGACTGAGCATCACTGTGTTTATCAAGTACTGAAAATTCAAATGAGAGCTTTAATACAAGTACTATGAAGCGTATACTGATTTTACAATCATATAGGTGTACGCATGCAGGGCCGCCGAGAAGGGGGATAGGGGGGCATTTTGCCCCGGGCCCCAAACCTGAAGGGGCCCCCAACTTAAGAAAGAATCTAAAATTAAAACACCTTAAAAAGCCATTTTCCGGCGGACTCGACCATGGTCGAATTCGCCATTTTCCGGCGAACTCGACCATGATCGTCATTTGCAATTTTCCGGCGAACTCGACCATGATCGTCATTTGCAAGTTTCCCGCGAACTCGACCATTGTCGTATTTGCCCTTTCTCGGCGAACTCGACCATGGTCGCATTTGCCATTTTCCGGCGAACTCGACCATGGTTGAATACGCCATTTTCCGGCCAATTCGACCATGGTCGTATTCGCCATTTTCCGCCGAACTCGACCATGGTCGAATTCGCCATTTTCCGGCGGACTCGACCATACTCGAATAGGCCATTTTCCGGCGGACTCGACCATGGTCGATTACGCCATTTTCCGGCGGACTCGACCATTGTCAATACGCCGTTTTCGGGTAGACTCGACAATGGTAGAATACGCCAGTTCCTGCGGGGTCGACCATGGTCGAATACGCCGTTTTCGGGTGATCGGGTAGACTCGACCATGGTCGAATACTGCCGTTTTCCGGCGGACTGAAAATGTTGAGCTTGGTGTATTATTCGCACACTAGTCGAAAGTACGAGTGACACTCATTGTTATTTTAATTTCTAAGATATGTTGATATTGTTTTTAAAAAGATTTGTTTGTAAACTTTTGCACAATGCTTTGAAGTATTTTATGCCTCGCAGATATAGAAAACCATGACGTCATAGGGCCCAAGAAAAATATTCTGCCCCAGGCCCCACAATTTCTCTCGGCGGCCCTGGGTGTACGGGCACATGTAGAGGACAATACGGGCCTCAGAATTTAAAAGTGATGAATGAATGTCCCCCCATCCAGTAATGGAAGCTGCGAATCATGTGAGGACCCCCGGTTGAATCAATTTTCAGTGAAATTTAGAGCGTCAGAAGCACAGTTTTGGTGAATTTAAAACTGGATTTATCTTATAGCAGTTTATATAGAAAACTCGGAAAACCTGTGAAGTTTGGCGTGCCATGTTTTAGTTGTTACAATTAAAAATATCTCGTTTTAGCGGCGTAGGATAAGTTAATAAATGAGATGGTTCGGTCCTTCACATGCCACAAAAAGCTAAATAAATCTCCTATTCTGGTGATATATAAAGATATGACGCGATGTAGAATAGGCAGTTAAAATGCACCGTTTCTTCCTCAAGATTCAGTGTACTACTTCTAGCATAGCCAATGCCAGTTCGAAATCAATTTACAACCGGAACTGTTAAACCAAGCGTGAAAACCAACCCGCCATACTATTGAGTAGCCGTCGGATTTACGATGTACGACTTTTAAGTATGGTCTAAAGTAAGATGAGCAAAGATTTCAGGTCGTTCATTAGAATGAATGATTGTTGTGGAATAGCTTTGGCCAGTCTTGTCTTTTTAGCGGGTAGGTAAACGCGATAAAGAAATTCTAGTCTCAATTAATGGATACTTTGATAATTAAACAATGAACCCACCACTTGATCTTAACTGTGATCTTTATGAAGAATCAATTCTCTTCACAACAATATTATATTGTTTTGACTGGAACCTGTAATGCGATAGGAAAACAGAAAACATGTGATGTTTAGTAAACTGGTGTTTGTTTCAAACAAAGGGAGGTGGATGCAGGAATATATCAAACCTAATTAAACCAACGAGATCGGTCTAGCGGAAAATTTTCCCTGTGTACAAATGCTTGAACCAAAAGCTTTATTGCAATAAAGTCACAGTCAAAACTTTCGCTAAAATTTTCCGACGGTTTTGTAAACCTTCTTTTATAATACTTGGTTTGAAAATTATTGAAACAGGCCTCTCGCCTTTTCTACCCAATGGTTTCTTCAGAACTTCCCACTAGCCGCCATTCCCTGCTTAGATTACGAAAGCTACATTAGGACTCAGGGACGCCTGAGAAGGGAGTGCGAGGGGGCATTCGCCCACCCTGCCCTTTGATTCTCACTTGCTCCTATTAGTTTTCACCCTATGTGCCCCTCAAGTCTCTTTTTCGCCCCCCTAACAACGTGATTCTTTATATAGGACTATTTATGATAGATGACAGAAAATTAGGTCTACTTAATAACAATGATATTGCGAAATAATTGTATTTCCAAGGCTTGCATCCATTTACGAAAGCGCAAGATCCTAGAGGAATCACGCAGACCGCACTTCAACAGTTTTACGAAGGCCAAACAAAGACAAGTGATGGGAAAAACAGAAACACTATACCAAACAACAGCCCCCAAGTTAGAACATACCTTGCCATGAGCCCATCTCCCACCGCCGTACCCCTCGCTATTCCACTTCCGTTCAGGGTGGGCGAGAGCGAACGCAAGGACACTTTACATAAATCAAAAACGAAAATTAGAAAATTGACTGAATATGAAAAAGCTCAGTTATGGAGATTTAAGCCTGTTAAAGGCACAGACAAACATTTGAAGGAAATATTTATTGGTAAATGTTGGGTGTATCAGAAAAAGTTTCAGTTTAGTGAAACTATAGACTGCCCTAGGCTATGGGAAGCCTTTCTAACTGGATTTGCATATAAGGAGCCCTGCGATGTGACTCTGGAAGATTATAAAGATTTCTTTGGAATGATCCATGAAGATCCTTTGGTTAACAAGGTGAGAATATTGAAAATTATAATTAATATGCAAACCATATAACCCGCCTTCTAGGTGAAGGTTTAGGAGTGCTCGAAGGAGGTTAGGGAGAATAGGGTGATGAATATAGGGCAAGTTAGGGAAAGGTTTGCAGGAGGTTTGAATTGAGAGAAAGGACTGAAGGGTATACTGATGTACGCGATAGGGTGGCTTAATTTCTACGCATGACAAATCTTCTAATGAAATATCTTTATCGAGCGCTATTATACACTTTGTTTCTTCATCTATACTATAGTCATTGCTTTGGTCAGGAACACGAGAAATCACGCACGAGCTGTCAGAATTTAACACAAGATTTACTGCTTTGGAAGACACGTTTGCAGGGTAGTATAATTTTCATGCACTGACTTGAATTTTCTCAAAACGGGGAGCTAAGATACATATATGTATCCACAACCAATGAGATGACTTTTTTGCGTCAAATTTCTGATCTATAGTCTGCTATAGTTTGGTGAAATACGAAGTCGAGTGAATTTGGGTTCACTGCCATGCACTTAAATGCGAATAATTTTCTAAACATTAGGTATCTTCTGGATGGCATGCAGTGGTGTGGAATGATCGCAGAGCCAGGCATCAATTACAAACAATGTCCGTACGAGTGTGCCAAACAGAAAGCATTCTGGGGAGCTGCAGCAAAGAAGGTACGATACAAGCTTCAGATTATCAAGAATCGCATCATAATCATATATAGCTAGGCTAGAGGCTAGATCATGTCACACTGAAAATTTTCTGAACAGCACATTTTCATCAATTCTAAGTATATACTACTTTAAAATTGCTTTCAGATGGCAGAAAGATCAGAAGGAATTGTCCACATAATCATTAATGGAACAAGACAACATTGGAAAGATAAACAGATATTTTCTGCCTATATGATGGACAGGCAAGTTGCTAAGTTTTTTCCATTTGTAACTGCGACTGAATGGAATAAATACATAAATATAATAATAAATAAGCATAATAGAACTATCATGTACTGACAACTAGACAAATGATATAATCAACTGAGAGCATCAAATGTGGTATAACAGCTGCCTAAAATAGACAAAACACTTCTTGACGTTTCGACCTGAGGGCCTTCGTCAGGAGAGTTACTTGCTAAGTTGTTTGAAGACGCTGCCACGCTGCTCCCTGGTTATATTGGAACGTATCTACAACTGAGAGCAATAGTACAATTCATTTAATTCATTACGTCCAGTTTTTAACTTTACAGGCTGTTTAACCGTAGTGATCGGCGCTATTAGCTAAATTTGGTTTTATTTCAGTTATTTGGCCAGAAATCAGGTACCAAATCTCAACCCTAACAAAGTAACAGAAGTGAGAATAATGGTTGGACATTCCTTACATTGGAAAGTACTGTAAGTGTCATGACCACTGTTAGAATAATTATCTGAAATTTTTATGACGATTCATAAAGTATTGCTTTTGTAAAGTGAACGAATCTTATAGAGAGCGATGTGGAACATATTCGGTAAAAGCCTTACAGAAGCAAATTAAATCTCGTGGTATTAAATCATCCTGTATCGACAATCCACTGTGAGTATTTATATTTTATTCAATCGCATAATCCAAAAGACCTTTGTTTTCTGAATTGTACATGTATAATCTATTTTTGGGTTTCTTGTTGTTTAGATCTATACGTGCGCTGTTGTGTCTTGACTATCCAAAAGATGCTCTCTGTCAGTTTCATCTGACGGCTTTGTTAAAGCGATAAAAATAAATTGGGACCAAAGTGATGATCGAAATATCAATCTATAGATCTTAGATAAATTAAGTTGAGGGATGAACTGAACATTTAGATAATGTAGATTCCAGGTTCTTACCCGGGTACGAGGTTCCTGACGCACAAATGAAATGACGTGTTAATAAACGACCGTGTGTTCTTTGTTTCTCGCTAAGTTTAAAATTAAACGCCGATAGGGACGAAGTTGTTCAGTGTCGTCTCTTTCAAGATGAATAGCTTATTTAAGAACTGGTAAAGCATGCGCCATTGTTTTTTAACCAATCAGCGATCTAGGCAAAGCGTCAGAGCGGCCAAGCGCTTTTGAAAACGATGTTGCGGCTCAATTAAATGCTGATCCAAAAAAATTTCAAGTACAGTATTATTTAAAGGAACTGATTTAACTAAGAGTTGCACAAAAATGATTTCACTACTCAGAATGCATGTGTTCTAGTCAGTGAATTTTCTTTAAATCATTACAAATGCTCTGGAAGCAATCAAAAGACAAAGAAACAAATGAAGCTAGATGTATAATCGCATAAATTTTGTTGCTGAACATATATCATTTATAGATAATATTTCTCAAAGTATTAATGTATTTTACACACACGCCTCACTATATACTATAGATTCGTAGGAAGTACTTTATGTATATATAACAGTATATGTAATAATATATATATATATTATATATATATTTATATAATATATAATATAAATATATATTTAGCGTTTGAACTATTATGAGTCAATGTGACGTCGATAATAGCACAAAATCATGATTAAAGTTTCAAGCGATCAATTATGTTATTTATTTCTTGCAGATCATCTGAATCGGGCTCATACAATGTAGTTCCATTATCCAATTACAACCAGGACTGCAGCATGCCGGGTTTGAGCTGTAGTCAATTGAGCAACCTGCAAAAGAACGAGATTTCCTGATAGACTCATGGCCAAGGCCTCATATAGAGAAACGTATAGGTTTAGAAGAAGGCTTGCAAGCTCAGCAAATCAACAATCAAATGATAATCATAACAGTTTACATCCGCATTTTCGTACTCAACCTCAGCTCTAATTTCTGCCTACAATATAATACAACACTTGCGAATTCTGCAATTGTCAATTTTCAAACCTCTTTTTTCTTCTTCACCCAACTCATCCAATTGAACAAAGTCGTTGTCAGGTTCCCGCTTACAGTTAATATTTGATTTAGCGAGGTCAACACCGGCAGCTGCAAGCCCGTCTAACTCTTCCTGAGAACATCCCCCACTTGCTGCAAGAAAGTTATGATAACGATGAAGACGTTAATTCTAAATTAACCCACAAACTAGCATCGCTCTATGATAACTACGTAATACATTATAGCGTCTTATTATCGCTCGAAATTTTACCAAGTCTAGTGAGTGCCTCGATATCCAGGACAACAAGCAATCTTTCGTGGGTTATTTTTTCTGAATCAAACGTTTCCTATTTAGCTTATGCCGTGAAATAGCTTCTTACCTCTCCTGAACAGATAATCAGCGAAAAAGTTCCGTGATTTTGGTGCAGCAACTGAAAAACAAATAAAAATATAAGAATTGAATATATCAGCATGGCGATCTGATTGATGTGATTGATATGACCCGATTTGTTTTTAGGTCATTTTGCAGGCAAACCATCAACTGTATGCCATGAACTGAAATTAGTTGCACCGCAAGATGTACCGTGACGCTGGACTATTGTAATAAATTTGATTAAATGGTTTAGTTTCATCCACTTTTGGACGCTCTGTTTATTTGATTTCGCACACAGCAACAGGAAAACATTTTTCCAAATATTGTAAATTGGCTGCTACTGCATGTAACTTGGGAAAAACCTCCCGTGTTCAAATAATCAGTTAGGATTTTATTATAAGTAAAACGTTATGGATATGCGCCGAAGGAATCGAGAGACTGGGGATAGGTTTGTGATTAGCAATCATGCAGTCTTTACTCTAACAAGTATAGTTTTGTATATAATACATCTATCTTTAATCTGTGATGATTTTACAAAAATACTCTATATCTTTGCATACAAGATGTTAATGTTACAATACATATTTTATGTTTTACTAGATCTTTTTTCCTTCAACATAGTTTCATATTATTACGCTATAACACTTAAATTTTCCAAAATATAGTGGGATTAAGCTGCTAATGAATGCATCCGCATCATAAACCTTATTAATAAAAGACAAGGCACAAGTTTTAGTGGGGAGATAGCTAATTTTGCTTGTTTAAACAATTAACAAATCCAATTCCAATTCCCATTGTGATGCTCCACGCCCTATGCTGTGAATTGCCTTACTTCCCACGAAAAAGGTCCTGATCGTTAGTGATATAATTAATTATCAAAATTAATTACTGTTAATCGACGTAGTTGGCTAATGTATGCTCAGACAAAGAGCTTCGATTGAAACGCAGGTGGGAGGTTATTGTCACATATCAGCTTGCATCGGCTTTTACATTTAAGCGATGTTTACGAGATTGAGATTTATGCTGAGGATGAAGCTTATTAAAGATTGCTTTCTGTGTTCATAGATATCAGTGCGCACAAACATGGTAATTATGAATAATAAAAATATCTTAGAGCTATAATCATTTTAACACTGCGATAGAAATTTTCTCAAGACGAAGCTTGCTGTATTCTATTTCTATTGAAAAAGGACGCTACCACTTCGTCTGGTTTCCCCTTCATGAAACTGAACCAAAAAAATGAAACAGGGTAAAAAAAATATTTAGAATCAAAACAACAAATTGATCAAATTGGGATAATGGTAGCGTATCTGTCTAAACCAAACACGTTATATTTGTCATTAGCGCCGGACTTGCGTATTCAAATTAGGTCCATCTAGTATGATTAGGAAATGTTTCAGGAAATGTGTATAGGGCATGAATTAAACGTAATTCGACATTTTTTTCCAGATTTCATCACATATGCAGTTTTGAATGCACCACGCAATGCTTTGCGGTACCGCTAAGCACAAAATTGATTTTTTCGGAAAACTTCAACACTTCTCCCTGTAGGCTGCCTGGGTCGCATCACGCATCGCCATAAACCTCAATTAAGTATTCCTAACAAGACAAGCCGCTTCTTATTTTATTTATTCAACACATGTAAACGAAATTCCACATGTCAATATTGCGAAGTAAACTCAGTTTGGCCTTGCATTGGCGAAAATTGAGAATAAGAACTTACTAATTTAATCATATTTCCTACCTTTCGTTCTAATTGTTACATATCACTATAAATTTTGTGGGAAGGAATTAGTCTAAAAGAACTGGTTAATCATCTTGTATTGTTTCAATCAATAATGTAGACATCTCTTGTTATCGTGCAATGAAAAAAAAGCTTACATTTAAATAGATTGTCTTATGGTCTGAAAAAAAATGTGTGATATCTATATATGCCTAATTGAGATAAACGAAAGTTAAGAAGCAAATGCTTGAAATTGGAATTACATAAAAAATGGTAATCTTTGTGCATGCATGCATGAGAATCAACTCTTACTGATTGCTATGTTACTTTTGTTAGTATAGAAAGCACTTCAAGTTTTGATATCTGCAACATGTTATCATCCTGAGGCATTCAATGTTGCTCAGTACGAGCAATCTCGAGTATACATTCCTGACTTAGTTTTCAGGTTAATTTAACTGAAATGGATCACATAAAACATTGAGCATTGCTATGCCAATGGGCCTTGCTAACAACGTGCAAAGTTTGAAGGAAGATGGCGTTAAAGCAAAATTATATCTAGTCATTCAATCTGCTCTCAAGAAAAATTATTAGGCCTCTCCCGCACTCACAAACAAAACAGCACGCTGCAAACAGGTTACAACAACTCGGTAGAAACAGTAAATAACACACTGCATGTCATCTTCATAGCAAATTTGCAGCGTCAACAATATGAATACAGCCGCACAAGTGGATTATACGCATCAAATGCATTCACTACATCTGAAACTTCGCGTTGTCTATATATGGATAAATTTTGTCGGATGCCTTACATTCTACGCTAACTAACTACTGTAAGTTTGACAAAACCACAGACCCATCTCTCCCGTAGCTTAAGTCCATCAGTTAAATGTATAACCGTCAGAAACAGCAAGCTTGGAAAATACAGCTTTAAGAATACCTGTGTCCTGTGAAGATCCAGTTGTCACAGAATTGTTCCTAATTTACTAGTGAATGAACCAATTTTCACAGAAAGTCGCTAAGAGCGTACATTATCCTTTATATCGAATGCCAGGTTTATACAAAAAATTAAGGATAAATCAGCAAGCAATAAAATGACATGGCTGATATATCTAAATTACTTTCATTGCCATTGATATTCATCTTTCAGTGCAAATGTTCTGTCAAATATTAAGTGAAAATTTCTAAATAATCACAAGCCGAGAGAGCTTTAAGTTTGTTTGATATTTTGACTCAGAAGTTAGAACGCACAGTTCGCTTGATACAATGCCTTATCATTATCATAATCAGATGTCATGCATCCTTATATACGATATTGCTTCAATAGTTAGGTCTTTGATGTTCGGTTTTTTGCTCACAATATCCTTCAATATTCTTGCTAATATTCTTCAATATTCTTGCTAAATATTCTTGCTAAAAGCCTAAATTATGTTAATTCTTGCACTGCAATGAAGCATTACATGGGGAACAGGTGTAAAATATTTCTCGCTACGATGATTCGATTGGAAATATAGGCTGTCATGAAAACATCTTAGTTTCTGTCTTTAATCGCTTCGTTTTAAAAGGGAGACGCGCTATCTTTAAAAAGAAGAGATTTTCTACAGGCTTCCCTTTAAGGGAGAGGTTTTAGTGCCACCTTTTAGAGAGGGGATGTGCTACGCTTTAAAAAGGAAAGTTGCCGCTACTTAGTAGAAAGACATAGATATATAAGCCTGCACGAACAGTACCGCAAACGTTTGTGCCAGAAACATGAGAGAGATTACGCGGTCTTTTTCATTTCAGGCAAAGAATATACGAATTCATAAATTGATTTAAATAACTACTTTAATTGTGAAAGTAATGAAAAATGCTACTGAAGACGTTTTCATTTGAAAAGGTGTATATTGAATACAGCAGAAGAAGATTAAATGGATTTTTCATTCGCACACTATAACAAGCGAATACCAACCATATAGTTCACTTGTTTTTTACTGTATGACATATTTTTTATTCTTTTTAAGTTAAAACATGATTTCCATATAGATTTGAGATACAATTCTTAGCCTATAAAGAAGCTTGAATGGTGGTCTTTTTCATTTGGTAAATTACAGCACCTCCCAAATATATTTCCTTGACTGTGCCTTGAACTGCTTTCCATTTATAGCAAATCTTATGTCAACACGATTCAAGAGACTGTCACAACTACCTTCTTCACTGTAGTTAGACTACATTTTAAATTTCGTTGGCAAAACGTAATGCTTTTCTGATTCAAACTCATGTAAATCGCACAATATTACAAGTGAACAATTAAGTGTATCTCAAGCAATTCTTAACTGACTTACCTGCGATGGAAACAAGAGCAAGGAGTATCATGAACTTGATAGCCATATCGGTTTTGGGATCAAACTTTGAAATTCACTGTTCCTCTTTTTAGCTATGTTGCCTTCTCAACCTCAAACCAAAAGTGACTGCCCAGCAAAACCTTGGTTGTATTTAAACCATTCGGCAACAATTAATAACATTCGCCTTCAACGTGCGGCAGAAGCAGGTGGAATGTTATAAATTAAATAGCTTTAATTTTGCAGCAGCTTAATGGCCCGGAATTATTTTCCCCTATATGCTAAACCTTTCAACATCGTTTTCAAACTCGACTGGGGGTTGAAAAAACAAAATATTCGCTTGTAGAGTTATGCTTTGAGAGGTTAAACATCTTGGAAGAGATAAAATCTCTCTTGGTCGTTTATAAAGGTGCTATCAATGATTTGTTAGCAGCGAGCCTGCGAAAAAGTGATCCATAAACAATGAGATTTTATCGCGCCAAAAAAAGCTTGCCATAGAAATTAGTATGCATATTAAATGGATAAACAAAGTCGGATTAGTATAAATTATGCATAAGGATCCGTGCGGGCGAATTTAATATCTAGAGCGGCTCAAAATCGCAAGGCTTTGGAAAACCCAAGCTGGGCAAGTGGCGTCAATTTTATTGAAACGTAGGGTATAATAAACATTTCTCATTAAGAACTCACGGCCAGACACTATTAAAAAACGCCTCTGAAAAATTTCCTCTCAGCACACGGAAAAAAGTTGAAGAGCATAGTGCATGGCATCTTATATTTTACATCATTGAAACTGAGACAAATCATGAAAATAATCGGACAGATTGAATATGTTAAAATCACGCTTGAAAGCAAGTAAAAATGCTTAAGGAAATTGGGTTTCTGTGTATTTATAGCCCTAAAGAGCTTTGCCATAACGAAAATTAAATGAAGAGAAATAGAATAGGATTTTCATTAAAAAAATTTTGAATTTTAAGTAGAGAAAGCTTCCTCTTAAAAATACTTGGAAATATTACTTTAGACAGCGAAATATGTATATAAACTGTCTCGCTAATTTGTTTAATATAAATCTCCCCAAAAATGAGATTGTATATACAGCAGAAAATGAGGGCTTAACGTTAAGACTTATTTAACTTTATAACCGACTTTTCTAGAAAGAGTATGTTTTATTGCATTTTAATTTAAAGAGTATAAAGGCGCTGAACTGAATTCGTCACGACACAGTTTCGTGTTTAAAACACAGTGCGATTTGTACATTTGTAACGGAAATTCAACAGCGAGGAAGATTATTGAACTGAGGTCCACCTGCCGAGGCAATGTCGCAAGCAATAATGTCCAATTAACACAGCCTAAAGTCAAAACCTATATTGCCTTACGCCTACTGGTCATTTATTCCGCAGTAATTAACCCTGAACAAGAGTTTTTTCCGCGGAATTTAAGTGTTTTCGGTCAAGCGGGCACGCTTGAAAAGGACTTTCAAGTCTTCTCTGGTATAAATCAAAATTTACATTACGGTTAAAACGTATAGAGTTCTTTACCTTACGAATTTAACGAAGTCGTACATTTTTATTGATGGATTAGAATGACATGTTTTTCAGAAGTAAAATTTGACATGTATTTGTCAAAATTTATTACAGTATTTCCCAAGAGAGCTATTATTTTTTAATAGTAGTCCAATACGCAGAGGAAATATTAGGCTGGATAAAGACGTATATTAACGACGACCTATCAGACTCACTTTCAACATATTAATTTTACTTAAAATGTTACAACATATTAAATTTAAGATTCCGATATCGTGCCAAGTAATTTAGATATAGAATTTCAGAAAGAGCATGCAATTTCCTATGTTTATAAGTTCGTACAAGAAGGCTTAGCATTAAGCACAAAATAATTGTTGAAATGATGTATATATATAGACTGTAGGTTTTCAGGTCGTCTTTAGACAACTAATTAATGAGAAGTGCGACTGTTTTGAAGTTTGCAGATATGTTTTCATGAAAAATGACGGGGTTTAATAAAAAATGTGCTTTGTCATTCTAAAAGGACACGATTGTTTATTTTGTGATGGGAACATCTATTATAATGACAGCAAATGAAAAGGGAAAGAGCAGATGAAATGAAGTAGGATGAATAGTAGAAATATATTTCATCACTATAATATGATCCTATAATATAAATAAATTGATATGAAGCGAGCTTTTTTGGCCATATTTAGAGCCTCAATTCTAAATCGAAATGATCGTTTCTGTCATTGTTTATAAGTGTAGTTTAATTTGTATTTATATAAACAACAATCCAATGACTCGAATCGTAACTGTTGCTGAAGTTTTTTGCAAACTGTTCTTCTCACAGACACCTAAAATACGCAATTCCCAAAGAATTAATCTAATTATATTGTTACTTGGCGGAAGCACACTGTATGAATATATTACAAGTGTAAACTTACAAAATATATATGAAAACACTCCAGTCATAACTGAAGGTTGAAGGAAATTGCTCTGGAAAGAGAAGCGACATATAGCAGTTATAACTGCAAAACACGCGTCTAGTCTTGCCTCCATTAAGGCAATGTCTGTCTCATTGTTATCACACCAAATTTTGGTGCATGTTATGTGGGTATATATATCGTATGGTAGATCTCGCCCCTTTTGAAAACAGCTAATGGTAACTACCGTATATTTGCCAGTGGGTGACGAGGTCATGAAATCTCCGCTACAAGATGCATGCATGCATGGGAATCATTTTATGGTTTTGGTTCATTTTATGCATGGTTATTGTATGAACCGTGTGTTAGATATATTCTTCCCTCCCTAATTCCGCAAATGGTTTGTTTATTTAACATTTATCAAAATATAACATATATTTGCGCGCGTAAGATTTTATCTGCGGACAACTGGAATAGACTGTTTCGCGGGAAGACATTTGCAATCATCTTCACGCACAAAATGTTATTATTCTCACTATTAAGTCAACGTTTTTGTGTTTACATTAATCGGCATTTTTTTGTCAGTGAAATTTCGAAAATTGCTGCTGTAGCTATTTCACGAGTTAATAATCTGGTAGTAGTTGAAAAAGTTATGATTAACGCATGTTTTTGACCAAACAAATCACCAAAACAATTCAGTAGCTATAATTTATATGGTTTGAGTTAAGACACATCAAGTATATTTTTACTGTGTAGGTGCATGTACCTTTAAACTTAAATTTTATCTTGTTGCTCGCCTTGCAAAATTTCAAGACTATTAATTCAGTACCTCCCCGTATAATTATGACAGATCACCTAAATCCCTTTTTTTGGAGACGTCTATGAGCTTCCGTGCTGAAAAATATTTCCTAGAGCGGAATTTTTCTATTATCCTTTTTTTCCACAAGGTGTTAATACAACGTTCAAAAGTTAACAACACGAAATATTGTAAATTGTATTTTATATATCAGATATAATATAGATACGCCAAAAAGGTGGTTTCAAGGCTTGGTCACCAAGCGTGGGATAATTTGGGTTGTTCGATTTACTGCGCGTCTTAAACTCGCGAAGTCAATATATGTTAGTCTGCAATCTTCCGCGCTGAGAGACTAAGGCAATGGCCTATTACATACACGTTAATACACGAATTATTAAATAAGGATTTAAGAGGAGTCCTCTATTGGAGAAGCTTTAAATAAGCGTTTTCGAGCACGTAAAGTGAGGACTCAACAATAGACATAGCATTGATTTAGGTTCAGCAGTTATTGGCTGTGCATGAATATAGTCATAGTCTCATAGATGACCAGTTATTAACTCAAGGAGCAGTATATGTGAGGATGATAAAACTAGGACACTTTTCAGTTACAGATTCTGACAGATGAAATCAATCAATTTCAGAAGCCTGCAGTTTTGATATATATCCGCGGTATAAGTAGACTGAATTAAGCCCTTCTAGAAAAGATTTACATATACAAAACACGCAAAGACAAGAGACAACTAGACTAGTCATGCAGTTACACGAAGTGCTTGGGCTAACAATTATAGCATATAGCCATATAGGTGCATGTGACCGTAAATAGGAAATTCTCTCTAGTTCTTGCATTTATTAAATGAAAGGCGCTCTTAATGTATGTAGAATGTCGGATTAGGAATGAATGCACATTCATATTGTTATTAATATATTGACAGTTCCACAAAACAGAGATATTTGTTGAAATATACCTATGCATGCAATATATTGATTTAAAAACATACATTAGAGGAGAAGTACTTTAATTGCAGAAGGATTCATGAGTATTATAAATTTCATTTCGAATCAATTTCAAACTATTTAATCAAATTTCAGCAAATAGACGTTTTGCAATTTTTCATTAGATAGAAAAGCAGTTAAATATCGTACACAGGATCTTACTGTCTCGTAATCAAAATAATAGTTTGTTTTAATTGCATCGAAATCAGGAAGGGATTTTTACCTTTTACGAATGATTTAGAATTAATCAAATCCCTTGTCGAAAAGACTTAAAAAAAATGGTCAAACAGGATAACTCTGTGACTCGGTGAGATGTCGCTCTACGAGGATCGTTCAAATTTTGATAAGAATTGATGGGAGGCTTAGCTCTTGTGACTGTTTTCGTGCTGTGATATCAAACCAACTTTTATTAACACTTATGCCATCCGTCTGAATTTTTACTGCACAATATTGGAAACGCCGTTTAGCCGTTGAACGTGGGCACGGTAATTTCAAAACACCAAAGCCTATTTGACAATTTTTAATCAAAGCAGCATAAAATTTGGTCCTTAAACAGACGGCTGCATGCCGTTGTTGTTATTACGACAGCCACAGACACAAATTCAGTTATTAAATTTCTTCGCGGTTTATTTTTTAATAATATCTTCGCCTTAATACCTCTGCAATAATCTTTGACTCCAAATTAAACGTCGTCTGTCAGTAGCGAGGTTCAAATTTGACTCCCACTACCGCTACCTTTGAGGAAACATGTGAACCAATCATATGCGAGAACTCTATCAGATTAACCAATCATGAGCGGCGCTATAGGCCAACGAAAGGTAGAGATAATTGTAGTGCAAATTAAAGCTGTACCTTGCTTTCATTTCAACGTTGTAATGTTTCGAGTTTTTTTTACACTTGTCTTATACTTCCTAAAGCCCCCTTAGGTGTTTAGAAACATGAACTTACACGGAGTTTCGAAAAAAGACGAAATGAGTTAAATTGCTAAAAATCCTCAAGTCGTTCCTGGACAATTCTTGTAACTGGTCATTCCTGTAACAATGTTGTGTTGTGCAACGATAATCATGGTTGTCAGCAAACTTGTTACAACTCGGGTAGCCTGTCGGGGTCGTAACAAAAGTTGTATCGAAAAATATTTTGACATGTCCAAAAACTATTCAAATATCTCAGGGATATATTTATGCATTGTAGTCCAAAGGCTGAGTGAAACATTGAAAGGAATGAGAAAAGGGAACATAATTCTGATGGTACACTAAATAAAGCAAATTTTAAAAAGTGCACGGTTCCGCGGCCTTTTGTGAGATGGGTGTTCAAATTGGTTTCGAATACATGGCGAACTTTGGGGGCATTCTGCGTAATTCCCTAATAAAAATATATCTTTTAAAAGAAACTTCATGTAAAAATTGGAGAATTCTTGACGAGAACTTTAAAGTTAAAAGCATCCTAATTAAAACTAAAACTAAGTTCAATAGGACAAAATGTTTGTTCAGGTATGAAATAATTTCAGTGTGATAGATCAAAATATTTTCTAAATACAATTGCATCTTTCGATTCTAAAATTAGATTTTTCTTTCATTTCATTGTCGGTATTCCTTACAGCATGCATTTGAGGTTGGGTTTTTTTTTATCTCAGTTAAATATAAATAATATACATCTAAAGAACCCGAGTTGTGAGGTTTTGAAATTTTAATGTTTTTTCAGCTTTGTTAAATTCTTATTACTCGGTTTTTCCTTTTGCGTCGCCACTTTACGAAAATCACGCGCGGGCGGCACGAAGTCTTCGAACGAATCGAGATCGTTTCTCACGCGGGTGTCACGAACATGCCATAACATCAAAAATTAGGCGTTACAAGCTCAAGCGAAATAACTGTAGCCCGAGTGAACGCCTGAGCAGGCGTCTTGTTCATCTAAAAAACGGCTTGTTGCACGAAATGTATTAATATTATTTCGAGTAAAAGAAGTTATAAATTATCATTAAATATTCAAAAGGTATTTTATTATATATAAACTTTGAGCATCGTGCATGCCTCGGGCCAACTATATTTATTTACCGGCTAAAATTTTACCTGACATGCACACAATGTTAATAATTAATGGTTTTAAAACATGTTTGGCTAAGGAAAGCAAATTTGATTGAAATGACACCACATTCAAGGGGACAGAATCCATGATAGCAAGAATTTATGAAAGCAAATTCTTTGGTATAATCGATGTTGGGTCAGATCACGTAATGCACATAAAATGAGGCGGTCGTTGAATTCTCGCACGTTCAGCTATATAAAAAAGATCTTTCAAAGCAGCTATATCAAAAAGATCTTTCAAAGCAGTTATATCAAAAAGATAGGAGACTTAGTAAATTGTTTTATGTACAGCTAGGGTAAATTTGGGAGTGCTTTATGATTAAAAGTAAATCATAGGAATTGATTAATTTTTTCCAGAGCTCTTTATTGGCAGATAAAATGAACGCATAGTCGACATAGCTAAATTTAACTATGCTTTGCATTTTTTACTTAAACTATAGAAGCGAAAACGATTGATTAAAATATTGAAACTGGTTGCTTGTGCAACAAAACCTTACTAAATTTTACATGTTGGATGTAATTCTCGGGGAATTGCTATTCAAATCGTCTTCATATTGTGTTGTGATCATAAAATGAATCATGTATTCGTGTGAATGTGTGGTTTTCTATGTACAAATATATATCTTAGAAATTTCCATTAAAATCGTCTTCGACATCCATTCGTATGCTATCAAGGAAACTTGAATTTCTTTTCTTCATTTGTTTCCGTTGTTTTTCATATAATTTCTTTTTCTCCTGCGAAGATTACAGAAAACCAAGAAGAGGAAATAATCAGATCTCACAAAAATCAGAAACGTCAATCAAAGCGGCCATCACCAAAAAGCAGTGAACGAATTGATTACCTCTTTGGTCATTATGGAGTCTGTTCTATTCATTGCGTTAACACCATCGTCACTTCGGGCTGATCCCGGGCGCCGGCCTGAACCGGGTCGGCCGCCTGATGCGGGTCGTAAGCCCGAAGGTGGCCGCTGTGCAGAAGTGGACGAGGCTTCTTTGTCCTGAATGGTTTGACACATATAAGCCTTCTTTAAAAAACCCCCCTACGAGAAGGCCCTTAATTTATCCAGCTCAGAAACGCCAATTCAAACAGTAAATGGCGAGGGCGCTAAATGATTTTGCCAGCGCATTAAAACTATTAGTATGATATGTAACTATCAGTACGATAATTTATGTAACTATCAGTATGATATCAGTACGACTTATTTTGTCTATATGGAAGATATCACATTGGGTATAATGCTACACAAAAGAATACGAGTGTGCATGAGGCAGGGGGTGTACATGTATGTACCTATATAGTACATGAAAACATATCCATGGATACCTCTCGACATACCTGAACATCATCATCATCATTATCATCATCATCATTGTCACTGACCCAATTTTCCTGATCATTTTCTAATACCTCTTCATCATTATCTGTCACTTTTTTTGAAGAATCAACAGTTTCACTCGTTACAGATTCGGTACTGTATAAGAAATGAGAATGTGTGCATCAGGTGTAATATCCTCAGAAATAAAATCCCTAAATCCTGTCTTCTTTCAAACAATTCTGAATGGTTGCGTCGAAAAGTAGTAGCTAATTCTGCGCAAACTAACATCAAAAACTAAGCATCGTTCCACTTCTACAGTTCAAGAACTAAAGAGAAATCTTACCTTTTTCGTCTTTTTCCTTCATAAGTCAAAAGATGAGATAAAGTACTGTCTGTACGAGTCAGTTCTTTTTCTATCGGTGAATAAACAAAATTATATTGAGACACTTAAACTTCCAGACAAATTTCATACAGAATGTGCAGTTAAATGCGTGACTTACTGAAGGACTTTAATAACTTGGCAACATCTTCATAGCAGTATTCCTATGTAAAAAAAAGGATTTACAATTATCACGTAAACTATGCTGATTAATTTTACACCAAACTGTACAATTAAATTAACGACATAATTTAGAAAATGACACAGTACAATAATTCACAACTTCATCAAATGCAAACCTCAGCAATATCGCCTGGAGTTCGATCATTCACATCTTTCACGTCGTGTCTAGCTCGATTAGCGAGCAACCACTTCACACATTCCACGTGTCCACTAGAAATAGTACATTTTTATCAAGTCACTAGTGATTACAAGTCGATTGGTATTTTTATTTGCCGGTTGTGCAACTGATGTCACAACTGTATGTAATTGTCTAAGCTGTATGATACATAGTAGACTTGCTACAAGTCGACTCCTTAAAACCACACGAGAGTTTGAGCGACCAAGTTGTAGCAAGTCTAGATACATATAGGTAAGTGAAGTTTGTATACGACATAGTTTACCTCATAGCAGCGAGGTGTAGAGGTGTGTACTCATCAATAGTGCGACAACTGATTTCAGCACCCAGTGCAAATAAAACCTAAATGGTGAAAGAAAATCACTTTTGCTACATGCGTATTTTTCCTTTTATTGGATGAGAATAAGCAACCATTATTGATAGCCAAAACATTGCAGTAAAAATTGCAGGGTTAATGGCCTTAGAAGAGTCGATTTCTGTAGTAAAATAGGCAGATGGTATACTGATTCAAACAACAACACGAGCAACATTACAGGGCATAATTTTTTAAGGAACAATTAAATGGCAATAAAAGTAATGACGTGATCACTCACCATCATACAATTCACGTGGCCATTCATAGCAGCGAGATGCATGCTGGTATATCCAGTTGGTGTCTCTTGCTCTAAGTTTCCTCCACTGACGGCAATAAGTTTTACGCACTCCAGCTGCCCAGACGCACAACCGACATGAAGTGGAATCCAACCCTTTTCGTCGGTTTGGTCTTTCAGAGATGGGTTGTGTTGAATCAGTTCATGTACCCTGTCAGTATCCCCAGTTGACACCGCGACATGAAGTGATGGACCTATGAAATGGAGGAGTAATGAGTAACACGAACTTTATAGTTAATGCATGATAAAATAGTTACTGGTCAGGGGCCGGTTGTACGAGAGCCGGCTAGCCCTATCTTTTGGATGATGGTTTGTTGAATTGCTGCAAGATTACCATCAGTTTTACCTGGATTAAACCTCTCTCAAATTTGATATTAATGCTGGTAACACCGTAAACATTCATGGTGAAATAGTCTTTGAGATAGTCTTTACCTTTTCTCATAATATATTCTTCATCATCTTCATCATCTTCATAATTATCGCTGGCCTGTTCATCTTCTTTGTGCATTTCTTTTTCGTGTTCAGTTGCTCTTACGCCAGCAAGAAATCCTGCCATGTAATCTTTATTCGACTCTTCATCTGATTTAACATCAGTTTTCACGCTCTGCATAACAAAGAAAACCAGAAAACAGTTGATGATATAACTCAATATTTACAATACATTAAAAGTCTTCATTTAATTAAAGATTGCGAGGCTAGATAAGTGTATTGTATATATCTACCTCTTGGTTACTTTGTTTATCAGCACTCTCTTGTTCGTCCTTACTATCGGTTTCATTATCAACTCTTTTTTCTTTTGCCGACTCTTTTCCATCCTCCACCTTGTCATGTTTCAAGCTTGTTAAAGATGAGTTAGGTGAACTCTCTGGCGAACTGGAGTGATCTGAATCATCTTTTTCTCGGGTTTCCTCATCCTTCACACCCAAGTCATAGTGGATTGGTTCACATTTATCTGAACCAGCCGACCAAAAATCTTCTTCTTTCCTTTTCTCGGAACTCTCTTCCTTCGAGCTTTTACGCTCTGAATCTTTCTTCAAAACGTTTTCTTTTTTAGAATTCTTATCAATGAAAATCTTTTCCTCTGATTGCCTATCGGAACCTTTCTCCTCGGAACTCTTACCCTTCGAATTTTTATCGTCTGAGTTTATGCCCTCCGAATTTTTTACTTCAGAATTTTTTTTCCTTTCTTCGTCATCAGAAACTTCACTGGGAGATTTTTCACTCCCGGATCTTTTACCTGCATTCTCATCCTCTGTATCTGAGCTGCTGTAATCAGATTTTTCTAAACTACTTGCATACTCATCTTCGGAGTTCTTCGTTACGTCATCGTGATCATCCGAGTCGTGTTCTTTCTTTGTGTTTTCTCCTTCAAACGAAACCGTTTTCTTGCGTGTTTCATGGTGTTTTCCAGTTCTTTCCTTTTGAGAGGCCTTGGGGCTTCCTTTTCGATTGTTTTCTGAAGTTTGACTATCTCTATCTGACGAATAACGTTGCTTTTTGTCATCGCTGGATTCCGACGAGTAGCTAGCATCGGATTCATCATCTGATGAGCCCAGTGCTTGGCTTGTGTATTCGTCTATCTTGTTATTTAGTTCTGGTTCTGCAGAGGAAAGAAAAGTGAATTAAATCATAGAAATAGAATCATGAATCTAGACTCTCTAGCTAACTCTTTAACTTTGGTTGATGATAGCCCTGAATAACTTTGGTACAGGGGCGCAAATTTTACTCTTTCAGAGGGAGGGGGGTGACGTTGTATTTTCCACAACTAACATCTTTACGTTTAAAAAGTGTTGAACGTGTTTACTTTGAGTTAGATTCCTAGGGGCATCATCCCAAAACAACACCTGAGAACAGTAAATATTATACAAACCTGAGATAAGTTCTGAGACAGAAACGTCGCGCACAATTTGCCCGTCGTCTTTTTGTGCAGAGAACCATCTTTGACATGAGAATTCAAAGACACGATTCTCCTTTTTGCCCTCGCTGATGTAAATCTTTTCAAGGAACCAACCATGCTCTTAAAATATCGTGTAGATAAATATGCTGTTAATAGGAGTCGCAAATGAACATTTACATTATTTCTCTGACCATTAATTGTTTTCCAAACTTTTTTAAAATCTATGGAGATTCTTTGACATTTTAAAAATTAAAGCCTGACAATGTCTCACCTGGCGATGTCTTGGTATGCCCAATCCGAATGTTATGTAGTTCTCCCAAGTACAAAGAATCGATGGGGAAAATATCAACCTACAAAATGAAGAAATTTACGATGTGACAGATGTGCAATTATTAAAGATTATGATTAAAGGACGTGGAAAATGTTAAAAAGTGGTTCTTCAGCAACATCAAGATTTATCTAAGAACTGGGCGGTTTCATATCATTAACAGTGGCCAATTGTTTGTGGATTATAGATTGTGAAATATTCACCTGTCCTCTGCAAAACCTGCGTGGATGATTCATTGATTTGAGCAGCGGTCGTTCACCGGAAGAGCCGTGTTCTCCAAATAAGGTCAATTTTATATCCGCCTCGGTACCAGCTCCCCGACAATCCCCAGTCACAATATAAACCTCATATGTCAAGGCTACATGATAGTGTAAGAAAAGGAGTAAGTACACTATAAAAGAGGGCATTTAAATACTTTTTCAATGTGCCTGCATTTGAAGTATTCAGGCTGATACAAAAGTTGATAATGAGAAGAATATATGCAAGAAAAAAGCCAAAAAATACATGCACCTTGAAGGTACAGTAGACGACGTGCTACCTCAAGAGGAAGCTTTGTTTAAGGTAAGGTGGATATTGGACGGGGGGGACTATCGAAACGTTGGGTTGTGAAAACAATCGACTGATTTAAAAAACGTAATTTAGCAAAAGCTGACGTGCTGTAAGTATTCGACAGAACTTACTGCGAATTCGTACACCGTTTAGCTTTGGAGATCTTTTGTAAAATAATCTCTGGTCATTATTCGCCATATTGCGTTCATCTTCAGAGCTTGCCATGTACGAGTTCACCATCTTCTTGTCTTAAATGAAAGTACCCGTTTGAGCGGAGAAACCTCATCGTATAACACACACGAAACATAGCCGACTACATTCTAAAAGTCTGTCTTGGGGCAGTCGGAGTCACAGCTCCTCTTAACCCCCGTCAACTCTCGCTAAGGATTCCCATCAACCTCGTTCCCAGGGTCTTTACTCGTGGGGGGGGGGAGAAAACCCGAGGTACGAGGTTGGATCTGCACCCACTAAAGGGTGACAATAAGTGGCTCAACTTGCTATCAGAACCCCTCTATGCATTTGTCACGTTGATAAACGCCAATTATCATGCGGCTTGTATTTTTTACTCTTATAAACAAACCTTATTTTCTTACCATTTATATATCCATTGTTTTTTGACGTTTTACCATAACGGGCACTGTGAGGACGATAAGGCGGATGTTGGAGACTCGGTTCTAGTGGCTTCTTGCGAACTGATTTTCCATCTTTGGCCGGTCCTTGTTGGTAGGGCGAGACAGATTCCTTCTTCTTAGAACCCTTGCGATGGCTAACTTGCAGGTTTCTGGGTATAAAAAGATGATTAATGATCGATAACTACGAATAAAGTAATTTTGACAGCTTCACTGCAAAAATACGCCATAAACGACTGTTCTATACGTAGCGACCCTAACCCTAACTCTAACCCTGAATATAACTAGTTTTACGTTCAACCCAGACATAATGAACTGTACTGTGCTGGGTTTTTAATACAATTGCGTACACTCACAGAAAGTTTTTATCAACTTACCGATAATCACTTGTGTCAGATTGAACAGAATTGTTTGAAGACTTTGAAGACGTTTTCTTATGTACGCCTGCGTCAGCAGAGGAAGCTCTTGGAGGTGTCCATCTGGTCAGGGGATGACCGGCTCGCTAGAAACACGGTAGAGTGAAAACTAAGGTTACTAAATGTTATGATTTTAACGATGAGTAAATGTGAATTCCTCCAGCGTGATCCTTGGTCACACATATATCCCGTATTCCCACCCTCGTTCCAAAGTTTTTCGCGTACTCAGCGTGTGCCTTTTGGGAACGAGAATGCCTGTATCAGCCTTGTTCAGTAGTTAAGTATCATAGTTTAAGTTAACAGGAAAATGAGAATCAAATGGTCAAATCTTTCAACGAGTGATACACGACTACAGCATACACTTGACTCAGAGCATGGCTATAAGACACCCTTGAGCGATATAATGTGCATATTTCATCATGTAATTATCATCTTGTATCTACATATAGTTCTTACAGAAGGTGGTCTTGGATGTCTTCTTGCACTAATTTCTGTGTCTAAAAAATACATCCAAATACTAATTATTGTCATTTTTTTCAAAACTAAGCAAGTGAATAAAAAACAGCGCATACACTCTAAAGTTGAGAAAGGTGTGCATGTACCACCAAAGTGCATACACCCTTTTAGAGGGGCGTACCTGAGCTTTCGCCAGTATAACTTTGCAGGTCTATTTGAGAACTATCACACTGGAGAAAAATATCAAATAACTTCGTTTCAGGTTTAATCTCGAGACAGTTTTACATATCAACGTTTCACATCCAAGTCATTCAATCTTAGAGAGATCAGTGCTAAAACAAGTGATTTTTTACCGTTGATGTTTCGCCCGCTGTTCGTGAGTATCGGTTGCCTGGCAACGCAGAAGTTTCCTTTAAGAAAAAAAGTGGCAGCCAGTATGTTAGGACGCAGCTGTAAGCATATTGATAACAAATACTTCGGATAGATTGTAAACACATGATTTATGCATGAAAATCGTCGAGAACTTACAGTAGCTGCGATCAATCGTGCAGCCATGTTCACCAGACGTTCATGTTCGTTCTTGCTGACAAAATGAGGTGGTGATCTTCTAACAGCTTTCCGAGGTTTACCGATACTATCAGGCTTCACTTTCCTGGTAAAGAACATACACAGGATATCAGCACTGCCTACATCCTAACTTAGCCACAAAACAAGGAGTTTGGCTTTCTGATATCCAATATCCATATCAATTAGTATTACAAAATGGAAACTTTTTTTTCGTTCAAGCAGTTCTTAATGTACTGTATGTACATCTCCAGCGTATGTACTGGTGAACGAATCTCACAATAACAGCCTGTGGTTTCCAGCGTTTGTGAAGAAAATATCGAACTCGTTATATGATGACTGGCTAAATCTGTTATAGAATTACACTCTGAGTGGTGTAAGTGGCTATATGCAATTTTACTGGGAACAAAATACACAAGCCATCTTTATCAAAGTCATTTTTTCGCATCATCTTCTTGATATGATAAATTACACAAAAAGAGGGGAAAACAGTGGCACAGAGTATGGAGTAATTCAGAGAGTGGAAACTTCTCAGCCTTGAACATGACCATGCAGTTTCTCCCAGTCTCTTCTCCCCTTAAAACGAAGTTGATTTTACTCTATGTACCTTTGCTTTGATCCCTTTTTTGTTTTTAAATATTCATCAACACTAATCAGAGCTCGAGGTCTACGTCTAACTGGCGCACTTTGTTTCCTCACACCGCTGAGATATGGCGACTCCGGGTCAGAGGTTAACTTATAATTTCGTTTGGACATTTCAACATCCAGGATTTGTCGTATTTCATTCTCGCGGTAGGCCTTTCCCGAGGACGTGGTCATTTTACCAACTTTTTGTTTGACTTCCGGATCTCGGAAATAATGTTTTAGACTCCGATCATGAATACCATCATATGCTAGTGTGGGACCCTGAGGGAAATAGAGATTAAGTAAATATACAGCTTTGCTGAAAAGAGAACTGTCAACCAATACAAAGACAAATCTGCAATGTCACAAATGCTAACATAGATTGCACAGTCTGCACCAAAAGGGATGTTGATCTTGCCCTAACTCCAAATATTGTGTATTACATTGACCATCTGTGTACTGTAATCATATTGATTAGTAAAAGAACTGAAAGAGGATTTGTAATTACTGCATGGATATTAAAATACTTACAGGTCTATGTGGCATTGGTTCCTGTGGGGGTAAATATGGTCCAGTAAGATCAAATGCATCTTCTCTCCTTTTTATATCAACATAATACTTCCTAAATTTTAAAATTTACACAATATTGTCTCAAAACGTTTAAAATGAACATGTTTTGCCAGCTGATATAACTAAATAATTAACATCAAGTTTTGTATTGGCTGAATATAATTTCCACTAAGTATGGCCTGCAAAACCCAGTAGATATGCTAATTTAAGCTGGCACTTATGAGTGAGACATAACTTGTTACGACAACATACTGCAGGCTTTTGAAAATTCAACAAATAAAATTCAACAAAAGTCTTAATATACTTTTTGCATTTTGTTAATAAGCCAAATCATTTGCAGCTGCAAGTCTGCAGCTAAGATATTTAACCAGATATTTAATTAAAATATCTCAAAAATAAGATGAAGTTTCCCAGCTTGAAAATACTTGTATATATCAAAGGTTAAATATATCAATAATCATAGGCACCATTTTAGATTAAAATCTGCTTTTGAGATAAAGAGAAACATCAAAACCCTTCAGAGTATTTATCAGTGGAGAAGATATATATACAGCTAAATATTATGCCATGTAAGAATAATATATTAATATTAGCAATGCCTATTTGTTGATGTCTTAAAACAGGTTGGAGACAAACTGTCTGGCAGCTCATAATTATCAGTTAACCTTGTCAGAGGTTTCCTGCTGCCATTGGTATAACAAGAAAAATTTAATGGCAGCAATATAAACAAATGAGACATGAAGAGGTTGAATCAAGTCAAATATACACATGTAAATATACTTAAAGGAGGGCACTATTTTGCCAGCTGAAAAGTGTCAAAAAAATTAAACATGGATGCAATATCATGGTTTTAGTTATCAAAAATATTTGGACTAAATTTCAACAAGAATCCAAAAATGCAACTTATAATTTATTGTAATATATTAAGCAATATATTGTCTGACATTTGCCCCTTTACAGAGTGGCATCAGTAATGATACAAAGCATTAGAATTATTCCAAACTTAGCCTGCTGATTCTGTTAATAGTTAAATTAGGAAAAAGAAAACAGGACAAAATGTCAAATTTTTGGGCCTGCATGGAGCCACACACGCCAAAGAATATTCTCTTGGAATGAAATAAATCTTATAATTTACCAAATGTCAAAAAATACTCACAATTTCTTTGCTACAGCCTTTGTTACGGATTGAGAACCCATCAAGTCCAACGATTACCTAAAGGAAGACAGAATAACATCAAAATAAGGTACAATTTTCCAACATTTGAAGACAAAAATGGCTGGAGATATGTTTTAAAACATTATTTCTTAAGTGTTTCCATTGACCTACCTTAGAAAACTCAACGGTTTCGAATTAAAGGATTATTGAGTCTCGCGTTTGATTACATTCATATGTGTTTCTTGGCGATAAAAACTTGCTCTTGTTTCTTTAATGAAATGCAAAGCATAAATAAATCCATTTCTTGTCGCCATGATACAAGCGAGCATGACAACACTGACCAATGTTTCCACATCCAAATTTAAAAAATCCTTCTTTTGATCCCTAAAATTCCTTTTTTTCTGCAGAAATTCCTTGCAGGCACAGATAAAAATTATTGCGCATTTTTCGCTTTTTTACTACACTTTTTACGAATCGGAATCATCCATATTTATGACATGATTAAAATTTAAAATCGTTTGTACTTACAGTGTCAGTGAAGTGGGCAGCGAAAGTGAGTGGACTTTGACCGACCCCCGAACACACTGAACTATATTGAACTATATGCACAATTTGCACACGGGAAAACACGGGAATAATCAGTAAGACCAAGTTAGAGTTACGTGTATTGTGCGTATTAGGATTGTGATTCATGTTTTTGTTCCGAAAGCCTCTCATATTTACAAAAGCCGGTTTATGTTACTTTACTTTTTTACTATTTTACAAGATATTATGAGTATCCTTGCAATATCCATAGAGAAGATAATTTTTCCTTGCAAATTCCTTGTGTTTTTCAATTCCTTGCATTTTTCCTTACAAAGGGCTAAAATTCCTTTTGCATGGAAAAATCCATGCAAGTGGAAACGCTGACACTGACGCCCGCATTACATCCAGGCAGTGACTCACAGCGATACGCACGCGCAGGATAAGACATTTTACATTTCGCCCGATTTCGCCCGACAAATATTTCCCGCCAAGTGGTGCCACCAGCTTGAAGGACCTGGAGGCACGCGCTGCTGCCGAAATTTTTTTTTCGATTTCTAGTTTGAGAGCTTAGCCACAAAATATTGGCAAACATGGCTATATGTTATGTGCAAGAGCTTCATGCTTCAATCAAATTCTATTTCATTGTATCAAATCAGTCCTATGACTGAATGTCTACATGAAAGCTGTCGCACTGGGGGTCGAGAGAGCTTCGTTGCGTGCGGGATAAAGAGATTTAAATTGTCGATAAATGCTCCGAAAACAGCAACAAAACTAGACAGTACTAGTACTAGTACTGCGGATGGCAATGCTCATATAACATTTCCATCTTATCAGATCAACATTTAAAAGGATATATCACATATGCTATTGTCTTTCGGTTTTATTTCAACGGTTCATGTTACAATTAAATATTCAACTGTCCGATGTTTTATTTTAATTCCACATTAAAATTTAGTGGTTTGTGCCGTGATGACGTAGCGTTAGATTTGCATCTAAATAAAGTCACTATAACAACCAAATGGGCACAAGAATACACATCAAGCGTTTACACCTTCCACTACTTCAGGCCAAAGGCCTTCAAACCCTGAACAGATAAGAGATATTTTTCAATAGTCTAGATTTCTATCGATTGCTGTGTATACGTAGCTACGTGCCAAAATAATTCGAGCACTGAACGGTTTATAAAAGTTCACTCATTGTAAAACCTCGACGCATTCAGTAGTATTATTTAAGCGAAAAGTAAAGAAATTTATAAAGCGCTGAATATGGTTTTACTGCTTTCTCATCGTAAGCTTTGGTTTTCTGGTCCTGGTAGTTTCCACTTAATCCCATTTTGTCTCGCAACCAACAGCAACAGAAACAACAACAGCAATCGTCTAGAAAAATAAAAATGTTCCTCATAACATATTGATCTCAATACCTGAGGTGAGATCTACATAATCCAAGTCATCAATATAGGAAAGTTATTTCCCTTGTTGCTCGAAATTGATAAATTGCGGTGGAGGGTGCATTTGAAAGATCAGTTTCAACTCACCGAGTCCATTTTCGCCTTCCAATAATTCTCCATGTTTTGGAATAAGAGATGACAAGGAATTGTCAAACTCTACACTAACTGTTGGCAGATTCAGTTCTTCCGGGTTTTTTATCAGTGATTTTGTAGCACTTTGAATGCGAGCCATGTAGTTGGGTTGTTCACGTGCTACCTTCTCTGGCTCGTCATTTAACAGCTGTTCACCTACATGGAAAAATCGTAAAACAAAGTTCGTTTGTAAAATGAAAATGAGGATCAGTAAGAGTCGCATCGATTCCTGTCGTCAGTCTAGACCAAAGCTTTCAAAGATTTTATTTCACTGACAAGTCAACTTTGCTACAACACAATTTCTGATTCCTATTTTTTTTATTTTACGTATCGCTATAAAAATTGCTTAAGTATATAATTTCGGACACTTTTACCTGTAGTTTTTTAAGTCAGGAATACTTCTATGCTTTTGAGAATTTCAAAATCTAACTGTAAATTTATTTCTGACTACCACATTGAAATAGTTAACGGTGTATGTGTTTTATGACACGTAGCAAATTTTAAAATTTACACAATATTGTCTCAAAACGTTTAAAATGAACATGTTTTGCCAGCTGATATAACTAAATAATTAACATCAAGTTTTGTATTGGCTGAATATAATTTCCACTAAGTATGGCCTGCAAAACCCAGTAGATATGCTAATTTAAGCTGGCACTTATGAGTGAGACATAACTTGTTACGACAACATACTGCAGGCTTTTGAAAATTCAACAAATAAAATTCAACAAAAGTCTTAATATACTTTTTGCATTTTGTTAATAAGCCAAATCATTTGCAGCTGCAAGTCTGCAGCTAAGATATTTAACCAGATATTTAATTAAAATATCTCAAAAATAAGATGAAGTTTCCCAGCTTGAAAATACTTGTATATATCAAAGGTTAAATATATCAATAATCATAGGCACCATTTTAGATTAAAATCTGCTTTTGAGATAAAGAGAAACATCAAAACCCTTCAGAGTATTTATCAGTGGAGAAGATATATATACAGCTAAATATTATGCCATGTAAGAATAATATATTAATATTAGCAATGCCTATTTGTTGATGTCTTAAAACAGGTTGGAGACAAACTGTCTGGCAGCTCATAATTATCAGTTAACCTTGTCAGAGGTTTCCTGCTGCCATTGGTATAACAAGAAAAATTTAATGGCAGCAATATAAACAAATGAGACATGAAGAGGTTGAATCAAGTCAAATATACACATGTAAATATACTTAAAGGAGGGCACTATTTTGCCAGCTGAAAAGTGTCAAAAAAATTAAACATGGATGCAATATCATGGTTTTAGTTATCAAAAATATTTGGACTAAATTTCAACAAGAATCCAAAAATGCAACTTATAATTTATTGTAATATATTAAGCAATATATTGTCTGACATTTGCCCCTTTACAGAGTGGCATCAGTAATGATACAAAGCATTAGAATTATTCCAAACTTAGCCTGCTGATTCTGTTAATAGTTAAATTAGGAAAAAGAAAACAGGACAAAATGTCAAATTTTTGGGCCTGCATGGAGCCACACACGCCAAAGAATATTCTCTTGGAATGAAATAAATCTTATAATTTACCAAATGTCAAAAAATACTCACAATTTCTTTGCTACAGCCTTTGTTACGGATTGAGAACCCATCAAGTCCAACGATTACCTAAAGGAAGACAGAATAACATCAAAATAAGGTACAATTTTCCAACATTTGAAGACAAAAATGGCTGGAGATATGTTTTAAAACATTATTTCTTAAGTGTTTCCATTGACCTACCTTAGAAAACTCAACGGTTTCGAATTAAAGGATTATTGAGTCTCGCGTTTGATTACATTCATATGTGTTTCTTGGCGATAAAAACTTGCTCTTGTTTCTTTAATGAAATGCAAAGCATAAATAAATCCATTTCTTGTCGCCATGATACAAGCGAGCATGACAACACTGACGCCCGCATTACATCCAGGCAGTGACTCACAGCGATACGCACGCGCAGGATAAGACATTTTACATTTCGCCCGATTTCGCCCGACAAATATTTCCCGCCAAGTGGTGCCACCAGCTTGAAGGACCTGGAGGCACGCGCTGCTGCCGAAATTTTTTTTTCGATTTCTAGTTTGAGAGCTTAGCCACAAAATATTGGCAAACATGGCTATATGTTATGTGCAAGAGCTTCATGCTTCAATCAAATTCTATTTCATTGTATCAAATCAGTCCTATGACTGAATGTCTACATGAAAGCTGTCGCACTGGGGGTCGAGAGAGCTTCGTTGCGTGCGGGATAAAGAGATTTAAATTGTCGATAAATGCTCCGAAAACAGCAACAAAACTAGACAGTACTAGTACTAGTACTGCGGATGGCAATGCTCATATAACATTTCCATCTTATCAGATCAACATTTAAAAGGATATATCACATATGCTATTGTCTTTCGGTTTTATTTCAACGGTTCATGTTACAATTAAATATTCAACTGTCCGATGTTTTATTTTAATTCCACATTAAAATTTAGTGGTTTGTGCCGTGATGACGTAGCGTTAGATTTGCATCTAAATAAAGTCACTATAACAACCAAATGGGCACAAGAATACACATCAAGCGTTTACACCTTCCACTACTTCAGGCCAAAGGCCTTCAAACCCTGAACAGATAAGAGATATTTTTCAATAGTCTAGATTTCTATCGATTGCTGTGTATACGTAGCTACGTGCCAAAATAATTCGAGCACTGAACGGTTTATAAAAGTTCACTCATTGTAAAACCTCGACGCATTCAGTAGTATTATTTAAGCGAAAAGTAAAGAAATTTATAAAGCGCTGAATATGGTTTTACTGCTTTCTCATCGTAAGCTTTGGTTTTCTGGTCCTGGTAGTTTCCACTTAATCCCATTTTGTCTCGCAACCAACAGCAACAGAAACAACAACAGCAATCGTCTAGAAAAATAAAAATGTTCCTCATAACATATTGATCTCAATACCTGAGGTGAGATCTACATAATCCAAGTCATCAATATAGGAAAGTTATTTCCCTTGTTGCTCGAAATTGATAAATTGCGGTGGAGGGTGCATTTGAAAGATCAGTTTCAACTCACCGAGTCCATTTTCGCCTTCCAATAATTCTCCATGTTTTGGAATAAGAGATGACAAGGAATTGTCAAACTCTACACTAACTGTTGGCAGATTCAGTTCTTCCGGGTTTTTTATCAGTGATTTTGTAGCACTTTGAATGCGAGCCATGTAGTTGGGTTGTTCACGTGCTACCTTCTCTGGCTCGTCATTTAACAGCTGTTCACCTGCATGGAAAAATCGTAAAACAAAGTTCGTTTGTAAAATGAAAATGAGGATCAGTAAGAGTCGCATCGATTCCTGTCGTCAGTCTAGACCAAAGCTTTCAAAGATTTTATTTCACTGACAAGTCAACTTTGCTACAACACAATTTCTGATTCCTATTTTTTTTATTTTACGTATCGCTATAAAAATTGCTTAAGTATATAATTTCGGACACTTTTACCTGTAGTTTTTTAAGTCAGGAATACTTCTATGCTTTTGAGAATTTCAAAATCTAACTGTAAATTTATTTCTGACTACCACATTGAAATAGTTAACGGTGTATGTGTTTTATGACACGTAGCAAAATTTCTTGTCAAGAAAATTTCGTACCAAGCAACGTGTTCACTTCGAGACGCATCGCACTGACGTCATAATCCCTAAGAGTTGTCCTTCTGATGCTTACTTGCCTCACAAAAGGAAATGTTTTAGCGAACAGTAAAGCTTCATATGTGTGGAAGCTACGTTTCCTCCCCATTCAAACATGCAATTTTTCTGTATTTTTCAAAATGTTTGTTATGTTAACTTGCCCTTCCAATACCAAATAATATACTCGAAGTGCAAGTGAGCCAAAAGGTCTATATGAAGCATTTTTGATGAACTAAGATGCACAAAACTGTAGTCGGAAACTGTAACGATGTTATCTAAAAACAGTTACCTTCTTCAATGGCAGATTGCAACTTGATACACCTCTCCTTCACTTGATGATATGGTGAATTGACCACAAACAGCTTACTTGTCACGTCAAGATGGCGAATCATTTCCTGCTCTCGTTTAGCCAGGGCTTCTCTTAGGGCATCAAAATGAGCCGTTATTTCCAATTTACAAATCTGTACTGTTGACATAAAAGCTTCTTTCTCCTCTTCGTAGCTTTTTAAAACCTCTTCGTGATAGGAAGCCATCTTTTCCCGAGCTTTGTCGATGCATTTTCGAAGACGGCTTTTATGACGCGTGTCAACGACGTTTTCCAACAAATCGTAACGGTTCGTCGGAAAGTCTTCTTTTACACACAGCAGGCATACGATGGTTTGTTGGGTAAGATCGTAAAACTCCAAAGAATGGCCATGTTTCTTGCAAAGCTCTGGAATTTTTTTAACAGGTTGATGTCCTTCTTTACGCTTGTTTCCATCATGTTCACGGTGAAAACAATCAGTGCAGTAAACGGCTGAACATTGTGGACAATATAGTGTGGCTACCGAGCCATTACAATATTCCAAACAGACTGAACGACTCATTTTAAAAGTCTACATTATATGTTGCATAATATTCCATTGCAATGTTATAGAAATAAGTGCAGAAATATATAGGAGCGTCCGATTACAACAGGTGGTTGGTAGATGCTGTATGTTTGTGCATCGTGATTCGCACAGCAAACAGGTTGTTTTGGTTTTGTACAAGTCAACAATCTGGGTAGACTGCAATAAAGGATATGTATTTATTGCATGTGTCAAATATCTAATACCGTACTAAAGGGCAAGAAATCTGTTCTTTTCTGCCGGCTTCCGTTTTCACAAGAGACACCTCATCGCAAACCGACGATCACACATCTGGTTTTAGAACATCAAAACGTAGGCTCCGTTATAAGGGTCTTTTGTTTACACGGAGAAGAAAGGACCTGGCGAATTTCAAAACCGGTGTTGAAACTTGAAATTCGTCATCCTGACGGATGTCATCGAGGTTTATCATCCGAGATATTTGACGCGACCAATAGTTCATTAGACACTATAATGATATTCTCTCAATAAACCTCGCTCTGCAGAGAGTAGATTCATCACAAAGTGCCGCAAGAAAATGCAGGAAATCAACTTCTGGTTATAGAGACTCAAGAATACAACCCTCCCCAACAATTTGTGTTACACAGTTTTCCCGCCCCCTCTCAACACTAGATGAATAACCTTTATGATAAACGTGAACTCGTCAAAACTATTTTATTGGACTTTTTAATCATGTTCATTTGCAGCATGCATTGATGTACAATTCACCAATCCAATTGCCATATTGTCCACATCTACCATGACATTGTATTTTACTATCCCCAAATGTCGCCTGTTTTATATAATCAGAACTCCCAGCATATATACTGATAGCTCTCATGTGACCGCTACGGCGCGAAAAGCCCACTGGGCACGCCCCACTTGCCAAGATACAATAACTGCCAGATGGCCACTGACCTATATTAGAATTTCAAAAAAATGGAACGAGATTAAGCTGTATGAAGCACACAGTTTTTAACCTAACATGCGGGTACGCTAACTTATATACAGACAACTCAGTATTTAGGAGGGGGGAGGAGGGGTTAACATACCTGCGACCTGTTGGACCCTTGTTTGTAGTTGATTAACGCTGTTTGTGAGCGTGTTCGTTTTCTGGTCGACATTCTGGATGCTAGAGCGAACATTCGATATTTCGGAAGCGTATTTGTTATCTAGCGATGTTAATTGTATTTTTTGACTGGAAACCTTTGTGTATAAATCTAAAAGAAAAAGGGATATCTCAAATGATGAGACGGAAATTGGTCGGTGAAATCATTGTGTTGATGAAAGCGAATTCATAGTCTTTTTTCCCGGCGCTCTTATACATAAAGTTATGGGACATGAGTGGGTCTGCTAACAGCATATATAGACACAAACCTAATTTAGTCGTATTTAACTGATCAATGTCCCTCTCCTGGATCTTTGTGATACTTTGTAAGGACTTCAGTTCGTTCTCTAGTTTTGCAATCTTCTTCGCCTGGTCTGCTACTTTCAAGATGCATTCTGATACGGGATTTGAATGCGAGCCTTCTTGACACGAGAATTTGCTCATTATGTTTGATTGGGCATGGACAAGGTTTGTCAAAATTGCCACTTGTTTTTCCAATTCTTGAATCTGAGCAGTAAAAAATAGAAACTTTAGGTCGTCTTTAGGTCAGAGGATCAACATGGAAGCATGGCCTTCATGTTAGAAAAATAGGTATGGAAAGTAGAAAATTGAATTGGACTGACTCACTAGTTCCGGTATGAAAAACTCAATTCTATAATGATTTTACGCACAGATACTATGGGGTTGAACGATCTACGAGTCATTGGCTTCTATAATTAATGACGGTTTTCACTTTTGGGAGGTTAAATACGTATATAAGACTAATGTTACCCAGTCTGAACGTGCATTGACAAACAGATTTTTGGACGACAGGTATAACTGAGCGTAATGGTGACTAGCTGGCTTCCACCACAGTGAAGAGAGCTTCTCATTGTGTTCGCCTATCTATTCCTATACTGTGTCTTTTTTTTGGATGATTTAATAGATTGCACTTCCATGATATAAACTGTGCAATAAATGCTTTGGCCCAGATCTACCAAACTGCCTTAATTAGGCTTATAAAATCAAATACATCTCACCTTGCTCGTATCAGGCGAAGGCGAAGAGCCCATAGCCTCAGCGACCGCAAGCACAATTAGCAAACACGATAGAAACATTTCTTCTTCTATAACTTGATCTTCTGTCTATCTTCAAGCACTTCTTCTCAGTACGAGATGGTTTAGTGGAGATTTCTAACCTGTAATGACTAAAGCCTCAGCCCTTCTGAGTTTATATATGACGATAGTCACTTAGTCAGTAGCTTATTGTACTTCCGTGTTAAGAATCCATGTGACAAATGATTTTTTGTGTTTGACGTTAAATGCTTCAACGTGCTGGAACGTGCATTAATTACGTCAGTGCCCATTACCTAATTTCGTAATAAATCTCTTTGGAAACTAATAAATAAATTAAAAAATCAATCAAAATTGAAGGTTTACGGTTTTTTAACAAACATTTCTGAAACACGAATAATCTGAGGTGAATCTGAGGTAATCTTGTGTTTGTGTCAGTGGCGTAGCCAGCCCAACAATTTAGTCATGCTATGCTAATATTTTGGTTTTCATTGACTGTGAAAACAATGAATTGCTAAAGACATGATAATGATAACATAAAATTTGCATAGCACGACTAAATTGTCAGGCTGGCTACGCCACTGGCACTGGTTTGGCTGGCTACGCCACTGGCATTAAACCAGTGGCACTGGTTTGTGTACCAGATAAGAATATCGGAATACAAGTTGTTGGTTGCACAAGCCATTGCATGCATGAAAATCCGCACGAAATTTTACGGTGCCGGGTGCCCTATGGTGGTGCGGAAAAGAGTATTTCCTACGCCACTTAAGAGGAAACCACTATATTAAAAAATTTAACTCTATGCTGAAACGCGTTGCCGAATGACGTCCGGTCGTGTTTTGAACGAAAATTCACGCTATTTCCTCTTTGCTGGAAAGTGGGAAGTAATGATTGTGATATTAGAATTTCAAAAAAATGGAACGGGATTAAGCTGTATGAAGCACACAGTTTTTAACCTAACACAGTAACACGCGGGTACGCTAACTTATATAATTCAGGAAAAAACTCTTCTTTTGTATTAGGAGGGGGGAGTTAACATACCTGTTAGATGTTAGAGCGAGCATTCAATACTTCGGAAGCGTATTTGTTATCTAGCGATGTAATAACATAAAATTTGCATAGCAGGACTAAATCGTCAGGCTAGCTTCGCCACTGGTTTGTGTACCAGATAAGAATCGGAATATTCCCTATGCCACTTAAGAAGAGGAAACCTATGAGGAAACTATGCTGAAACGCGTTGCCGAATGACGTCCAGACGTCTTTTGAACGGAAATTCACACTATTTCCTCCTTGCTGGAAAGTAATGATTGTGTTCGTTGCTCACACTCCGTTTAGGTACACATTATAGTGTATAATGAAAATAGGAAGACAAGAAAAAATTGTAACTGAACTTTACTATTTTACAAATAAATATAAACTAGTATAAGTAATTAGTATATTATTTTATAGTATGCCAGGAAAACAGACATCATAACCTAGCAATTCTATACAGTTTCGCCTCATCTTATAACAGCAGCTAAGCATGGCAGCAACAAAGGACATATATTTCGTCGTTTTTAGACATCAGTCCATGCTTAAATCTGCTGTAACTAACCAATTAAGATTTACCTATTGCTTGAAAACAATGATTTTTTCTACGATTCCTCAAATTTCCTGCTGTACCTAATTATTGTATACTCGTGACGAATCAAAGATGTGCTGAGGTCAGAAGAGTTCCAATTTCGTCAAAACTTCGTTGAACAGCTTCTCCCATTTTCACTGAGTCGGTCTGTGCGTTGCTGTTGAATGCAGTTACTGTGTATCGCACACAGTTACTCTGGGGATTATAACAAATTCCATAGCCATCTGGAACGACTGGCCCAAAGCAGGCGACTATGTCATACTTTGAACCAATCTAACGAAAAGTGGTCTAGATCAGGGATAGTTCTAGTCTAATCTTGTCCGAGAGTGGGGATGAATGCGCTGGTGGGAGGTGATCTTAAAACAGTGAATAGGCATTGAACCTAGCCAAAGGCGCTTCATAATCGCAGGTTCCCCCCAAAATAGTCATTGTACTGTTTGTACATAGTCATTGTGTGTTTAATTGAACGATATTTCCGACGTTTCACCAAACACAACATACCTGACTAGTTGACATGTTAAAATGCAAAGCATGTTTGAAGGTTTTGTCCATAAAGAACTCTGGAAGATCCATTCCGGACTCAACCGCTATCATTTTTAAACCAAAGAAATGACGATCAAATGCCTCACCATTACATGCCTGAAACGTAAGGCAAATTGAAAATATTTCTATTAAAATGTCTTGAGGACTTTTCAAAATCATGCATTCCGAATAACCTAACCTGTACATACCCACTGAACTAACTAATTCCACCTGGTAATACGGGAAAGGGAAAACAAAGGGGTTTGACAGAAGTTACACATTTTACAAAAGTTACACCTTTAATATTGTTGGCCTACCTCCTTTGTGTACTTTGTGTGAGCCTGAACAGCAGTACGGAATAAATGCACCAACTCCGCCTTCTTAAAAGCAAATATTCAACCACGTTTTTACGTCAGAATTTAAGATAAAACGCTTCTATCAAACCGAATCATAATCATATTAAATTTGTAAAATATAACAGATTAAAAATAAAGGTTTATATAGTTCTTACCGACTTTTCAGAAGCCACCATTGCTTCCACAAAGGCTTTAGATGTCATTGACGCAGTTCGGATCGTGTCTGTTCGACCTAGTTGAAATTTTCGCGTTGCAGCACTTTCATAAGTTGGTGGAATTTGTCGATGAAGTCTGTCAAGATATATGTACAGTATTATATTCACACCTGTGTTTGGGCAAGGTTGAAAAGAATACTTGCATGTGTGCTCCCACAAATCACTAGGTTTCATGCATTAGTAGAAACTGATATCCCATATCCTAACACTCCTTCTCAACGTTCTCAGTTTCAAGTCCCAGTTCACCTAACATGTGTCTTTCATTATCTGTATGTCGTTCCGTATGACAACAGGAGTAAACTTAGTGGTAAAGACATAATATTTTTCGCGAACTGAAGTCATTTATTAGAAGGCCTATACATAGTTATCTAAAATACCCATATACCTGTAGTAAGCTAAGTGCATGATGAGTTGAATAAACGCATCTGGGCTCATCTTATTTTTCTTCGCCATTTCTTTACCATAACCTCGGTATATGAAGGACTTGAGTTGAACATCGTCTACCAAACTATTTGAAAGTGTTTTAGCTGGGAGGAAAACCAGTGTTTCTTTAGAGGTACTGTAAGGGTAAGCTAGCTAGCAGCCTAATCAAATCTTCCAGGCCTGTTTTCTTCAATGAAGTATTTACGTAGCTTTTCGTACACGGTACACCTTCCCTCGCTATTACTTTATTTAGCTAAAAAAAGGGCTTACCTGTCCAGACGCTCAATTGCTATATTAATATCCTCAATGTTATCAGGATGCATGTTCCATTCTAACTTCACAGGAGCTTCTAAATTACCCGCTGGACTTGGCTGGATATCACGGAAGTTTCTGCAAAAAAGTCATACAAAGAAAGGACAATGTATTATTACTTTACTGTTATGACTAGGCTGTGATAGATACAAAGACTAGCGCGTATTTCGACCTAAATACGCAGTTTTCTGATATTATAACCTCGTATGTATATATGTAGACCAGTCCGAATCTAATTAAACTGAGCTTCCGGTAGAGAAAACTTTGGAATAGCATAGGAGTTCCAACATATGTTATCAAAGTAAGTTTATATACACCTACCCTGCATGTCCAAGGATATGATTGGAAAGAGCAACAATGGGGGGACCTTCAGCAGCAGAATGTTCATAACATACCCCTACGTGTCCATCCGTACCCACGACTAACTGCACAAGGAAATAAAAAACGTCGATCACACCTGGAATAATGACTGAGTAGTTCTACTCCTGTAGTTGTTTACCTGAAAAACTTTATCAAACCATCTATTTCCACTGTTTGATTTTGTTCCACCTCCATGGAGCATCTCGCGTGAAGTCACAGTGTAATTAGGGTCCCCAAGGGACTCCTGTTGGTCACTCGGGTGTTCGAGAGGCGACTCGTCCAAGCATAGACAAAAAAGTGATTTCTCAATCTTTTCTAAGTTTGACTTGTTTTGAGAATCTAATAAAAAATAATGTATTACAGTCCAGCCTGATTAATATAAAAGATAAATACTAACATTACATAAATGTCACCACAACTTCACTACCTTTTAATAATCTTTGTCGGGCATTGGCCCACTGGGTCCTACCATCAGAGGTAAGGATACCAACTGGAAACTCTCTGACCTGAGAGGAATTTCTTATCTCCACTAGTTGACTAAGAAGTTCTGATTCTGGCATAGGTTGACCATTGCGATAAACATCCATCACATAGAACTAAATGAGAAGAGAATAGTACAATATTGTTCATCAACTCCTTAAAATTAAAAGAGAACTTTGCCAATTTGTTGTTTTTCCTTCTTACAAAGTACAGCCTATTTAACTAACAGTGAGTAAATACATAGGCATACACAAGGTGGGGGGGGGGGTTGGATGTAGCTGCAGGGGGGTGGAAAGCATTTGAGTCTAGAAATTTTTTATTGAATTCAATTAATCATATAAAATTTAAGGGGCACATCATTTTTAGCAAGTACAGTATTTATAAGCAACATCAACATTATTTGTGCCAAAATATGTGCTGGAAGTAGTATATAGTAAAACTTGTTTGCTGCTATTTTAATATTATAGAAAAAGAGGGGAAAGATTGTTGCTTACTTACTTGTTATACTTTTGTCTTAATTGGCAATCACTGCCTTGAACAGTTTATCAAAAATTGTAACATGTTTGCATTATACTCAAAAGTCATATTATTCAATTGCTAAAAGTAACTTGTAAAAGTAACTATCACACTATCGATATTAACTTACATTATTATTATGCATGACAATGATATGATGATCCTCTCCACGACCAGCTTTGACTCTAGTGTCCCGTTGAGTATGTGGTACACGACATGTTGATAAAATATTATTATACTGCATCATACACATAGGATGTGGTCCCAACATGTCCACAGGCACTGACTCACTATCAACTAGGCTCTTGAAATTCATTGTGCATCGTATTGCTCTTGCTGCATATCTAGCATTTAAAAATCAGTTTACATAATTAACTGACTTTTCATTCTCTTTGCCACATGCACTAAAATGCATGCCATCTGAAGCGCATACTTAAGCAAACTATATTGGTTTCAATTAATCATTCTAGCTCAATGTATGTACATATACTAGAGTAAAATTGCATACCTAAGCTGATCAAGGTCATCTGTGAATGTCTGCTTTGGAAAAGCTATGCCAGGACTTGAGTGAACTACAACTGGCATACGAAAGTCAAAGTATGCACTATTATCCCACCATTTAGCAATCTAAATAATATAACAATGATCAATAATACCCCAGTCCATGCATCCATTACTTCCAATAAAATTTATATTTATAGCACAAACATATCTTTGGTCTGACTGTTTTAAAATACATACCCAGTTTACTTCAACTCGTGACCTTTCAATCAATCTTTCTTGCAACATCTCACCAATCCCACCTTCTTTCCCAAAATCTTCTACAATTCTTTTTGTTTTATTGAAGTCATTATCTTCAACCAAACATCTTACAGCTTGTTGGTACTTTGATAAGCTTTGTTGTAGTACAGGTACAGGGAGGTGGGGAAGCTCAATCTGTTTTGCAAACATGTTTCCTTTTCTTGCTAAGGATGAGGTTTGGAATGCCTTTGAATGTTTGGCCATTCCCGAATTTAACTTTCAAAAAAAGATGTAGTTGAAATATAAATGTATTAATTAACTGCCTACTCCTCTTAATGTTGGACCCTTCCCCTGCCCCTAGGAGTGCGAATCAACAGTCAACAACCTTTTATAGACCTGTTTCTGAACATATGGGCAGTTTTTTATTTAATCTGTATTGCAACTTGGCTATATTCACAAGATATGGCTATATTCACAAGATTCTATTATGTACGTAAATTACATAACTGTAAAACATCGTACCATCCTCGCTGATCTTGCTAACATTTTGTCTTTGTTTATTATTCTTTGGCCAATCGAGTTCTTTGATTTCGTCCCAAAACGTGCCGAATCTGTCCTGTTAAACTGTGGGACTTCTACTACACTGGACATCTGATAATTTGAAAAATAGAAAGTTTAGGACAAACTACACGTCCACGATAATATATATAGTGGGAAATGTTGACTTGAGTGCCAAGTGCCAACATGGCAGTTCGCATGAACCCTCTATTGTTTGTGGTCAAAGTCCACCAGTCAGACAGCAGCCCAGTGACCCCGCCCACACATTAAAAAAAAGTTTTTGGAAAACGTCGTCAACCCGGCCTGTAGTTGGCATTGAAAACTGAAAAGCTGTTCCGAACGCTTACTTTACCGGCAGTAAAAAGTTACTTCATTGTGTGTCTTCGAAGCTATATTTCGAGCGCATAAATAAAAACATAGCATTTAGCCCCCCCCCCAAAAATAAAATATCTTACAACGTCCCTGCGAATGTGTTAAATGCAAATTTTGATTTGCGTCCCCAGTTGTAAATTAGGATCTGCTGCCTTGCGCGGTCGCTTTGTATATTAGAGACCTTACCAATTTTCTCGGCCTCAGAAACATAGCATTTGTTTTAAAAATTCAAAATGAATTTTTCTGTTTGCCGTTAGAGGGTTGTAGTAAACGTCAAGCTAAAGGTCTCTAATAAACGAGTCTCTACATCCTTGATACTCTTTCGCCAATCGCCGGTGTTCTGGGAATCCAACCCAGAAGCCAAACAAAGGATTTCTCCATTTAGTAAAATTCGGCAAGAAATCCTTTTAGTATCAACGTTCAACGAACATGTTTGGCCCCAGACATGGACACTGTTTTTAAAGGCAAACGAAAAGGAGGGAAACCGGAGTGCCCGGAGAAAAACCCTCCAAAGGTAACCTGAATTTCAGGTTACCGGCGGTCCGAATTTGGTATTTTCATTAAAAATCGTCCCCAACGACAGTTGAGTTTTTATCTATAATTCACCGTTTCAGTTCCGCTCATACGAACCGAGCCCCAGGAATTGCAATGCAATTCTTGAGCTTCCGGCTTCTATTCTTGAACTTGGATTCTGGTGGTGGTCTAACGTGCGCACGCGCATATATATAGTCCGTTACAAAACGGACTATGTTAACTTTCTACAATTTTTCAATTTCACTGGCCATTAGAAATTTTGATTAAACTGCGCTTTGTCCGACAATGGCAAAAAAATTATTTCAATTATTTTAAATGCTCATTTTATGACCATGCTTTTTTTTTAAATCTGGCATTGTGAATGAAATGCTTCATATGCACAACTTGCATGCTTTTTAATCTAAAATCGATGTAGACAACACTCTTCTGCTACCCCTTCCTAGTTCCTAAGACATGCACCGTTTATCTTTGTTACGTTCTGGAATACGGTTGACCGAAAATGAAGGAAATAAACGTAATCGGATTCAACATGCAACTTACTCAATATGGCTAATCAATATGTTGTCCATTACCGTGTATAGTTACCTTTAAACAGTGTACCAAAATTCACTTCTCTGTTTTTCCATTCCAAACAGTTGCGGGCTTCCTTAACAACTTCTTTAACAGCATCTCGACGGTGGGCAGTGCAAGAAATTAAACAACATAGTAAGTGTGTCAAAATCCAAGGGGTTATCTTCTTTAAACGGTTATCTAGATCTTTTCATGCAAGATGGTACTTATACAATATTAACTTACAGTTAAGTCCAGTGATCATGCAATATAATATATCATGTAAAATAGGAGATATATTTTCCTTCTTACACAAACTTCAAGTAATCATTTGAAAATCATTAGATTACGTTTATTTCCTTCATGCTTGAGATTAACCGGATTTTCTAGGCTCAAACTGCAATCCGCCGAAAAAAATAATACCAGGCAGCTAGGAAAACAGAAGAGTGAAACTTGAAAGTGTCTAAACATCATTAGTCATTTTTTTCTTCATTTCAAAGTTCAATAATTCGAATTTAGATGTTGTAAGACGAAAGGATGATTTTTATGCCACTGACAGACGGTCGCAATATAACAGGGTGAACAGAGGAACTTATATAATCATATAAGTTACTCGCGATTACTTCGTATTAATCTAAAATTAGATCAATACGAATTCGATAAATATTTTCTCGTTGCGTGCACGTCGACCATGCTAATTGCATTTTGTCAGTTTTATTTTAACGCGTTAAGGCCACCATGCATCTTCGGGCGCAGTCGTTGAGTCGTTGAAATTCACACGCAAGTGACAAAACTAGGAATGTTCTATCGAGAATGCTCGAGCGAAAAACGCCCTCATACCAGCTGTGAAAAAAATTGCTGCTATCATGCATGCATTGTCGTCGAAAAGGGTGAAATGTCACTTGATGTGTGAATATATAGGTTAGACCACCAGGAGAAACCAATCCCAGAATAACCATGCACTTACATTAATCATACATTACTCTAGATAGTATACCTGTAGTATGTACCTCAACTAGAATCCACTTGAACACCCGTCTCGTCGTCTATCATCTGATCCTGCGATGACCCTTTAACATCTGATCCTGCGACGATCCTTCAACATCTGATCCTGCGACGATCCTTCATTATCTGATCTTGCGACCTCTGTCTTGCGACGATCATTCATCATCTGATCCTGGGAGTGGGATGATCCTCCATAATCTGATCTTGCTGCGACGATCCTTCATAAAAATATATAATATTCATTTTTAAGACAGAAATGTCAATGTGCAAAGCAGGATAAAATGATCACTTATAAGTTAAAACCCGATTGTAGACCTTCGACATCTCCCACGCCACTCGTCCAAGGCCTTCGCATTGCACACGCGAATACAAATGATGTCATGCAAGTTTTGTAGGAAATATTCATCGTTTTCTTCGTGGTCCTGAGAAAACGAAAACACTCGACTATTATCTCCTTCTAGAAATACAATTTCTCATGCATTTTTATTTTTTTAGGTGCTCTGTGAGCGATATTATTTTGTCCGGACTATTGTCGTTCAAGATGGAGAAAAATACAAGTGATGGGGCCCCAGATCACTTGTATTTACTCCGCATGCGCTTGACACGACCAGGTTTACCCACGGGTTGGAAAAAAAACGCAATCCAAAAAATTGAAAATCAAGGAGGTAAACAGAAGAGTGTTATCTCAGCATATCTCAGCCAAAAAACCAAATCCATGCATATTTTACTCATGCACATTTTCACCGAAATCGAGTTTTGTATTTGCGTGCATAAAATGTCCCAAGGCAGGTCCGACATCAGACATCTCTACACTCCGACGGTTCTTTCTTTCTAAAAAAAGAAACATATGACTAGTCAAGCATAAACGACATACATATATTCAAACATATATACCAATACGGATAATTCAGTACTTAAGAGTTAAGTCTAAACTAACTTGAAGGACTGAAGCGCTGACGAACGAGTATTTACGCCACGAAAACCGTGTCCAAAAAACCCGTTGTGCCAGCCCGGGAAAGTTTCAGCCATTTTTTGCCAAAATTTAGGAATAAGGTGTTTTTCATTGCAAGTCACAAATGCAAAATACACATGCATTAATACAACAATACCTATTATTTGCTGCAAGCAAGCGTTTGTGTTTCGCCTTCCCCTTCTTTCGGCGCCGTAGTTCGTTCTGAAATCAAAAAAAGCAAGAAAAAATAAAATCAACTTAACAGCTCTTTTGAATTTCATATTTTGGATCGAAATATACAGATATAGCAGTGAAAATCAGCAAGAATTTGCCACCGGTCCCTAATGTCGTCTGGCTATTCAAATGGCAGCACGGCGATTAATCATTTGCAAAGATCAAGCAAACAGTTCTAACTTCGGCAAACATCACCATAATGTACCTGAGCAAAGTTCTTTCAACAGTTCTTCAACTTCTTTGACTATTCCTTCGATTCCTTCTTTGAAACTACCAAATGAGTTTCTCGCGAATTCAACCACCTTTTATAGTTTTATTACCTCAACTGAACATTCCAACAGACAATGCACTTTATGCCGCATCGATCACGCTTAACAGTAAGGCCTGTATCAAACGTCGTTCTTCTTATGTGCCGAAGCGATTAACAACAATAGATAATGCCGGAGCCATCTCGCTTGATTGACTATTGTTTCAAATGCGTTCAGGAACAGGCCTAAAAGACCCATGTGACCTATGAACAGATCCAGTGCAGGGTTGGTAGATTTTATGAATAAATAAGCCAAATTTATTAACATAACATTCGTTTCCTTTGTTTAAAACAAAGGAATCAAAGTACCGCCAATAACAATGTTTGGCTTATTTATTCAGAAACTTACCAACCCTGATCCAGTGCACTGAGCCACTGACTGATCACTGATCAACCTCGTACCCAGGGTCTTTACTCTGCTGTTGATCACTGATCTGCATCACTGAGTGATCTGCATAATCTGCATACTGAGCGCAGTGACTGAGCATCGTGATCTGTGTCGTTGTCATGGATACAAATTTTAACAAAATGGCGGATGATTGTACAAATACATTTTGGAAGAAAAGTGTATAATTCATATTTAAAAATATTGAACTGGTGAACAGAATGTCACAGGGCGATGTGAAATATGTTCGAGTATTGCCAAAGGACAAGATATATCGAAATATTTTTGAGGCTGAGGTAAATAGATTAATGAAATAATATGTTATGATTTAAAGCGTAAAATTGTTGTTTCATGCTGCCAGTGATATATATATAGTCACAGATCTTTTCTTGTGATTAGAGTCTAGAGTTCTTTTCATCTTTTTTATGATCACCATTTACAACCCCATTTTAAAAGTATTGTGAGAATACAAAGAGAAACATGCAAAAATTTGAGGCTAAGAACTATAAAGCTTTGAAGATCGAACCATCAGGCATCAACGTACCATCGTTGGCTATTAATTGCTCTGTTGTAATTATTTAATGAATGTGCTTTCAAATTTATTTCTAGCAAAGTTTAAACACGTCCTTGAAAAAAGAAAGAAAGATATCAAAGTCAAAAAGGGAGCCAACATTGCCTGTTTTAAAACAACCAATAACTTTCACAGATGGCAGTGGTATCTTGTCACAACGACAGAAGACCTGGGTGGAAGCAAATCCCAATGAACCAAATGTTGAAAACCCCACATACTTGAGGTTGATATTATATCTTGGCTAACTGTAATTTTATAACAATTGGTGAATAGTACACTCCCCTCTTTCTCCAGATTCTATAAAAAGGAGAGGGCTCCAACCAATATGTTGACCTAATTATTTCTTAATCATTTCCCTAAGCGGTGCTAAAAGTCTTTTTTGCCATTTTTACTATAATTAATACACATTAAAATACTGTAGATATTTGTGGCTGGATGAACAAGAGAGGGTATCCAAGTCAGAAAGTTTTTATGAAGCACAAGAAGTGAGAGGTTTACCTGAAGTAGATAACCTGCAACGTAAGTGATTGTCAAATGCATAACACATCTGACTGAGTCAATGAATACAGTAAACAAGTGAATAGAGGTCCTTTTTCATAATGATATCAAACACGGATGCAAATGTCACTCAACCTTACTAAGGAGCAAATCAAACATTAGGCATTCAGGTATCTTCTGCATGTTTTTATGGGAAAGGTACAGAGCTCAAAATAACGGCTGAGATATCTCTGGTCAAAGTAACCGCTCAACCCCATTTTATTACTATGTTAATATTATATGTTAATATTGCAGTGCTTTTCGAAATGCAAATCAAATTTAGATGTTATTGTTCCTTGAGCATTATTTTTAGCCCTGAACTAATTTTCCATTTGTCAGTATATATCAGATAGCTAGCCTGCTGAAAATCGTAATCATTTATCTTGCAATATACAATTTGTTTACGATTCATTCTTTTGTTTAGATTTTTTATCTTCTCTCTTTTTTTAAAATTATACATTTGCCATACAAGAAATTGCAGGGTTCAAAAAGCATTTCTTCCTAGCTGTATTCAAAATTGCACTGCAGTCCAGTGCTGCAGAAAAAATGATCGCTATGTCATTTTTATTATAGGCACTAGCAGCTCAAAGTCGAGAAATGTTGTTGAGAAAATTAGTGAAAAAAGAAAAGAAAGGTTAAATATAATCCTTCGTTTGTTTCTGTAATCACGCACCCAAAAACATGTGCTAATTCCTTTAAATATATCATCTAGACACGAGGCTGCCTTAGAAGAGTTCTATCAAGAACTTGGAATTATCAGTTCAGTAAGTTTATGGTGCCTGGCAGAATATGGATTCGGGGAGAATAAGGAGACATTGACATTTACAGAGCCGTTTATACACATGAGATTTTTATCGCGATATTATGTACGATTTTCTTTTGAAAGTGACGGATGTGCAAAAAAGGGCACTGATGGGCATTCGTACATCAGAGCATTCATAACTGTCCACTCTTTCACATCTATCAAAAGAAGAAAATTTCACTGAAAATCACGTCCGCAAGTGTGAAGTAAAAATTGCAAGTGTAAACGGGCCTTACGGTAGTCTATCAATCGCATTTTGAGGTCGACTGTTAATTATTTCAAGTTATGGTAAAAATTAGGGATCATCACTCCGTCGAAAATTTATAACTTAATATCTATGTTTAAAATAAGTATCTATGATTGAAACTGAAAACATGATATATAAATAAAATTCTGTAAATTTCATTTACCAGGAGCTTGAACCACGTATTGCAGAAGCAAGTGAGATTCTAAAGGATGCCTTTGCTGCAAATACTGAAGGTGGAATATTATTATAGTAAATTACCATCTTGTTCCTCCCCCGTCTAGAAGAAAGCTATATTACTCTACAAACATGTTATATTACGCTTATTTATGGCTAATTCCTGCGTGGACCCAGCTTTGCTGCACGCAAAATGAAGATCTTACTTGCCTTGGCTCTTGTCGTGAACTACCAGCTCCCAACCTGAGCTATTTCCTCCTTCTTTTTCAGAGCTTTCAAAGGTCATGCAACTTATTCGTGATGATAAGGTTAATAACTAAGTCCATTTTCTAATTTTATATACATTACACAATGTGACGGGAAAAGTTTTTTTTTATATATCAAGATGACTTGTGGGATTAGATACACTGCCGCGGAAAAAACCTTTCGCGGGAAGGGCCTTTGCATTAATACCCGAGATGCCGAAGTTTTCATAATTGTCAATCTAAATTATGAAGCATGCAAATTTGTCGTATTTATATCGCAATAAAATCTCGCAAAGTGTGTTTTTGTGACATACTGTATAGTAATTTTCTTGAAATTTTAAGCATGAAATTTTAAGCATGTATTTAATTGGGTTTTCTTCAGGATCTATTGAAATACTCTTTGGAAGATCTGCACAAGTTATGGGAATGTATTGCTGAAATATCTTCTAGTAGGCAAGAATACATAATCGATCTCTTGAAGACATTTGACGCGATTGAACAAGACCGCTATAAAATGGTACGATCATATATATCCTGGTAAACTTTGCATTAATCCAATCACAAATGTAACCTTTGTTCGAGGGGAAGTTTTTGCTCATTTTCCTAGGTTTGTGAAACGTTAAAAACGTTCAATTCGATATTTGAAAACATCGCTTATTTAATGTCGTCTGATGTTCATCGAATGATGGAGAGGGAAGCTGAGGAAATCAATTCAACGATGATTTGTAATCGTAAAGCTTACGCAGATCTTGTTGCCAACTTACAAAAAGGTAAGTAATGTCACAGATACAAAGACAACTTCATTGTTTTTTGCGTAGGTGAGATTCGTCATGATTCGTCACTCAGCAGGTACCGTAAATAGAAGCAATCAACCCCCTGCAAATATTTAAATATTGCGCCATTTTCAACAATGGCAGGGGGGTGATTGTTTCTATTTACGGTATTTGCTGAGTGACGAATCATGACGAATTACACTTACGCAAAAAACAATGGAGTTGTCTTTCTGATGGGTATTCTGTGGTAATGCTGAGGTGGTGGAACGTGGAGTGGGGTAGGGGCCTCGTATTTAAATTACCCCTTGTCAAAGAGTGGTGATGCTGCATGGTTGATAAAAAAAAGCAATCATATAGTCCTTGTTCGACCAACCATTGACAAATTCTCAAAATTAATTTTGGGCTGGTTCAACTGAATTTTAACTTTACCAACTTATCCATTCCTTTAGCCGCCGTTGAATTAGAAAGAAGATATTACCATGTTTGGGAGACACGCGTTAAATCGTGGAAAGAATTGAAAACCAAAGAGGCTGTACAAGGATTTATGTATGTTATATTATAGATGTTCAGTTGAAAAAATTGATGGGTTCAGTTTTAATTCAAAATTTAACATACGCCAGGTGGAGAATCGGGACTAAGAATGTTGGTTTTCTCGTGCCACTGTAAACGGCCTCATCTCTTTTGACTTTGCTCTGACACAAACAAACTGTGCATTGAGCCATGACAGAAACTGAAATGAAAAATTAGCAAGTTTCATGTAGCTACAATTTACATTGCAACTGAATTTGGCCCGTGGAAGAGAAGAAAACGTTTCTGAATTTTATTTTCCTAATTTGATAACTCGAAGTCGACTAATCATTGGGCACGTGATCACGCCGTGTGATCCTGGCAACCCGAGTGTTTATTTACATCAGCTTTGCTTGTTTCCAGTGACTTCATGGAAAGTAACGAAATACGTCAACCACCCAGAGTATTACGATGTTTGGAGGAAATGAGAGAGAAACAGACTACCTTGAATACGAAACGATTAGACTTGTTTAATTCTTTGAGGTAATTAACAACTTTAAAAACCTGTATTAACCACAGTGTGTACCACGTTAACTCGTTTCACTTGTGAGACCTCTGTATAGTGGTCTTGTGAGACCTCTGTATATCTCTTCCAGGAATAACAGGTATACATAAGTGCAGCATTTTCGTACTTGTACATGTAGTATACTCACAATACCCTGCACGTATAGGGACATGAAACCACCTGGGTCAACAAAAGCTGCAGTTTATCAGTGGAATAATGTCCTGGGTCATGTCACTGATCAACTGGGTAGGTCGTAATTTATTCTTTTACTAAATATTCATCTCAAGTGTTCATGGCGCGTGCAAGCGACGGAAATCACATTGGGTAACCAATGGAACTAATGGTGATGATCATGCAGTATTTTTGATTAGTTATTTGTTGCTACCATTTGATATCAAACAAACCTTTCTTTCATCTTCATGTAGAGAAAACAAATAAGAAATACAGAGAGTATGTTCAGGAGGCGTATGATCAAGTCATACACGATTGTTATGAAAGAATGGAACAGATTAAGGTGGAATATATTATCAGCCTGCGTACAGGCAGAGTTTCAACCTTCCTAAAACGATTGTTTTCATTGAAATTATAGATCAAATTGGAGGAAGAGAATATTATTGACGGAGAGGAACTGAACACGGTAAAGTAGTTTAGTGGTTTTATGAGAGTCGATTTCTATCGAGTGTCTCAACTAAACTATTTTGTTAGATCTTGAACGAATCCTTTTTGCCTTTGATTGGTGAGAAGAAGACCCGTTATGAGTGTGAAATGGAGATTTTCGAGGCAAGTGTATTATCAGTGACGACAGGATAATTTGCAGGAAGCTTTTTCTGTCTTCCTTGATACCTCAATAAGTCTCAGTATTTTTCTTTGAACCGAGATCTTCATTTACAATGTTTTAAATTGATTAATATAATGCACAACTTAAACGCGATTGCCCCGTCATACTGTCTTTCTTGCAATACTCATCTCGAAATCTTAATGAAACCCGGGTGTCTTTCGGGCAACCGTCTGATTGTGAAGTGTTACAAGACTTTTACTCGCCATGAAGACAAATTTCTTTAAACGTCAACAGGACTCAGTCCACAATGGTGCTAGTCATGTTTATTTTCAATGAGTTTGTGGTCTCAATCTATCTCGCGTTAAAAATGGACACGATCGTTATTTTTTTCATTTTTAGAGAACAATTGAAAATCTAACCATATTTCAAGACAGCTTGGTACGTTCCTTATTCAAGTTTGTCCAAGGTGCCGCACACATCTGGGACACCCACGAAATTGGAGTTGCAAGACAGGAACGAGCGCTACAGGTATGTTTATCAATCAGTCTCTGAATCAGTTTGCATTAGGGGATCGATCAATGGCGTGGTATTATTATCCCTCGCCATCCACGCACACACACACACACACACCTTGTTACCCTTACTTTCCTTTTTTGCTCCGCCCTAAACTGATGTAGTCGACTGATTATCCGTCATTATTTTAGGAAAATTTAGAGGAAGGACGACATCGTCATGATGGAGCAAATCAGGTAAATATATAAGTGTCGATTCCCATTCCTTCGATGGCTTATTAGCGAGGTTCAGGTTAGACTACCGCTATCTGTGAGGAAACATCAAATAAATCAAATACAAACTGGTAAATCAAATACGAAAACTCTATCAAATTAATCACAAGCGCAATAAGTCAGCGAAAGGTAACCTTACTCAAAACATAAGTTAAAAATGAACCACGCTATGAGCAATTATCGTCGCAGTGTTATATACTAAACCAGCAAACCAAGAAAACCGTTTCAAGCACTTACTATATACATTGTGGTGTAACTTGAATTGTATTATTTAGGTTAAAGAAGCAAATCTCGATATTATCATGGATAAAATGAGACAAGAGTCAAGCGAAGAGGTAAAGATACTCATGAAATAGTCGTAATGTTGTTTCCTTTTAGGTTGATTGATACAATAATCGCGGATCACACAATGTTATACTATAAAAGCATAATATTGCAGTACATATCTTTTAATGCTCACGAAGATAAACTAAGTGTGACATAGAAATTTTATTATTACTGATCAATCAGAAAGTTCTTTCGTAATCATGCAGTGAAAAGATTTAAGGTAAATCATTGAAAATCAAGCTATTGTTTGACTGAAATACCACCATGGAAATGTTATGAGAAAATTGAAATCTCCCACTCAAGAGTTTAAGTGTGAGTGAGTTTTTAGAATACAGGCGAAAGTCTTTATTCCCACAATACCCGGCATGTTGTATAATTAGTTCGTTGAATACTTAACACGTCCTTTAAAATTGATTTCATCAACCTTGCCTACTAGACTTTAGAAAAAACCCTTGCACAAGCATGCTCGCTTCTGGATGAAATTCAGGAAGGGTAAGATTTTTGCAGAATTTTATTCCTATATTTGACTCTCCAACGAATGATTTTAACCTCTTCTGACGATTTATTTAAAGTTACAAGACTTTTCACTCGGAGCAATTGGAATGTGTTTGCAAGTATCCGGACAAAATAAAAGATCAGCTGGAGATTTATGATCACGAAATTTGTGGCTATTTTGCCGTGGACAGAAATAAACCTCAAGCAGTGAAAAAGGTAATGGTAAATGCATGATGTTGGCACTGTATTTTAACTTTTGTTGAAATAACGCAATCAGAAATGGCATTGGTACATCCCACTTTACACATTTTGTACATTCCCACAAACTGGCGCGGTACTCTTTAGTTGATGAGTAAAATCGTTTGCAGTAAAATAGAAAACTAAAATAGACGCCATTAGATTGATAGTCAAACGTTAAATATTATGCCCTTCCTGCCGGAGGATCTATAGTTGACTCATTTTTCCATCAACTGTTCCTGGCTTGAATTTGAAGTGTGCATAATTCCACTCGAAATTAAGACCCTTTCAACCTCTAGAATTTACCGACATCGAGTGAAGTGCCAAAAATCATAGTTAAATATTATATTTTATAGCAACCTCGAACGATCCCGGTTTCTCCATCAGGTTCCTTATTACCAAAGCAAGGTACAGAATGTTTTTAACAGCGTTCAGTGTCATATAGCGTTCTGTGTCTCTAAAAGTATCCCTACATCGTGAAATTCGTGATTCTTTTAGTAAACCAGAAACCCCCTCCCCACTTTCTGGTGGCCGGTATTCTGTGCCCGTAAATACTTTCGATAGTGAGAGTTGGGGTGAAAAACTCTAAGTCGATTAGAACCTCATGGCATGGTTATATGAGAGGATTGTGATCTCTTATTCAGTTTTTGTGGGCATTTCGAATACGGTCGACGAAGAAGAGAGGGCGATTTGATCTAGAAAGCGATTGGCGATAAGCGCATATTGCTTGCCTATTTTTTATGGTCACAAATTTATGTTACATCGTGCATGTGAGTACTACGCCATTAATGTCTGCCTGTATCTTGTTTTAGGTCGATCTCAACGCGAGGTAACGAATTTTTTCGCAAACTAAAATTCTTCTTTAAAGGCCAACTGTGGCAACAACACACCATCACAAACATAATAAACATCGCACCCATGCAGGGCCTATGATGATCTCCATTCTTTTTAGATATCACTACAAGGGGAAACATTGGAAGACGTTTTGAAAACATCCAATGGAACAACATTCTATGTTTTAACATACCCTGGGGATTATGGTTTCCCATCTTCATCAGTGAGCGCTCGTACTTTGAAGACTTCAATGACATTCCTCAGTGATACACCAGCGGGTAACATCTCTTTCTCTCTCTACTCCTTATAAACCATTGAATATCAACTTGACTTGTTAACGACAATTCTCATCTTAGATCTGGACGATTACAACACATTATACACAGAAAAAATCATCATCGAAGAAGACTTGTTCACGGAGCTGCGGAAAAGGTTCGGGTTTTTGAATCTCGAATACAAGTCTTCCACTTTCTCTCTCGCTTCACTTCAGTTTTTTCCCCATATATTTCATTTTTTCATCGTTTTCTTAGTTTACGGATGCAATTTTTGGAGTCGTTGGAAACCTGGAAGATAGAAGCGATGGAAAGAGCAAACAGTGTCGTTGCGGCTAAGGTAATGGAATTGCAAAGAAATGCAATGGAAAAAGTTTAGTGTTCGCCCCAAAATCTCCGAGAATTCATTTGTCTGATATAGTGTTATCCTTGGAAGGAACCACCGCACTTTTTACTTCACTGTTGAATATGTGTATTATTCGGATACAAATGTTCAATCAGAGAGTTATTTTCTATTTCTTGATGCGAAGGAAAATGTCCTCTTAAGACCCACATTCTCCATTTCTCAGTATGTTCAAAAATGTAAAATTAAAGTTAGTTTTATAGTACCATGCTGTTCACTCGAGTAATTGTGTTTATATGTTTGCAAAATTTGCGCAAATTTAGGTGGAAGAGTTAAACAGTGAATTGGATCTGCGGCTTCATCTTCATAAACCCCGTCCTGCCCGCGCTGAACAAGATGTACACAATGTTAGAGCTGGTGAGTCAGAGCTGGCGGAGATGTACATGACTAAGATGAAACTACAGGATAGAAGACATTGCTGTCTAGTCAATTTTCGTATCTAGTTGTGCTTCTTTGTGCGACTATAACACATGTTTGTTGTGATTTTCCAGCTGAGCTAGTGATGCATCAGGAACGCGTGGAGCGGCATTCAAAAGGCATCAACACAACGTTGAACGAGTTTAAAACACGATTCCAAGTCATGATTGAAGAGCATAACGATGAGGTGTGACATTTCACTTGGAAATTCACTCGTTGGTGTTCAAGCTTTACGAATTACCATGACTTATTCAAAATACTCTTCATGTTTGATATTTTAACAGACAGATAAATTTAAGAAAGCAGTGCAAGCTTTGGAAGCCACATTCACCTCTGCTACAAAAACTCACGAGTAAGTATAGTACCCCACGAGTTTTATTACTGAGTATTATGTATAAAGAAGACATGTCGTATTTCGTAATTTTTGTATTTTTTCCATTTGTGGTTGGTTGAATATGAATCAAGTCACTATCTTTCTAGACTCGTAGCGATTCAAGATCATGTCAGTGGCCAGGTGGAAGGATATATGAATAAGATCAGAACATCGTTAAGAAAATTTCGCCAGGATTTGGATGGCATGTTGTCTTCTTTGAGAAACTCCAATGCAAGATTTAGAAAGTCTTTTAAGTATGTTTGACTTGTCTTTTTATAATCGTACCACGAAACACTGCTGGAAAAGGATAGCAAAACATTTCCCCTCAGTCTTAGAAGTCCTTTCCACGATTATCAGAAGATCGATAATCTTTCTCTTCTTTGACCTTGATAAACATTTCTTGCCAATTTTAGAGTTTTCTCAGAAGGTGGAAATTTTTCGTTGGATGAAGTTGAAGACTACAGACGAAAACTGGTATGAGCGTAAAAACTAACTTGGGAATTATTCCGTTTATCAATGCAATTGTCTACCAAACGTAAATGCATATTCCTTGTTCTGTGTCAATTAATGCATATACCAAAATTCATTATTTCTATATACTAAAGCTTTACTTTCATCCTTGCTCTTTCATGTCTTATTATTGTTCGTATATCCCAGCATAATTTATTTCACTAACCTGAAGCCCTTTTTACACTTGCAAGCTCTAAATGTTCAGAACCACAGTAGTTCAATTAAACACTCAGTGAGCTCAAAGCATTGTTATTGATTCATCACCTCGTTCACATCCGTCAAAAGCAGAAAATCCCAGGATTTATTTTGAGTGTAAATAAAATATTAATATTAATATGTTATTAGGAACGTATGGCAAACAAGATCGATGCTGCAGAAGGAACAATTATGGGAGAACTAGAAGGCATGGAAACAAAGCGGCTGGAGTCTGCTTTAGACAATGCTGGAAAACTAGAGGATAGGTAATAAATTACGTGTGTTGAGCGGCTTGGGAAATACCCAATGGACCACTTGCATAAATAGACCAACTTATGATCTAGGTAACAAGAAGGGAAACAATCACAGCTGGAAAGAGCATACTGAAATTAGTATAATTGCCAAGTTTCACTGCAAAATTTAAAGTAGTACGGAAATTATAGTCATGCGAAGTTGACAAATTTGTATATACTTTTGTATTACAGGCGGCAGTGCGTAAAATGATTTAATTACACTCTTTCGGCTATAATACAAAAGTGTACAAAACTTGCCATATCGCTTGGCCATATCTTCAGTATTTGACATTTTGCAGCCAAATTGGCAATTTTACTTAGTTTATTATGCTCTTTTGGGAAATTTCCTTTTTGTCGCCTGAATCAAAAGTTGGTCTATTATGCAAGTATTGTACAATGAGGGGGATATTCTGTCATCTTCTTTTCACGCGAATGTTACGGGTCTGGGACAGGGTCTGGGACAGGGTCTGGGACAGGGTCTGGGATTAATATCCACCCCGCGAGCGATGTCAGAGATGATTAGCGACTGTTTGAACAACTGCTGTTATTTGTGTTCTGTTAGATTCAAGCATCATCTTTTCGACCTAACATTCGTGGAGAAATCCTCAAGATGGGTAACAAACACACAAGTTAAGATAAAAACAGAGGTCAGTATTGAAAATTATGGTTAACCCCACACATAGTCCGGACCTCTTCTCGGATTTTCCCACGTAGAGAATTAATTTTAATTTTTTTTCATTGCACTCTTTTTAGGTTGCAAAAAGCAATTCTCAAGCGAAAAATTTGGTGTTAAACTTGGCGAAAATTGAACGACGTATCGATGCAGTTAGAAACCCAAATCTTGACAAAGAGGTAACTGGTCTCGTACTAATCAATTGGAAATACTTACAAAGACAGGAATAATGTGATGTTGACAAAATAGTTAGGCAAAATAATCATGCACGTTTTTAACTGAAATTTTCTTGAATTCTCCCTTTCAGCAAGTAACATGTGAAGATATCCAGGACGATCTACGTGACGTGTTTAAAATGTTCATTGATAGATCACTATTCCTTGATTGCTTATTGATTGACCCAGAGTCTTGTTATGACGCGCTGAGCGGGAAAGAACTTCCTTATGTTAAGGATGTACAACCCAGTAAAGGAAATAAAGGCTCGGATAAAAAGGATGGCAGAAGGTAGCAGCTTCGGAGATTTTTGATACCATCAGGGGGGGGGGGGGGGCATCAAAGGGCTTTTGCATCTATGCATGGTGAATGCCTGGAGATATGATGTATTGAGACACTCGATCATCGACACAGTGGCTGCGCCATCAATACACTTTCAACTAGTACATTAATCGAGCCTGCATCGACGTACTGTACCGTATCTGTTTGACCCAAAACGAGCAATACCACGTTATTTATAGATCAATGTGGCTATTGTATGTTACCTATGCCATGCGCCAATATACAGTAGTTTTATAGTATTTTAACTGTGTTAACACCAGATGATTTTACACGTCTGGGCCGGTGGTATAAAACTCTTCAACTATATTTTGCATAGTTGAATCCTAGTTAACTCAGAAATACACAACTCTGACTGGCCAATTCTGTCCTTAACTACAGTTAGACGTTAACTAGTCTTTTATACAACTGGCCCCTTTAGAATAATTACGACTTATTTTTAGGTCGAACAAAGGAAACAAGAAGAACATAAATGTTGAGAAAGTATCTATTCAATCACGTGAGTAGCATGCTACCTGATCGTTACAGTTCGTATGTTTCTGTAAAGGCCATGTTACACAGTGCAATTTTTCTTGCAACTTGCAATGCAATTCTACTTTTAAGAGATGTAAATTGGTGAAGAGGGTTCAAAATGTAAGTGTAAGCATAGACAATCCAGAAGACATATGTCTTCTGGATTGTCTATGGTGTAAGAAAAGCCATGGATTGTAATAAAGACAAACGTTCGGCAGTTGCCAAATTTACATCTCTCAAAAGAAGAATTGCATTGCAAGTTGCAAGAAAAATTGCACTGTGTAGCAGGGCCTTATATGCGATATAGTCGGTGTAGTTTGACGTGTTGTTTTATTATATATCATATATTATAGTATATGGTAAGATTCAATATGTTGTGGTATCAGCCGTATCAGACAGTAAACCAATGGTATATTTTTCTGATATGGCATCGTATGGTAATGTGCATGTATGCCATGGTATGGTACTGTGTAATTATTGCCTGGTATGATATGGTGCTATATGGTTTGGTGCGGTATATGCCATTGTATATGGAATATTGTTTGATATGATATGATATGATGTTGTATGATGCGGTGTAATATTGTATAATATTTTATAAAATTGTATGCTGTAAAATGGTTATTGTCCAATATATTATTTAATGTTCGTGATTGTACGATTATTATCAAAATGTAGCCGCCTCATCGTCTCCGATTGTGGAAACACCACAACCATCGCCACCAGATCTCAGACCAAAAACCATGCCATCTGACCCCGACCGAAGGGTAGGTTACCGTAACGTACGATCATTGAAATGATTTCAACATTCATACAGCCACCTTAACATTGAACATTGTTTGCAGGCAGTGTTGAAGAACTCGGCCCAATCGCTTCCGTATCGACTTCACCGATCAGGGTAAAGTATAGATATTTTTCTTAAAGATAACGGCAGAAGTGGAACTAAGTTTCAGGTTTTTGCGATTAATTGGAATAGTAAAATGAACAAGCCGCAAAAATGAATGAAAAAGTACAGTGCATAAGTAAAAATAGATGAAGTATATATTCATCGAACAATAGAGTTAAAATATTTACTAATTTAGGAAGATATCGCTGTAGTTGATTCAACCCAATAAGGTTTAGACGAAAATAAGTTTCGATGAATATCTTTCTTTAGTACCGGACGTCGTCCCAGTGCTTCCAAACGGGATTTTCTTACTAAATTCGACAGAAAGTATTTGGTATTTGGTGATAAAACGGACGAGGAATCGAAGTAAGTTTTTGGATGAAAGTTTCACCTTATCATTGAAGAAAAACTTGGGTATTCCTTTTAATTTCAATGTTGTTTGTTGTGTTTGCATTTTTATAGATCTGATTTCTTGACAATCATTCTGCACATTTTAAGAAATTCTTTAAATGGTTTATTGGCAACAGCAGAAGTTAGTAATGAACTATTCTCCCTATTCTGATTCGATATCTAGCGATACTACTCCGAATTAAATTATCTTACCAATTTATTTCTGTCATTCCAGGCCTACTACCGTCAAAAAGGACCAAGATTAGCGACTCGCTCAACAATTAACGATAATTTCGACACATCTGCGCAAGCAACAGTGCAAAGATTGCTCTCTTACAAAACGCAAGCTGAGGAATATCATAATTCATGTATACAGGGTAGGTATCACAACACCCCCCGATGCTGATGTTTAGAGGGATGTTTCGAGGAAAACAATAGACCTTTCCCTTTCCTCTTTTAGCTTTCAAGCGCGTAGTTGATTATCAGGGTCAATTTGAGTTGTGATTTCGCCATGTTCAGAAGCGATTTAGTTTAGCAAAAAAAGCAAAAAAAAATTGGCAAGGTTGTCTTACAAACAAAATCGTTTCTTAGCAGTGCGATATCGCAACTCAAAGTTGCTTGATAATAAGTTATCGCCATGCAATGCTTGCCTTTCTGGCTAGTTTAGCTTTCTTATGCCTTACTTCAGCATTTTTTTCTACCTCCCAAGAAGCGACTAGCCCTAGTCTTCAGCCAACTCGGGAATTGATCTGTTTGTTTTGATTTTAAAAATATTCCTTATACTCCGTTCTGCATTCTCTAGAATTTCGAAATCAACTAAAGAAACTTCAAACGCTTGTCGTTGAAATTCCAGACTTGGTCATCCAGTGTTTCATGGTAGAGCATTCTAGTGAAACGGAAGTTTTGGTTGAAAAAACAAAGAAAGAAAATGCGGAAACGGTCTCCATGCTGGAACACCAAAGGGTAAGCGCACAGTAATAATAATGATGTATTATTCGTCCAATATAAAGTGCGCTTCCATATTAGTGATATACCTCTAAAGGCCCGTTTCACTAGCGATTTTTGCTGCGATTTTCTTCTTTTGGTAGATGTGAACGAGTAAATTAGTTACTGATGTTCAAATATATAAGAGCTCTTATATATATCAGATAATAGTCCAGTTCTCTTCTTCTAGTATCATTGAGCTGCGGCCTTTGACTTTAGTATCTGCTAGTTCAGTTTATTCATAGTATATGAAGTAATGTTGGGAATATGATTGACAGAAACAACACGAAGGAAAACTGCGACCAGCTTTGGGACATCCTAAGAACCGCGATGAATTAGAAGGTTTGAAAACTATAGAGAAAGAACGAAGTAATTCAAGAGTGAGGACTTTAAAAGAGTTTACGAATGAGCTGAAGGTATAGTGTAAACACGTATTCTCTTAGCGATCATGTATCCAGCATGTGGTCTGAAATATCGAGTACTTTTAGTTAGCTAACTTGATTAAGGTAGACCTGGGTAATAGCTTCGGTATGTGGGTCCGAATGCGTGAAATTATTCTTAATAATAATTGTTTTGCTCTTATGTGGTTTGACATAGGGACATAGATTACAGAGAGCTAAAGATTTTGTAGAAACTCTTTCAAAAACTAGTGTTGAGATGTTAAGATTGTTTGACGGTTTGGTGACTGTGGACGACGTAAAACTTGGAAGTAAGTAGTCATTGATCTCAGAATATTTCTAACCTTATCAGCTCTGGACCAATTCAAACATTATGTTTTGATTTTTTAGAGGTGGAAGATAAACCTAAAAGCACTAAACAGATATTGTTTGAACAGTCAAGACCTCCTAAAAACGAAGAAGGTAAGGCATTGGGAATATACTTTGTGTTTTCGTGGAACCTGGGAATAGTTGGGAATCCCCATATCTTGTTTATCTTCATCATAGAAAAAGAATCAGAGTACTTCAGCAAGCCCGGTGGAAAGTGGGAAGGCTTGCCGACCAATGAACTCGCTCTAAAACCACCTGATAAGTTGACAAATATCCTTTTAATGCAATCAGCAATGCAAGTATATATCGTCCCGGGGCCAGTTGTATAAAACTCTTTAACTACATTTTGCATAGTTAAATCTAGTTAACTCGGAAATACACAACTCTGATTGGCCAATTCTGTCCGTAACTACAGTTAAAAGTCTTTAACAAGTCTTTTATACAACTGGCCCTTGAAGACAAAAGATAATTACTAAATTAGTGGCGTTGCAATCGCTAGTGAGATTATTTCCTTTTAATGGAGTCTAGCTCCACTAGGAATCGAAAATAATCAATATTAAAAACAATGAATAGGTTTCTCTTTAACTACAATCCCACGAACCCCAACATCGGTGACGTCAAAAACAACAGCTGCACATAAATCCGTTATTGAAGCAAGAAACAAGGCTTATAAGGTAAGGAACACGTGAACATTGGCAACTTAACGACTTTTTTTCGTTGCCTCTGCATTGAAGACGCTTATGTATGAAATGACATTTTACAATGCAAGATCACAGCAAAGGCAAAATAATTTCCTCAAGCCCTATTTTCATAACCAACTTTGAATCGTTTAAAACGACGTTTAAAATCTGATCCTGCAAAAACGAATCCAGTCATTGACGACGGAATTTTCGTTGTTCTCTGCGGTGTTGGACCAATTCATGCCCCTGGAACTGAAGTCCACTTATACCATATCTTATATCATTACCTTATATAGGAGTACAACTCGAATTTTTTCACGAGTATAAATGACATAAATACACAAGGTGAGAATGCTTCGTATGAGGAAGAAAGATGGCAAGAAAAATGGAATCTGTCGTTGCAGAGAATACAAAACTTACATTAATTAAATGGTGATTTACTAGCATTGTATTTAAGATATTGTAAATGTTCAAGTTGTACAAATGCGTTAAGTTATATGATATTTTTTATTAGTATATTAAGGTTAAAAGAGTTCAACTCAGTTTTTAGTTACTGATAGTATACTAAAATTTTATCATTTTCAACATCTCAGGGTCAGGTGTGTTTCCGATGGACAGAAAAGTTATCGTAATACAGTTCATCGCAGAAAAACTTTTACAATGTTTTCCGTTTCGGTTTGTGTCCAGGAATATCATCTTCAAATCATGTTGAAATAACTGCCTCATCCCAAGGGCCGTATATATTGCTGAAAATAGATTGCATGGGCATGTTTTGAAAACTTCTTGACAAATTTGCCAAATTTCCTGGGTTTCCTCATGCGGCCAAACTGATTCAAAATTACGCATGTGAATTTGCGACTTACTCTTTATATCGCTGGAGATGAACAAGCCAATAGGGACAGAGGAAGATCACGGCTGTTTGAGCCATTATGAAGAATATTCCCATCAGAAATGATATGGTTACCACAGATTAACGAAGGCTAAGATGAGTAAACCCCATGTCATCACTGGTTGACTACCCGGGGAAAATACCTAAAGAAGGAAGGGACGTAAGTCGTCTACAATATTTGTGTCTGTGTGTCTGGATCCACGTTGTTAATGATTGAATATTCAATTCCTCACCTTCATTTGTTCTCTAAACAGTGGAAATAGTGCAAAGATTTCTACAGCTGTAATGACTGTCACAAAAGCATGCCAAGACGAAGGTAGTCGGGAAGCCAGACACACTGAACCAAATATGGCAGTATTCAATGAAACTGCCTTGGAAACACTGCAGGAATAAAACGCATGCTCTGTTGGTGTTTTGATGCATAGGTTTTAGTGAATTGATTGTTGATGTTGTTTTGTTGTTTAACTTACATAGCACCACTTGCTCCATAGTCGTGCATTAGAAGATTCATACCAAGCATAAAAACCTGCAAAATTTCATGAATGTACAAAAGAATTTGCTCACACCTTTATGAGATATATTTTCGAAGCAATCTCACCGTCATTGCATAAATTGTGTCCGTGCTGATGGAGTCTGTCAGTGTTCTCAAAATGGGGGATAATCCAAACGAGAATGAAAGAAATAGGATGAGACTTTTCACATCATCCTTCACTGTGAAAGAAAATCATTAAAAAAGTCAAGCTCTATAATAACTAAGGTAATATTACAATAAGCTATCATTTTTCTCCATTTTTACTAACTGTATTGTATGCAGATGGTTGACTAAAAGCCTAGCCTGCGTGCAGTTAGTGATTTCTGTAGAGACTTCACGCAGGCTACAAGAAGCCGGGATGAGAACTGATTACAGACCAAACCAGGAATGTTGCAAGCCTATTTCTCTGCCATTTTCAGCAAAGAAGAGTTTTCACTGCAAAGAAGAGTTTTCACCGCAAAGAAGCTTTGTTCCCCGTAGTTCAGTGGTGAGAGCAATGTTCTAGCTGGGGATCAGAGGTGAGAGGTGTAGGTTCGTCTCCTGTTAGAGGTCATACGTTTTTCGTACTCTGATCCTTTGTTTCTATCGTTGTTCTTCTGAACCACCACCAATATTAAAAAAAAGTGCAGCACTCATCCTTTACGTCTAAATACCTGAACGTTATTTCGCGGATTTGCGCCTTAATTTGCCCCAAACAACGTTCTTCCAGAGGCGCTGAATAAGCAAACTTTCAAATCCAAAGTAAAATGTATTTTCAATAGAATATAATCCGTGCGTTTTAATGCGAAGATCGTGTATTATGTTTTCAGATGGAAAAAATAAATGGGAATCACAGGGTCAGGGACGTAGGTTTGATTCTTGCCACAAGACCAGCAGTGCATTTTTTTCGATGTTTAGTTTTGCGATGTTCAGGCTTGGTTTTTAATTTTTTGCATGTTTTCCACTTCGTCCCACAATTAACATCCTTACCATTTTTGGTTTTCTGTTCCCAGCATGTCATGATATAAATAAAATAACTTATCAAGGTGACCACAGCTGAGGCAAGGAATAAAATTGAAGGAGAGACAAGTTCTTCCTTCATGTAGACAAAAATCATGACAAATACGCATAAACTAAAAAAATATAAATCAATAAATAATATCATACTTTGAACTAGTAAGTGTATTTTCATGGGGGGGGGAGGGGGCATTCCTTTCTTAATTGGCTATGAGCAGATCTAGATCCCTATCATGCAATTTCTGTTCTGACCCATTTTCTATTTCTTGTGGGGAAGATGGGGGAGGGATGATGTTCAACCACTACTTTTTGCCACACTTCATTTGTCATGTATCTGATCTGTAACGTCTTACATTCCTAGTATACCTGCTAACTTGTTGTGAAACTGTTCCTGCTGCATTGGATACATTCCAAAAATGATACGTTCTGGTGTAGACTAGAAAGAGAAGAATAGTTGCATAGCAACACAAACCTGAAAGATGCAAATATGGTATGAGGAATTCCAACATTTACCATTTTTTCTCAACTCATCCAAGAAAGACTCATCAACATAATTATCTGGGTAATCTTGTTCTTCATAAAGAATTTTCTTCCATTGTTGTTTAGTCATTTCTTACACAATGGCAAGACTAACATATCTCTATGTGTTTGCAAGTATCAAGGCATATTATCTTTAGAGAAAATATGCAATCTGAAAGAAAATCTGGAACATGTAGAGTCTGTGTTGTAACTATAAAGTAAGATAATTTAAATTCAATCAACAGTCACCATTTTAAGGCCTTTGTTTGGAATTCTATAGTACATTGAACTAGACTATAGCTGATGGCAAGCATGTCAATATTTCGAGCATGAGATGCTTTAATACCTGCTCGAGAACCAACAGTCCAACACCCACCCTATATAATGTTCAAGATAGAGCTTTAATAATATATAACGCCTAAGGAGATTGATTCGGATGATATAATTGCGTACATTTCAGCAATACTTGGCAAACTACTCAAAATTTATTTACTGATTGTATATACTTCAAAATGGTTTTAATCAGTCTGGACTACAACAATTTATTGAAACATATTAAAGTACATAAATACCTATTTCCTACTACATGAAAAGAAAACGGATTTTGAGGCATGTGATTTAGTTTTGGCCGTGTAAATAGAATGCATGGGAACGAGATTGAAAAATACACAAAAATTATTAGAAAATCACTGAAAATGGCTTCAAAAAACGAAGGTGGTCATGTAATGACTGATTCTCATCGCAATTTTTTGCGAAAACAAAGAGAATTTTTAAAAGAAAACTTAATGGTTGACGATGTATTGCTTCTTATGTCAGATATTTTCCAACCAAATGACGAGGAAACAATAAAAGCTGAAACGACCAGTCAGGCGCGAACATTAAAATTGCTTTCGTTGTTACCACTTAGAGGAGGTGAAGCTTTTACTGCCTTTATCGTTGCTACGTATAAAACACAGGAATGGCTTGGAAAGGAGTTAGCAAGGAAGGCGGGAATTGATTTAAATACCATTCTCTCAGCCGTCCCAGGTATTATTTTTTTCCTGTATTAAAAAATCGTGAGGGCTGCCCAGTGCCCAGGGGGGAGCTTGCCCTGGGCAGTGGGCACCAGGTTGGTTTGCAGGGGCTTCCAAAATGCAACAGGGGCCAGTTGTTTTTAGCGTTAACCCAGGGTTAAATTTTAATCCACCGTTTCGGTTTAAGTGCTTCTGAACTGCTGTTCTTTTTAGAACCTTTGCAAAATATGGCTTCTGTCAATCCAGAAAATATTTATGGAAAAAGATATTCAACTTTGTGAACAAGCAATTGAAAAAGCAAATTGCTGATTTTTCTATGCATTTCCATTCCACTTTATCTTGTCTTATCATGATAATTCCTTTCCCCACCCTACAGGCCTATTCACTGGGCTAGCCGGTGGCCTACAGTAGCTTATTTCTCAATTTAATGTAGATGAAGGAAATCATGGCATGGAAAAAGTCCATCGGGACATTTTGAGAAAGTATTTGCCACAATTCTGCGAAAAACTTAATGCGAAAGAGATGGTTGACAGTCTTAAGAAAGCTGGAATTATCACACCAGGAAATCAGAGATCTTTTGAAGACATATCAGAAGAGCAGATAAACCCCAAAAAAGTGGAAAAGCTGATTACTTTGCTACCAAAATTGGGGCCAAAAGCATTTGGTGCTTTTTTTGATGCATTACGAATTAACCAGCTTCAGTTTGCCCATGATATTGAGCGGTTGGTAAAACGTAAGGTGCCATACTGTATCTAAGTCAATCTAAAATCTAGATTAGTTTGCTACAAGTCGACTTATAATAACATATGCCACATTTTCATCATGGTATAATATGCTATGTAGCTGTATGGAACCACAGCAGTCATATAAACAGCCTTACTCTCTTTCACCTTTCAAATTTTGTCATTAATTAATATATACTTGATTTTTAGAAGATTATCCTAATGTGAAGCTGGGTACTACAATTCATCAAGAATCAACACAAGATAGCATGCCAAATCAGGCTTACTCATTATCAACACCATGTTCTGAATTGCCAGAGGATATTTTGGAACTTTGTGCAAAGTGTTTAGACAGACCAAGTGAATTGCTTGAAAATGACTGGAAAAGGTACAGTAATCTGGATTCTAGTCAACTATGAGCTAGACTTGTGAGTTGCGTGAATGAAATTGTAAATAATTGTACTTGATACTCTTGAATTTTATTTTTTTAACTCCATCATAAATTGATATTCACTTTAGATAATTGTTATATTGATCTATTTTTAAACAATACAACATCATGCATCACCGGCTTCTTTTAATATTTCCTCATTACTTCATTAAGTTTTTACCAGTTATTGAAACTACCAGAAGGCAAAGAAGATGTAATAGCCAGACGTGATGGTAGTCCCACAAGACAGGTTTTGAATGCTTGGATTGACATGCATGGCAAGAAAGCAAATGTTAGTAAATTGCTGGAGGTGTTAGAAAAATGTAAACAAGGTGGTCTAGTTTATAAAATTGAACAAAAGCTAGGTGTTGAACTACCAGAACAACAATGTGCATCTGCAGATATTGAACCAGAACAACAACGTGCACATGCAGATATTGTAGATGGAGTTCAAAACATGAATGTTAGAGGAAACAGGAAAGGTGAGCATCCTTTGTTCAACGCTTTGTTCTGGTGAAACCCAGAAGATAAATGTTGGTATTTAATAGCATAAAGAAGCTTTGATGAGGGGATGAATTTACTAGGGCGTAGCAGAAAAAATGTTGTGTGCGAAATTTATGAACAGAATGTAATTTATGCGCGCATTTGCCCAAATTAGAAAATAGACTTGATTTGAGCTAAATAGATTATTAAACCTCAATTACTACGTGAAATGGCATATCTAAGTAATGTCGCAACCACGGCGGCTTGGTCTGATACATTTATTTCCGGTGGTCATTTCTGGGCAGTGCTTGACGAACGGTCTGCTCGCATGGTAATGATGGTATTGCGTTCACAAAACGAGAAAATATTGGCCGTAACGAGCCAATTCACCACAATGTTGGGTTGAAGTGAATTGATATCATAGTTTTGGCATGATGATAAGTGATAATCATATCTCAAAAATAAAAAAAAGTTTAAAAAAAAATATTTTCTGACCTACCGACCTGATTTTCAGTTTGTTACTGGAAACAACATTTTTTTGCTATACCTGGGAGATTCATTTCAGGCTTGTACCTGTATATGACTATTTAGGGAACTCAGACGAAAAAAATTTCATGGCATTAGCCCATAAGGGAGGGTGAAGAGTCAGGCTCTAGACTTCATGTGGTTCATTGTATTTTTATAGGAAAACCAATAAGATATGTTAAGGATATCCCCCAAGATTTAAAGTCTCAGTTGGTTGACAGACTAAATGGTGTGGATAAAGCTATTTTAGAAACGATGTTGAATTCCATTAAAATGGAAAGATGCTATGTTCAAGATGGTAATGATTTCTTAGAAAAAATCAGAGATCGTAAAACAAGAATTTTTTTTCGGGAACTCCGCAAGCAGGAACAATGTGATCTCATTGTACGGTGGATGAGAAAAACATTTCCAGCAGGAAGTACTGGTAAGTTATTCTGGGCCTATGCCTACCTTGATGATTGATGTTTTTAGGGTTTATTTCATATTATATATGGCTGATAATCGATGTTATTAGTGGTATGCTCAAATCGTGAAAACAATAATCCGTATGAACTACCACTGAGTTTGTTTAACTTCAGGAAAAATTGGAGTTCCTAACCTGGTGGTTGTCTCGTTTACAAAACAGATGAAAACACATGAATGCCTTTTTCGCAATATTGTATACAGTCCATGAGTTAGGACATCCATTTTATATGTCAGACATTGGTTCAGTTTATGTGGTCAAATTTTCATAATGACAGCCTTCTTTTCTCATTAGTTTTTCTTTTACGCAGCTTAGTATGAACATTAAAAGAGGATTAATTAGGTCCGTTCCTTGAGGGGACAATTCACATATTTGTAAAATATTAGAATAATCGTGCATCATGCATAATATGACTTTTTTCTGTTTCACAAAAAGGGCCCATGAAGAGTGAAGATAATTTAAAAGCTTGCGAAATGAATTATGGTTTTCGTTTGGTAGTCACGAGATCTCTTACTGGTAAGCATTTCTATTTAATGTCTATTTAACCAGCGCCTCCAACTTACAGAAATGAGAGAGTGCCTGGGTACGAGGTTGCAGGCTAAGTTGCGAACGAAGTGCTTCACTGGCCAAATTTCTCTTTGAATATTTGATAGTTTTTGATAAATTGCTCCCTAGGACAACGATTTTTATTCGTCAATAAAGTTTAAGACAATGCACAAACCTGTAGCACAATGTAGCACAATAGTACAAACTTTTAACGCAAATCCCCAGAATCATTTAACAAAGAGAAAACACCATAAAGCGAAGTTCATCTGCCGGTGTTTTGCAAACACACTATAGTATGGGTCACTACAGTAGCGCCCTTTCACTGAGGTCTTCCCTTTCCCCTTGCCTTCGTGTCGTTCCAATGTCCCTACCGTAGTTCCTGCTTCTCCTTTTTTAACCTCGTTTGTTGCCCTTATTTATATCTATTCACATAGATCGCCAACCCCGACTGATTTAATTTTTTTAGCTAACGATTGTTGGAAGACGCTGGCCAGCCATAAAGATATCAATTTGACAAAAATAGATATCGACTTAATCGAAATGAAAAAGGCCATGAAAGATCCATCCGAAGCTGTGCTTTCACATTGGGAAGTTAGCAATACGTCAACAGTCGGCACAATGTATGATTTACTGGTCGACTGTGGATTTAATCAAATTGCTGACAACCTATGAGGATATGACACGATGCTTCATGTTCAGTTTATTTCTTTAAAGTCACTATAGGAAGCAGTGCCCACCCTTAAAATTTGTCGTCTCGTACCCTCCGTAATCCCAAAAATGTTGACTATAGGCCCTAACACATGTGTCTTTAAGATTACGCTCAAAATGCCGAACTGCCGTGCCTGATTTTGATGAAAAATCATGACCACACGAGAAAAAATTGTCAAAAAAGCCAAAACTCAACCGTCACTATAGAACCCAAAAATGAAACATCACCGTAGTACATACCCATTGGCATTGCATTGTAATATAATTTACACTTTGTGGAAGACATTTATTGCTGGGGTTTACACTTAGTAATAAGGGATTTGTTTGTCTAGTAATTCATTTTCTGCATCAGTTTTAAATTGCTTCTTGTATATAAAGGTTGTATATCATTCATACTTCTTAAATTTGAGATAAAAAATCCATGCCTAGTTAGGATTGCAGATATAGAACAATAAGCAATGTTTAAATAGTCTTAGATGTAGTGATAATTTTCACCGTTTTAGTGTGCGTGTAGGAATAATGAAATGAGTTTGAAGCATGGAACGCGGAATCCTGGGTTGGCCGGCTGGCGTGTTCAGCCCAAGATAATTTTTCTAACACGTGAATACAGTATATTCCACCACCTTTAACGTTCGTGCACCCTTCTAATCCAAAATCTGCTCCGCGTCCATGTGAAGTTTAGTATTATAGTGTAATTTTATAATTGTAGTGAAATTTTGCTAGGAGTAATGCATGAAATAAATTGTCATGAACATGTTGAAAACATGTTCGAATTCTGTGAATTTTTAAATTTTCGTAAATAAATGAATTGTTTTACTATGTGTGAATCTAATTTTCAGTATAGCAGCAGCTCTCTAGTTATCAGAATATTAACCAGAATTGCGGGTGTGAGGCCCGCTCTGCATCTAAAGACCAAATGGAAGGCGAAAAGGCTAAACTGTTTAACAGTCTATTAGTCTGTTTATTCTGTGGATCTGTTCCTGAAGACACGACACTAGCCTCCTCCGCAGGCATCTCTTATGTATTTATATTATGCATTTATATTTGGCTTGGTTAGCTTCGAATTCTGTGAATTCTTAAATTTTCTTCAATAAATAATTTTTTAACTATCTGTGAATCTAATTTTTCTAGCAGCAGCTCTCTAGTTATCAGAATATTAACCAGAATTGGGGGTGTTAGGTCAGCTCTGAATTTAAAAGACCATCTGGAAGGTGAAAAGGCTAAACAGTTTAATAGTCTAATTAGTCTGTTTATTTTGTGGATCTGTGTAACTGTTAAATGTAGTCCTGAAGACACGACGCAGAAGTAGGTGACAATTATTAACCATTCATGATTTTTTTTTATCAACTTGTATTTGAAACTCGTATTATTACCTTACCTATAATCATTAATATTGTATTATATACTGATCGATTTAGTGCCAGTGTCAATACTAGTTCTTAAAAACCACGCACGAAAAATTGGGGTGGTATTTTAATGGAATTGCTCCCGTTTTTTCATTTTTTTTTCTTTCCCCATCATTTAGGAACAAGCTGCCCCCTTTCGCTCCGACTATAGGAGGATCTAATCTGCTCTTTTGCTAGCCAGTTGGGTCACTATATCCACTTTAGAAAATTTGTATTCATTTTGATTTATGTTGATATTTGTCATTATTTATATAGGCAATGAAGCCTACCTTTGTTACACACTGTATTATTTTTGTTACTTTTGTGAGTTGCAGTTATTCGCTTAATCCCACCATTATATGTAACTATGGGTCAGTTGGGGTGATAACCTATGCACACTGTCCTGCGAACGGGCATTCGCAAAATCTTGGGAATATCTTGACAACAAACATGTAATTTGCTAACGTTTTGTTTTAACATCAGGATTTAGTCTGTTTTTTTCCTCTTTTGTCACAATGTGATTGACTTTCTTCAATATTTGTTCCTACTAAAAAATGGTGCGAGCTTGATTTCGTATAGAAAAGTATTTTATATGGAATTTGAGTTCGATGTAAACAAAGTCCTGCCAAATACTATAACGTTTGTTGATTGCAAAAGATCACCCTTTGCAACGCATGCAAGAGAGTAAGTATTATATTTCATAAAACAGACGTATCAACTAATTCAACTTTTCTTTTACCGAACAATTCCCAGGTTAAACTGGGTGTGAATAAGACAAGTTAGTGTAACAGCTGTTGAACCATAACTTATTCTATTTATCACCACTTGTTACAATAAAAATACTGTATGTCAGGGTGTAACATTCCTTGGCAAGAACTGGTTAGGATGCAGAGACATTAGAATACATTTCATTCGGAGTTTGAGGTATTAAAAAGATGTATCTACTGTGTGCATTGTAACTGGAAAATTATTTAAAACAACATAATGAAAATCTTTCAAATATGAAAATCTGTACCTAAAGGATCACTTGTACTACTATCTGTTGATACTATTTTATGTTCCAGTGTGGTAGCATTGTCCAACATAGACATTAGGCATGCAATTTTGATGTTTTCTATTTATATAGCTTGTAATTTGCACACTTTCCAGTCTAGTTCAAGTTGTTAGGTGTTTTTGTATAATGCCAAGTTCATGGAGAAATTTTTATCCCCCAAGTTCTCACCATACGAACAAAATAATTTGTTGATAGTGTAAAGTCACTTCGTAAGCAACTTGACAAAGTCATTGATGCCTTAGGATCTGCATCATCGAAAGTAAGTTATATAATAAATAACAAAGATAGATTAATTCAATACCCACCAACTAGCATGTTGCAAAAAATTGACCTGGTATTGACTGATTTAGTTTAATGTTATCTAAATTTTACAGGCACAAGGGTTACACACAGTCATCACAACTGCAGCTAAGCTACAATATTCTGATCATGAGTTGTATATTCTCAAGGACATTAGTGCAAATGGGTAAATAATTATTATTATGTATCATAGAGCTTTAATTTATCATAGAGCTAACTGCTTATAATGCATGTTAAAACTCACTATTTAGAGGTCATGGTGCAGCAATTGGAATGATAAAAGTTGGACGCAAAACACTTTTCTTAATGGTAAATACATATTTACATAGCCATGCCAGAGACAAGAGTTGTCTTATGCCCAGTTTTCTTTTTTTTTCCACTTAGATCTGATTGAAATTTAAGGGCCCTTTCAAGCATAATATAATAAGCTTTATTCAACTGAAATTTTTCTCAATCTTAATTCCTTCAGGATATCCATGGTGTTCAACATGAAGTGGTTCCACTTTGTGTGATGGACTTCTATGTTCATCATTCAAAACAACGCAATGGTTGTGGAAAGAAACTGTTTGAACATATGTTGAAGGTACTTGCATAAATGTGCATTCACCATGCAATGCTAATAGATACTATATTAGATTAATCTCATGTTAAAAACCTGCCACTGATTTTTGGCAGAATTGTCTATTTTCAAAGAACTATAGCCTAAAAACAAAAATTTATTGTGACTAAAGATATTATTGTTAAACTCAGCAAATGTAGCCAAAAACAATGCCTTTGTCATCATCATGTCAATTTAGTAAAATACTTACTACTTCTGTTGTATGGTACATAGATTCACAATCTTCAGCCATCTCAAGTTGCAATTGATCGTCCCTCCCATAAATTTCTTTCCTTTTTGAAAAAGCACTATGGACTTCAAAATTCAATATCACAGGTATGAAAATGACATATGTGATTAAAAATATATCATCATATATCACATTTGTAGCCTATAATTAAGTTATTAACATGGTCATAAAGTGATAATGTTTAATTGTGTTTGTGTCTCACCTTGATTTAGTTGATTATTAATTTATCAGGTATATATAAAACTAATTTCAGCTAAGTGATGTGTTGTGTTTGTGTATGAGCTCCAGATGAACTGCAAATGCCCCTTCTCAGTACTATTAAGTACACAGAATGAGCCGCCATTGTTTGCATAACTTACTGATTTTTTGGTGAAGGCCGCCCAGTTGATATGAATTCCCATCTCCAACTCAACCTTGTACCCAGGGTCTTTCTCTGTGCTCATTCTGGGGGGGAAAGACCCTGGGTACGAGGTTGTCTCCAACTGTGTACCTCTTAGATTCAAAAACAATTTGAAACTCCTACATTATGTTTTGTAACCAATCATTTCTCCTTTATTAACAGCCAAACAAATTTGTAGTGTTTGATCAATTCTTCCGGGATATGAATGGTAAGTGTTTTTATGAGAGCAATTTTCATTGCAGTTTATTGATTTTTAGTATCATAAAGAACAGGATAGTTAACATTGTTAAAAATATACGTACAAATTCATCTTCGGATGTTAAGTTACCATTAACAAGGATCTAACACAAAGCTGTATTGATGTTTCAAATCTTTAGCAGTGGGTTATGTTCCCAGACGAAGCCAAAGATTAAGATCAGGCAATCAAGTCAACAATCGTCCACAAGTTCACCCTTATCGAAGAAGTTCTGGTGAGCAATCACTTCATGACTTATATAATTAATTTATATAATCCCTAAATTCTACGCTTTTACATGTAAAACACCCATGGAGTTCTTTACCTTGGGTGTGGAGCCTTGTTTACGACATTGTATATTGGGTTTGGCTGATATCAGACGCACGAAGACAATGCTTGACTGTGCGTGACACCCAACGAATTTTTCTGGGATAAACTAAATTGACTGAATAGCCCCATTAGGAAATGGAATATACCCCCATTACATATGAACTCTGTATAATGATCAAGCACCCACCTACATATTACCTGATATCAAAATTATATCAATTTTATAACCCTCGAGTCTATATTGCGCATCTTTTTGAAGCTCAATCCAGGTTTATTCGTACCCAATCTGGTCTGAGCGTTTTTATGGGAATCCACAATTTTGCAATATTTTTTGCATTGTGTGAAAACAAGCTCGCTAGCGCGTAGCGAAAACCTTGTGTATTTTTTCGGCGTCTAGTTCTCTCATCACCCGAGCACTGGACGACAAATATTTTAGGATCTCACACCTCGATCATCATCGCGATCATTAATGTCCGCGTTTTATGAAAATAATCGATCATTTAATATCCGCCCGGTTAGTTAGTAACAGAGAAGAACAGCCGCCAACACAGCAACCTGCTAGAAGATTAAGTACAAGACGTACTTCAAGAAAAGATCAACCAATGGATGTAGATGATGATGAGACAGAAATCACAAAGTCTTTTCTGCCTTCCATACCTGTCCAGCCGTCCAAACAACAGTCCACTGAAACTTTGAGATCAGCCGGCAGTGCTGGATCAAGGTAACATACGCTAATTGACGTGTTAAAATTGACGTGTAAAAACAAGGTACGAAAGGTCGTTTTCTTTAAAATAAGTACATGCCACCGTCTAATAGGAGGGAGAGAGGGGGGAGGTAAATTGCTCCTGCAACTTACTTGCATATTTTCATCGCCTAAAAAGCCTGGTCTGACTTTAAATCAATTGTGATTTTTGGCACTTCACTCGATGCAGGTAAATTCTAGAGGTTCAAAGGGTTTTAATTTCGAGTGGAATTATACACACTTCAAATTCAAGCCAGGAACAGTTGATGGAAAAATGAGTCAACTATAGATCCTCCGGCGGGAATCGAACCTACGCTTTTACGATGCCGGTGGTCTGACTTTGTTGTATCTTACAGAGAATCATCGTCACACGGTGTCAGAGGTTTGGCTGCTCAAGCCAGTCTTTACAGCAGACACAACTCTGCAGATGTTGCGACTCAACGTCATAACTCGACAGCCAATCAGCATTGGAAACGAAATGCGATTTCAGCTGGGACGAGGTCTCTACACGCATGCTCCGATGATAATCCGATGGCAATCGGTCAATCTTTTATGAATGACAGGTAAGGAAGGTAACTATACCATCTTCGTGCATCAAAAGCTTGATGAGGTTGGTAACCAACGTTAGTAAAAAGTTATCATTAGTTAAACCGTTGTTCGGCCGTAAAACAAGTACAGATATAATCCTCTATTGCACATCTTCCAGACTACCTTCCTACAGATTTCGTCCAATGCTTTCCTAAATCCTTAGATCACCGGCCAGGGAATACCACACACATGGGTTTGCAAACAGAAGGCCTATTACCCAACTCAGGCCACTCGCCAGCACAGGCCAGAGAAAATCAAACGGGCAATCATCAACAACGAGCTACACGCTGTCATCAGTGATGAGCTCACATACAAAACCAAACTCAACAAACCATGGCACATCTTGGAATATATTTGGTATTCCCCCCGTTAATACAAGCCCAAAAACATTGTATCAAGCTAAACCAGGAAGAATGTTCCCATTATGAAAATGAACATGGTCTGTAGAAAATGTATATATTCGTGTGATTTTTAAAGTATATATATAATTTTTTACATTACATACAATAAAAGCTCCATTCCATATATAATATGTATTTATAATATAGCTACTCACTGTATATGAGCTATTCCGCAATCTGATTGGTCGAGCTACCCAACGTATATGAGCTCATATACGGTGGGCAGCAAAACCAAAGAAAAAGCAAAATGGCTGACCGGTTTGATGAGGTAAATAAAGAAGAAATTGTCATAATTCTGGGGCGTGCTGTCTGGAGAGTGGAGAATACAAATGGTATTTGGCTATATTATAAAAGAATTTTACCACTCGCTTTCGTCGTATATGGGTGATAGCCGATAACTATCAGCTCATATACGACTCGAGGTCGTGGTATAATTGTTAAATATTCGAAATCTTTATCCGAAACTGTGATGATTTTGGTACTCTCTCGACGGCTTTCTCTGACTTAAAATGGTTCGTTTTGCATGTTTTCGGTTTAGAAATCATAGTTGTATTACTTTTTGTTCCGACGATGACAGTCACCCGCTTGAAAAATACATAACGTATTTGGTGATGTACGGCAACAGCTACAATGAGATGGAATAGAAGCTGGCAAAAATTTACTTGTTTTGCATACTATGAAGACCATTTTTCACTTTGACAAAAATCGCGGCATCAGGCGTAGGAGGAAAGTTTAAGTTGGGAGGTTCTCAGGCCTTCTGCGGCACTTTCATACAAAAAGGGCACTCAGTGTGACTATATATGCCGTTTGTTTATCTAAACCTGCACAAATCATGTTCAACTGCCCCCTTTTTGTCTCAATGTAATAATTCTTAAAATCAGGTGGAGTTGCTTTTACATTGAGTGCTCCGTCAAGATAATTAAAGATTATGTGCCCATAGCCGTAGGTAATCTGTAGTGAAACATTTGGAACATTTCTAGGTAACTTTGCAACCTCAATTAAAATGATAAAACAATCTAATTGTCAGTATTACCATCCTGTGCCATTCTTGTTGCGCGGTTATCGCAGAGGTAAGCCAAAAAGCTTCTTGAAAAATCATTTTAAAGCTTCTGTAGCGGAATTCGCAATATTTAACAATTAGAATCTTGTACTTAAGATTCTCATTACCAATTAAATCGTATTTATGTTTCATTGTACCATAGACCCGATTTACCGTAAATGATCGATTAAGCGCCGCTACTCGAATAAGCGCCGTTGTCGAATAAGCGCCGCACCTCAATAAAAAAATTAATAAGCGCCGCTGTTGAATAAGCGCCGCGGCGCCTAATTAGGAAGATATAAATAAACGCTAAAAAATGTAGAAATAAACGATGATAACAAGATCGTTTGTTTCGAGATGACCAGCCTTGCTCAATCGGTAGAGATATGCTCAAGACTCAGGCATCCATGCTGTTAGAACCTGCATGATGATGATCCTGCTCTTGCTCCTCTGACTGGCGAGGTTCTTCCATCCAGTGCTAACTCAACCGATGACGCCAGAGTGGACGGACATTGCTGCGAGAGGTTTCTGGCAGAGATGTGAAAAGGCATTTTTTGATGTAAGGGTGTTTAACCCATACGCCTCTACACATCGACGCCAGACGTTGAGCAGCTCGTTTAAAGCCAACGAACGGGAAAAGAAGCGACATTACAACCAACGGATTGTTGAGGTCGAGCATGGCTCCTTCACACCGGTCGTCTTCAGCGCCTTTGGCGGATGCGGAAGAGAGACCCAACATTTTCTCTCCTTCCTGGGTGCGAAGCTGGCTGACAAGAAGAATCATTCTCCATCTATGGTGGTTAGCTGGTTACGACGAAAGATCGCCTTTGCTTTGCTTAGAGCTCGCGTGGTGTGTGTTCGTGGCAGTCGAAGTTGGAGGACTGCGTCCATCACATCAACTAATGACATTACGTTGTCGGAATGGAACTCCAACATTAGCGAGTAGTCTAGTTAAGTTGTTTTTGTAAATAGTCTGTAGAACTATTATACTTAGTTTTAATGCATGATTGATTATTGTAAATTTCCCTAGTACTAATAATGTGAATAAATTATACGAGTATCAGGTGGAAAAAAACAAACAGAATCCGATGTTGAAGATGCCAGTGATGCAAGCCAGATCATTGACAGTGACAAAGAAACTGATGAGGACATTGACGTTGACTAAAATTCTAATTTTGTGTCTTACATTTATTAAAAGGGGATATAATAAAATGTGTTAGGGTTACAGTTAGTTCGTTCATAATAAAACTATTGGAGCCTTCCGGTACGTGCTAGTCTATTTGCTCACTTTGAAATAAACGCCGCTGTCGAATAAGCGCCGCTGTCAAATAAGCGCCGCGTCTTTAAGCTCGCTATTTGCAATAAGCGCCGCGGCGCTTAATCGATTATTTACGGTATACTAGAAGTGGATGATACGTCTGAACGACAAATATAGACGAATTATGTAGACGAATATGTCACACCACGAAACAGAATCGCGCGTTTAGAAACTGCACAGGAATTGGAAAATTATTTATGTGGTAAAAAGAGTTCTTTTTATTATCAGCTGCGATAATCTGGAGCAAATTGCTCAAATACAGAAGAATAAAGTCTTTTCGTGCGAAAAACATCGATAACATAACAATTACCCTTCATAATATTTAAATTTATATATATGAATCAGTTTATATTTTAAGACCGATTTTGGACTTTTTTACCAATTTTGCATGTGTTAATTGGCAGTGGTTTGCCAGACGTTCTGGTATATAATAATAACTCAAAATACATGTTCACAAGTCTATTAGTAGTGTGAAAATTTACGGTAAAACTAGAGCGTATATGTGGAGACTGACTAATTACGACTGATGTCTGTAAAATATAGAATATAATCAGATGTTTGTGCCTGAAAATACAAAATACCTGCATGCGCGAAAAATGGACAGTACACCGTCCCTCCCCTCCCGGCTCGTATACGCTTATACATGCTCTCCAATTTGTCTAACAGTCTCGGTATACTTAAGACTATTAGACTGAAGGCCGTCTTCCACTTCAATCGTAGCGAAAGGTAGCGTATCTCATTATTTTAAATTAGTTCTGGTCGAATACTTCGGAAGCAAAGAAATACGCTACTTTACGTTACGATACGCCCGGTTGAAGGCTCACTCTAACTCATTGAGTGGGAAATCTCAATGTTCTCCAACCTCGTACCCAGGGTCTTTACTCTATTCGTGGGGAGTACGAGTAGAGTAAAGACCCTGGGTACGAGGTTGAATGTTCTCATAGTTTCCATGGCAGTGTTTCCACTCAAATAGGAACTCGATTTTCTGTGTTTTACCTTGAATCTTTCACTGATTAATACGTACGATTAATACAGAACTTTCTCATTAATCAGTAATAACAAAATTTCTATGTCACACTCAATGAGTATGAGTATGCTTTTTGAATAAAGGCGTAAGAATGTAACCCTATGGACCTTGCGCTTTAGACCGCTAATTTTTGATCGAAGTAACTAGAAGAAACTAAATCATCACAGCTAGAAACGTCTTACTTAAATTAGTGCAAATGCAAAGTTTGGCTGCGAAATTTTGTAAATTACGGAAAATATAGCCATGCGAAGTTGGCAAATTTTGTATACTTTAGTATTACGCGTGGAAATGTGTAACTAAATTAGTTACACACTTTCGGCCGTAATACAAAAGTATACAACATTCGTGAGCTTCGCATGGCTATATTTTCCGTATTTACAACAATTCGTAGCCAAACTTGGCAGTTTTCCTAATTTTAGTAAGCTCTTTCAGAAAATGTCTTTCGGAAAATCTTTTTATCGCCGAGGTAAGAAATACGTCTAAAGCTCAAGTCGTCCATTAAAGGAGATAAGCAATTACTGTCAATTTGCTACATATCATAATTCTATGAGATAGAAATGGAACCTGTGCTATTCCCCGCACGAAGAGAGTGCTTTAAAACCTTTATTTTATGTTTAATCCTCTCTTTTAAGGCTAGGTAATTCGCAGTTTTTTGTGTAAGACTTTCTTCAGCCCAAATCGTGTCGAACACAAACGGTATCAACACGCCCGCGATCGCCGTTATCACTTGCACACTTTCCGTGACTCCAGAGTCCCGCGCCAAAGTCATCACGTTGTACATCACAAAGGCATAAACAGAAACAAAAGTTACTCTTCTGAAAAAATGGAATAGAAGTTCGTTTAACGGAAGTTCGTCCTTATAAATTTCGTTGTAAAAACCTTTCGGAATCATTGCTTCGCCATCACGATCAAATTTGATAGTTTCGTCAATTTTTTCATCCATTTCCCTTGGACTCTGGTCTCTTGGTGACGTACTGTTTTCCAAGTTAGATGGTCGTATGTGGCGCAGATCTTCACGTTGAGCAGATGTTGAAAGATCCCTAGAAGTGTTTTGTGAATTTCGCTTGTTGCCCGATGTTGCTTCCGTCAGTTCCGTGACATCTGTTGTTGATTGACATAAAGAGCATATCCTTTCTTTAGGACTGTTGTAACTGTTAGGGTAACTGTTATTTGCTTCGTTTCCACCCATCATTCCTGACGATCTAAATTCATTTTCAGTCTTCTCGGCAGAGGCTTGGTCTTTACAAATCTCGACAATTGCTGTCTTAAGTTCTAAATATTTTGTTTCCACTGAAAACTTCCAATTTCTCCAAAAGTAAATAAATATAGTTACGATCGGCGCCACAAATGGATTAAAGAATTCACCGTTAAGAAGAAGACCAACAACAATTGAAACGGTGAATATAAAAACACTGCTAGTAAATAAGGCAATCATTGGGAAGGTAAGCAATCTCATACAAAATAAAACTGAATATTCAAAACCGCACAGCGCCCACAGCCACCAGGGACCGCCATCTTTTTTGTCACACTTTATACAAAATGCGTAGGAATTTAAAAAATCAAACATAATAAAAAAGAGCAAATTTAAAGCAACTAGAAGCAAAGCGAGAACACTAGCTAAAAGTAAAATGAATATAACAGGTATGGCAATTATCAAATTTATGAATGGCTTAAAAGGTGTACCATCTTCGATAATTTTATTAATATTGATATCTAATTTTGACTGAATATAAGTTATAAAACTGAAATACTTAGAAAAACGTTTTGTGAGGTCGGTGATTAAGATTGTACCTAACGGACTTTTAGCACATTTTTTGTGCTTTTCGTTAAATTTGAATATATCATATAAAATAAAGAAGATTCCCCACACAAAAAATATGATTTTCAACCACAAAAATCGATAAAAGTCGGCTCGAAGAAACAGAACGAAGTATAAAAACAATACGATAATTGATCTACGCAGCATCGGCACCCCCCATCCACTCTTTCCGAATAATATCCTAGATGCAATAGAGAGAAGCGACATATGACTTTCAGATGTTTTATAAAAGTCATTTGACGGAAAAAATCGTATATATTCGAGAACAAAAGGTAACACCAAGAAGAAAGATAAAAAGAAAACCGCTATCACAAATGGAAGAGCGTGTTTGACCACAGGAGATGTGTAATCATCGCAAACTGTCAAGTTTCTTCGATCAGTGATTCTACAGCAATTGTATACCGTCCAGGGGGATGTTTCGTCTTGTTGTGCTTTACATAGCCCATAAGACAGGGTACTGTCACTGCGAGAGAGCTGCTCCAGAAGAAATTTAAAAATTTCATTTGAGCCCTTTTCGCCATCTTGTAAACAACCAACACTTTTTTCGACTACTTCAATGTTCACATACTTAGTCCAAACAGATAATATCTTAGTATATACTGGAGATGCAAAAATGAACTCATTTGCTCTGGTAACCAATGTAACTATAGTCCGACCAATTTCACTCGCCCATGGCCACTTCATTTTTGGAAAACGTCGGCATTTATTTTCGGAAACAAGCGAGACTTCTATTTCAACAATATTTACAGTGCGAATGTACATTAACTCTAGTACATCTTCGAAATTCGAAGGTTGCAGAAGTTTGAATGATTTCTTTGATTTGTTTTGTTCGGGGCAAGGCGATAGCTGTGGTTTTTTCGGTAAAACAGGAACGTGGAATTTGATGAATTGGCCAAAGAAGTACTTAGATTACTCAATGAATTTTTGACAGTTGAATTTGTTGAAATCAGCAAATCACTGGCTGGTGCTATTAAATTCATATATTCACCTCTTGGACTTGTTGAATTTACCAAATCAACGCTCTGCTTTCGACCAGTTAAATTTCTCAAGTTAACGGTTGAGATTGCTGCATTATACACAGGTGTTGTACACCATTGCAAAATCATCGTTGTAAAAAGGTAACAAATTGCCAAAGCCATCTCAAATTGATGTCATTAATTTTTTTATCCCAGTCCTATGTTTTGAAAAAACACAAAACCCTGATTTACCGTCTACCGATTCAGAAAACTTAAAACTTATGATATATTTCATGCGCACATTTTCATTTAAACTTAGGAGGTATAGAGTGATCTGGGTCTGGGGCCGGTTGTTCCAAAGGCGTTTAGCTTTAACGGTGGATAAGTTCAAAGTGGAAAACAAAACGATCGATTTATTGAACAACTGAGCTGAAATATTTCGATGTAAATAGTTTAATTTTCAACGAAAGAATATATTTAATGCATAATGTAGTTTCAGTCATTCACAAGATGTATGAGAGCATTTTTAAACTTTGGCTTAACCACCGTTTAAGCTAAACGCCTTTCGAACAACCGGCCCCGGAATTTTACATGACTTAAGACAAGCAGGGAACTTAAATCGTCCGACAGGAATCGAGCCGACTCAGCTATACAGAGAAAGTTCGTTGTTCGGCAGAATCCCATGAAACTGCATGTTAGTGTTAATTCAAAGCCACTGAGAAATACCAAAGTAGCCAAAATGTATTTTCATATATGTTGGCCCTATACTCCTGGAGCAATTATTGATTTCTATAACTTCATAACTCATAAGAGCAGGGACATGTATTTAGATAATAACTATTTAGATGAAATAACGCTGTGGAATTTGTTTGAAGGTTACATGCAGCGCGGCCACAGCAGGAGGTGATTTTCGTTTTTCGAGTAAACTTTGTGCATTATATTTCTATGAACGTGACAAAGTATATTTCCTAATTAGGCCGCCAATGCATCTCAGCTTGAATAAAAATGACTAAATAAAATATAGCGGATAGGTTTTTTATACAGCGTATAAGTTACGTAATTGACATAAGACGTTGACCACGTTTTTAAAATAGATCGTTTTAGATTAAAAGAACAGTCAAGACATTTTTACCTCATTCATAGTTAGGAAACCATCGCAGTCATTCGTAAAGCGACTCCGACAAATCTTTCAGTTTTACCAGTACTGTATGAGAAATTTCGTCACCACTTTTATTTATTACCAGTTTCGTTTTCTCAGTTTTACGACAGATCTCGATTTTTAACTTAAAGACTTTATCTACAAGATCTTTTAACGTTTTCAAACATAACACCTAATCGTCGTACAAAAAATGGCAGTAGTCATATAATTATATACGAAGTCTTTATGAATTGTTTGTTCCTTCAACGTTCTGGACGATAATTAACTATTCGAATACATTATAATTGTTTGATTAGTTTCCGAACAATATATACGGTCACAACCAAATGACGCATCGCGTCAGCCAATTACGTTTTAGTCAAAAGATAAACAATCCAAAAGACATGCAGTTTTTGGATTGTCTATGGTCAAAATCACCGAAGCATGTTTTGTTGCCTAGAAACTTCGGTGTTATCAAATATACTGATATACCATTATAGATTTTCATTACGAAAATAAGTTTCGTTCTAACTTATAAACCAGCGTAAATTTTTAAAAGAGGTCGGAGTAATTAGGGTACATTCTTGTAAACAAATTTAGTCGGATGAATCTGTTTTTCAATTTACATTTCGCATTACGAGTTGCATACAATACTCCATTGGAGTTATAATCCATGCATGTACCGTGAAATATCACTATTGATATACAAAAACAAATTATCACCAGCTATAGGTTCTCCGTTGCGACAAATTCCCCATAAACTAATAGTCACCAAAAATTACATTCACGAATTTAGGGTCCTGGACGAATGTAATATGTAATCTTTGTCTATTTGTCTATGTAATCTTTTTGTGGTGAATGCTCTCACTATTTAAACCATAGTAGTGTTAATAAAGCGATGGATATATAGGGTATATTACTACACAATTATCAGTTTTTCGTTAAATGCTGTAAAACGGGATACCACAATTTGTATTCCATATACCTACTACCATTTTTCAGAATGCTATCTATTTCCTCTCGGAATAATAGGTGGTGGAATTACATTAAGTTTGTTTCTTAACGAGTCTAAAGGTTCATTGAAATGTTTTTCAACGTAGAGGTTCATAAAAAAGCTTGCACGATATCCTGTGTATACAGCCCACGGTATATAAATCCTCGCTAGCCTCTCCTGCTGACTGCAACAAAAGAAAAACATGTTTTTTTCCTTCAACTTGCACGTTTTTTAGTGGGCACAACGTAATTTAGCTATATTCTCTAAGCCAAAGCCCGTTTCAGACGTCGAACTTTTCCTGTACCGAATCGAATGCAAACGAACTTACACAAAGACTTTAGCTCAATAACATTAGGTTCGGCACATGAAAATTGAAAAAGTTCGACGTCTGAAACGGTCTTAGTCTTAAAGTATTATTATTATAATATCATTCATTTCACTTGAAAGTTTTTTTTTCTCGTTTCATTTTGGTCTTTTTTTCGTCATAATCAGAAACATCACAGACAGAACGGGTGCATAGGAGAGTATAGCTACTAGATATTAGCACTGTGATATATAATCATTTCTCTAAGAAACATTACCTGCGCTTTAGCCTGAGAGGTGCAAGTAGGGAACCAAATGTACACATGGGTAGACCAGTTTGAACCATTTCGAACCATTTTACTGTAATTTCACCAATAATACTGCAAAACAAAATTAAAATGATATGACACTAACACTGTCATTGGACTGTATATCGGAATTACGAGTGTATACGGTTCAAAAAATCAATTCCTATTGGAGTTCCATTTTTCGCAATGTTTCGGAGTCTTAGAATTTTTTATGTACGTTGCAATTTCATGATTTTTTATCTCAAAATCAGAAGTCTTTAAAAACCAGTATAGAAATTAGGTTTTACGTCATGTGAAAGATAGCAAGGTTTCGACAAAAACTAACGAAATAACGATGATGATGATATGACTTACTTTGTGGGCATTCCCAATAAAGTGTGGGTGAAGTCGTGTATTTCACGATATCTCTGCATGATGTAGGCTAGTTCAGGATCATCAACAAATCGTACCTTGAATTGTAGAGAAAAGACGACTATGACAAACTGAGGGAATTTCATGATGAAACACTGGGGCGTAACTTACCGGGAGTCTGGTGTCCGGAGTCACTCTCTAAAGATAGGGAACGAAAGCAATAAGTTCACTGGAACAGACACAATAGATTAATCTTAATTTTACTTACATTCTTAGCTAAAAACTTTGTATACTCTTTTCCAAAAGTTCCCTCGGGTAGTTCACGTAATGAAGGGACATCAATTGTTGACGTATTAATTCTTGGTTGCTCTCTATCACAAGAGGTTCGCAAAGTAATATTACTTTCTTCATGGATCATTATTTGTGAATCTATTTCAACATAATAGCTATTTGAGCTCAATGCTTTATGCCTGTCCCTATAGGAGAATAATCAGTATATTGGATGGAAGCTAGCTTATATACACCCTTTTGTTATGATGGCCACCCAAATAGAAGTTTATCAACCACCTGAGTTGATTTCCGATCAAAATCTCACAGGCAAAGAAAAACTTTTTAAAGAAATAATCTGACAAAATATTTTGCTTAGTAAGTTAAATATGAATGCCATGTTGGATATATTACAGATTATTTTTGCTGTGTGTGATATGCCCAGTAACTATTTTTTGCATGATTGAAAAGACTCAACACTCACTAGACTTAATAGTAATGATCCAATTAATGCAAGATTGGTATATGAGCATAGCTGAACATCAGAACATGTTGTCAGACTAATTTACCGTAGAATTTGTTGTCCTTCGTCATTTAGCTGCATTGATCTTCTTATTCTCTTTAAGGCCAGGTACCCTGTGCTCTCACCAAGCACAGCTATCATATCTAGACATCAAGTACTTTCATGTTATTGAATGGTTGTAATATTAAATATGATACAAAGTCTATTCTTGGCCTAGGAATATCCAAGGTCACCATAAAATATAGCATAGCTAGGTCAATAACAGCTTGCACATGGTGATGATGATGAATTATACTGTATGATTAAGCTTTTGGTTTTTTAAAATTGCTTTGTTTGTGACTATTATTAGGGTTCATTGCCGTTCTGAAATTTATTTCCATTCATGGTGATAAGGTATTTCACTCTTAACCAATTTCATCGGGCATTCTGATGTATCTTGCTCAATCTAATGACAGACCATTTTTTGTATGTCAATAGAAAAGTGCTGTCAAGGGTGGTATTTCTAAAACTAACCATCTCGTTTTGGATCAAGAAAGGCGGCAAACCCAGATCCAACAGCTAATAAACCTTTTTGCAACCAAGTGGTTGGGATATGATTAGGGTACAAGATTTCTTCATCACTATATTCTGAATCTTCAAATTCATTTTCCACTGATATATTTTTTATTTCTAAAGATACAAAATGCTTTCTGGTCAATGGAAAGTAGGAGGGGGAGGTGATGGTATTAAAGTGGTTCAACAGGTGAGTTGCTTCACACAAATGAAATCTTACCATGCAATGCTTCTGTTGAAAACAATCTTGCCATGTACCTTCCTGCACATTTTGTACAAAAATTTATCTGCACAAAACGGATAGTACAAGCCATATTTATACTTTTACAAACAGAGTCTGCAAACACAGGAACTATTTCATGATAAAATTGATATAAATAAAATCTCAGAATTTTAAAGAATATTTTTCTGTGAAATGGGGTACTTCATGTAAGCATGCTATTTTCGGTCAGGCAATGTGGTTGTGTAACTACGCAGTGGTCTGGTACTATTGTTTGAATAATTTATTATTTTTCGCCACGTATGCATGTATATATCTGGATAAAAAATCATATCAGTTACAAATTATATTTGCTCTAGTAATTTACAGCAAACAGACTTCTCCTTTGTAAAAATAAACTAATAGCAGAGACTGCAGAGTCGATTAGATACCCAACATAATTATAATGGTGTTGAGGACACAATTTAAAAGTTTTGAACAATTAGCACAAAGATCTTTTTAAAATTGTTACAACTATGACCTTTCGTTAGGACCGTTTTACAAGCTCTGTTGTTCCAGACACTTATTTAGTTTGTCTCTTCCTATTTGTGAAAATATTCTCGCAAGAAATGTGTCTTGGACTCTTGGCGAATGGTGGAAAACAGAATGCCCACGATTTTCTTTCAAATTTTAAAAGACTTGCCATTTGGATCAATTGATGATTGATGGGTGTCATTGTATAAATTATTTATATGTTTTCATCGAATACAAAAGTATTTATAATTATATTGTTCTTCATTTGGTGTATCATTGATTGCTCTTAAATTTGTATAATTTACATTTCTGGCTCCTATTTAATAAGAACAATGTGTAAGAAATTATCAGGATAACTAAAATGTTCACTAAGCCATTGTAAGGGGGTTTCCAGTGGTGGCTGAATGCCGTGAATGACTATTTTTATTGATTGGAAGTCTTCTTCTGTCGAGAACATCGTTGGTAATGTTTCCATCATGAGGTGTTTCAATGTCTGAGATTCCCCTAAAAAAGACGAGTTTTCAGCAACGGTTCACACAGTTACATATTCTGAGATTGATTGGCGCCTATGAAAAGACCTGGTTGAAAGAAGACGAGTGTTCACTGTTCAGATGCGAGTTGTTGAATGAATATATTCCAAGGTACCTATCGAACGAGTTTTATTTAAAGAAGCAGTTACAAAAGTTGCATCTTTCAATTTTTAATTGATTTTTATTTTACCGGAGCACGTTTTGACAGCATATCAGAAAAAAAAGATTATGAATAAAAACAAGTTTGTCAAGAATCAATTGGCAAAGTTTTGACAAGTTAAAAAACGACAGACAAAACACTTTGCAGGAAAGAATACCACAAAGTTGATTTGTTAGACAAATCAATAGAACGACGGATAATGAGATGACTGATCATCGGTAAGACGATGGATAGCAGGACACGGATCCGTGAGACGATGGATCATGAGAGGATTGGTCAGTAAGACGATGGATAGAGAAGACGGCCGGATGATGGCCCAGATTAGTGAGACGATGGATAATGAGAGACGGATCAGTAAGATGATGGATAGATAGTGAGATGACGGATCGGTAAGACGATAGTTAATAAGAAGATGGATCGGTGGAAAAATGGACTGTGAGTCCTTAGATAGTTTAATTGTAGGTAGAGGTAAAGTAAGAAAGAAATAAAGACATCAACGTAGAATCATCTTTTGATGAGGAAAAATAGGGAATTGCCATTGATTTTTTTGCTTATTTAGTTTCCTTGTTTTTATTACATAGCTATAATTTCCTTATATGTTCCAGTATAAATGCTGATATTTCAATTGGTCTTAACACCAACCTGATTCATTTACAGGTTTTGCAAGTTTCTGTATAAATACTTTGTCACACTAAAGCAAAAGAAAACATTATTCTGTCTACATGATAATAGTATGATGCATTCAGGATTACTAATGAAATTATCATTTAATCACAAAAATATCATCATTGATAACATTTCTGTTGGACATATAAAATACCTGATGAATTCTAAATGGAATATGTTTAAACAATTCTTCTCCCAATCTTTCCATTAGTCTCTTATTTACAGACCAAAATTGTTCAAATTTGTCTACAAGATTAAGTTAAAAAATGCTGATTGAAAAATATTGATATGTATTTAATGAGCAGGCATAAAAAAGAAATTTGCTGATCATAAAATAGAGATGTATGTACAGTACATATTAAGCATAAGTGTAATGTTATCCTACCATTGTTCAAACCAAGCCATAATTGTTTATGATCTTTCTTTTGCATGGAATTAATTATCTGTGATTTGTGCTTTAGGGAATCAGCCTTAAAAACAAAATTGTTTAATATTTTGTATAAAGTAATTCTTTTTATCTAGTTATTTTTTCTTTAATCCCAATCTATTGCATTAATTGTTCTTATCCATTTGTGGCCATACGTAATAAAATTCACACTTTTTTGATTATACATGTACCTCTTTAACAGCAGACATAAAAAAGGATTCTACAACCTCTTTGCTTTCACAACGAATTAGTTCATCTTCTGGGAAGTCCTGTTAAAAATATAGAATTTAAATAGAAAAAACTTAACGATCGAAAAACCTATGGTATATACTGTATTCTATTTATATTTTAAGGTCATGTACCTCAAAATGAACTGTGATATTCCAAGGAAGTAATTTATGTGAGCCATATAAGTCAAACAATACTCCAATTGGATAGTGCCTAGATATGAGAAACCAATTACCATATTTACTGTATACTGTTTTGCAAAATTTTGTAAACGACTTTACTGGCACTAATTAAATGTGTCTTTATTCTGGCTATAGCTTGTAGAGGAATTACCATTTGAGAGGCTGTCCATTGAAATCAAACCAAATACTGGTAGTGTTCATGTCTGGTTTGATGGAATGTTGAAAATGTTTGGTTACTTTATCGGTGACCACAGGGAGATAACTGACTCTTGGTAAGAGTAACTATCAATTAAAATTATTAGAACAATTAATTATTACATGCAAGGAAAGATTGCCTTAATTTGTAAACAATGATTGAATAATTGGAATTCCTCACCAGGTTTAATACCTGGCCATCAGGCCATGGTTGATCAATCATTGGCTATTAGTTCAATGGTTGGTAGATTAGTCAGTTATTTTGTTGGTTTAATAGCTGTGCAAAACTAACGAGCCATTCAAACTTTACGTAACATAGACAGACTCATAAGGCTGTAAATCCCAAGGAACTCTATACAGAACTTACATAAAACGGTTCTGGTTGTTCCAACGTGAACACTTCGTCTGCATTTAATGTGAAACAAACAGGAATTCGTCCGTCCCATAAAATTCTCAGTACTTCTCTATCATCTGCCATGTTTAATTACTTGTTTTTTTACAAATTTATTACTAATCCAATCTAAAAGACTCCAAACTTGAACGGATTCAGATATTCCAGTATATACTGTGAAGTGTGAACGCAAAGTTTTTTCGGTTGGAATTGTTTTCATTTACAACAAAACTGAAATAATTTGCTATTTCGAATACAACTTTCCGCTTCACATCTCGGAAACAAACACCCGAGTCGTTTTTTTAGCCAGCAGTAAGGAAATCTGACATCTGAATTTGAGCCCCTACCCAGTGGCCCCTATTCCAAAAATTAAATTCAAAAAATCCCAAAAAACAGATAGACAAGACAATTCAATTACAATATTACAAAATGATGTATGTTATATAACCTATATTTGAATTATAGGCTATAGCAATCCAGAGTCTTCAGGGGGCACGTCACCGCACGTGCCCTCCCCAAAAGGCCCAAAATACTATTTTAAAATCGATTTTTGTTTTCTGCGTATGCCCACATACATTTGCCCAAATTCTTTTTTAGAGCATAAATATCTTCACTAACCAATAAGCAGGAAAGCTAAGGAAATTTTGGGCATCGACAGGAATACGCAAAATTTATAGGGGTAAAAAATGTCGTGATTGCATCATTGCATTTACAGCATGGGTTGATTTTTGGTACTTCGTTGATAAATTTTTAGATTTGTATTTAGACTAATGGCTAATAGGGTTTCTACTAAGCTGTCAATTTACAAAACACACTGCTGCATGAGCAGGTCACATTTGGTCGAAAAATTCAGATTATTTCCTCATCAAACAAAAGCAAAACA